>NC_060081.1:55817075-56442075 GCF_922984935.1 Meles meles | reverse complement strand
CGTGAGCCTCCCCACCCAGCTCAGACTTGACTTCCTGGTCCATCTGCTCTAAGGCTGAGACTCAGCTTGTCAGACCTCCTCACTGGGACTTCCTATCCCAGTGGGTGGGAAAGAAAGAAAAGATCTTTATGGCACCAGTCAGCACCAAGCACTGGGCTAGACTAGAATTCTTCCCAAAGTCTCCCTCATTTCTTCCTCATGCAAGGCAGGAATTCCCATCACACTCTCACAGAAGAAGAAAGGTGAGGCTGTTGGAGGTGAAAAGCTGGGGCACAGGCTGCCAGCTCTCCCCCAACATCCCCGTCCCTTCTGGAGCAGTGCTTCCTAAAGCTGAGTGGGCATCAGAATGACTTGGAGAGCTTGTTAAAACACAGATGGCTGAGCTCCCTCTCACAGTGTCTGACTTAGTAGATCCAGACTGGGGCTGAGAATTTGCGTTTCTGAGCATTCTCAAATGATGATGTTGGTCCAGGGACCACACCTGGAGCATCATTCTTCCGTAGTCAAAAGCCATTAGCTGGGCATGGGACCGGCTAGCTAAAAACTACATTTCCCAATCTCCTTTGTGGCTAGACATGGTCATGTGATCATTTCTAGCCAACAGGAGGTGAGCAGAAGGGATGTGGGCAACTTCTGGACCTTAAAGAGGAGGGGCATCCCTTGCCCTGTTCTTGGCTGGAAGGTAGGCCTTCAAGGCTGGAGCTGAAGCGGCCATCTCATATGGCAAGAAGGAAGCCACACAGGGAGGACAGCCATGCAACGCCACAGAAGGAGCCTGACATTTCAGTCTCCATACTCTCCCTGGCCTTTTTTGTGAGAGGAACAAAACCTGTATCTTGTTGGGGACTCTCTGTGCCGGAAAAATTAATGGTTACTAACAGCAATCAGTAACAGCTCCATTCATGATAATGTGCCAGGCACTGGCTTACAGCCATTAAATCCTCAAAATAATCCTGTGATGTGGGCACTATTATTTTCATTTTACAGATGAAGGAATTGAGACCCAGAGAAGCAGAGCTCCTGCATCCCAACCCAGGCAGCCATGCTCTGCCCTCCACCCTGCACCTCCTCAGAGGACTTTTCAAAACTCTGCAGATGAGTGCCAGGATAGTTGCCCTGTAAGAGCTGGACTGGTGGCTCTGACCACAAGGACACGGCCCAGGGCTGCAGCAAGGTGAGGGGTTGCCACTCACCATAGACCCGCTGCCACCAAATCATCAGAGCTGTGAATCCAAAAAAGAAGAAAACACAGCCCATCACTGTCTTCCACTCGTTGGAGCGACGGTTCATCTCTGCAAAGGTCTCGTGGAACTGAAGGCGGTACACTGGAGGCAGAGGAGGGGTGGTGAAGGAGGGGCCTCGTGTGTATCCATTCCCAGCACCCTGGCCCAAGTCTTGGCCTCAGGGATCCCCAGCATCCCCACTCTTGCAGCAGAGGCTCTCCATTCAGCAAATTCTTATGGAGCATCCCCTTTAGGCAAAGCATGGCCAGGAGCAGGCTCCAAATATCAGTCGTTTAGGGGAACTTCTGGTGGGCAGGACACATCCCTCCCGTTTCCCTCCCATTTCCCAGGGTCCCCGCCCTCCCACCCACCTTACCTGCCTTTCTGCTCCACCTGCCCACACCACTCAGTGATACCCAAGACAGTCCATGCTTTCCATGCTTTCCTCCCCGCGCTGTTCCCACTACCAGGTGACACCCTCCTCCTCACTATTCAAGGCCAACCAGGACATGCCCTCCTCTGGAAAGCCCACCAGGATTCCATCTCTCTCTCCTTCGGGTCCTCACAACCCCCTGGACACACCTCACCCTAGCCACATGGCCTGTGTTACAGTTTTCCGGGTCTGTGTCCATTCCGTCATTGAACTGGGAGCCCTAGGCCAATGGCAAGAACCATCAAGGTGATTCACTCCTGTGTCCCCAGCATCACCTAGCATATGGATGTGCACAAAGAGCTGACTGCATAAAAGAATAAACAAACAGGGTGCCTGGGTGGCTCAGTGGGTTAAAGCCTCTGCCTTCAGCTCAGGTCATGATCCCAGGGTCCTGGGATTAAGACCCACATCGGGCTCTCTGCTCGGCGGGGAGCCTGCTTCCTCCTCTCTCTCTGCCCGCCTCTCTGTCTACTTGTGATCTCTATCAAATAAATAAATAAAATCTTAAAAAAAAAGAATAAACAAACAAATGATGAACTTCACCCCTCAGATCAGGTATTTGGGGATTTCTGGTTGTCTTGGGTAGTGGTCTTTCTTTCTTTCTTTCTTTTTAAGATTTTATTTATTTATATATTTACTTACTTATTTACTTATTTATTTTAGAGAGAGGTGGGGGAGAGGGAGAGGGGGAGGGAGAGGGAGAGGGAATCTCAAGCAGCTGCAGGACTCGATCTGACCACCCTAAGATCATGACCTCAGCATGGGAGGCTGTGACCTGAGCCAAAACCAAGGGTCGGACCCTTAACTGACTGAGCCACCCAGGTGCCCTTTTCAGAGTCACAGCCCAGCCCACTCTGCCCAGCCAGCCCCACCCTGACACCTACAGGCCACCTTCTCCGCGTGGCTCAGCTGGATCCAGCTGCCCTTCTCCTTCTCCTTCAGGGCCCGCTGCTCAGCGTTGAGCTCTGTGCAAAAGGGCTCATCAGGCATGGGGTAGGAGCGCTGGGCATGGTAGTTGGTGTAGGGCGGCATCTTCCCCTCGCGGTGGGCTGCAGGGGCAATGGAAGATCTGAGTTCAGGCTACCCCTGGGACATCTCAGCTCTCCCCATAATATTTGGGAGGAAAAATAAAAAAAGGGCTGCATTTGCTGAGCACTTACAGTGGGCCACAAGCCATTCTCAGGCGTTTGGGGGAGTTGACTCACTTATTCCGCATCACTCTGAGCCCAGTGAGACTGTTCTCTCTCCGTTTTACAGAAGGAGAAACTGAACAGCTAAGTGACTTGCTGAAACCCACAGAGCAACAAGGAGCATGGCCAGAGCCGTGATTCAGCCTCTTTGGCTTCAAATCTCATGCTCTCTGGTTGGATTGGACTTGAGGCGGGCATGTCAGGCAAAGGCAGTGGGTGGACAAAGACCAAGTGAGGTGAACCGAGATGGCAGACGTGGAACGGCTTTACAAACTGTAGAGCGCTGTCCACATGCCTCTGACCCGGGTCAAGGGCAAACCTTTGGAGTCAGCTGGGTTTGAGTCCCAGTTCCGCCCACCCCAGCTCCAGCAGGCCCCTCGACCTCACTGTGCCTCAATGTCCTCCTCTGGAAAGTGGGGACAGTAGGAAAACCTACCTCACCCTGCTGTGGGAAGTTTCAAGGTACACAGGAGGCGCTCCCTAAGTTACACCGCTAGAGGTCGGTTTTCCTACTGGCTTCTTTTCCTGCAAGCTTTCCCTGCCGGCTAAGCCTGCAAGGCTCCGCGTGGGTGTCCAGGGGATCCAGAGCAAGGGAGGGTCTCGATAAAGCTTGTGTTTAATGATACCAGAGATGCCCACACGGAAGGCATCGGTACTACCACCAGGACGGCATGGGATTGCTGCTTTGGCCCTTTTAATATGTAGGTCTATGGGCCTCAGTTTGTTCATCTGAGAAATGGAGACAGTATCACAGCCTCCACCATACATGGTGGTCGTGAAGTCTAAGTGAGTTAATCTGTGTGAAATGTTGATCACAACTTGGAGTACACAGTAAGGCCTCAATAACTGTTATCTGTTGTTATTCCGGGTCCGGAAGGCCCTTCTGCTATTTGACTGAAGTCTCTCCTGCTTTAGGCACCTTTCTTCTAACTAGCATCTGGAAAGGAGGTGCCAGGTTCTGTCAGTACCCTCCGCTTCAGGACACAAAGGCCTTAGGCGCCTGAGGTTTGGGGGGGTCAGGCCCTGAGGAAGCTTTGAATGGAAGGGGGTGCTGTCAAATGTGAGGTGCATGTCCTGGAGGCGTGTGGTCCAGGACGAGGAGTGGGACTGTGAGAAATGGCCTGGAGCAGGCCCAGAGCAGCCTGAAGGCAGGAGCCCACCCATAGCCTCGGAGTTGGTCAGGGGTGGGTGTGCAGGTCTTACCTGCGCTTCCTGGGCCGTGGGTCCCCCGCATCCCGGGTCCTGTTTTCCTCAGCACCAAGCTCCGGGCAGCTCTGAAGAACATCTGTGTGTGTGTGTGTGTGTGTGTGTGTGTGTGTCTGTGTGTGTGTGTGTGCGCCCTGCCCCCACATTGCCCTCGCCCCTACCCATGTATCCCACACAGAGAAACCCTTTTTCACAGGTGCTATGATGGTAGGGTCCCAGAACTTCAAGGTCACCCTCATGCCCCTGACTCTTGTACTTTTGTCTGCTATACCTAAGGAGGTGGATGGGGATCCTAGACATTTGGAACCTCCCTCCTGGGACCTCAATTAACCTTCCAAGAAATGGGAGGAAGCCTAACTTCTGAGGCAGGGTCTCAACAGTTTGGGGCTGTGGGGCCTGGGTTCTGGTTCCAGCCCCAGCTTGGCCAGGCTGAGCTGGGAACCCTCCCTCAGTGGTTTGCTCCCCCTCCCAAAGGAAACTGGGTAGGGCTCCAGGTAGGGAGGGAGCAGGTCCCACAGCTACCTCTTTTCCTCAGAGGGCCATCTGCCAAGGTCTCTCCACAGAAGGTCTGGCCCCCACTCCTTCCCCCCTAATTGCCGCCTACGTGCTCACAGAGCCTGCTCTGCTGAATCTGGTGGGGGTGGGGGGGCACAGGCTGAGCCCATGAGCCCAGCCCCCTACTCCCAGGCAAGTCTCAGGGTTTGGCATCCCAGGGAGGTTGGGGTGGGTGGGGGGAGGATTTGGGGGAGAATTCGGAGGAGGATAAGGACCAAACTGGGTCAGAGGGAGGAAGAGGAGCATACATCTTGGGAGAGGAAGGGAGTATCCCACTTCTGGAAAGAAAAAGGGCCCCCCACATCTGGGGAGAGGGAGGAGCACCCAATAATGAGAGACAAGGAGGGGCTGTACCATATGTTGAGAGGGGACCCCCACATCTCGGAAGGAAGGGCTCCCTGTCATTGATAAGTAGGTGGGGGAGCCCCACATATAGTGAGAGGGAAAGAGTAATCTACATCCAGAGAAAGAGTTGGCGTCCCACGAGCAGAAAGAAGCTAATTCCCGAGAAGTCCTTGACTCTGAGCCGCCAGAAACCCCCTGACCCTCCCCGATGGCAGGAACCACTCGGGCCCTGACTGGTGACGAAAGTTCGGGTTCAAGCCCCGTCCCTCACCCGCGGGGCTCCGGCAGCCAGGCTCTCCCACCCACTCACTCACCTCGCGGCTCAGCGCCGAGGGCAACTTGGGTCTGCAGAGCGAGTAACGGAGACTGCGCCCGCAGAAGGGCCAGAGCGCGGGGCGCCCGCCCCGGGGCCCGCCCCACTGCCTTTCCCAAGGCCAACCCCTGCGTGGGAACGTCCTGCCTCCGGGGGGCGTGGGAGCGCCCAACCCGCGTCCCTGGGGGCGCCCCGGCCCCCTGCCTGGGGAGGGACACTGCGGAGTGATTCTTCTCCTCGATTTCTCCGCCCACCGGGATCCTGTCTCTAGAGACCCCCAGCCGGCAGCCACGGGGGGGGGGGGGGGGGGGGGATTTAGGGGGCGGTGTGTCCTGGGCCGGCCCAGCCGTCGGAGTCTGCTAGTGGGAGGAGCTGGATCACCCTGCCTCCGCACCTTTGTTCATTGCCGTTCTTCGCGCTTGGGATGCTTTCTTAGGGACTTGGCAGACCCAAGTGGCCAACTTTCCACCCAGGCTCAACACCTCCTGCTCTGGGAAGCCCACAAGCATGTAGAATCTGGGAGCTGGTCTGTGGTGTACCACCTCACTCCCATGCCCCCCATACACGCGGGGGATGTGAAAAAAGCCTCTCTCTGGTGTTCGAATCTTAGCTGTGTGGCCCTCAACAAATGGCCCTTTTTTTTTTTTTTAAAGATTTTATTTATTTACTTGTCAGAGAGAGGGGGAAAGCACAAGCAGGGGGAGCAGCAGGCAGAGGGAGAAGCAGGATTTCCACTGAGCAAGGAGCCAGACGCGGGACTCGTGGGACTCGATCCCAGGACTTTAGGACTATGACCTGAGCAAAAGGCAAGCACTTCACCAACCGAGCCACCCAGGCGTCCCAAACGGCCTAATTTCTGAGTTCTTGTTTTATTTTCTAGAAAACGGAGCTGATATAGCTGTTGTAAAGACTAAGTCAACAGAAAAGGTCAAGTATGTTTACTCGAGAATTATTTATTAAGAGTGTCTGTTGCTTACCATGTTAAGTGCTTGGGGATATAGACCCATAAAACCAAAACAACCCCTGACCTTTTAGGGCTCACAATCCAGTTCCAAGCAGAGAGAAAGGCCTGTGCAAAGGCCCAGAGGCCAGAAAACATAGATGTGTTCAAAGAACAGAGAAAGGCTGTCTTGGCCTGAGTGTGATAGGCAAAGAAGAGAGTTGGAAAGGGGCTGGACCTCATAGGCCAACGTATGGATCTTAGATTTTATTTTATTTTTATTTTTTAAAGGATTTTATTTCTTTATTTGTCAGAGCAGGGAGAGAGGCAGGCAGAGGGAGAAGCAAGCTCCCCGCTGAGCAAGGAGCCCAACGTGGGCCTTGATCCCAAGACCACGGGATCATGAACTGAGCTGAAGGCAGCCCTTAGATTTTATTTTAAAGATGGGAGGCCACCAGAGGTAAGTATGGGAGTGATATGGTTAAATGGAACAGAGTATGAGTTTAGAAAATGTGGTGTGGGATTGTTAAACTAATGGTGGACTGATGAGTGAAGGCTGTGGGTCCCTTCTGTGGCCTGGGTCCACAGCTTTCTATGTCTGCCAGCCCTGGGCCTATGAGATGTGTCCAGTGCCCACCTGTCCTGTGAGGCCACAGGGACCCACTCTAGCCAGTGTCTGGATGGAGGGGCTTAATCCCCAGTGGGTAGATGAGCCTAGAAGGGTGCAGACTCAGGGAAAGTGCTAGAGAGACTCTATGGCAGGCAGGAAGTACATCTCCATTCTGAACTTCAGCAACAGACACAAAGTCGTGAGAAGGCAGTGTGGGAGTCTCCTGGATCTCCACGACATGAAACCCTCAGCTCCCAGGACTGGCCATGGCTACTCCTGGAAGCCACTCCTCCCTCTTCCCCATGACCAAGGGAATTTCGATTTGAGACACCCCCCAAGAGGACAACCTTACCTCTTGGATGCTGACCAGGGTGTCCTGAAGAGTAGCCCTGTGGAAAAAGGACAAGGGAAGACGATCCCTCAGGCAACCTGGGGGGAGCATGCCTTAAGTCTTACCAGACCTTTCCAGGGGCAGGTGGGCATTGGCGGCACTGGAATGAGTGGCTGATGTGCAGGCTCTGCTGCTGCCATGCTGGTGGTCAAGCTGTGCCATTTCTGGGCCTCAGTTTCCCCTCACACAGCTTTTCAAGGAATGGCATTTGGGGAATGTGACCCTCTGTTCTGCCCTGCCCTCTCCCACCACCGCCCTTCCGCCCCTCCCGCCTCTGGGGAGCCCTAGGCCCCAGATGCTGGGTGATACTATGATAAGGAACATCTGTAGGAGAAGCCGATCCTGGGCTGAGAATGAGGAGATGGAGACAGGCCTCAGGCAGCTCAAAATTGATTAATAAGGCGGCACAACCCCTTGCAGGGCAATGGTCCTGAACCTGGGAATAAGCAGGCTCCCCCATAAGGCAGGCCACTCAGGGGCCCCTGGCCGTGGAGCAGGGGTCTTCCCTGAGAACCTTGGAGGGCACTAGAAGGGAGGGGCTCCCGATGGCTCACTGCAGGCTAATTACTGCGATAGACCCTACAAGGAAATGCAGGTTGAGAGTACATAAACAGCTGGAATGGGAGGTGAGAGGAATCTGTCCCTTTCCCACTGGCCCTGCTGCTACAGTGGTGCTCAGTGCTCAGTGGGAGGCTACAGAAAGGGGCTTTCATTCATTTTCTCAGATCCAGAGAGCCCCCGGGATTCTGCCAACACAAAAGACCTGAGCCACTGGCCTCAGCATTCTGCTGGTGGGACCCCTTGACCCCCACTCCACCCCCCCACCAGCCTATTCAGGCTTTGGACAGGACCCACCTCCAGGATCCAGCCCAGAGAGAATACTGAGGAAGACCTAGGCCTCACGCAGGACCCGAAGGCGCAAATAGAAAAGGTGTTGGACTAAACGTTGGGGACCCCTACCCCCACCTCTTAGGAGGAGCTTGTTGAATAAGGGGAGGTCTGGGATGGAAGGGAAGGGGCCAGAGAGGTAGGGTAGTAGGAGTCTAGGACGGGGCGGGGTGAAGCGAGGGTGAGCGAGACTTACTCTCGGGGGCTTCAGTGTTAAGAACTGGGCCCGGGAACAACGGGGAAACGGAGGCACAAAGCGGTTGGGGCTAGTTGGATGGCCAGGTGAACAGAGAAGGCATGGTCAGGATTGGAGGGCGAGGCCTATCCAGGTCTCCTGCAGAAAGGCAGGCTAAGTGCAAGGGCCTGCAATTCCAGAACCCTGAGGCCTGCGGGGGACAGGCTGCGCCTGCATGAGGATGCCCAGGCGGCAGCTCAGGTTCGGAGAATGTCACGCGAAGACCCACAACTCCAGAAAGCGCTTCTGCAACTGTGGGCATAACCAACGCTGAACCAGGGCTGCCACAGTGAAGGCCACTAATGGCGAGTATCTCGGCCCTGGGAACGACGCCTTGAGTGGATTTCGCTGGGATGGGAAGGGACCGTTGGCCTGCAGGCGGAGGAACCTCCTTCAGGTGGGTGTGGCCTCTCTGCACCGCTCCTGGCCCTGGGCCGAAGCCTCCCGAGGAGGGCTGGTTCTGAGGGTAGGGTCCGGCTGGTGGAAGCTCGGAAGCAACGGCCACTGGCCCTCCACCTTGCACACGAAATGCGCGAAGCTCACAGCGTTCAACGGAAGGGGAATTTTTTGCCAGGCTGCAGGAGCGATGTTTGAGGACGACCCCTCTGCCTGTCACTCATGACCCCTCAGCCCCGCCCCGGAGGCGTCAGGCCTCTTGTCCCGCCCACAAGCGGTCCTTCCTCCAGGTCTCGCCACCTGCCTTGTCGCTCATACACTCATACTACGCGATGTACGTCCCGCGTCTCCTTTCCCGGCCTCGAACTGCGGGTCACCCCTAGCCAGCCCCTCGGACGATCTTTGTGCCCCCTTCCTGCAGGGCTCCACCTGGCGGCCCAGCGCGCCGCCATCTTCAGCCCGACCCGCTCCTGTCAGTCACTGGCGGCCCCGCCCAGCCCGGCGGGCCTTCCGGGCTTACCGGGTCGCTGGCCTCGCCCCTACGCTGAGAGGCTCCGCCTCCATCGCTTGGCCGTCGGCCGTCCGGGCCCTCTCAGTGCGTCTGGCCCTGCTTCACAAGCCACGCTAAATCCTTGCCCTGGCCTCAGCCCTGCTCTTTCAGTCCTCTCCGGCCCCCCGCGCGGCGACCGCCTCCATTCCCTGGCCCTGCGCCAGTTGTCATCTCGCTCGGCGCCTCACGCTCTCAGCCGCGCCCCCTCCCTGTCCGTTACTGAGGCCCCGCCCACAGTGCCCCCTGACCCGCCCCCGAAGCCCGGCCCCCGAAGCCCGGCCCCACCGTCACTCCTCTCTCCTCTCTGGCGAGCGCCCGCTCTAGCCCCGCCCTGTCGGTCCCCGGGCCCCGCCCCCGGCCCGCTCAGGTCCTGCGTGGCAGACAGTAGGGAAGCAGGGCAGAAGGCGGCGGAGGCGGCGGAGGCGGCCCCAGCGCCGGACTGGCTCTGACCGCTGGAAGGGAGCGCGGAGGCCTCTCGCCCCCAGCGGGAAAAGGGGGTGAGGGTTCGTCAGAACTTGATGCTGTGAAACCCCAGGGACTGGGTCCTCATCACCGCCCTCACCTGGGCAGATATATACAAACGCCAGGCAGACGACCCCGTAGCTAATATCTGGGGCGGTGAAGCTGGGCCCCCCCGGAGGCTCACGTCTAGGATTCTAGTTCCAGCTCCATCCTCTGCTAGTTTCAGTCCCTCTTCCCCGCTTCACCCCACCCCACTCCACCCCACCCCTCCATGGCCTCTGTTTCCACATCTTCACAATGTCAGTCAGACCCAATTCTGCTTATGGGCTGTGAGGGCTAATGCCATGGTCTGAGCGGGGATTCTCCCAGAGGCGCCCACACCAGTGACGTATCAGCCAAGCTGTGGACGGAGCTATGGGTGGGGTGGGCACCGCCTCAGAGCAGAGCAGCAGCATCACCACCAGGAAATTGTCTAACTTGGGAAAGAGCTAAGGCGGTGGGACCCTAGGGGCTTAGAGGGTCAGCCCAGTCCTGGGGTAGGCACAGATCCCTGCAGATCCTGCTTTGGGGCTCCACGCTAACCTAGAATGGTTTGCAGCTTCTTCCCGGGGTCTTTCAGGGCCTTCTATACCACAGGCCAAACAGGGTGCACAGAGCAGGGGGAGGATCCTGGCCAAACCCCAAGACCTGGGCCCTTGTCTTCTCTGGGACATAACTGGCTCATGGGCATAGCCATATGGCATCCTGATGTGGCCCAGGCATTTGTGGGGACAGCCTCATGGCCTCCTCAAACCTTCATTGGCACCCACTGGCCTCCCTATATACTCCTTGGCCTGATGTTCAAGGTCTCCCTGCCAAGCTCTCCAAACACAACTCCCCCATCAGCCTCTCCTCTCCTACTGTGCCCCTGCCATGCTGCCCTTAGCTCTTGGAACACACTCTACTCTTGCCGGCAGCAGGGCCTTTGTAACTGCTCTCCCCTCCCCTGCCACGCTCTTCTCGCAGGGACAAGACTCGTTTATCCCCACTCTTATGTTCCCATGTGAGAAAGCTTTACTGGCCCAGCATCCACAGACCAAGCTATGCTCCACACACAAGGTTGTCAGTACTTGGGGCCTCAACAATAGCTTGCATTCCACCTGGCTCTTTTCACAATGTGACCTTGACACTCCGGCTATCAAGGCGGTGGGATCTATGTCTATGTTCCTTGCACCTGGGTGTACCTTTGCAATGGCCTTACACGTAGAACATGGTGAACATGATGCTCTGTGGCCTCCAGAGCTAGATCCTGTAAGTGCCACATACGATGCAGGACGCAGTTTTCAAACTTAGCCATGCTGGGAAGAAGCCAAATCAGCCCACGTGGAGAGAATATACAGAGAGGTCATCTGTAGGCGTTCTGGTTGGCAGACCAGCTTCGGTGCCTGCCCACAGCCAGCCTCAGCTTCTAGTTAAGCACATCTCCAGATGACGCCAGCCCCCAGCCATCGCGGGCTCCGTCGGCCGCCAAGTTTTCCCAGCTGAAGCCCCAAACACTGTGACTCAGAGACGAGTCATCTCTGCTGTGACCTTTCTCAGTTCCTGCCCACAGGATCCAACAGGGTCAGACACTGCTTTACAGACTGAGTTTTCAGGTGTTTTTTTTTTTTTTTTTTTTTATAAAAATACGAATTTATTCACATAATCCCTACACCCAACATGGTGCTGGAACTCAGCACCCTCAGCTAAGAGTTGCACGCTCTTCTGAGCCAGCCAGATGCCCCTCAGGTGGTTTATGGGCAGTAGTAACTGTAACAGGAATCGAATGTTATTTTGATTTCCATGTACTTGACCCGTCATGTGATGCGGCTGTTTCAGAACTTAGGCAAGAAAGAGGATGTTAAGTATTGACACCCCAAGCCCAGCCATTATCTTCTGAGTTTCAGCCCAAACATCACCTCCAAGAGACTATCCCTGATGTTATGGAAAGTGCCCTTCCTCATCAGTCTACATCTATTTTTTTTCCCAGCACTTTTTGTTTCCCAAAAGTACACACAGAAACTCACAGCCTTTGTGGCCTGCATATTCTGCACACCAGGCCTGTTCCCTCACGTCCCTCCACTTCCAGGACCGGGATGAAGTGTGATCTGGTGGTGCCATGACTGAACGTTTGGGTCCCCTCAAAATTCACATGTTAAACCCAACCCCAAGTGCATGGCATTTGGAGGTGAAGCCTCCGGAAGGTGATGAGTTCTGAGGGTAGAACCTCATGAAAGGGATTCGGACCCTTACAAAAGAGATCCCAGAGTGTTTCCTCTTCCCCTCTGCCCTGTGAGGTTGCAATTAAGAAGCCTACTGTCTATGAACAGGGAAGCCGGCTCTCATCAAATATGCTATCTACCAGCGTCTTGATCATGGACTTCCAGCTTCTGGAACTGTGAGGAACAAATGTCTGTTGTATGTAAGCCATACAGTATCTATGGTATTTTGTGAGAGCAGCCTGATTGGACTAAGACAGGCTGTTAGGTTGATACCCCACAATTTCATTTTTATGGGTGCTGTTGTAAATGCTACTTTAAAACATTTCCCGATTTACATTTGTTCACTGCTATTATATAGAAATGCAATTGACTTTTGTATGTTGACCTTAGAGCCTATGATCCTGTAAAATTCATTTATTGGTTCTATTCGTTTGCTGGGGCTGCCATAACAAAATACCACAGACTGGGCAACTAAAAGAGGAGAAATGTATTATCTCACAGTGCTGGAAGCTAGAAGTCCAAAATCAAGGTGTCCACAGCTTTGCTTCCTTCTGGCATCTGTGAGGAGAAGCCTCCTTGGTTTATGGCTGGTTGTCTTCTCCTGGTGCCTCTTAATATTGTTTATGAGGGTCTCTGTGTCCAAATTCCCCCTTTTTATAAGGAGACCAGTCGCAATGATCTTTCAAGACCCAGCTTTTGGTTTCAATATTTCTCCTTATCCAGTATCATTGATTTCTGCTCTTGATTTCATTCTATTTGGTGTGGGCTTGATTTGCTTTTTCTTTTTGTGGTTCCTGAAGGTGGAAGCTTGTATTATTGATTTGAGACCTTCTTTTCTCATACAAGTATTTAATGCCATAAAATTCACTCTTAGCTCTATTTTAGTTGCCTCTCACAAATTTTGTTACGTTACATTTTAATTTTAATTTGGCTCAAAACATTTTCTAATTTCTCTGGAAACTTCTCTGACCCACAGGTTATTTAGAAGTGCGTTGTTCAGTTTCCAAATACTTGGGCTTTTTTCTAGATATCTTTCAGTTCCTGATTCCTAATTTAATTGCTCTATGATCAGAGACTATACTCTGTATCATTTAAATTTTTAAACATTTGTTCACTATAAAAGACCCAGAGCTCCCTGCTCAGTGGGGATGCTTCTCCCTCTCCCTCTGCTCCTCCCTGCTCCAGTCATGTTCTCCCTCTCTCTCTCTCTCAAATAAATAAATAAAATCTTTTAAAAATAAAAATAAAAATCTTTAATAAAAAATAAAATAAAAGGGAGCGCCTGGGTGGCTCGGTGGGTTAAAGCCTCTGCCTTCAGCTCAGGTCATGATCCCGGGGTTCTGGGATGGAGCCCCGCATCGGGCTCTCTGCTCTGCGGACAGCCTGCTTCCTCTTCTCTCTCTCTGCCTGCCTCTCTGCCTACTTGTGATCTCTGTCTGTCAAATAAATAAATAAAATCTTAAAAAAAATAATAAAATAAAATAAAAGGCCCATAATATTGTCTGTCTTGGTGAATGTCCCATGTGTACTTGAAAAGAATGTGTTCTGAGGCGCCTGGGTGGCTCAGTGGTTTGGGCCACTGCCTTCGGCTCAGGTCATGATCTCAGGGTCCTGGGATCGAGTCCCGCATCGGGCTCTCTGCTCGGCAGGGAGCCTGCTTCCCTCTCACTCTCTCTGCTTGCCTCTCTGCCTACTTGTGATCTCTCTCTGTCAAATAAATAAATAAAATCTTTAAAAAAAAAAAAAACAAAGAAAAGAATGTGTTCTGTGCTACTATTAGGTCAATTTCTCTATAAATGTCAATTAGGTCAAGTTCACTGGAAGTGTTGCTCAGATCTTTCATATTTTTGCTAAATTACTGTTTTATCAGTTACTGAACAAGGAGCATTGATATCCACAAGTATAACTGTGACTTTATTTCTTTTCTCAGATTTTTTTTTAAAGATTTTATTTATTTATTTATTTATTTATTTGAGAGAGAGAGAGAAAGAGAGAGCACAAGCAGGGAGGAGGGGCAGAGGGTGAGAGAAACAGACACCCCTGCTGAGCAGGGTGCCCTTGATCCCAGGATCCTGGAATCATGACCTGAGCTGAACTCAGATGCTTAACCAACGGAGCCAACCAGACGCCACTTGCTTTTTAATTTTTAACTTTAATCCAATGATTACTGTCTTTTAATTGGTGCATTTATGTAGTAATTAGTATGTTTATGTAATTATTGAAGTGCAAATTTAGGTCTGCTAGGTTATTCTTTTTTTTTTTTAAGGTTTTTTTTTTTTAAGATTTTATTTATTTATTTGACAGGCAGAGATCACAAATAGGCAGAGAGGCAGAGAGAGGGGGGGGAAGGAGGCTTCCCGCTTAGCAGAGAGCCCGATGCGGGGCTCAATCCTAGGACCCTGAGATCATGACCTGAGCCAAAGGCAGAGGCTTAACCCACTGAGCCACCCAGGGGCCCTAAGTTTTTATTTTAAGTAATCTCTACACCCAATGTGGAGCTTGAACTCACAACCCTGAGATCGAAAGTCCCACATTTGGGGTGCCTGGGTGGTTCAATGGTTAAGCCTCTGCCTTTGGCTCAGGTCATGGCCTCAGGGTCCTGGGATCGAGCCCCAAGTCGGGCTCTCTGCTCAGCGGGGAGCCTGCTTCCCTCTCTCTCTCTGTCTGCTTATGATCTCTCCCTCTGTCAAATAAATAAATAAAATCTTAAAAAAAAAAAAGTCAGCTAAAAAAAAAAAAAGAAAAAAAGGCCCCCACTCCACTGACTGAGCCAACCAGGTGCTCCTACCTACTTAACTTTTGACAGTCTATTATTGCTACTAATTAACGACTTCATGTAAAACGTAGAAATTTTACAACCACTTGGGTGCCTTTACCTTCTCCCTTCGTGTTTTAGCTGTCATACGTATTACATCTACAGTCACTGAAACACCCCAGAAAATGGGGATTTGTGCTTGCAAAGAAATATATATGTATGTGTGTGTGTGTATATATATATATATATATATATATATATATATATATATATTTCCCCCCTCCTAAGGCATATATATTTTAAAGAATGTGACAGGACAGGCACCTGGATGGCTCAGTTGATTACACTTCTGACTCTTGATCTCAGCCCAAGTCTTGATCTCAGGATCTTGAGTTCAAATCCCACATTGGACTCCACATTGAGTGTGGAGCCTACTTAAAAAAAATAACAATAGGAGCACCTGGGTGGCTCAGTGAGTTAAAACCTCTGCCTTCAGCTCGGGTCATGATCTCAGGGTCCTGGGATCGAGCCCAGAATCGGGCTCTCTGCTCAGCGGGAGCCTGCTTCCTCCTCTCTCTGCCTGCCTCTCTGCCTACTTGTGATCTCTGTCTGTCAAATAAATAAAATCTTAAAAAAATAATAATAATAACAATAGGGGCACCTGGGAGGCTCAGTGGGTTAAGCCTCTGCCTTTGGCTCAGGTCATGATCTTAGGGTCCTGGGATAGAGCCCGTCATCAGGCTCTCTGCTCGGTGGGAACCTGCTTCCTCCTCTCTCTTTGCCTGCCTCTCTGCCTCCTTGTGACGCCTCTCTCTCTCTTTCTCACTGTTAAATAAGTAAATAAATAAAATCTTTAAAAAAAAAACAATAATAAAAGAAAGAAAGAATTTGGCAGGAGAAACAGAATCTATTATATTTACTCATCTCTTCATCTTTTTGTTGATTTTTTTTTGCTTTTTTTTTATTCCTAAAGTACTAAGTTTCCCTCTGAAATCATATCCTTTTGGCCAGAAGAATTTCCTTTAGTGTTCTTAGAGAAAACTCACTGATGATAAATTCTCTCAGTTTCCTTCATTGACAAGGTCTTTATTTTGCTCTCATTCCCGAATGAATATTTTTACCAGATGTAGAATTGTGGGTTGACCATTCTTTTCCTTTCACCACTTTAAAGAGGCTGTTCCACTGTCTTCTGGCCTCCATGGTTTCTTCCTTCATTCCTTTCTTTCTTTTTTTTTTTTTAATTTTTGAGGGTTTTCGTTTGTTTTTTGCTTTTTTAATTTATTTGAGAGAGAGAGAGAACATGCGAGCGTGATAGGGAAGGAGCAGGGAGAGGGACGAGCAGGCTCTGAGCTGAGCTCCGAGCACAGGGCTCAGAGCTGGAAGCGGGGCTCGATCCCAGGACCCTGAGATCAGGACCTGAGCCTAAGGCAGATGCTAAATGACTGAGCCACCCAGGTGCCCCAGCCTCTGTTCAATTTAAAAAATACTTTTTAAAAAGTATGGCTCATTTGGTGGAGCATATGCTCTTGATCTCAGGGTTGCAGGTTCGAGCTCTTTGTCAGATGTAGAGAAATTACTTAAAATCTTTAGGGGCGCCTGGGTGGCTCAGTCGGTTGAGCGTCTGACTCTTGATTTCAGCTCAGGTCATGATCCTAGGGTTGTGGGATCGAGCCCCTCATCAGGCTCCACACTGCGGGTGGAACCTACTTAAGATTCTCTCTCCCTTTCCCTCTGGCCCTCCCACCCTCAAAAACCAAAACAAAACAAAACCTTAAAAAAATCAAGTTCTCTTGGAGTCGTAACTGCTAGCTCTGTCTCCCAATTCCTATGTGCTGGGCCTACTCTCAGGGCAAAGCAGCAAGAGAAAACAGAGAAGAAAGGAGGTTTGGAGGGTTCCTACTCTACTCACATCCCAGGGTGCACATTTCTCTGTTCTTCCCTCTAGAGGGTGGTTTTTCTGTCAGGCCTTTTCTGTCAACTGGGAACAGCAGAGAAGACTGGGCTGCCCTGGGGCAGGCCCAGGTGGAAACAAAGATTAAATACAAATCATGACTAGGACTCCCCTCACCCTCCAGCTCCCCGGGGGTAAGATGGGGGGTGGGGGGGGCAAGGTGTGTTTTCCTGGTTCTCTGGCCAGAATGTTAGGCTTTTTTTTTTTTTAAGATTTTTTTTAATTTTGGGGGGCACCTGGGTGGATCAGTGGGTTTAGCCTCTGCCTTCGGCTCAAGTCATGATTCCAGGGTCCTGGGATGGAGCCCCACATTGGATTCTCTGCTCTGTGGGGAGCCTGCTTCCTCCTCTCTCTCTCTCTGCCTGCCTCTCTGCCTGCTTGTGATCTCTGTCTGTCAAATAAATAAATAAAATCTTTAAAAAAAAAAAGAAATTTTAAATTTTTGTTTATTTATTTGACAGAGATCACAAGTAGGCAGGCAGGGTGGGGGTGGGGGGAGCAGGCTCCCTGCTAAGCAGGGAGCCCAATGTGGGGCTCGATCTTAGGACCCTGAGATCATGACCTGCGCCGAAGGCAGAGGCTTAACCCACTGAGCCACCCAGGTGCCCCCAATGTTAGGCTTTTCTATTGGCGTTTTTGCTGCCCTGCTCAGCCATGCAGTTTCCTGATTCAGAGCACCCCGGGTCAAAGCAAAAAGACACAAGGGAAAAAATTTTTTTTAAGATTTTATTTATTTATTTGACAGAGAGAGTCAGGGAGAAAGGGAACGCAAGCAGGGGGAGTGGGAGAAGCAGGCTTCCTGCTGAGCAGGGAGGCCAGTGGGGAAGGGTCGGGGGGGGGGGGGGGGGGGGGGGGATGATTGGGAGAGTGGGGGCTGGGCTCCATCCCAGAACCCTGGGATCACAACCTGAGTTGAAGGCAGATGTTTAACGGACTAAGCCACCCACGAACCCACAAGAAAAAAATTTACCAGGAAACTCACTGCTGCCATAATAGTTCTTCACATTTTGACTTTTCACTCCAATCTGCTCTCTAGCATTTGCAAAGTTCTTCTTTAAGTAACTACTTTTTGTTATTTGTTTTCAGTCGTAATCTGTGGAGAGATGGGCTGTATTAGGCTTGTTCCTGCTTATTCTTTGTTGTCTCCCCCTCTTTCTTTTTTCTCTTTTCTTTTTTTTTTTTTTAATGCAGGCTCCCTGCTGAGCAGAGAGCCCGATGCGGGGCTCGATCCTAGGACCCTGAGATCATGACCTGAGCGGAAGGCAGAGGCTTAACCCACTGAGCCACCCAGGCGCCCCTCCCCCTCTTTCTTAATTTAATGTCTTTTTTCCCCTTTGAGATTAATTAATTGATTGATTTATTAAAGATGTTATTTTTAAGTCATCTCTATTCTCAAGGTGGGACTCGAACTCATGACCCCAAGATCAAGGATTTTGTGTCCCACCAACCAAGCCAGCCAGGCACCCTTTCCTTTGAGATCATTTTTAAACTGACAGCAGTTAGGAAAATAAAAAAGTTACCAAGAGTTCCTGTATGCCCTTCACCTAGCTTTTCCTTTTGTCAGTGTTTCACATGAGAGCATGCTTACCAAAACTAGGAAATTTGGGGCTCCTGGCTGGCTCAGTCGTTAAGCATCTGCCTTTGGCTTGGGTCGAGATCCCGGGGTCGAGCCCTGCATTGAGCTCCCTGCTCAGCAGCAAGCCTGCTTCTCCCTCTCCCACTACCCCTGCTTGTGTTCCCTCTCTCTCTGTCTCTGTTTGTGAAATAAATAAATAAAATCTTTTTTAAAAAAATGAAGAAATTAACTTTAGGACATTAGTAGTAACTAAAGTACAGAAGTTATTTGGATTTTATCAGTGTGCATCCTTTTTCTGTTCGAGGGTTCAATTCAGGATCTCATACTACATTTAGTCCTCATGTCCCCTTATGCTCCTCTGGTCTGTGACAGTTCCTTAGTTTTTCCTTCTTTTTCATGACCTTGACACTTTTGAGGAGCACCAACCAGCTCTTTTGTAGACTGTCAGTTCGGGTTTGTCTGAGGTCTTTCTCATGGTCACGTTAAGGTTATGCACTGCTGGGGAAACTACCACAGACACCATGTTGTGCCTTTCTCAGTGTGCCCTACTGGGGGTCCCTGAGGTTGACGTGTTTGACTGGTGACGTTCACCTTGATTGCTTGGCTGAGGTGTTATCTGCTGGATTTCTCTACTATAAAGTTACTGTTTTACTCGTTGTAATTATTAAATGTATTAAGGGAGATATTCTGAAATTATGAAAATATCCTGTGTCTGCTTCAAGTTTAACCCATTGACTTTAGCATCCTGGAGTGGATCCTTCTCTTTACAGTCATGAGGCTTGGCTGGCTCAGCCAAAGAGCATGTGACTCTTGATGTTGGGGTTGTGAGTTCAAGCCCCATGTTGGGTATAGAGCTTACCAAAAAAAATGATGATGATGATGATGATGATGATGATGATGATGATGGAGAACTGGATCCCAGAAGAGAACCTGCAGGTCCTCACATAACCTAGAGCTAGTTTTTCCTCTTGGACCCTCAGCTTTCTCATTCATAAAATGGGGTTGGGGCACCTGGCTGGCTCACTTGATTTCAGGGTTGTGAGCTCAAGTCCTGTGTTGTGTGTAGGGATTACTTTAAAAATAAAATTAAAATTAAAAAAATAAATAAGTAAAATGGGGAAGTTATGAATCTCTTCCCACTAGGTTGTGGAGATGTTGAAATGAGGTACTAGCAGCAAAAGAGCCAGCACAGGGCAGGGCATGTAGTAGGTATCTTGGGTCATTGTTGGAGAGGTTGGACAGGTCATTGTTGGAGGACTGAGCTGTGGGAGAGAGGGCTCCACGTGCAAGTTGGGAGGTGGCAACATGGGGCAAGGAGGTGTTCTGAAGGCCCTGGGTGGGGATGATCTTAGACGAATCCCTGAAATTGTCTGTGATCAAGAAGGTGGGCAGGGGGAGTGGGGTTTCTAGAGGCCAGAAGGAGCTTGGGAGAGTTCCCAAACTGGACTAGCTTTCTGGAGGAGGTGATCTCAGATAAAGGAGGCCTCCTGGGTGGAGACTGGAGGCTGGAACACCAGAGAGGCCATGACAGATGGCACTTAGTAGGGGACACTGATGCCACAGTGAGCTTTAGTGAAAACCACTCTGGGTACCCCCTTCCAGGGATAAAGATTGGATTGCCAGGGGATGGCAGAAGCTAGAAGTCTTCCCAATGACACGGTATCTGCAGGACCATCCCAGAGACTCTACCCAGCAGGGTGAATGGATCTGGGCCTGCGTGTGGCATGCAAACATCTATTCACCCATTGTCTCATTTATTCCACGAGTAGTTACTGAGCGCCGACTGTGTGCCAGGTCCTGGGCTAGATGGTAGGCATACAGCAGAGAACAAAGCATCTCGTGGAGCATCTGTTCTAGGGAAAGGAGATATGATAAACAAGAGAACAGGGCTGTTCTGGTTATATACTGTTCTGCAATCAACTACCCTAAAACTTAGTGGGCTTAAAGCAACAGCCATTTTATTGCATCTCGAGATTCTGTGGGTCAGGAATTCTGAAAGGGGTGGGTTGGGTGATTCTTCTGTTTCCTGTGGCATCAGCTGGAATCTCTCTCTCTCTCTCTCTCTTTTTTAAGATTTTATTTATTTATTTGACAGAGAGAGATCATAAGCAGGCAGAGAGGCAGGCGGGGAGGGGGGAGCAAGAGAACCCAAAGCGGGGGCTCAATCCCAGGACCTGAGACCATGACCTGAGCTGAAGGCAGAGACTTAACCCACTGAGCCACCCAGGCTCCCCCAGCTGGGATCTCTTGGTGGGACTCTGGCACTCTCATGCCAGGCTCACAGGGCGGCTGCTTCCTCCAGAGTGAGCACCCCGGGAAAACAGGCAGAAGCTGAAGCCAAGCCGAATGGTTTTTCATGAACCAGCCTTGGAAGACAGGTAGCCCTTTTGCTGTAATGAGTGAGTCAGAGCAGTCACAAAAGCCCATTCAGGTTCATGAGGAGGGGATATAGAGCCACCTTCTGATGGGAGGGAGTGTCAAAGAATTTGTGGGGTGTGTGTGTGTGTGTGTGTGTGTGTGTGTGTGTTTATTTTTTTAAATGGCCATGAGAAAAAAAATTAAAAAATAAAAATAAAAACTGCCATGAGGAAGACTGCCTGGGTGGTTCAGTTGGTTAAGCGTCTGCCTTCCAGTCAGGTCATGATCTCTGGGTCCTGGGATCGAGCCCCATGCTGGGTTCCTGGCTCAGCGGGGAGCCTGCTTCCCCCTCTCCCTCTGCCTCTTCCCCTGCTCATGTTCTGTCTCTATCTTTCTCTGTATCACATGAATAAGTAAAATATTTTTAAAAAATTTTTAAGGATTTTGTTTATTTATTTGACAGAGAGAGACGCAGCGAGAGAGGAAACACAAGGAAGAGGGGGAGAGGGAGAAGCAGGCTCCCTGCTGGTGGGACTCCATCACAGGTCCCTGGGATCATGACCTGAGCCAATGGCAGACGCTTCGCCGACCGAGCCACCCAGGTGCCCCGAATAAGTAAAATCTTCAAAAATAAAAATAAATTGGGGGCATCTGGGTGGCTCAGATGGTTAAACGTCTGCCTTTGGCTCAGGTCATGGGATTGAGCCCCATGTTGGCCTCCCTGCTCATCAGGGAGCCTGCTTCTCCCTCTCCCTCTGCTTCTCCCTCTGCTTGTGCTCTTTGTCTCTCTCTGTGTGTCAAATGAATAAATAAATTTAAAAATAATAATAAATAAAATAAAAATAAATTGGCAGGACTTGGAAACTGGATGAGTGTTAGTGTGTGTTTGTCTGTGGGACAGTGTTCAAGGAGGCACATGGCTGGCTCAGTCAGAAGAGCACGTGACTCTCTTTCTCAGGGTTTGAGTTCAAGCCCCACGTGGGGTATAGAGATTACTTGAAAAAACAAAATTTAAAACAAACAAACAAAAAGTAAATGTAATATGTTCCTGCTAATCCTCAAAATGGGAAAGAAATATCCCCCAAATTATTCCTAAGGCATGACTTAAGCCCAGGAGACCAAGGCTGTGGGACTTTGGGCAAGTCACTTCCCCTCTTTGGGTTTCCCTTTCTTTATCTCTACAATAAGTGTGTTGGGTAAAGAGAAGCCTTAGGGACCTCCCAGTCCTGACTTTTTTTTTTTTTTTAAGATTTTATTTATTTATTTGACAGAGAGTCAGAGAGAGATCACAAGCAGGCAGAGAGGCAGGCAGAGGTAATGGGGGAAGCAGGCTCCCGGCTGAGCAGAAGGCTGGATTCAGGTTCTATCCCAGGACCGTGGGATCATGACCTGAGTCGAAGGCAGAGGCTTAACCCACTTTTTTCTTCTTTTTTTTTATATAATTTTTTAAAAAAGATTTTATTTATTTATTTGACAGACAGAGATCACAAGTAGGCAGAGAGGCAGGCAGAGAGACAGAAGAGGAAGCAGGCTCCCCACGGAGCAGAGAGCAGGATGTGGGGCTCGATCCCAGGACCCTGAGGTCATGACCTGAGCCAAAGGCAGAGGCTTTAACCTACTGAGCCACCCAGGCACCCCCCCCCCTTTTTTTTCTTTTTAAAAAAGATTTTATCTATCTATTTGCCAGAGAGTGAGTGAACACAAGCAGCGAGGAGCGAGGAGCCCTACAGACAGACAGATGGAGAAGCAGGCTCCCCGTTGAGCAGAAAGCTGAAAGCTGAGCAGAAAGCTGAGCAGAAAGCCCGATGTGGGGTTAGATCCGAGGACCCTGAGATCATGACCTGAGCCCTAGGCAGAGGCTTAATCCACTGATCCACCCAGGGGCCCCTGAGAACTCCTGCTGGTACGGAAGAGGTAATGGGATCTCAGAGGGGCTGTCACACAACAAGGAAAAAGAAAGAGGATGAGACCGTGGGGGGAAAGGTAGCTAATGCCCTGATAAGAGCAAGGGCTGAGGGCAGAGATTTCTGGAGTGGTCGCCTGATGTGTACAAGACACATCCACCTACTAGATACGGAAATGCTCTTCCAACACCCGCACAACTCCAGCTGCAGTTCCTAAAGGGGCCGCGAGAGGCCGCCAAAGCACCAGCTTTTGCTGCCTGCGGGCCCCTGGCCGCGTTTCTCGCCCGCCCTGGCGCGCTTCTGGATCTTTCCGGGAGAGGGCGCCAGTGACCCGAAATAAAGCCGAAGCAGACCGGGCTCCCACCTTTGCCGGTGCGCGAGCGAGTTCATAGGTGCATTGGCGTGCTTTCATTTCCCCAGCTTTCCCTGCCACTCGGGGAACTTAGGGTGTCGAGCTGAAGAAACGAATCACACCTGTAGATTTTATCCTGCTGCGCCTCCTGCAGCCTTCAAGCTTGGATCCTGTCGCGTCACCCACTTTGTATATACAGGGGAAAATCTAGGTTTTGTGGAATAGATTTTTGCAACCCGGACACAAAGGCTTGCAAATTTTACAGAATTTTATAAAATCACATAGAAAAACACGAACAAGTTGCTAGGACTTCTTCCAAACGAGAAGACTTGTTGAAGTTTAAGCCTCAGTCATTTTCAGGGTTAAATCCACCTACGATTACAAGTGCGCGTGTTTGTTTACTGTCTGTCTTCTTCCACTTGAATGTAAGTTCCAAGAGGGCAAGGATTTTCACCTAAATTGTTAGCTGCTGCAACCCTGCAACCCCCTTAGCTCCTAGAACATCGGAGATTTATAACAATTTGTTGAATAAACTTGGGTCTGGCACAGTTTTCCAGGTAGAGATGACAGTGGCCTAGCCTGGGGCTTTTTTGTTTTCTTTTTTCTTTCCTTTTCTTCTCTTCTCCTTTCCTTTCCTTTGTTTTGTTTTCTCTTCTAAAGATCTCATTTACTTGTCAGAGAGAGAGCACAAGCAGGGAGAGCTGCAGGCAGAGAGAGAAGCAGGCTCCCTGCTGAGCAAGGAACCCAACCGGAGGGATCCTAGGTCCCTGGGATTGTGATAGGAGCCAAAGTCAGACGTTCAACCGACTGAGCCTTTTGAGGAGTGGATGGGATCAGGATGATCTCACGGAAGCCTCAGAACAGTGACTTTAACACCCATTTTAAACTGAGGGTGCCGAGGGCCTGGAAGGGGAAGCAAGTGCCCAGTGAGAAGTGGCACTGGGCCTAGAAGCCAAGTCTGCCTTTTCTTGCCCCTCTTGGCCTGCAGCTCCTGCCTCCCCACCCCCACCCCCTACTCTCCAGCCACCCCTTGCACGGGCCCCCATGCAACTCTGTATTAGCCCAAGGCGCTCACCTTGGGGGCAGCCCTGGGAAAAAGATTTTGCAAGAGCTGGGGCAGGAAGCACCAGCCAGGGCGGGTCTGGGAAGATAAGGGCTTCCCCCTCCAACCACGTGCGCCTCCAGGCCTTCTGGTTTCCTCTCTTCCCTTCCCTTCCCTTTCCCGGACCCTGGCCTGGCCATGACTCACCTCCTTTCCCTCTGGGCTGGGATCATAGGCCCGCCTGTCCCAGGAAAGCCTTGCTCTGTGTGACCCTGGGCAGAGGAAAGCCCTATCTGGCCCGCAGTTCCTGGAGTTCTCAGTACAAGTAGCTTGCACAAATAAAGGCTATAAGGCTGAGCCTTAGTCTCAGGAGACAAAATGTGGGGGGCTCCAGGGCACCTCCTTATTAAGCCAACTCTGAGCTCTGGGTGACTCAGGCAGGTATAAGGTTGGCTGTGTGTGAAGCACCCTAACCCCCACGGAGGGGAGGGTGTGTGTGGAGAAGTGGGGGCCCAGTGATGCCTTGGCCTCTGGGACAGAAGCAGACATTTCTACATTTGGTTGGTGGAAAGCCGGTTCAAGACCCATGTCTAGCTCTGTGACCTGCCTCTCACGACCAGGTCACACAGAGCCTAGCCCAGCACCTCTCAGAGGTCAACAGAGCCTTGGTCACTTCCATCTTTTGAGGCTGTAGTTAGATTTTTTTTTTTTTTTAAACAAATGCCAAAATGTGGGTTGCAAAAATTGCGATATGTATTATGTGTCCTGCATTTTTCTAGCTTCCGCATTTAAGACAAAAATATAGATTGACCAGGTATGGTTTCAATTGGAAATACAAGGAAACAGCTCGGTTGGATGTGCTATGAGAACCTGAAGGACCTCATAAGCCTTGATCAGACCAACCTGATTTGTGAAAAGCCCTCTAAGTCCGAGTCCCGGTGTGGTGTTGGGTGGGTCACCTCACCTCTCTGAAGGTGAACAGCTGAAAAGCAGAAATAGCAATGGGCGGATACGCCTGCAGACCTGCTGAGTCAGTCCGCATAGTAAGGGCTTAGAACCTTTTATACCCCCTACACTAAGTGTCCACTATGAGCCAGTCACGGTGCTAAGGCCCCTCCCCTTTTTTAGAGTTGGGGGAAGGGGAGAGGGAGAAAATCCCAAGCAGGCTCGGCTTAGCGTGGAGCGGGAGGCAGGGCTCAAACCCACGACCCCAAGATCATGACCTGAGCCGAGATCGAGAATTGGACGTTCACCCGCAAAGCCACTGAGGCGCCCCACGGTGCTAAACTTTTTATGTGCACTGGTTCAATGGGTCCTTGGGCCTCGGTTCTGGATCCCATTTCTCAGATGAGAAAACGGAGGCAGAAACAGGTGAAGGGATGAGCCCCAAGGCTGATCCAGATCTGTCTGAAACGTGAGCCTATTATTACTGCTGTTGCTCTGGTTATTTTTATAGAAGCGAGCATGGTAGCATCGCTCTTGTACAGCTGGGAGGATTAAATGAATTAATTTTTAAAAGAGCTTAGTATGACACCTGGCACATAGTAAGTGCTCCGTAAGTGTTTGTTAAATAAAACAAAAAAGTATTTCAGGTTTCAGGCCCACAGCCCTGGGCAGGCAGAATCCAATGCCCAAGAGTCCTTGTCCTGGTGTCCTGTGTCTCCCCCCGCCCCCCTCCAGGAGGGGTTAAGGCGTTAATGATTTCCCAAGCAGCGCTAAAGAAGTAGGGCTTTGCAACACACACACACACACACACACACACACACACACACACACGCAGAGCCAGGTTTGGTGTGCTACACACACACACAGAGCAGATACACACCGCAGAGGTCTGGGTGCTACACACATACATGAGGTTTGCACACTGCACACACACAGCAGGGTTGTGCTTGCCACACACACACACACACACACACACACTGTCACGCCTGCCCCCTTGTGCCCCCCACCCCACCCCCACCCCGTCAGGCAAGCCTGATGCAAGCCCAGCGCCCGCCGGTTCCCAGGCCCGGCTGCAGCTGCGGGCGGAGGGGCAGGGCGGGGGCGGCGCTGTTTGTCTAGCGCGGCCGTGCCAAAGGCGGCGGGCCCCAGACAGCCAGGCGCCTCCGTACACCTGGGGATGCTCAGGTTAAATAGCTCCGCATTCCTCAGGCCCAGCTGATGGAAACGCTCCCAGGCCGCCGCCGAGCCGGCCTCCAGATGGGCTGGGCCCCGGCCAAAGGGGAAAAGAGGGAAACGTGGAAGCCAGAGTGCGCCTGAACGGCGCAGGGGGGCGGGGGTGGGGGGGCTCGGGGTGGTGGTGGCCGAGGCCCCCGCCGCAACCCCTTCCTCCCCTGGAAGGAAGCCCTGCCGTGTGGGGGGGGGGGGGGTGCGCGGGGGACACGCCCACGTGCCCGTGGGTGGGCTCGCAGGGGGGCGGCCCTGGGAAGGAATGGGTGCACACGTGTGCCTCTGAGGACACTCCAAGGACACACAGGCGACAGTTAATAATGATAATTTGTAGCTCTCAAACGCTGCGTGCTAAGTGCTCTAGTCTGTATATTCTCTACAATTCGGAGAAGTGAATGCTACCAAACAGCGGCGGGGTGGGGTGTTGAGTGGGGCGTAGCAAAGGGCATAATTTACTTCCAGATATTGTATTCTTTGATCAAGGCCATAACGTAACGTGCTTGGGGTGGGGAGGCACCTGGCTCAGAGTTAGTGCTCAGCGGTGGATGATCTTGCCTTTGTCCCCGATGCTGTTCATGTCTTTCCAGCCTCAGTTTCTGTTGTAAACCTGGGATCAGAATCCTGCCTTTAGCCCCACAGGGATCCGTGGAGTCCCCTGTGTAAAGAGTTGAGCATTGACAAAATGTATTAATAGCCCTTACCCACTTTGGGGCACGTCCTTTGCCCTTGGTGGGGCTCGGTTTTTCCCTGTAGGTGGTAGGGATACTGGAGGGGTGGTATCCCCAGGGCCCAACAATTGCTCAGAGGGCTGGTACTTGAACTTGAGAGGGAGGGTTTGACTGAACACAGCTGCCCCCATCTCCACCCCAGACCAGCAGAGACCTAAGAATGCCAGCCAACACACAGAACAATTATACACTTAGAAACCCACAGTGTGGTTCGGAAGCTCCCGGACACACAGACCCATCCATCAAGCCAGACCCATGCAGAGATGCCCATAATGCACTGAGGCAGAACACACAAGCCCAAACAGCTGGAGGTTGCACTTATCTGCAGAACACATGTGCCCACATCTGCCCTTCTGCGTACACCCCCATGCATATCCTTACCCACACCCCTAGGCCTGTACACCAGCAAGTGACCCAGCCCCACTTGGGGGGGAAATCTACCAGTTCACTCATGTCACTTACACAGGCCCAGACACTCCTATGCACTCCCCCGAGTACAAACTCACACATGTCCAGACAGATAGCCCCTTGCCAATGACATCTTTCTCCTACTCAAGAGCTGTGGGGACTGACTCTCCCATTCCTCCTCAGCCCACACGAGAACCCTGGGGGAGAGAGGTCTGCGTGAGCTGTCAGCATACCCGGGCCAGGGTGAGGGGGCAGAGCCTGGACCCAGAGCAGGTGGCCCAGCAGCTGTGCCCAGCCTGGCTCTGCCAACTTGCTCACCCACTTGGACGAGCTGGGAGCCCCAGGGCAGCCTGCTACAATCCAGGGCTAGGCAGTCCAACAGGGGAGGCACCTCCCACTGGGGAATGGGGCGACAGAGGTCCTGCCTCAGGCTCTGGGCAAGTCTTTCCTCTAGGTCTACCCTTCCCCTGTCTTGGCAAAGATGGGAGGTGGCCCAGTGACCAGGTTCTCTGACTTCAGTGGCCTGTGGAATACTCAACCGGCAGGGGGACTCCGCAGGCTGATTTTTTAACAACCTCCCCAGGTGACCCAGATGGCCCAAGACCACTTGGAGAAACCCTAGAGGTCTAGAGGATTTAGTTTTATGACACCAGGGAGCAGGGAAATGGCTAGTGATGGGTAAAGAATAGACTTTAAAGACACCGGAAAACACTCAGGTCGGTAAAAGCGACAGTCCAGATGTGGCCTTCTAGTTCCCTTCCCCCCAGCACCAGCTGTGAAAAGGGTCAGGGGTCACCGGCATCCCAAGGCCCTCCCCTCAGTCCAAGAAATCACTGCAACTTTACCGCAGTCTAAAGTATTTGTTTAATAACAACAACAACAAAAAAAAAAAACCACCCCACAGAACTATTGTAAAACAATATTCTTGGTGATCATTGTAATATACAATACAAAGCAATTAATTTCCTCAGAAATCTGAGAAGCACCAAACGTGACCATTTTTTAAAATGTCTGCTTTTCAAAAAATAGAAACACACTGGGGGTCCCCCAAGTCTCTGGTGGCTGGTAGGTGCAGAAGGAGGGTCATCCTGCCCTCCTCAGTCCCCTGGCCCTGGGCTGGATCCAGCAAGCGCCCCACGGTCGCTGATCTCAATCTTTTGCCTCCCCAGCTCTGGCAAGGCGCTCTGCAGGATCAAAGAGCATGGATTCTTCTCGCCCCCCTGGAGGGCTGGGGTCCGCCAGTCCAGGAGAGAGGCGCTTCAGCGACATAAGATGCGATCGTCCGCCGGGACACATGCCGCCTGTGAAAAAGAGGGAGGAGAGGTGAGACAATCGGAAGGGACAAGGCTGCAAGCCCTTCCCCAGGGGACACTTGAAGTGAGCGTGTTTTCTGATCTCCGAGGCATAGCCAGGTGCCCGAAAGGATGGGGCCGACGTGGAGCCAAATACCCACCCCTCGCCTCTCTGGGCCTCAGTTTACCCATCCGTACAAAGAAAACGCTCGCGTTCTCCAGTTCGGATCTCACCTCGGCCGCCAGGGCGCTGATCTCGCCGTTGAGGGTGCTGAGCGGAGCCCGGGCAGGGAGACCCCGGCCTCCGGCGGTCCCGACTTGGGATTCCGAGTTCAGCTCCAACTCCAGGTCCCAGATGTAGTCGATGACGTGCTGGAGGATCTCCACCCGGCTCACCTTGCGGTTCTGGGGCAGGGTGGGCACCAGCTCCTTGAGGCGCGAGTAGCAGCCGTTCATGTCGTAGAGCAGCACGTTCACCTGCTGCTCGTCGAGCAGGGCCGGCAGGCGCGCCCCAGCACCCCCAGCACAGCGCGAGATGGCCACACTCTGCTCGGACAGACAGCGCACCACCTCGCCCGCACCTCCCGCGGTCTTGCCGGCCTTCAGCGCGCAACTGGGGCCCGCGGCAGCCGCGGCACTGCCACTGGCGACCTTCATGATTCTGGCGTCGGAGTAAGAGAAGGGAGGCGAAGCGCACGGAGGCGGCGGACGAGAGCAAAGTGCGAGAAGTTGGGAAAAGACGGCTGTAGAATGCGAGTGCAGAGCCCCGGAGCGGTCTTTATAGAGGCGCCGCGGCTCGCCCGCCCCGCACGCCCCCACCGCCAGAGGCGGGCTCAGAGGTTCAAAAGCAACCAATGGGCGATCTAGAGGCGTGGCCTCGGTGCCTCTGGGTCCCGCCTCCTGCTCCACTAGTGCACCCTCGCGGCCTTGGAAAGGGAACCCAAGTCTCAGCAACAGAGTGTGAAGGCTCGGGGCGGGGTAGCTAGTGGAGGCCAGTGCTACTTTGGGCTTCTCGCAAAGGAAGCATTGCCGACAACGAAAAGACTTCAAGAATCACTTTTCTCGGGTTCATCTTCTCAACTCTCCAGCTCCATTTTACAGATGAGAGAAACTGAGGCCCGGATGGGGAAGCGGCTCGCTCTGGGTTATCTAGAGAGCCTAGGACTAGAGCCCGGGCTTCTGGGAGCCTGACCTCCCGGCTCTTTGGACCGAAACTTAAAGCGGGCCCTCCTTTACACTCTGCCCCCCAGAGCTGGTCTCCCTTACCCGATTCCCAGAGAAAGTTGCCGGTTAATATTCCTAGAACCAGGGAGGCTTTACCCAGTCCCCTCCGGGTGGGAGCAACTAATTCGGGAAAGTCTTCCTCGGGGATTGGGGGCCGATCTTCTGGGACATGAACTGGATAGAAGGCGCCCAGAGGGGGGCTGCAAGGCCTGATTCTATCCTAAATTTGCATCCCCTGCAAAAATGCCCCAAATCTGCATCAACTAGTGATTTTAGAATTTTTCTCCCTTTTTTGGCTGTTTCCTGTCCCCCTCTCCCTCCCTGCCTCCAAAGACCTCCGATCAGGGTCTCCCTCCCACAGCGCGGCAGCTGCGGAGCTCGAGTGCTCCCCCCACCTCCCGGGCGGGTCTGTGTCAGCGTCTGAACAAGCGGCTCAGACCGTTAGACGCCAGGCCCGTGACGTCACCCATTCATAAAACCGGGACGGGCTGTCAGGCTGGCGCCGCGCGGGCGGTCGCCATGGAGACGACAAACCCAGCTAGAGCGCTCCCCCACTGCGCCGCGCTCCGCCAGTCACCTGCGGACCTCTGGCGGGAAGCTGGGAATGCGCTCCTCGCGGGCGCGGTCGCTGGTCAAGGGTCACCTTACCTCCCCTGCTCCACACCTGGGACTCGCCCCCCCCCCCCCGCCCAGGCTCACACCTCAGACCGCTGGGACGTTTCTTCACCTCCTCCTCCGCACCCCTGGCTTCCCCCTCCCGCCGGGGGAGATTTGATCCCAACTCTGCAGCTGGGTGAAAAAGTTAGTTGTCTCCGGCCCTCTCTGATTCCTAATAGAGTATTTGCCTGGTGTTTGGATAATGACAGAAGCGGTTTATTGAACTCTTAGTTCGTGCAAGGCCCTGTGTACTTCAGTGTGGGCAGCCTTTGCCTTTATTAACTTCTGTAATCCTGGCCACAGCTCTAGAGGGGGCTCTTTGGTTTCTTTATGCAAAGGAGGAAACTGAGGCTCAAAAAGCCTCCCAAGAACAATCGCTGTTGTAATGGCTGCTTTATTATAACAGGGGCACTGTGGTGTAATGCGATTTCTTCCTGCCAGGGTAGGCAGTCCGGCTCCGGAGCCCTAGACTGGCCAGAAACGGGGGACACCGAAGTTTAGAATAGCCACCCAAGGGCACACAGCTTTAGCAGGACTAAAATACTGTACCCACCAAGGAGAGAGTTGGTATTATGTTTATGGACCCTCCTCCTCCTCCCCACCCCCAGCAATTAATTCACTGGGTATAGCAGGTTTCCTTTTCCCACAGAAGTCTGGGGGAGGGGCCAGTGAACCCTGCTTCTGCCTCCACATGAGGGACCCAGGAAAACTGATCAGTGAGACCAGCTTCAAAGGAGAGAGACATTACTAATTAATTAACCAGACTCCTCATCCCCTTTACCACACCCCCTAAACTCTCCAAACAGCCTAAGCCTTGTTTAGCAATCTTCCCATGACTGAAGAGAACATTTTGCTGTGCAAAACAATTGCTAAAGACTTGGAAAGACAATGACCAGCCAAGGAAATTAGAATATTAATTCATTACCCAGTGTTTATTAATTGACCCAGCAATTCTACTGGTAGGCATCAATTCCAGAGGAACCTACACACACAGACACAAAGATGTCTGCCAAAGGATGTTCACTGAGGTACTATTTTCAAGAGGGGAGGTTGAAGTAACCTAAATGTCCATCAACAGGGGCATTATAGGAACTATAAGTGAAACATACAGGCTATGAATGGAACATCAATGCTGTGGAATGTCTATGCAGCAGGTGGGAAGTGAGGCTGAGAGATATCTAGATTCCACTGTTGGTGGAGAGACCAAGTGTTAGACTGGGGGTCAAGGTAGAACCTCTTATACGTGAAAAAGCAAATATACTGCTCCCAAGTGCAAGCATATCCGGAAATGAATTTTTTAATTAAAAAAAATTGGGGGGAGAGGATTAATTTTTTAAAAAAAAGGCAATCAAGCTGTGAGAAAAATTTCAAACACAGTACTATGTAATGTCTCCTATATGAAGTTCTAGAATGGGCACAACTAATCTTTGGTGAAAGAAATCAAAATGGTGGTTGCTTCTGGGGGAGGAGGGTGGGAGTTGCCACGGAAGGGGTGTGAGGGAACTTTCTAGAATGATGAAAATGTTCTATACGATGATAAGGCTTGTGGTACACCGTGCATGAATTAGTCAAAACACACTGGATTGTATACGTTTGTGCATTTTATAGAATTTAAATTTCACCTCAACAGGGCCGCCTGGCTGGCTTAGTGGGTGGAGCATAGGATTCTTGATCTCAGGATTGTGAGTTCAAACCCCAAGTTGAGGGTGGAGATTACTTTTAACAAATTAAAATAGGGGCACCTGGGTGGCTCAGTGGGTTAGGCCTCTGCCTTTGGCTCAGGTCATGATCTCAGGGTCCTGGGATGGAGCCCCATGTCAGGCTCTCTGCTCAGCAGGGAGCTTTCTTCCCCTTCTCTCTCTCTCGCTCTCTGCCTCCTTCTCTGCCTACTTGTGATCTCTGTCTGTCAAATAAATAAATAAAATCTTTAAAAAAATAAAATAAAATAAAAGCTTTCCCCTGGGGGCGGCTGGGTGGCTCAGTGGGTTAAAGCCTCTGCCTTCTGCTCAGGTCATGATCCCAGGGTCCTGGGATCTAGCCCCCTCTTCCGGCTTTCTGCTCGGCAGGGAGCCTGCTTCCTCCTCTCTCTCTGCCTGCCTCTCTGCCTACTTGTGATCTCTGTCTGTCAAATAAATAAATAAAATCTTTTTAAAAAGTTAAAAATAAAAGCTTTCCTCTGCCCCTCCTAATCCCTCCCTCCCTTCTCCTTCCACCCAGTGTCCAAGCAACCACTCATCTTTCTCTATAGATTAGTTTGCATTTTCTAGAATTTTATATGATTGGAATAGAGTATTTACTATTTCTTTCCTATCAAAAAATAACTTTTCAGCCTAGTTTTTTTAACTTTTTTTTTTTTTTTTTTTTGACAGAGAGAGAGACATCACAAGTAGACAGAGAGGCAGGCAGAGGGGGAGGGGGAAGCAGGCTCCCCACAGAGTGGAGAGCCTGATGTGGAGCTAGATCCCAGGACACTGAGATCATGACCTGAGCCAAAGGCAGAGGCTTAACCCACTGAGCCACCCAGGCGCCCCTCAGCCTAGTTTCTTTAACTCCACATAATTATTTTGAGATCCATCCGTGTCCATTCCTTGTTATTGCTGAGTAATAGTGGTATATGGATATGCCAGGATTTGCTTATCCACTCACTTGTCCAGGACGTTTGGGTTGTTTGTGGTTTGGGGATAGGACAAATAAAACTGCTTTCAACATTTGTGTACAAGTGTTTCTATGAATCTATGCTTCTGTTTCTCTTTGGCAAATACTTAGTAGTGAAATGACTGGGTCACAAAGTATTTATGTAACTTTATAAGAAATTGCTAACTTGGGCGCCTGGGTGGCTCAGTGGATTAAGCCGCTGCCTTCGGCTCAGGTCATGATCTCAGGGTCCTGGGATCGAGCCCCGCATCAGGCTCTCTGCTCCGCAGGGAGCCTGCTTCCTCCTCTCTCTCTGCCTGCCTCTCTGCCAACTTGTGATCTCTCTCTCTCTCTCTGTCAAATAAATAAATAAAATCTTTGAAAAAAATAATATTAAAAAAAAAAAAAAGAAATTGCTAACTTGTTTTCCCAAGTGGGTATTCCATGTACATTTCTCTCTCTCTCTCTCTCTCTTTTTTTTAAGATTTTACTTATTTATTTGTCCGGGAGAAAGAGAGAGCACAAGCAGGAGGAGGGAGAAGCGGGCTCCCCACTGAGCCGGGAGCCCTATGTGGGACTCGATCCCAGGATCGTGGAATCATGCCCTGAGCCAAAGTCAGATGCCAGCTGACTGAGCCACCCGGGCGTCCCTCCATGTCTGTTCCAATCAGCAGCACTGAGGGTCCAGTTCCTCCATAGCCTCTCAAAGAGTTGGTATGCTCAGTCTTTTTCGGCCATTCTGATAGAAGGGTTAAGGTATCACACTGCGGCTTTAATCTGCATTTTCCTAATGACTAAAGATGTTGAGCATCTTTTCGTGTGTTTATATGTCAACCATACATCGTCTTAGGTGAAGGGTCATTCACTTGCTCCTTAAAAAAAAATTAGGTAATTGTAGACTCACATGTAGTTTCAAGAAACAACATAGAGAGATCCCTTATAGCCTTCACCCAGTTTCCCTGAGGTAGCATCTGGCAATGCATTTCACCAGCTGCATTTCACCAGCTTTACACACACATGCTTGTGTGCGTGTGTTTAGTTCTATGTGATGTTATCACACGTGCAGATCCGCATGACCACTGCCATAATGAAGACCCAGAATGGTTTCATCACAGAGGTCCCTCGTGCTACCTATCAATCTTTTGGCTGTTTCTTTTCATTTGTCTTCTTATTGAGTCATAAGAGTTCTTTATATATTTTGGACACAAATCGCCAGACACATGATTTGCAACTATTTCCTGTGTCTGTTCTTTGCATCCTCTTAACAGTATCTTTTGAAGAACAGAAGTTTTAAATTTTGTTGAAATCCAGTGTATCAATTTTCAAAAATTTTATAGATCACGCTTTTCTTGTCATATCTAAGAAATCTCTGCCTCACTCAAAATCACAAAGATTTTCTCCTCCTATATTTTCCAGACGTTTCATAGTGTTAGGTTTTACATTTCAGTCTGTGATCCATTACACATGGTTATTTCCTGAATATATGTGTGTGTGTGTGTGTGTGTGTTTAAATTTTATTTATTTGAGAGAGAGAGAAAGCAAGCAGGAACAGTGGAAAGGGGCAGAGAGAGAGGGATAAGCAGACTCCCCACTGAGCAGGGAGCCTGATGTGGGGCTTGATCCCACGACCCAGGGATCATGACCTGAGCCGAAGGCAGAAACTTAACCAACTGAGCCACCAAGGTGCCCTCTTGAATATATATATATGCATATATATATATTCAAATATATATATATATTTTTAAAGATTTTATTTATTTGTTTACTTGACAGAGAGAGAGAGAGCACAAGTAGGCAGACAGGCAGGCAGAGGCAGAGAGAGAAGCAGGCTCCCCACTGAGCAAGGAGCCCGATGCCGGGCTTGATCCCAGGACCCTGAGATCATGACCTGAGCTGAAGGCAGAGGCTTAACCCACTGAGCCACCCAGGTGCCCCTTTAATATATACATATTTTTTAAAGAATTTATTTATTTGACAGAGAGAGAGATCACAAGTAGGCAGAGAGCAGGCAGAGAGAGAGGGGGAAGCAGGCTCCCCACCGAGCAGAGAGCCCGACGCGGGGCTCGATCCCAGGACCCCGAGACCACGACCCGAGCCGAAGGCAGAAGCCTAAACCACTGAGCCACCCAGGCGCCCCTTTAATATATTTTTATACAAATATGTATTCATGTACTACTTTGTGTCATAAAAAGCCAGCTCCAAATGTTTAGTGTACCTCCCTCTAGCCTGACTCCTAGTCAGGTTGAGATTGAATGTCAATGACACTCTGCAGACAAACAGGAGAGAAAGAAAGTCAAGGGACAGTTAGGACCCCCAATAGTTAAGTGCATTTAACAGTCACAAACACCCACCTCCTGCCAGGTCCTGTGCTGGCCACGGGGCCATAGAAAGGAATTATTCTCACATTGAAACTATATTGAGAAATTTCCCACTAGGTGCCTTAGAAACACAAAGAAAGGAAGACATCTATCTTGGAGGAAATCAGAATGGCTTCCTAGAGGAGGTGACTTATCCTCTGGGCATTCTATGTAGGAAAGGCACAAGAAGAAATGGCCTGAATGAAGACAGGTGGGGCCACTGGTGTCTGGACAAACTTTGACAAATTGAAGAGAAAGAGCTGACTGTGGAAAAATGGAAAGGGCTAGGGTTCACGGTCCAACAGCTCAGGCTGCAAATCCGTATTATACTGTACCTGAAGGAACACCCTTCACCTCTCTGAGCCTCTGCTTCCCCACTGGCAAAATAACAGAAGTTCCCACTTCCCTAGGTCACTGTGGGGAGTCATTGAGATTAGGCTGGTAAAGTGCCTGCCACGGTCTTGGTACATAGTAGATGCTCACTAAACAGTGGATGGGCATAGCAACTGGCCAATTCCAGGCCACACAGCTGGGACCCATTGGGTTACTTCCAGGAGTTTTGGGGGAGCTCTGTGGGTTTTGAGGGAGCTCTGTGAGATGGGCTTCCAGACCCTCTGAAATGTTCTCTTCTCTGTGCTTGCTTCAAACTTCACAATTGAAATAGTGAGACCCTCCTATACTCACACCCATCCCAGGCCCATGGGGAAAAGTTGGCTTCATTCCTTTCCAGAAAATGTTTGGTACTCCCAGACATCGGTTATCGTCTCTTACATTTTTAAGGCCTGACAAGGAGTTTAAATAAAGACTGTCTGTTTATCTGGTTGCCAAATGGGCATTTTATGTGCCCTCTCCCTCAGGGTGTGCCCTGAGCAGGGGGGCAGTCTTCTCCCAGTCCTACATACCAGGTCAGCTGAGAAAAACAGACTCCTCTTTCAGTGGCCAGGAAATTTGAAGGACTCATTAAAAGAACCCCCATGGTCCCAACCCAGGGTTCATGCCAGGGGTCTCTTTGGAAGCCCTTCACACATCCTTGGCACTGTCTGATTTCCCCAGCTCCTCCCTGGGGCTGGCAGTGGCGGTATTACTATCACGTGCCATTTCACAGATGGGAATACTGGGGCCAGAGAGGAAGAGGGAGCACGGCCCTTCATACCTTCAAATCCTGGCTCCTCTACCAGGAGCCAGTTGTACCTGTTTCCTCATCTGTGAAGTGGAGATAATGCTTAGCCCAGAGGTGACATTATTTCTCTGTCCCCATATTTCCCTATCTGCCTTCAAGTACCCTCCTGTGGCCTCCAGGGCTCAGGGACTCCCGTTTTCTAAGTGCTCGTACTGCATCAGGCATGGTTACAAGTTTTAACCAAAGACAGTGAGCTCAGGAGGGGCAGGGACCACACTGTCCTCTTCCCCGCTGTAACCCGGGGCTCAGTGCAGTGTCTGGCACCCAGGAGACACCCAGGGAATATTTGTCCAACGAAGAAAAACAACCCATGACCTAAGGAGTAATGTTATGTTCCCTTTCCCACTGAGGCCACTGAGGCCCAGAGAAGTTGAGTGATTTGCTGCAGATCACACAGCTGGGATGTGGCATTGAATCTAGGGGGTCTGGCTCCCCGGGGCAGTGGCTGTGTGGGGCTGAGGGACTTGCGTGCATGCGTGTCTCCACTGCAGAGTGCATCCTTTTTGATGCGGGTTCATGTCCGGCATGTTCACCACTGCCCCTCCCAAGTCTTGGCCTTGTAGGCTCCAGGGCGGCCCGCCTGGGTCACGTGACCCGCTCTGGCCCTGGCCCGGCAGCTGTTCCCCAGATGTGCCCACAGCATGGTCTTCCAGCCGCCAGGCCGGCGCCTCTGGGCTGGGACTGCTGGAGCTGCGGGGGAGAGACCTTTGGCTCTGACTGTCCCCGCCCCCTCCCTTGTAACAGGAGACGACAAGGCCCCCCTCCCCCCCAAAACACACACACACACTCTACCCCCAGAACCGTGTCTCTGCCAACACTGCCTCTCTGCCCATCACACTAAGAATAAAATCCAAACCCCTCCCAGCCTGCCGCCCCTGCCCACAGCTACAGACCTCACCACCTGCCCCGCCCTTCCTCTCACAGGCCACAGGCCTCCTTTACTACAAGACCAGGAGCAGGTTAAATGTCACCTCAGGTTAAATGTCACCTCCTCAGAGGCCTTCCTAGAACCTGCCTTGGGTATTCACTTTCGTGCACATTCTCCTGGGCTTAATTATTCATAGAATTTATCTCCACCTGAAATGATGGTTGTTTTCTTGGGCATTGTTCATCTTCCACCACGCCCGCTCTCCCTGGGCTGTGAGCTCTAGGAAGTCAGGAACTGTGGCTCCTTTGGTCACTGCTATGTCCCTAGAGCTAAGCACAGGACCTAGCCCAGAGGGGGTGAGGGACTTGCTCAATATCACATAGCACAGGAGATGCCTGGCTGGCTCAGTTGGTAGAGCGTGCAATTCTTGATCTCAGGGTTGTGAGTTTGAGACCCGTGTTGGGCAGAGAGACCACTTAAAAAACAAAAAAAGAGGGGCGCCTGGGTGGCTCAGTGGTTTAAGCCTCTGCCTTCGGCTCAGGTCATGATCCCAGGGTCCTGGGATCGAGTCCCGCATCGGGCTCTCTGCTTGGTGGGGAGCCTGCTTCCTCCTCTCTCTCTCTGCTTGCCTCTCTGCCTACTTGTGATCTCTCTCTGTCAAATAAATAAATAAAATCTTTAAAAAAAAAAACAGTTGTGAAATTGCATTAATGATCAGTGATGTCAAAGTCACACAGCCTGGTACCTAGAAGAGAGTAATTTAGAGTAGTAGCTGTAGTATCTGTTGAATCAATGGCCCGCGGTTTCCTCATGTACAAAACGGGGACAACATTTCAACTTAACCTACAGTTATGACACTGCGTCAGTCCTCCGCACATGGTAAGTACTCAGAAATGGGAACCAGAACACAGATGTGTGTCTTTCCAGGGGTTTCATTTCTTTGTCCCCTAAGCCCCACGGGGGCCCTGAATGGGCACGTGAGGGTGTGGAAGCTTCAAGTTCTCTGTCCTTAACAGCTGTGAACCCTCTGCCAAGTCCCTTTCTCATGCTGGACCTCAGTTTCCCCATCTGCTGCTGACCCTCCTCCCCAGGGGTTCTTTGCTGGACTCCTGGGTCATTTCAGGGAGGACAGGGGTCCAGGCTCAGGTCCACCTTTTGCCTCTCACCCTGTTTTCCAAAGAGGTCCCAGAACAATGGCCAGGGAGGCTGGAGCCCGCCAGTCTGGGCCCCTCCCTGGGTCCCCTGCAGATGGAGGGGGTGGGGACTTCCTGTGGCCTGACAAAGGACCACTGCTATCCTGGGGTCTCAGGGGCTGAGAAGAAGGGCAGTCAGGGCCCAGGGAGCTCCCATCTCAGGTCACTCAGCCCAGGCCAGACCCGCCGGGCTGCACAAACACACGCTGCCCACACTCACACCCACGAAGCGACACAGAGGGGCACTTCTACGCAGCCTACACAGCACACGTGCCGAAACCGCCAAGTCCACGGGACAGCCACACCTCCCTACACACAACCACCAGAGCAGCCCGCCGACGCACACGATGCAGCTACGCACCGTGCGTACAACCAGCACGCTGACGTCACGGCGCACCATGTAAGGCTGTACCACCAAGACGCCCATGAATGTGCAGGGACCAAGGAGGCAACACATCCCAACGCCCGATGATCACACCTGACAGCCACGCTAAGGCAGCACACCACCACGACACCCTCCACGTACGCGGCACACAGACGCACACACCCTGCTCAGCAACGCGCGTTCGCCAAACACAACACACACTCGCACCAAGGTGCTGACACGCCGTGCCGGCGTCCTTGGAGAAGACAGCCCCAGGCAAATCGACAGAGCAGCATCTTCTGTACACAGCAGACCTCCGCCCACCTCTCCCAGTTCAATTCAAGCTCCCATACTGCCTCCTCCCACCTTAGGCTTCTTAGGTATAGACGTTGCCTCCCTACAACACACACACACACACACACACACACACTTCAGAATCCTGCAGAAACCCCGAGGACACACACCACACACCACTCGACCATATGCACCCAGACCCCAGGAACTCAGGCCAGACAATGCAGGCCTGAGCCTTGTCCAGGCCAGAGGTGTGGGACCTGCAAGCCACAGGCTAACGCCGCGCCACCAGCCAAAAGCGCCCAAGTTGGGGCCCTGGCAGAGCCGGGCAGAGACCCCTGCCCCTGCCACAAGGCTCATGCAGGGCTAGAAGTGGAATGGGGGAGACTGGGCAAGAGGACTGGGAGCGGTTTCAGTGCCCCCCCCACCCCGTGACCTCCCTCAGAGGGGGGTGGACTGGAGGCTCCAGAGGGCCCCTCCCAGAAGTCACACCTCTCCTACCTCTCCTGCCTGGTGCCCAGCCAAGCCCTCCCCTGACTCACCTGCCTTCCACGCACCTGCCGGAGGGCCCGGAACCTGGAACCTGGGGAGGGTGTGCCTCTCAGGACCAGCCCTGTTCCCTCCCTGCCCAGAAGAGCCTGGAGCAGTCCCCACCCTCTCAGCTCACCCCAACCCGAAGTACCCGGTTGCTAGGGGGTGGCACCTCCCGCTGCTGCGCCCTTGCCTCAGGTCGCAGGAGTGGCTATCCTCCTCAAACACTATGACTCATGACAATATCTTAAGTCTTTAAAAAGGCTTATTATTTTTTGCTGATGAAAAAGCAGAAGCTTCTGGTTGAAAGGAAGTGACGTTTCAGAAACACTTAAGGGAGAAAGGGACCGTTTTCCTAGAAGACTGCAGAGTGAGGTCTCTCAGAGAGCCAAAGAGCCCAGGGTGACATCCTGCCACCGCTGATGAGCTGTGGGACCACAAGTCACTTCCCGTCCTCCTGTCTCAGAATCCCCACCTGTGACCGTGAGGGTGGTACGGGTTCCCAAATCTATGAGGCTTAAATAAGTTAAGCCATGTAAAGAGCTTAGAACAGTGCCTGGCAAAGTTCACATTCAATAGATTCTAGTCGTGATTATTGCCCTACCCACCCCCCTTTTTTAAGTGGGCTTCTGGCCCAACATGGGGCTTGAACTCATGACCCTGAGATTAAGAGTCACAGGCTCCATCAACTGAGCCAGCCAGATGCCCCGACTCTGGTTGTTATTAGTGCCATGACTCTTCCACCTCTCCTCCAGGTAACCCCTGTTAAGCAACTGGGTATATGCTCCGCCACGGAATTACAAAACTTTAGGACCATTAAGTGCCAACCACTCATTCCATAAACCATTAGCGTGCACTGCTCTGTGCTAGGCATAGCAGTGAAAGAACAAGATGTGGGTTCGTGCTTTTCAGGGAGCCGCGTTCAGTTGGGAGTGACCGAGTGGAAGTGAACAACTCTGGCCAGGTGGTTCGTTCCTGGCTGCTGTGTCCACACACTGCGGACCGGTTGCCACCGAAATCTGAAATCTGAGCTGTTGCCGCCCCAAGGGGGTGCTTTGCAGGACTTAGAGGAGCCCTTTATTTTGAGAAGATGAAGCCTTCCTGAGGATACGTTCTGTAACCCCTTCACCCCTTTGTGCTCCACAAAACAGGCAGCCTGCCCAGTGGCCCTGCAAACCTGGGCCTGCCTGGGGAGTTCCCAGTTTGGCGGGGGAACAGGTCACTTGCCAATGCTCAGTGCCCTGATGGGGTTGCACAAGGGGCTGGGAAAGCATGGCCCGGGAGGGACCTCAGATCGCCAAGCGAGGTCAGGGAGGGCCTTCTTGGAGGAGGAGGCGGTAGCCCTGTCCCGCCGAGAAGACAAAAGGGGAGGAAGGGCCAGGCAGATGCCCCTGAGTCCTAGCATTTGCACATCTGGGACGCACAAGGGACCCAGCTGCCACATCAAACTGCAAAAGCCTGGAAGTCTGATAATATACAATGTGGTAAGGATGTGGGAAAACTACCCTCATCCCCTACGGGTGAGTGTGTAAACTGGTAAGATCACTTCCGAGCCAAATTTGGCAATATTGAGCAAAAGTGAACATTGGAGCACCCTCTGATCCAGCAGTTCACTCCACGGACATTCCCCTCGAAGTCCTGCGCACAAGACACCAAAGACATGGGCACGACCATGGCTGCTGTGCCCAAAGCAGCAGCAAATGGAAAACTCTCTACGTGTACCCCCCACAGAATGGGCAAAGAAAACAGCGGTGCCCCATCAACAGACAGCAGTTCATGGGAATGAATGAGTCCCATGTGTATTCTGCTGGATACACGCAAAATCTGATGTTGCTTACGGAACCTGCAGAATGGTTCTTTAAAACGCATAAACACAAGGGCACCTGGGTGGCTCAGTCGGTTAAGCAGCTTCCTTCAGCTCAAGTCATGATCTGATCCTAGGGTCCTGGGATGGAACCCTTGAGCCACCCCCCTCCACCCCAGGCTCTCTGCTCAGCGAGAAGCCTGCTTCTACCTCTCCCTACCGCTCTGCCTACTTGTGCTCTCTCTCTCTGTCAAATAAATAAATAAAATCTTAAAATTAAAAGGATTTTATTTATTTATTTGACAGAGAGAGATCACAAGTAGGCAGAGAGGCAGGCAGAGAGAGAGAGAGGAGGAAGCAGGCTCCCCACTGAGCAGAGAGCCCGATGCGGGGCTCGATCCCAGGACCCTGAGATCATGACTTGAGCCGAAGGCAGCGGCTTAACCCACTGAGCCACCCAGGCGCCCCGAAATCTTAAAATTAAAAAAACAAACAAACAGAAATGCACACAAGCAACGCTCCCACATTTATGTGTAGTACAAGTATGAGGAAACGTGTCCTGTCATGGTGCCAGTTGGGGAGGAGGTGGCAAAAAGTCTCGGAGAAAAGGGCAGGGGCCCTGGTTACAAGGTCAGCACCATCTCTAGAGTTTTATTTTTTTAATTTTTTTTTTAAAAGATTTTATTTATTTATTTGACAGAGATCACAAGCAGGCAGAGAGGCAGGCGGGGGGGGGGGGGGGGGGGGGTAAGCAGGCTCCCTGCTGAGCAGAGAGCCCCATGCAGGACTCGATCCCAGGACCCTGAGATCATCCCTGAGCGGAAGGCAGAGGCTTTAACCCACTGAGCCACCCAGGCGCCCCTAGAGTTTTATTTTTTTATTTTATTTATTTATTTATTTATTTATTTATTTTTTAAAGATTTTATTTTATTGATTTGACAGAGAGAGATCACAAGTAAGCAGAGAGGCAGGCAGAGAGAGAGAGAGGAGGAAGCAGGCTCCCCGCGGAGCAGAGAGCCCGATGCGGGGCTCGATCCCAGGACCCTGAGATCATGACCTGAGCCGAAGGCAGCGGCTTAATCCACTGAGCCACCCAGGCGCCCCTAGAGTTTTATTTTTTAACGAAGATGAAGGGGGACTAAATACAGCGAATGCCCACAATCGCTAGCTCTGGGCGGTGGGAACCTGGTGTTAGGAATACAAATCGCTGTTATTTCTCAATAATTTTTACATTTCACAAAACAAATTAGACGAGCAACGAGAGACCGGGGCATCTCCGGGCAGCCGGGCCCCGCAGTTGCGGACCTGGGGGCTAGAGGCGGAGGGGTGCGCAAGGGCACGGGCACCCGCGGGTGCGGACTGCAGAGGTGGTGGGGGCGGGAGGCGAGCAGGTCGGCCGGTGGGCCGGGCGAGAAGAGCAGGAGGCGGGGAGGAGCGCCGGCAGCCCTTTGGACCGGCAGCCCGGGGCGGGGACGGCGGACCCAGCCGGGCAGGAGAGGCCCCGCACCCTAGGCTTTGTTGGGGGCGCGCACCCGCCTGAAAGGCATTCCTGGGCACGGCGCCCCGCCCCTTGGGGACGCCTGGCGGCTGGATCTGCAGCGCCAGGCAGATGGGCCGCCCGGCTTCCCGCGCTTGACCCGTGGGAACCAAGCCTGGCGGGCGGGGCCGGGGGCTTCGGGTACCGCCCCGGGGGGAGGGGGCGCAGGCAGATGGGTGCGAGGCCGGCCTGGGGCCCGGCGACAAAGGCTCGGGGCAGATGTTCGCGGCCAGATGTTCGCGGGATGGGGGGAGCCTGGGAAAACCCAGCTTGCTCTCCCGCCGCCCTCCCCCTGCGGCGGCCGAGGGCGTGCGGCGAGCAAGGTGCGGCTGGGGTGTCCACCGCCGGGGGACGACCGGGAAGGGGGAGACGACGGTGTCTGAGGGCTTCTCTGGGGCAAGTTGTGTATCTCTCGGCCCGCCCCCACCGGTCCCACTCTCGGGCTGTAAAGTGCGGGAGAGGAATCTGGGCCGAGCTCCCTGCCCCCTGCCCTTCCCCCGCCAGCCTCCGGTATTCGTGCGGCAGCCTGCAGGTGGACAGGTGGGCGCGTCAGTGCGCACCCCCAGAGGTACACCGCCGCCGCCACCGTCATCATAGCAGCAATGCTGGCAGACATTTATTAAGCATTTATCGAGCTTTAAATCTTTAACTTATTTAAGTTGTCACAGCCCCCCGTCCCGTGCAGAAGTGGCGCTAAGTACCGCTTCCAGTTGAGGGAGGATGAGCACGGCGGGCCTGAAGTAGATAAGGGACTCGGGAAGGTGACGGCAATTTTGTGGCAGGGCTAGGGGTTGGAGTTCAGGATTCTCAGAGCATGTGGGTTCCTGGACACCGCACCTGTTTTCTCTTCCTGTGGGCTAAGCGCCAGAGGAACCTTCTTTCACTTCATCGACCTGTATCTGGGGAGTGCCTACCTAGCGCGGACTCTTGCCACGAACACAGCAGACAGGAGTCCCTGTCCTGGGAGTTTGTATTTGGGAGAGGGACACACAATGGACAGGGTCAGTGCAATATATATTATCCTAAATGGTGATAAATATTATGGAGAAAAATAAGTCAAGAAAGGAGGGGATAGGGAGGCTGGGATTTGGCGGGGGGTGGGGTGGGGTGTGTGTGTGTCAGCAAAGTCCTCTCTGAGAAGGTGGTATTTCAGTGAAGAACTTGTTTTCTCACATCCTTCTGCTATCAGGGGAAAAACATTCCTTGCAGAAGTCACAACCAGTGCAAAGGGCCTGAGGCTAAGACTAAGAAGGGTGCCTGGTGTGCTCAAGAAGTCAGTGTGACTTTAGCCTGCGGAGCAAGGAGGAGGATGCTAGGAAGTGAAGTCAGGGAGACATGGGGGAGTGGGGGTTGGGCATAGCTGCTGTCATGTAGACCAGAGTGAGGACTCGTGTTTACTCTGGGTGAGGCAGGAGCCATGGGAAGGTTTTTTGTTTTTTGTTTTTTTTTATTTTTATTTTTTTAATATTTTATTTATTTGACAGAGAGAAATCACAACTAGGCAGAGAGGCAGGCAGAGAGAGAGGAGGAAGCAGGCTCCCTGCAGAGCAGAGAGCCCGATGCGGGGCTCGATCCCAAGACCCTGAGATCATGACCTGAGCCGAAGGCAGAGGCTTTAACCCACTGAGCCACCCAGGCGCCCCAAGGTTTTTTGTTTTAAAGATTTTATTTATTTATTTGACAGTGAGAGAGGGAACAGAAGCAGGAGGAGTGGGAGAGGGAGAAGCGGGCTTCCCAACAAGCAGGGAGCCAGATGTGGGGCTCCATCCTAGGACCCCGGATCTTGACCTGAGCGGAAGGCAGACACCCAATGACTGAGCCACCCAGGCACCCCATATGGGAAGGTTCTGAGCTGAGAGGACTATGAACTGACTCTGTGCCGAATCTCAACAACTCTCTTGCTACTACTGCCAGTTTACTGCACCCCCCCCCCCCCCCCCCCGTGTGAGGCGTGGTCCTGCCCACCGGGACAGTGTGTTTCTTCATTTGAATAACGACAGCCCTTGGTTTAGATTAGTTAGCTTCCGGGTAGGTTTCAAAGGTGGGTGAGTTTGGTGCTTTTTTTTTTTGGTGGTGGTGGTGGAGGGAAGGACCCACAGCTTCTAACACATTACCAAAGGGGTCTGAGAGGCATGTATAAAGTGCTCACAGCAGATTTGTTCATAAGAGCAACCAATTGGAAACGATCTAAGCGTTCATCAAAAGGAGAATGGTTAAATAAACTATGAAATACCATGCGGCCCCGGGAAATCATGAGACAGCACTTTCACTTTGAGGAATTTATACTAAGGACACACTCTGATGTGGGAAATGATGTACCCACAGGAAGAACAGACAATTGGAAAAAACCCATGTGCTCATCACTAGGGGACTGCTTGAATTAAGAATGTTCTCTCCATATAACGGAATGCAAGCTGCTGTAAAAGAGAAGAAGCCGCCTGCTATCCGCATTTGCTAAGATCTCCAAGGTACATTGTTAAGTGGAAATAAACCCCACAGTATGCGTAGACTGTCAACCACTTACATTTTATTTATTTTAAAAGATTTTCTTTATTTATTTGGCAGAGAGAGAGAGATCACAAGTAGGCAGAGAGGCAGGCGGGTGGGGGGGGGAAGCAGGCTCCCCACTGAGCAGAGAGCCCGATGCCGGGCTGGATCCCAGGGCCCTGGAATCATGACCTGAGCCGAAGGCAGAGGCCCAAGCCACTGAGCCACCCAGGCGCCCCACCACTTACATTTTAAAAAGAAAAAAAAATTTTTTTTAATTCAAAGAAAGGCACCTGGGTGGCTCAGTCGGTTGAGCGGTTAAGTATCTGCCTTGGGTTCAAGTCATGATCCTGGGGTTCTGGGGTTGAGTGAGCCCCATATTGGGCTCCCTGCTCAGGGGGGAGTAGGCTTGTCTCTCTCCCTCGGCCCCTTGCCTCGCTTGTGTGGTCTCTCTCTCAAACAAATGAATAAAATCTTTTAAAAAAATAATGAATTAATTAAAAGACAAAAAAGAAAAGAAACAAGATCATACACCTGTTTCGAGTTGGCTTATATCTCACTTTGAGACCGATCACCTCTCTGCTTCTAAAGAGGATAAGTGAGATGTCCACACTCTCACAATATTATGCTGTAAGCATGTATTATGTATTCAAAAGTGAAATGAAAATGTAAAGGGGAGAGGTCTAGACCCAAACAAGATGAAGGGGGAGGGCTGTATCCCAGGAGGGACTGTGTGGTTTGGAGACCCCTGTGGACGCTGAGTCTGAGAACTGCACCCAAGAATCAGAACCATCTGGAAGTAGGCCCCAGAAGGGGGTGGCCCTTGGAGGTAGTGAATGCCACCACCACCCCTCCCGCCAGGCCAGGGGCTCAAAGACAAGGGTCTCTCTAGAATTTCCTCCCCCCCCCCAACAGCTTTATTGAGTTACAATTCACATATTATACAATGCACCCGTTTGAAGTGTACAACTCAGTGGTTCTCAGTCCATCCTGGACCTGTACAACCTTCATGACAATTCATTGTAGGACATTTTCATCAAAATGTTCTAAAGAAAAAGAAATCCTGCTCGTATTAGCAATCATGCTCCATTTGCCCAACCTCTCAGCCCCTGGCCACTAACTTAGTATCTACTTTCTGCCTCTAGCTTTGCCTATTCTGGATACTTCATATAAGCAGGGCCCTCAGACCGAAGGCGGACCTTCCCTTTTCATTGTATGTACTTCTGTATGATCTGTTTTTTCATAACAAGCTATTTTTTGTATAAAATCTGATTAAAATGATAACAACCATTGTAGAGAATTTGGAAATATAGGTCAGCTCTAAACAAAATTAAAATCATTCTTTTTTTTAAAAGTTTTTATTTATTTATTTGACAGATCACAAGTAGGCAGAGAGGCAGGCAGATAGAGAGGTGGAAGCAGGCTCCCGCTGAGCAGAGAGCCTGATGCAGGGCTCCATCCCAGGACCCTGGGATCATGACCTGAGCCGAAGGCAGAGGCTTTAACACACTGAGCCACCCAGGTGCCCCCAAATTAAAATCATTCTTAATCTTATCCCTGCCCTCATGAATGCTGAGGAAACCTCTGAATATTCAAATGTGTGCCAGGGGTGCTGGATTTGGGCAAGCTGCAGGAAGGCAATTTCTGTACCGGAGAGCAGCAGGGATGGTGGGGGCAGAATCTAGTGATTTCCAAGGCTCCGTTTATTTATTATTTATTTATTTGAATAGATAATACCTTTATTTATTTATTTATTTAGGTCAGCTCTTCCCCCAGTGTGGGCTTGAACTCAGGATCCTGAGCTCAAGAGTGGCGTGCGGGAGGGACTAAGCCAGCCAGGCGCCCCCAAGACTCCATTTAAAGAGGCAGCGAGGGGCCCCTGGGTGATTCAGTCGTTAAGTGTCTGCCTTCAGCTCAGGTCATGATCCTAGGGTCCAGGCATGGAGCCCCGCGTCAGAGTAAGCAGTGCGGAGACAGTTTGAAACCAGGCAGGGCATAGGGCCTGGCGGGTGGGAGATGCTCAGCAGATTGTAGGAGATGAGGAAGCCGACTCCACTACCCAGAGAATAAAGACGGGTGCTTCGATTCTCAGTTACCTCCCCCGCTCAGTCCTCAGTTATTAGGCCCCTACTGTGTGCCAGGCTGTCTGGCCAAGTCCTGGGGAGATAGAGATGAGTAACAGGTAGGCCTTCTTCCCTTCCTAGCTTCTTTAAGGACTTTCTGTGACCTTTTCCAGATCATTATCTCGCTCAGTAATTGTGACGGTGATAATGATGGTGGTACGGATCTAATATGGTTAAGACTTCAGGCTCTGGGCTGGGGCAGAACTAGATTACAGTCGTGGCTCGGTTGCTCCGAGGGACGATGGTGCGTGGGGCACTCAGTCCATCTTCCCCGGGCCTCCTCATCCTCTCCTGCAAATGGGATCCGCTCCAAAGGGCTTTGGTGGGGACACACTGTGACAAGGATGCAGTGATGACTGACAGTTTGTCATCTGGCAGGCTCTTTGCTGCCCACAGCCCATGCTTCCCGGAGACTGGAGCTTAGCGCCATTCCCCAGGGAATCCTTCCAGCCACACTGGGACCCAAGTACCATCGCCTCCATTTTGCCGATGAGGAAACTGAGAGCTTAGACTGCTGAGCGGGTGTGTGTGTGTGTGTGTGTGCAGTTGAAGACATGGGCGCCCTCTACATCTGACTCCCAGGACCGGGGGCAAATGGGGCTGGGGACTGGGAGGAAGGGGCTCTTCTCCACCCTCTCCCTCCCTTCCCTGGGAAAGTCCAACAGGTGGCAGGCCAAGGCACTGGGGGCCATTGTGCGGGGGGCCTGGGAGGGTCGGAAGGCCCAGTGTGTGTCTGGGAGAAGATGGATGCCTTCATTACCATGTGAATCCTGGGAAACCGCCGCTGAGGCTAGGTGGTGGGTGGGCGCGGGCCCCAGGGCCGGGGGCTTGGCGTTCTCAGGCCTGGACCACACAGCAGCTGGGAAGGGGGGGGTCCCCGTGGAACCCTAAGGGGCCCATTTAAAAAAACCTAGATAATGGGATTTCCCCTCTTGTTTAATTTCTTATTTTAGGACATCTCCATCCTGTGGGGCTTGAGAGAGACACAAACTGAAAACAAAAAGATTTTTTTCAAGGACAACCCCCCCCCCCCCCCCCGCTTTTCCCCCTCTCAGTTGACAGTGTGCACATTTGGGCCTGAACAGTTTAAATCAGAGCCTCGCTCTGCTTGGGATCAGCCGCTCTGTGGGGGCATTTTCCCGGCTGTTCCTTGAATGGCTCTTTCATTCTTGTAAAATCTGTCCTAGGTAAATCCAGGGGGATTAGCCAAGAGTCGGTGAGCAAATTGGGAAAAGCAGGTTTTAAGTTTAAGAGACAAAGATATCATCAATTTGGCAGGAGCAGAAAGGCCGAGCCAGCGTTTGGAGGGGAGGCAGGTGGTGGGGAGAGTAGGAGTGATCAGAACGACAACGATGTCCAGTGACAACGTATCTGTGTCTCACGGATGAGAGAACTGAGGCTTCTGAGTGACCTGTGCAGAGGGGAGCAGGGGCCAGAGAATGAGACCTGGAACACGGACTTACACATGGGAGAGCGGGAGGAAGGTTGTAGAAGCTCCTCAGGGCTGAGCCTTTCCAAAAACCTTTTTACAAGCCCAGACGCCCTTCCAGTCACGCATGATCCTGCTCTCTCTCTCTCTCACGCACATACATCAATGCAGACATTTACTCACAAATGTTCTCACAGACACACACTTTTTTTTTTTTTTAATTTTTTTTATTTTATTTAACAGAGAGAGATCACAAGTAGGCAGAGAGGCAGCAGAGAGAGAGGAGGAAGCAGGCTCCCTGTGGAGCAGAGAGCCCGACGTGGGGCTCGATCTCAGGACCCTGAGATCCTGACCTGAGCCGAAGGCAGCGGCTTAATCCACTGAGCCACCCAGGCGCCCCGCTTTTTTTCTTTTCTTTTCTTTAAAGATTTTATTTATTTGAGGAAGAGCGAATGAGAGACACCACAAGCAGGGGGAGTGGCAGACAGAGGGAGATGCAGACTCTCCACTGAGCAGGGAACCCAGGGGAGGGCTCCATCCCATGACCCTGGGATCATGACCTGAGTGGGAGGTAGACGCCTAACTGACTGAGCTACCCACGTGCCCAGGCACACATACTTAAAATACACAATACACGTCCATGCAGCCAGGCAGGGAAACGTCCACAACACCATCCACAGACGACATCAGCACCCTCACGATTCTGCACAGTCGTGCAGACCCGGACGCACAGGGATTCTCCCAAGAACATACTCATTCTCTCTCTCTCTCTCTCTTGCATGCGCGCGCGCACGCGCGCGCACACACGCGCGCGCACACACACACACACACACACACACACACACACACACGCTCCAGAGAAGCAGAGAGGATCCCTCCTGCAGAAAGGACTGGCTGGGGGGAGGCTCGGCGCCTGCCCCAACTGCCCCAACTCCACACTTTGGCAGCTGGCTTCCCAGCCTTGGCCCCAGGGGTTTCTCTCTTCCCACCCCGCATCTGTTGTGCACCTCCACTTCTCCTCCCCCATTTCAGGGCCCTCACTGGACCCTGGGGGAGCCAGAGAAACGGTGGGCACCCAGCTCTTAGCAGCAAGGGTGGGCACCTTGCCTGCGAGGGACAGGAACATGGAGGCCTTGTTTGCAGAGCCAAGGGGCTCGTTCTTCTCTGGGTCCTGCCCCCCACCTTCAATCCCCACCCGCCCGGCAGGGCTGCTCCCCGGAGGGTGCAGGGCCTGGCCCCTCAACTCTCCCAGGTCCTGGACGGGCGGGGTGCAGAGGGGAGGGAGGAAGGGCTCACCGCGGGCCTCATCCGCCTTGCGGGGGTCTGCCTTCAGATGCAGATAGCCTGTTTGTCTCACCTGGTCCACCTTTAAATAACAAAAAATGTTGGATGCAGTCAGGGTATTAGATGAGAGGCCTGCTGACCAAAATGGGAAGGGGAAAGTCTAACTGTGGAAACAAACTAGATGTCAAAATAGATGCGCAGTTAGATACAATTTGCGTTACAAAAAAGACATAATAAGCATCAAAAAAAAATCTGAAATCTATGTTAAAGTGTCAACAGCAATGATCTCTGGGTGGCAGGAATATACTGCTTTATTTTCCCTTTTTAAAAAAATACATATTCTAATTTTCTCCAAGGTATGCATATAACTTCTGGATAATAAAAGGTTTTTGTAAATGAGTATTTAATGACAGAAAAAAAATTACAAGGGGTGGTGGCCACATGTGAGCCCAGAGCTTGGGCACGCTGTTGGATCGCTGTCTGTGCAGGTCCCTTCTGTCTCTTCCGTCCTGTCTGTGTAATGGAGACTCGCCACGTGGAGGGTGAGGTGAGGTTTAGGGATCTAATTCATGTAAACACTTGGAGTGATGGTTGGCACACAGTAAATGCTCAATAAAGGAAGCTCCTTTTTTTTTTCAGGATTTTATTTATTTATTTGAGAGAGCAAGAGCACGAGAGTGAGCAGGCGGGCAGAGGGAGAAGGAGAAGTAGACTCCCCGCTGAGCAGGGAGCCTGCCACAGGGGTCAGTCCCAGGACCCCAGGAACGTGACCTGAGTGGAAGCAGAAACACTCAACCAACTGAGCCACCCGGGCGCCCCAAGGTAGCTGCTCTTTTTCTTCTTCTTCCAGTGCAGATTTCTCTGTACACTGACCAGTAGGGATTGGACACTTGGGTGCCTGCAGGGAAGGGTGTGCTCCAGGCCCCTAGGCTGACTGTACGTGCAGGTTCACGCACATAAAGTTCCCCCCAAATTGTGGAGCATCAGCTACATGCCAAGCACATGCAAACACGAGTCAGGCCTTTGGCCCAGAGCCTCTTGGTAGGAGGTGCTGACACCATCCCCGCTCAGCACTCTGGTCCTGGGCCGCTTCAGCTCAAAGATGCTGGAGATCTAGGCTTTTTTTTTTTTAGATTTTATTTATTTGACACAGAGAGAGAGAGATCACAAGCAGACAGAGAGGCAGGCAGAGAGAGAGGGAAGCAGGCTCCCTGCTGAGCAGAGAGCCTGATGTGGGGCTGCATCCCAGGACCCTGAGATCATGACCTGAGCAGAAGGCAGAGGCTTTAACCCACTGAGCCACCCAGGCACCCCTAGGCTTTTTTTTTTTTTTTTTAAGATTATATTTATTTATCATTTGAGAGAGAGAGAGGGAGAGGGAGAAAGAGATTGGGAGAATGAGTGGGAGGAGGGGCAGAGGGAGAAGCTGACTCCCCACTGAGCAGGGAGCCTGGGACTCCATCCCAGGACACCGGGATCATGACCTGAGCTGAAGACAGATGCTTAACCAACTGAGCCACCCAGGTGCCTGGAAACCTAGGGTTTTCCTAGCACTTCATGAGGCCCAGGACTGCTTCAGGGGTCTTAGGACATTTTTAAGGTTGAGACTGGTGTGGGCTGAATAACCTTCAGGGGAAAGGACATTGATAAGGGGAGTTGGGACTCCTGGGTTTGTGGCTTTGCCATGCTGTGGAGGGACATCGGGATGGGTGTGGGTCCATCGCTGGCTGGCTTTGAGTTCCCAGTCTCTCTTGTCCATTCACGTCCATGGCCCTTGCCCTTTCATCACTCAACATCATCATCTGGGGCCTGCAGCCCCACTCCTGGCTTCCTGACCTCCATTTCTAAAGCTTAGAAAGGACTATGTCACCCTGCTTAGAATCCTTCCTTGGCTCCCCACTGCATCCCCACTGCCTGGCCTGGCTACGCTCCTTGGCCTGGCCTATTGGACTTGCTCACCTTTTCCTCTTTCTCTCACTCTTTCTCACTCAGCTGGCCTTTCCCCTCTACTCAGCCTGGGATCGCTCCTGGAAGCAGTGATCCCTCGTCTCTGTATTTAATTTGGAGTCCAACAAACTGCCATTCAAATTGCATCTTTGCCACTTCCTAGTCCTTTGTGACCCTGTGCAGCTTCAGACCCTCTCTGATTTTTAGATGCCTCCTTGTCACATGGAAGTCATAGTTAATACTTCGTTCTGCTAGGGCTGGATTTCTTTTTATTCTCAGTTATATCTGTATTGTTTCCATTGTATTTGTTTTTGAAAACTATGTTCACCTGGCTCAAAATTTAACAAATACAAAATATACAGGGGCGCCTGTGTGGCTCAGTCTGTTAAGCCTCTGTCTTCAGCTCAGGTCATGATCCCAGGATCCTGGGATCCATGGAACCTTTCATTATGCTCCCTGCTCAGTGGGGAGCCAGCTTCTGTCTCTCCCACTCCCCCTGCTATGTTCTCTCTGACAAATAAGTAAATAAAATCTTAAAAGAAAATAGAAAATATACAAAAGAATACATATACAAGAGAAATTTCCTCCCAATTTGCCCTCACATTTACCTGAATAGTATCTTTTTTTTTTTTAAGATTTTATTTATTTATTTGACAGAGAGAGAGACAGATCACAGGTAGGCAGGGAGGCAGATAGGGAGAGGAGGAAGCAGGCTCTCCGAGGAGCAGAGAACCAGATGTGGGGCTCGATCCCAGGACCCTGGGATCATGACCTGAGCCGAAGGCAGAGGCTTTAACCCACTGAGCCACCCAGGCGCCCCAAGAGTATCTCTTTTTACACATCTGGCGGATACTTCCATAGATACCATCTATTGAGGACCTGGACGTGCTATGCAAGCTTCCCATGATTATCTCACTCAATCCTCACAGCGACGCACCAGGCGAATGGGGAAACAGGCTCAGAGACAAGAAGACACTAGCTTGCAGCTCTACATCTGGTGAGCGGTAGACCCAAGATAATGTGTGTTCGTTTATGAAGTGCCTGCTATGAGGCAGGCCCCTGGGATTGTCCCAGACCTGGGACTTTCAACAAATACTGAGTGCCCTCATCTTTTGGTCACTGGGCTGGGCCCTAGGTTACAACAGTAGGGAGGATGGCTCAGCCCTCCCAGAGCTGGTATTCCAGTGGAAATGGCTCGTCGTGGTCACCCCATTTCCCGGGTAAGGAAACCAAGCAACAGAAGAGCAAGAAACTGCTCAGTCACAGAGTGGTAAGAGAAGAGGTAGGAGGGGCTACGGGATGCCTCCACAGGTTAGGCATGTGACCCCCCCCTTTTAAAAAAAGATTTTATTTATTTAATTGACAGACGGAAATCACAAGTAGGCAGAGAGGCAGGCAGAGAGAGAGAGAGAGGAGGAAGCAGGCTCCCCGCTGAGCAGAGAGCCCGATGATGCGGGGCTCGCATCGGGGCTCGATCTTAGGACCCTGGGATCACGACCTGAGCTGAAGGCAGAGGCTTTAACCCACTGAGCCACACTGGCGCCCCGGCATGTGACTCTTGATTTGGGCTCGGGTCATGCTCTCAGGGTCCTGGGATGGAGCTCCATATGGGCTTCCTGCCCACTGGGGAGTCTGCTAGTCTCCTTCTCCCACTTCCCCTCCCCCTGCTCACTCTCTCTAAAATAAAGAATTGTCTTAAAAAAAAAAAAGAAAGAAAGAAAAGAGCTAGGATAAACAGACCCGTTTCACTGGTGGGGAAACTGGGGGACACAGAAGGGGAGGGCCTCGCCCAAGGGAACCCAGCTAGCGGCGGCGGATCCGGGAGTCAGGGCTCTCAAGGGTTAGACGGCCCCTCCCCTCAGGGGGGCGGTCCCAGGGCGGTCCCCGCCCCCGGCGCTCGCGGCCGCGTCCCTGGCAAGCCCAGCGGCCGTTTCCTGCCTGCGTCGCTGGGCGGCCGGCCGGCCCATCTGGCGGCCCCCACGGGGCGGCGCGGGGAGGCGGCCCAGACTCGCTGGAGCCAGGCGCCGGCCCGCGCCCCCCGCCCGCTGGGGGAGCCCAGGTGTGGCCGCGGCGGGGGTGGGGGTGGTGCCTTCCTTCCCGCTCGGCCCTTCCTGACGCACCCGGGCAGGATGCAGCCTCCGCCTCCCAAGACCCGGCCTGGAGTCGCTGAGGGAATCCCAGCGGTGGGAAAGCCTGACGGGTCTGAGCAGCTCCCGGTATCCACTCCTTGTGAGACTTTTGGGGGTGGGAGGGCAGTGCTCAGTCTTCCCATTTGTGCAAGGACGCATGAGCTCTGACCTCCTGGATCTCGCAAGCTTTCGCCTTGCCTCTCGGGGACCCCAGACAAGATTGGGGGAACCGGAGGCACCACTCCCGTCCCAAGTGTTGACTTGGTATTTTTCACTTGTTCAGCCATTTTTCCTTTCTTTTTAAAAATTTTAAAGGTTATTTATTTGGCAGAGAGAGAGATCTCAAGGAGGCAGAGAAGCAGGCTCCCTGCTGAGCAGAGAATCTGATGCGGGGGCTCGATAGATCCCAGGACCCTGAGATCATGACCTGAGTTGAAGGCAGAGGCTTAATCTACTGAGCCGCCCAGGCGTCCCTGTTCAGCCATTTCAAGTCTGTTTCAGCGCTTGACATTGTGTTCCCTGCTGTGCCCAGCTTCTTGACCAGTGACAACTCATTCCTGGTGTTTAGGCCTGAAAGGGTATCTCGAGGCTTTACCCCCAGAAGTTGGAGCCGCCCTGGGAGGGTCTTACCCATTTCACAGCTGAGGAAACAGGATAGAGTGGGCATGCCCCTCCAGTCAGCATGGCAAGCCAGACCTGCTCCGCCAAGACGCTGACCCTCTTCTCCAGCGCTGCTCCCAAGAAGGGGAACCCGGAATCCAGCAGCCTGATTTATGTCAAACAGCACCTGTGGTGAACATCGTGGTCTTGGAAGCCAGGCATCCTGGGTTCAAATCCCCCCTGGGTACTTAATTCTCTCTGCTGCCATTTCCTTTATCTGTAAAAATGATGGTACTATCTTATGGGGTTGTTGTAACGACTAAATAAATATTTCAAAAATACGTAACATATTGCTAGAAACATGTTAAATACAAATGAAATTGTATTATGGCTTTCAGCAGGGCTGGTCTTCCCCCTTGGAGTCCCCTTCCACCTCCTGTAGCCAGGGGAGACTGAGGCCAGAGGGGAACACCTAACAAATCAGGGACAGGACCTGGGGATTTTGGAGCAGTTTCCCAAGAATCCACTCCCACCCGGGGGTGAGGCTGGCACTAGGCCCACCCAGAGCCCTGCCCAGCCACCCACCCCCACCTCTCCAGCGTGCAGGCTCAATCCATGCCCGGCCTGGTGCCATTTTTCCATGGGACTCTGGCGGTGGCGGTTCACATCTGGAGTCTAGACTCGGAGGCTCTGCGGGCCGGGCCTACCGCCCGGGCTGGGCCACCGCTGCCCGCTGTTTGCTCAGCTGAAGTTGGTTAATTGGAATTAGAGTGGCCTCTGCGGTGCCGGCTGGCCGGGCGGGCCCTGGATGGCCGCTGCCGAGGTCTGTGGAACATCTGGCCGGGCCGGGCCGGTCATTAGGTGGCAGGCACCCGGCGCCACTGCCACCTCAGCCTCCGCCGGGGGCCGGCGGTGACTCAATGAGGCCTTTGTGGGCCCTGGGCCGCAGAGCCAACCATGCTGTGTGCCTGGGCTGCCTGCCCCATCTGCTGCCCTCAGAGGGGCCTTGTTCCAGGACCACACGGCCTCCCCTCCGGAGGTGGCAGGGGTCGGCAGGGATCCGAGAAGCCCCTGAAAGGGACCCCCCGGCTGGGAGAAACCTTTGAGATTTCCTAGCCTTCCTTTCGGTCTCTATAGGCCCAGAGAAGTGGGGCAGCTATCTCAAAGGTGTCCAGAACACCAGCCAGGGACTCGGGCCCAGGGTCCTAGAGGGGAGCTGCACAGTCCTTAGGAACTTGGGAATTCAACAGGGACTGCTTGAGGTAAAGTGCACATCTGTGGTAAGCCACCTCAATGGTCTCATCTGTACAATGGGGCTCATACTAGTGCGTGGAGTCTAACACTGAAATGAGGTGAAATCTTAGAGCGAGGTGCTTGGAAACAATTTAATACACGGATACTTCCCATTCTCTACTCATACTTGTCTTTTGGCCACCTTCGAACTGTCTAGAAGCCAGTTATTTTCAGCCTTTGAACCTGAAGCTTGGGCACGAGAGAGTCCTGGGTTGGGAGCTGGAGGCCCAAGTCCTGGGCTGGTGGTCACCGCCTTCCACCTGTTTTCTCTACCCAGTGACCCCACACCAGGCAGGTGGATAAGGGCTGGGCACCCCCTTGCCTGGTCCACTGGGGATTCTTGCAGGCTCCTTGCTGTCTTCAGCAAACTTGCACTGGGCCCCATTCCTTCCCATTCCAACCTCTCAGGGGCCCTGGTCCTTGTGCTGTGACTGGCCTCAGTGTGCGGAGGGGGTGGCTTCTAGCATCAGCATCCTTCTGGCCTTGCATAGTCATTTTGGGAAGAATGCTGGGAATGAGCAGAATAGGAATGATGGGGCCGTGATCTCCAGGGCGACCTAGAGTCCATGTGCTCTCCAGCTGAAGCCATAAAGACCTGGCTCCTGCCAGCCTGGGAATAAAATCTAAATTCTTCCCTGGGATCCATGGGGCCCTGCCCATTTCTCTAGCTTTGCAGATACTGGTCCTCTAGCTGAATCAGGTCAGCTTCTTGGTACCCTCCCTTGTTGTCTCGCCAGGGTAGGTGGGCGATACACGGAGCACCTAACAGCCTCACTGCACCCAAGTATTGGGAAGAATGTGGTGAAGAAAACTAAATGGGGGGTGGGGGGGCGCGGGGGTGATAATGAAGGAGGGCTCGTGGGCCCCCTCTGCTGGCAGGAGGCATCCCTGGCGTGCAGAGCTAGCTGGGCACTAGGCCTGCATCCACGAAGATGGAAGGGCCTGGAGGTCAGGGTCTCTCCCTGAGGTTGTGAGTTCCTAGTTCCCAGGAAGGGGCTTCCAGGGAAGTTTCTGAGTGGCAGGGTGAGAGCTAGTAAAGGCAAGATGCTGGGTGCAGAGAACCCCTCCAGGGGCACAGTGGCCTACCTGAGCAATGGGATGACATTTTTTTTAAGTGGGCTCCACACTGGGCACGGAGCTCAAGCCCCAACCATGGATGGGGCTTGAACTCACAACCCTGAGATCAAGAGTTGGACACTTAACCGACTGAGCTACCCAGGGGATCCTGGGATGAATTTTTAATGTAAGGCAAAGTCAGTCCACAATACAAAAATCTAAAAATCAGACCCACTTTTCCCGCCTGGCATCTGGGAGGGTGGGGGAGTTGGGGCTTCTTTTGCCTGCAGGGGATGAGAAGGGGCAGAGGAAGGCCAGAGAAGGGGGATGAGGGAACCAGGCCGTGGGAGTCCCCGCAGGAGGGATCCTGTCGCCCCCACCCCTCTGCTGGAACTGCCCGGCCTCCGGTGCCCTCTGCCCACGCAGGCCTGTACTGGCCTGCCTCCGCCTGCCTGGCCTGGCCCTCAGAGGGTCAGGCCCCAGCTGTATCATTTCTCCTTCTTCTCCAGCCCCTTCGATGCCGAGGCCTCTGTTGCCTCTTTGGATCCCTCTGTCACTGCTGCTGCATCCTTAGGATTTGACTCCTCATAACTGACCAAAAAAACAAAACAATAAGAACAACACCTTTAGAGGAGGGGGAGAACAGAACTTCCAGGCCCCACCTCCCCACCATCCCAGGAAAATCCCTGGGCACACAAGGAACACCAGCCTGGCATTCACGGCCCAGCATCTTCCAGGCTTGGCCCCGGCCCCACCGTATGCCCTTCTCAGACAGGTTGCTCTCCTTTTTCTGTGCCTGGTGGTGTCAAGAGGTAGTGGAGGGCAGCGGCAGATGGAGGAGAGGTTGGGCTTGGGTGGATTAACTTTAAGCTTCTTGGACCTTCCACTGGAGAGAGTGGGGAAAAAAATGGGGCAGCCAGGATGAGGCTACGGGAGGGGGGCTGCTTCCCAGGGTGCGTGGCAGGTGTCAAACAACTCAGCCCCAGGACGCAGGCAGGCAGGGGGCTGCTCTTCAGGGAAGTGGCAAGGTGCCACTCTCGAAGGCTGCCACCCTGGCTCAGGTCTTGCTATGGGCCCCATTTATTGAGCGACTGAGTTCATGCCAAGGACAGTACCTGTATCTCTTCCCCAGGTCAACCCCAGGAGGCAGGAATGTGCCCACTTAGATGAACAGAGAGAGGTTCTGGAAGAGCAAAGTGATCTGCCCAGGGTTTCTTATAGAGGCCAGCAATAAGAGTATCTACTCCTGGGTGATGAGGGCCGTTGCTCTCTGCTCTCTCACATGAAGCCCACACCACTGGCAAGGACAACGAGGTTCTAGAGCCCAGCTCCCGGCCCTGAGGCTTCGTGTGGTGACTGCCTGGTAACAGTGGAGGACTTGCTGCCTGCCCCTGGCCATGCTCCCGGCCCCATCCACTGGAGCTGGGGTGTCTGCCCTACCTTGGGCCCCGGGGCAGTGGGGGGAAGCAGGCAGGTGGGCACCTGCCAGGCATTACATGGCGCTGGGATTCTGCGGGCGCCGGCGGCGAGGGCCAGCTAGCTTCTGCTGCATGGAGTCGGCCAGGCTGGCGGGGGAGCCCGAGACTGTGGGGAAGTGGGTGAGCCTCGGGGTGTGAGGCAGGATTTCCGCCGAGGACTCGTAGCTGTGTGAGAGACAGAGAGACAGAAAAAAAGAGATGGAGAGGAAAAGACTAGGGGGAAGGGAAGGGGATAGAGACTTCTCCTGGAAGAAGCAGGGAGCAGAGATATCTTATTTTTATCTTCCTCTGCATTTTCAGACTCAGTGGGAAAGCAGCTGGACTTACTCGGTGTATAAAAAAAGATGCACCCCATACAAAGGGACACTATGCAGCTGTGCAAAAGAGCAAGGATGTTCGAGATGTGCAGGTGCTGCTGCAGAAACACCTCTGAGACCTGCTGTTTGTGTGAAAAATCCAGATGCAGAATGCTCCGAGGGTGCTTCCGTCCGTGCAGGAACGCGCACGCGTGCTGTGGTGTCTGTGAGACAGCGCTCTGGGGTGGCTGCGGCGTGAGGGGGTTTTCCCTCTCCTGGTCATGAAATTTTGAGCCATGTGAGTGTGTGAGCTAAGTGAATAAAAAAAAAAAAGAGAGTACCTCTCAAGGATAAAGTAAAACAAAAGATAAGGTGGAGAATTAGGGAGAGAGCTGGAGAAAGAGAGACAACCCGCTCTTTCATCTCAACCCGAGAACCTCCTGGGGGCAGGGGCAGAGGGGCAGAGAGTGCCCATGTGGCAGAACAGTTACGGAAAGCAAGCACTGAGCAGGTGCCCTTGCTCTGGGGGTTTAGAGCTTGCCCCTATGTGGACTCAACAGGACTGGGACTGATGGGGGGATGGTGACCCCAAGGCAGGGGTGTGGCTGAGAATGGACGAGCCAGAGGATGAGGATAGGTGCTGAGCTCAGGGATCAGACCCCATCCGTCCCCAGCTCTGCCCCCAAGGTCACCCCCCAGCCTAGCCTCAGAATCCACAGGGCTTTGCCAGCAAGGAGATATGGGCAGGCAGCTTGGGAGCCTGGGGCTTCTAGGCAAGACAGGGAGGGCAGAGGCAGGTACGGGGGAGGGGTGAGTCACAGGTTCCCCTGCAGGCAGCCAGGTGCACAGATGGCCCTGGCAGGCACTCGAGGGACAACCTGGAGGCCAGGCAGGTGGAGCTGGGCGGAAGGCCCCCGAGTGGGCAGCTTCAACTGCAGTTGGCAGCTATTTCTGGGTCCCTGGCAGGCGGGGTCAGTGGTGCTGGGGAGCAGACACCTGTTGGAGTCACGCAGGCCGTGGGCTACGGGTGGGGCTGGGCACAGGGTGTGGCAGAAGTGCATATGGCCACGGGGAAGGGGTATGAGTGCAAGTGAGACATTCGCTGAGACAGAGCTATGGGTGAGAGCCACTGAGGCGGCTCAACAGGGACTGACACCTGATTTCCAATCTGGGGCACCTCCTACCACACTAGGATCCTCCCTATTACTCACATGGGAAAGCTGAGGCTGGGAAAGGGAAAGACTTGCCTGAAGTCACATGGTGTAACAGGCAGGCTGGGAACCTGGGGCTTCTGACACTGGGGCACCCTGGGGCGGGAGGGAACTACACCAGCCAGTCCCTTCCGAAGACCCAGCAGGCATCTGGATGTGGGGGCTGCTCTCCCCTGGCTCCCAGCCCCACAGAAAGGTTCCCGCTGGTGCCACAGGCCAGGCACCCACATGCTGGCAGAAAGGACAAGGGGTGGGGCCGGTGGCAGGAACAACGTTCCCCTGGAGACGTGTACAAGCAGCCCCCGCAGGCTCCATGGACTGCTTGCGGGTGCACCTGTGCCGTGCAGGTGTCTGCCCCCCGCCCTGCCTTACCTGAACATCTCCGTCACTTCCCCCTTTGCCAGTGCCACCAGAACAGGAAAGCCAATGCAGGCAGGGACCAGGTACAAGAGGGCAGGCTGTGAGAGAACAGAGCTGGTGACCAACTGCTGGGCAGCGCAGCTGTTCAGGGCCATGACCATCATTCCAACCTTCTCCGGGGAATGACTGCTCAGGTTCCCAGAGCTAGTCAGTGGGTGCCTGGGCCTACACCTGGGGCTCCTGACCCTCTGAACAGAGCTGCTCGTCCCTGGGAGGGAATGCAAGGATGCAGGGCTTTAAGGGTATCTTAGTGTCTGGCTGGCAGGATCTTAATGTCCTGGGACATCAGGTTCAGTCAAGCAACCTCCTGGGTCCACCCTACTCCCAGGGATTCTGCTTCCCTCAGCTGGGGTGGAAGTTTGCTCCAGGAGATGCTGTCAGATGCCGTTACAGTAAGACAACCTAGGCAGTCCAGCTCTAGAGCCTGGGCGGAGAGTCCTGGTGAAGCTGGGTTTAGAGGACAGGACGGAGAGCCTGCGGCGTATGCTAGCCTAAGCTCAGCCTCCTGAGGAACATTTCAGTCCATCTCTACATGCCCTATGACCACCCTCCTTGTTCACACGAGGAAGGCTGATGCTTTGGGAGGACAGGGGACAGTATAGGCCTCAGATATCTAAATGGTCAACCGGGGACTGGACTTCAGGCATATTGGATTCTAAAGCTATTCCTTTCCCTGTCGCCCCTGAAAGTTGAACATTACTGTTCAACCCTCTGTGACCTCTAGTGCTCCCAGTGGCCTAAAGTCCCCCGTGAGATGTGATCCTGCTTCCTTCTCCAATATTACCTGACTTGCTCTACTCTGGCGAAAATGACCTTCTTCTTCTTCTTTTTTTTTTAAAAGATTACTTATTTATTTGACACAGAGAGATAGAGAGTACAAATAGGCAGAGCGGCAGGCAGAGGGAGAAGGAGAAGCAGGCTCTCCACCAATCAGGAAGCCTGATATGGGGCTCGATCCCAGTATGCTGGGATCATGGCCTGAGCTGAAGGCAGACACTTAACCGACTGAGCCACCCAGGCACCCCATAATAACCTTGTTTTGGTCTTCCTTGTCACCTCTAGCCACAGGACCTCTGCACATGCAGTTTCTGCTGCTTGTGATGCTCTTCCCACCTCTGCCTAGACTCCTCCTCCTTCGGGCTTCTGCTCCCCTGCTACTTTTTTGGGGAAGCCTTCCCTGGCAGGGAGCCAGGCCCTCTTGTTGCCTACCCTCCAGGTCCCCTGCCATTCCCTGCAGCATTCTCTGGCAGTCCGGAGCGGGACATCGCTCTGCCATTACAGACTTCAGTCTCTCTGCTGCTAGGCTGTCACCTTCATGAGGGCAGGGTCCACGACTGTCTTGGTCACTGCTCTATTCCTGGCGTTCAGAAGAGGTCCTGGTAAGTACTAAGCAAATGGCTTCCTCATAGGTGCTCACGAAGTTAAGAGGGTGTTTTGGAGATAACTGGGGTAAGGGTGAGGAGACCCCACTCCTAAAGCAAGTGAGGTCAGAGAACAGGGCTCTAGAGCCCGCCAAGCCTGACCTTCAGACCATTTCTTGGCACCTGCCATGTGTGGCTTGTGAGCCACACTACTTCATACGTACTACCCTTGGAGCTAAAAACATAATCTGAGACCTAGATAGGGATAAGGACTTGTCCAAGGTCACATGAAGTATGTAAAAGTGGCAGAGTTTCTCCCACTGTATCGGGTATCTGCTATGAGTTAGGCTTTGCGTAGGTCAGGTTTTAGGCCTTTTGGATGGCAACAGAAATGACAATGACAAAAGTCTACACCAAAATATGTAAGAGGCAGCCAAAGGAGTACTCAGAGGGAGATTTATAACATAACTCTAGGTGCATTTATTAGAAAACAAGACTTGAAATAATTTTAGCTGTCAAGTTAAGAAGCCAGAAAAAGAGGGGCACGTGGGTGGCTCAGTCAGTTAAGCTTCAACCTTTGGCTCAGGTTCAGCATCCAAGGGTCACCAGAAAAAAACACCAAAAAGTAGAAAGAAAATAATGATGGTAAAGCCCAAATAGGGAGCCTGAGTGGCTCAGTTGGTTAAGCGACTGCCTTCGGCTCAGGTCATGATCCCAGGATCCTAGGATCAAGCCCCACACCAGGCTCCTTGCTCAGCAGGGAGTCTGCTTCTCCCTCTGTCACTCCCCCTGCTTGTGTTCCCTCTTTCACTGTCTCTGTCAAATAAATAAAAAAAATCTTAAAAAGAAAAAAAAAAAAACCCAAATAGATGGAACAGAAAATAAAGCAAATATAAACTTATTAGAATTTAATTTCTCAAAATGCCTCCTCACACCCACTTTGCAGACAATGAGACTGAGGATCAGAAGAGGGAAAGGACTGTCCTCCTCACACGGTTGGCTAGGATGTGGCTTTAAGTACCTCTGTCTCTTAAAGAGGGCTCTGTCTCTCATCTTCTCTCTGGGCTACAGCGTCCCCACACAGAGGACCTCTCCAGCCAGTGCGGGAGTGCCCAATGGGGTCCACAGAGTCCAAGCCAGGCAGAAGGCAAAGCTGCCACCTGGTGGCCACGGGGGGAATGGCGCTCAGATTGGAACAGATGGGGCTGGGAGCAGTAGACTTCCCAGAGGCCTCTAAGCTAGTCTCCCAAGCCAGGTCCAAATAACTCGGTGACCTCCTTGTTGAGTGTCACTCTTGGCTGACACAGCTCCCTAGGCTATTTGGAATAGAAATGAATGAGAGGTGGTTTCTCACTGATTCTTGGTTTCTCCACCTATAGGCTGGGGGGGACCCTGGACCTTGGACCTTCTGTAGAATGAGAGAATACTACTATCTACTTTGTTTTAAGTATCACGGATACGATAGAGAGTAAGTGAGTTAATGAGCAAAAGAGTTTAGCATAGTGCCTGCCACACAGTAACTGCTCAACGAACAGCTACTGTGATGAATTCTCAGTTTCTCAGTGGCTGGTGGCCCTGGGAAGGGGGAGACCAGAGGGAGTGGAGGATGGAGGGGACAGTGCCAACAACAGCGAATACCACCTGGGCCAGGCAAAATTCTGAGCACTCTCCTTATACTAACTCATTACATCCTCAAAAAGCCCCAAGCTGGCTACTATTACTATCCCAATTTTTTAAAAAATTAATCACCGAGGGAAATCAAGCATAACTTCAGCAAGCTGCCCAGAGCCCTGCAGTGAACAGATGGAGGAGTGTGGACTTCCTCCCACCTGTGTCCCTTCAGCCCTCATTCCACCCGGCCTTTCCCACTGCCAGGGGCCCAGAGCCTGGGCTTGGATGCCACGTGACACAGGTTTGGATCCTGGCTCTACCACATGCTGGCCGTGTGGCACATAACCTCCAGCCCCCTCATCCGCTCATGAGGACCGCCATGAAGAACTCGGCAGAGCCTGGCACATGGGACATGCTCTAATTTCCAGTAGACAGTAATCCTGTCTGCTGGCTGTCCCCTCTCGGTCTTACCCTCTTCGGGCCACAATGACCGCTCTCAGCCTTCATCCCACTCTGATTCACTTTGCGGCAGCTCACTACCCACCATGCTGGGAGGAGAGGGCAGAGGCTGGACTGCCTGGAGAATCAGAGGAGCGTGGCCCTGACACCTTATCACTCATCTGGTAAGGTGGGCACTGGGCCAGAACACCCAACATCCACCCCAATACTGTTCCGTCTGCCCCACTACGGAGGTGCAGAAGCCAGAGCCCCTTTCTTAGACTCCCTGTGGTGGGCGCCACAAGACACTGATCTGGCCCATGAGATGAGAGCAGCAATCTGCCAAGAGGGTCCTGGGAAAGGTTCTGCCTTCCTGATGAAGGCAACAAGCATGGCTGGTATCTGTGCTCCTCCCCCTTGCCACTCACATGCCTGTGCTACCTGGACCAGCTACTGGCATCCTGCGACGGCCGCAGGTCAAAGGCCAAGGGTCACAGACGTGTGCCCCCACTGATACTGCTGGGGAGCAATCTACTCCTGGACTGCTTGCGCATGTCACAACAAACAAGCCCTACATACGGAAGTCCCTGCTAGCCACAGTGGGAGCACTCTCCACGCATCCCCCCGCCCCCCCTCCCCGGCACGCAGTACGGCCCCGCTCACCTGGGCATGCTTGAAGATGTGCATGATGAAGATGGTGAGGCCCAGGCCGAAGATGTAGGCTGCAAAGCTGGTGTAGAAGTAGGTGTGGGTGTTCTTCTTTAAGCTTCAGGAAGGTGTGGGGAGAAAGAGGAGGAGGGTTAGTTGCCGGCAAGGGAGGAGCGCCATCTCTTCGGAGGGGGGAGCTGGGGAAGACCCTGGAGGTGTGCGATGGCTGAAAGGCTGGCACTGGGCATGCATCCCGGGACTGTCCCAGCTATAGGTCTTTGGACAAGTCACTTTCCTTCCTTAGGCCTCCATTTATTCATCTGCAAAACGGGAAAACCGTGATCCATCTCCTCAGTGACTGAATATCAAGGGCCATAACCTAAAGCGGTGGCTTTAAGACCTTAGTTAGCATACAAATCACCTAGAGAGCTTACAAAAAACCCCCCAGAACAAAAAAATCCAGGTCCAATTCCCCAGGGAGTCTGACTGACTAGGTCTGGGGCAAAGTCCAGGAATCTGCATTTTGAGAAACCACCCCGGTGAAGCTGCGAGTCACGCTTTGGGCAACACTGCTGCAGAAGCTGCACCGCTGACTTCCTCCTTTCCAGAGCAGTGGCTGCTGACCACATGGATAAAGTGCCCGGGGCTTCCAGGAGGCGAGAGCCGTGTGAGAGCAGCCTCAGGACTGAATCACACTGCCGTTACCAGACTCCCCTTCATGACCTCAGCTCTGTGACCTCTTTGTGTCCCTGGCACCCAGCATAATGCCCTCGGCTTCCCCTCTCCCCCACCCCAGCTGCTGCTGAGCCCGGAGCTGTGGGCACCCTGGGGGTTCTGCTGCCGCGGAGCCTGGGGTGAAGCCGACCACTGTGGGCATGCAGCACAGATTCCCGAACCAGCTTGGAAAGGCTGGCCGATCCTGCCCATCCAGGCTAGGAATGAGGAATTGCTTCTGAGGGTGCTGGCAGCCAAACGTGACTTTGTGTCGCTAGCCAGTGGCCCAGTGACGCTCGTGGGTTCTCTTTGCGTCACCTCTGCACAGCCAGAAGTACAGCTGGCTGGCACAGACGTGCCTCTATTTACTGACTGGCCAAGTCCCTCCCAAAGGATGTCTAAGCCCGTGGACTTAAGCAGAGGCAAGTTTCACAGACAAACCCGATTTCAGAGACACTGGTACAGTTTCTTGTTGCCACTGTCAACACTATTACTGCTTTTGCAATTATGAGGCACAAGGAGATTAAGAATAAAGTTCACAAACCACCTTGAAATTCAGTGCACATACGGCGAACTTTCCACAGGGAAGCCCGCGCCACCTACTGGTAGCACGCCCAGCTGCATTAACAGTGCAACCTTTCCCGCTGGAAGCTGGAAGTTGGCCCCCTTCCCACTCCGTGCTCAGTTTCCACAATGGACTCCAAAAATCTGAGTGAGGGGAGCACGCAGGGAGCAGCCAGAGAAGCTGGGACACAGTGACCTGAGCCTGGGCTGATAATGCATGATGACGACTGGACTGCAGTTGGGTCTCTGTGGCCCTGTGCTCAGCGCTCCCTCCAGGTTTTCCTGGTAATGCCAAGGTCTGAGCTTTTGTTTACCACAAAAGTTAAGAATGAGAAACCTTAGCCCAGAAAGGTCAGATCACTTGCCAAGGTCACGCAGTGAGAAAGCACTATGAGTACCACTAGGACCTTCTGGGTTTAAATCCACTGGGAGTGGATCCTTTTCTTCTTTTTGGCCACAGGGTCTTTGAACACTCAGTACGTCAAAGTGCAGATAAATCAGAATCGCTGATTTAATCCACCGCTATGGCGGCGGAAGGTCTCATTAGAGGTCACCTCTTCTAGGCTCCTGAAAGCCACCAAGGAACCCCTGGGGTACCCTGCCCAGGGAAGACCCCCCACTTAATGGAGCTTGAGGGCTAGAGTTTCCAAGTAGCTTACCTGATGTCAAACCGTAGCAGCAAGGCAATGAAGATCCCTGCGGGCAGAGAGCCAGGGTTAGTAGCAGGGAAGCCAGCACCTCGGGAAGGCCTGGGGATGGAGTCTCCCGCCTGGGATGGGGGGGAGGGGTGGGGTAGTGAACGAACACTCAACCCTCAACCTGGTGTTCCCAGTCATGGAGCAGTCACTGGGACAACCCTGCCCACCGCCAGCAGAAATCCTGTCTCTCTACCATCAGGCTTCCTCAGAACAGTAAGAAGGTCCCAGGAGTTAGCTCTGGTCTGGGACTACACTGACCTCATAGCACCCTACTGTGTCACACTGGGCCCATCTACCCAAATGTTTGGAGGCTTTCTAAGTACCAGGCCCTGTAGACAACAGGAAGCAAAACCACTGCACCCACAGAACTCAACCTACGTTGACGGGAGGTGGACATGCCGATCAAACAGGAACGAAATTCACTCTGAGACCCTAACTGTGAAAGGGTGCTTTCTATGTCATGGGAAGGTATATCTGGGGATATGCCAGGCGAGGGGACGTGGGGGGAAGAGGAAGAAGGGCTTCTTTAAGGAAGTGACACTTGCCAGGGAGAGGGAACAGCACATGCAAAGGTCCTGAGGGAAGAGGGGTTAGGGTGTGGCATGGGTCAAGGAGCCAGGAAGGCTGCGGCCCAGAGCAGGAGATGCAGGGGAGGGACCAGCCAAGTGGGGCTGTAGGGCGCAAGGAGGAACTGGGTCTCTTCCCTGAGTGAGGGAACATATGGAAGAATTCCGAGCAGGGGAACAACCTAAACAGATTCTGGGAACAGGCCTGGCGGCAACTGCTTAGCTGGAGGGCGGAGAAGGGGCAAGCGGATCATCAGGAGGCTCTGCCGGAGGGCGGGGGAGGATGACTCACTCTGCCCACCCACTGCACCCCTCCTGGCACTTCCAACCCCAGCCCAGACACCCCAAAAGCCCAAGACTCTCGAAGACACAGCCAGCCCAGCCGGCCTCTGTATGCTACTCACATACGACGACCATGTGTGTCTGTCTCCCTGCTGGTCTCAGGGCTCAGACAAGGCAAGGGCTGAGCTGATCAGAAGCACTGACTGGCACCATAGGACTTACTTTATTATTTATTTATTTTGAAAGAGTCTATCCTTAAGCAAGCTATATACCCGATGTGGAGCTCGAACCTACAACCGTGAGATCAAGAGTTGCACGCTCCACCGAGCCAGCCAGGCGCCTCAGCAGATGACTGATGTTAAATCAGGAAGTGAGGGAGTCTCCCCAGAGACCTGGGGACTGTGTGTGAGGAGGGAGTGGGTGGCTGGAGAGGGACGACAAATGCCACCTTTCTGGAAACAAAGCCGGGGACTCAGCATCCCCCTGGCGGACGAATTCTACAACTGTTCTCCAACTCAGAGCCTTTACCGCCTGTCAGGCACCTGGTCCTCACAGCAGTGCTCTGCGGCAGCCCATTCTTTGAGGGACGTCACTGGGGCGCTGCGAGGGTGCAGTCGACTTTCAGCTACTGAAATCACTGGAAGACTTAGATACGTAGGTACACGCAGGGGTGTCCTGTGCACACCCCAAGTCCAGAACCATGACCACCCAGAACACTGGGGAAGCTGTGGGGATGTCTGGCACAGCCCATGCCCTGCACAGCGAGCTGGCTGCTTTCCAGGACTCGACTTCTTCTGCCCGATGGAGCTGCGCGCCCCCTGCCCCGGCCTCACAACCCTGCGAGTTATGGAGAGTCTTACGTTCAAGACCATCCCCACGTGCCCAGGAACTCGAGCAAGTCTATTTGAGCCTCGGTTAGCTCATCTGTAAAATGGAAATACCTTTACCTCACTGGGCTTTGAGGAGCAGCAAAGCGACAATGTAGGAGAAGCAGCTGGCCCGGGGGCGGGCGCCCAGCAGGTGCCTGAGAGCCACGGAGGCTGGGGCGATCACCTGCCTACTGCTGCCATTACTGTTACGGGCCATTTCTGACAGGGGAGGCTTTTTCTGCAGATGGGTGACCCGGGCTAGGGCCTTGCTAGTGCATGAAGCTATGAAAGTCCCTTTACTTCCAGGCCTCAGTTTCCTCGCTGGTAAGAGATCACCTCTCCTTCACGGCCACACAACACCAAAGTGTCGCAAGGGAAGTGGCTGTGCCACCATCCCAGAATATTAAAATTGCCACCACTTCTTAGAGTGAAACCTCGGTTGGCTTTTCATTTGCTCCGCACTTCCTTCCTTTAAGCAAGCACCAGGGGTGCTTCTCATCCTTAGACTCTGAGCCTCTGGACTACAGGAACAAGTGTGCCCTTCGGATACCTGTCACCAGGCCCAGATCTGCAGACACACACATCCTGGATCAGCCACGGCAGCGGTCTGCAGAGCAGCAGCTCGGCTTTGCCCCTAGGCTTTGGGCTGGCAGCTGAGGCAGCCCCAGGGTCAGGCCAGGCTGCGGGCCCCCAGGGCTGTGCGCCCGGAGCCCAGGTGCACCGATGAGCACCCACGTGTGGACGGCTCTGCGGTCTGCTCCCGTGGACAAGCCCTTTGCCGAGAGGACAGGAGTGCCTGCTCGTGGTACTCCACGTCTGTGCATGCAGGCACGCTGTCCCTGGGACCGGGGGAGGAGGAGCCTGGGGACGGTGGCAGTCCTGGCACATCGGTCCTCCTCGGAAACACTGGCAAGGGGCAGGCCCGCGCGTGAAGGCTCACGAGATGTGCTTCTCACAGAACGTACTTCAGTCTGTCACAGACACTTCTTTTAGCTGTTCTGGAGTAAGGACTATTCAGTCGGACCAGAAGCTCCGTGAGGACGGTCTTGCTCACTGCTGTCCTCCTGCGCCACCGCCACGCCCCCGCCCCAGCTGCCCAGCTCAGCACCTGGCATGTGACTGTTGCTCAACCCTGGGCTGACACGGGGCTGGGTGTCCGGGATCTCCGTCCCTTCCCCACTCCCATTGGTGACGCTGCATCGCAGTACTCCTCCTTCTCCTCCCCTTCCCCCCATCCTCTCAGGTCCCTCCACCACTGGCACCAGGGCTCCCACCCTGGCCCGCTCACCCGGAATGACGATATCTCCGAGTCCCAGCATGGCAAAGTTGTCCGCTTCGAGGCCCTTCTCCAGCAGGTCCTGGGGAAACACCACTGTGGGGGGAGGCAGGGATGCGAGGAACTGGTGAGAGGCGGATTCAGACTGTCTATCCCCCCACCTCTGTTGCATGAAATGCACACACCTGCATTTAAAGATGGGCAAGCGTGGAGGCAAGAGGACGGGGACAGGCTGAAGGGCAAAGTCTCCACCTGGAACCACAGTGGGTTAGAGGGGGACGAATCTAGGGTCACCTAGATCAAACGCTGTCTGCCTTTATGGAGCTAGAACTCACACAACACACCATTCCAGTGCTCTTTGGTAGCTATGGAAGCCTCTGGTGATGTGGGATCGACCGTAAAGCCACACAGATGAAAGGGACCAAAGAGCCCACACAGTGCTGACATCTACTCGGCTTTCCATCTCACTCTGGCGAGGGTGGGGACAGGTGGTGGCCTTGCTCTGCGGCAAAGGGAAGCCTGGCTCTTCCTGGATGTGCCAAACTCCTACAAACTCCCTACGTAGAGCCCCTCACTCAGAGATCATGCTGGCCCACTTGTTTAGACAGTCAGTCACAGATGGACAGAGACACCTCCTCTGTGCTCAGTTAATGGCAAGAGGTGGTGGAACTGGCTCTCATCCATAGCGCCTTGCTGTTTTTTTCTTTTTAATATTTATTTGAGAAAGAGAGCTAGGGAGCACAAGGGAGAGCAGGGAGGTGGAGGGAGAGGGAAAGGCAGGCTCCCTGAGATCGTGACCTCAGCCGACGGAGCCGTCCAGGCGCCCCTCCATAGCGCCTGTGAGCAGAAGAGCACTTAGGGCTCCAAGGTGAGACTGCATGAGTCTGAATCTTGGCTCTGCTCTGTGACTTTGCACAGGTTACTTAGCTGCTCTGTGCCTCAGTTTTCTTACCTGTGCACGGGTACAAGAGAACTGACTCCACAGAGTTGTGAAAATCGAGATGATTTGCACACATTGTTAACTATCACCCCATGCCTTCTTTACCAACCCAGTTCTGACTTGGGGTGCAGCAGCCTTCCCAGGGGATGGATCCAGTGGCACAAGGCTGGGGCAATCTGGACAACCCTGGCCCCTGAATTCCCGACTTCCCTTCCAGCTAGGGGTGGCCACATGACCCAGCTCAGGCCAAGGATACGTAAGCAGAAGTACGCCGGGGGTTCTAGGTGAGCCTGTGCCTCCCTAATGAACACACAGATGCCCTTCGCCACCTACTTCTTCCCGCCCCGAGTGCTCAGTCACTGTGATTTACAGATCCCCACATTCGATCTTCCCAGTCCTGGTACCATTCAATTCTAAGAGGCGGATGTGAAAACCAGGGCCCAGAGAGGTGAATGAAGATCTTGCCTAAGGCCACGCAACCAGCTAGTGTCATATCTGAGATTCCAATCCAGGCAGCCCAGCTTAAGCACTCTGCTATCCTGCTTGAGCACCATGCCTAGCAGTTGAGGGCAATGGGCCTTCTCCCCATGCCAGAACCCAAGTGTGACGGTGTCATTGCCCTCTTCAGAGCCTTCCAATGGCTCATTCACTGCCCCCTGGGCAGTCCAGGCTTCCTGGAATGATACTCTTGGCTTCCCAAATCCGGTCTCTTTTCTGCTGCTCTCCTAAACTCAGCCACGTTCCCTCCCCAATCCTCTGCTCCCAGGGCCCTCCGTGTATTTCCCTGCCTCTGCCCTTCGCTGAAGCCCTGTTCTCTCTTTCAAAGGCCTGCTCTGCCCCTGCTTCCTTGGTGAACACATGTTCTTTATCCTTCATGAAAGCTTTCCTGGCACCCGGACTGGCTTCATCTATGATGGCACGTGGGGACCAGGGGCCGCCCTGGCTGGCCCAGCACCTGTTCTCCTGCCACAGAACGGCCTTGCTTTTACACCCCTGGTTCTGGGGGGCTGCCAACTCAAATACTCTGCTCCCAGACACTGAGGAGGGCCGTGACCCAGGCCTGTGCATTGTGATCCTCCATCTCCCCAGCAGGAGGGCCTGGCTCATGGGCCCATTGGTTTTATTCAAACCAAAGCTGGCAGAAACTTGTTTCCCTCCAGTCATGAGCTGGGACCATCACACCTGGGGGCAGTGTGCATCCAGCAGTGTCTGTCCAGCTCATGGAGGCCCATCTGCAGCAGCAGCAAGACTTGGAGGACAATAGTTCTTTCTCGATCCTCTGAGGCCAGCTTTACCCTGGCTGCCCAGTGCCCATGGTGCTCGCTTCCCAAGACCAAGGCCTTGCCAACAAGACTCTCTTGCTATCAGCCTTACTCATTCTATCCTCTTCTTTGGGTCTTGTAATCCCAGGAGGGGACCCTTGAGTGGTCTGAGCCTTAAACTCAAACCTGATCACGCTTCCTCCCCTGCCGCCCCCAATACCAGTTTGGGTTTGGGCCTGCGGGGGAAAAACTCCTTCTCTACAGAGGCATGAAGTTCCTTCTCTCTGCCTCTGGGCATGGCTGAATGAGGAGTCAGTACTAGGAGCTGTGGCAGCTAGCTTGGGACCACGAGGCAATGAGCTGCAGGGACAGGTGGCCGCGCTGAAGACGGTGGGGTGGACACCAAAGCCAGTCAGCTCTTGGTGACTGCACTTGGTGAGGGTCGGTAATGCATGGCTGAGACGCTGTGCTGCGGGCCTGCTACAGAGAGGGATGATACTTCTGTGCTGCTCACTGATGCCTAGATGCCCATCACTGGATTTTCTCATCTTTATAAACAACGGTAGCTACATGGAAGAACGAAATCTGAGCCGTGTGAGGGGTGCGGGACAGACCGTGCTGGCTAGGGTGCCCAGTGAGCGGCTTCGGGCCTCAGTGTGGAACCTCTTTTCCCGAGAGCCCCCGCGGACCCCGCTGCAGGCCCTGTTAGACAGCTCCTCTGTCTCCTCCCATTACACACTACACTGGGGCCAAGCAGCAGGACGCCAGGGCCTGGGCAGAGCGTGGCTGCGTGTGAACACAGTCAGATGAATCAAAGAGGGGACGGAAACCAGGCTGGAGACACAGGACAGCGTGGAGGCGGAAGAGACGCATGTGGAAGAGCCAAGGGAGAGGTGTGGACCAAAACGGGGACCACGAGGAGGGAAGGGCCATGAGGTGGAAAGAGAGGGGCTCCCCATGGAGGATGTGGTCACTTACATTTTATTGGTGCCTCAAAGGACTTGGCCACTGTCACCATCACGTTGGTGCCAAATACCTAGGAGAAGACAGGAGTCTATAGGCAGAGGGCCAGACGGGAAAGGAACACTGTCCGAGGAACTCCTTTTCTTTTATTTCTTTTTATCTTCTTTTTTTAAAAGATTTTTATTTATTTATTAATTTATTTATTTTTTTAAAAGATTTTATTTATTTATTTGACAGAGAGAGATCACAAGTAGACAGGCAGGCAGAGAGAGAGAGGGAAGCAGGTTCCCTGCTGAGCAGAGAGCCCGATGCGGGACTCGATCCCAGGACCCTGAGATCATGACCTGAGCCGAAGGCAGCGGCTTAACCCACTGAGCCACCCAGGCGCCCCGATTTTTATTTATTTATTTGACAGACAGAGGTCACAAGTAGGCAGAGAGGCAGGCAGATAGAGAGAGGGGGAAGGAGGCTCCCTGCTGAGCAGAGAGTCCGATGCGGGGCTCGATGCTAGGACCCTGAGATCATGACCTGAGCTGAAGGGAGAGGCTTAACCCACTGAGCAACCCAGGCGTTCCCCCCCCCCCCCCGCTTTTTTTAAAGACTTATTTTAGAGAGAGGGAGAGCACGTGGAGATGGGCGGAGTGAGGGAGAGAGAGAGAGAAACTCCAGGAGACTCCTCTCTCAGCTCAGAGCCTGATGCAGGGCTCGATCTCAAGGCCCTGAGATTATGACCTGAGCCGAAACTAAGAGTCAGATGGTTAATTGACTGAGCCACCCACGTGCCCCTGTCCTAGGGACTCCTGACACAATGCTGCCTGAGACCCACAGGGAGAGGGGCAGGGAGTGATGAGCTACTCCAGAGTAGATGTGAAGCCGAGATTAGGTGGCTACTGATTTTGGTCATAGGGATACCTTGTGGGACTCCTGGTTCTGGGCAATAAACAGGGCAATTTGAAGGAGCTGGGAAAGGGCCTCTGATGGCCCAGGCTAGGTCTCCTATATGTTCAGGGCTCTGCTCCTCCTAGGAGATGAAGGCCTCTAGCACCATGAAGTCCTCCAGCACTATCCACTCAAGGGGGAAAGAGGCTGCCTGAGGCCAGGGAAAGGTGCCGAAGTGAGGCTGCCCCTGATCCCTCAGTGATGCCTGTTGGGAGTGAGCGTGGCACGTGAGGGGCCGGTGTGTGCCAGAATGTGCTGCCCCCAGCAGCCTCTGTCCTCAGACTGGTGCCTGCACTGGGCCCATTCACCAGTATTAACCTCCTCTGCCTCAACTTCTCTGGGTCCCAACTTGCTTGCCAGAAAGAAAGAGGAAAGGAACAGCTCTGCCAGGACCACTGGGAGAAGAAGTGAGGGTGGCTAGAAGGCTTGGGGCACAGGGTGGGCTCTCGGCCACGTGGGGAATCTGCTCTCTTGTTTGTTTCACAGACAAGGGCAAGTGGCCCAGAGAAGACCTGCTCTGGGGTCTTACTTCCCAGGCTGAGGCAGCCGCCTTCCATCAGATGACTGCCGCAAGACAGGGACAGAGGAGGCAAGCAAACCCCCTTAAAAAAAAATTACTTATTTATTTATTTGAGAGAGGGAGAGAGAGCACAGAGGGAGCAGACTCCCCACTGAGCAGGGAGCCTGATGTGGGGCTCAATCCCAGGACTCTGAGATCATGACCCGGGCCGAAGGCAGATGCTTAACCAACTGAGCCACCCAGGCGCCTGGCAAGGGGCCCTTTGTGCCCCAGCCCCACTCACCCAGAAGACATCGTAGATGAAGAGTCCACCCAGCAGGATGCAGCCGGTGCTGACGTTGTTCAGGTGCAAGAGCTCCACCCCATTAAGGGAGAAGGCCAGGCCAAAGAGATTGTTGGCAATCCAGTGCTGGGGAAAGGTGGGAGTGAGATCGGCTGTCTGTCTACCCTGCCCCCGCGTCCTCTCTCATGCTCCCCTCATCCTGCCCCAGGACCTGGCTCCTTACCTTCCTCAGCAGGTACCAGACGCCAACGATGCTGCTCAGGCCCAGGCATACCAGGTCCTTGGCGTCAAACTCATAATTGATGATCTCTGGGCAGAGAGGCCAGGTAAGTCCACTCCCCGGGGCGGGGCTGCCCCTCCCACCTGTCAGCCCCTGGACGGAGGAGGGCATGGCTGTGGGCACTGTCAGAGCCTCCCCAGCACCCCCTCCCCACCCCGATTTCCTAGAGGAGGGAGTGGAGGCCCAGAGAGAACACAGGCCTGGTGCGGGGTCAGTGTGAGGTGGTCCATGGTGTCAGAAGCACGGACTCTGCATTTGTAGCTGGGTGACCTTGGGGGAGGCAGTTCCCTCTCTGAGCTTCAGTCTCCTCCTCTGTAGGGAGGGGACTGCGGCACCTCCCCCACAGGGCTGCTCGGGGGAGCAGGGGAAGTGGTCCTCACGAAACACTCAGCACAGTGCCTGGCACACAGTGGGTGCTCAGTCAATGCCAGCTGCTACCCAGGCCTTCAGCTAGGTCCCGGTCCATTTGGGAATCTTCCTACTTTGCCATCAAAGGAAAGCAAGAAGGTTGCTGGCAGCCCTACATCACCAGCGAAAGAGGAAGAGGAAGAAGGTAACAGCTGGAGGCCTGGAGAGAAAGCAGGAGGGAATCCTGTGTTCTCCTGAGGGGGGCCCTGAGGCAGACTTTCCCTATCACTTCCAAGTTTCCCAGTGAGGAAGCCCAGGAAGGTGGTGGGGCTTGCCCGGGTGAGAGAGCGCAGCCATTTCTTTCAGATTCCAGAGTGGAATGGACTGCTGGTTGGCCCCAATTTTTGTTCTCTCCTCTCAGGTGACGGCATCCTGGGGAATTTTTTTTTGGGTTTTAATTCAAGTTAGTTAACATAGTATAGTATTATTTTCAGGAAGCACCGTGGTGATTTTTAACTGGATGTGAAGCCAATCGGCTCATGGCCACATCTTCTGACGTGCCCTATAGCTAAACGGACCCATGATATGGTGACAGTACACCATTTGGGGCCTAAGAGTCACCCGAATGTGACAGAGCACAAGAAAGATGGAGCCTTGGACCTCAAAGACTCCGTGGTGCAAGCTTAGCTTTTTTTTTTTTTAAAGTTCAACAATCATCTCTTGGGCACAGACGCACTTGAGATGTGAAAAGGAATGACTAAAAGTCACCCCTCTCTGGGAATAAGGCAGAATGTGGCAGGCACCCATAAGAGAGAGAGACATTCCCAAGCTCAGACTTTGATGCAAGAAATACTTTTCATGGGGCGCCTGGGTGGCTCAGCGGGTTAAAGCCTCTGCCTTCAGCTCAGGTCATGATCCCAGGGTCCTGGGATCGAGCCCCGCATCGGGCTCTCTGCTTAGCGGGGAGCCTGCTTCCTCCTCTCTCTCTCTCTGCCTACTTGTAATCTCTGTCAAATAAATAAATCTTTAAAAAAAAAAAAAAAGAAATACTTTTCATTTGGTCAAGCCCTCGCCAATTGTGTTACAGCACCAGTACTCCTACCCAAACCAACCCCCAAAGCCCAGGCTTTTCCCAAGGTCCCAGAGTTTTCATTTTTTTTTTTTTAAACAAAGAAGCCCTGTTCCAGGTCTCAGGTGGGAGAGTCATCACATTACATACAGGTATGATACAAGGAGTTACGCTGGCCAACATCACCGCGTGCTGCCGTGGGCCAGGCCGTGTGCTGAGTGCGTCCCTCATCACTGACCCCCAGTCCTAACAACGTGCTGTGAGGGAGGTACCAGCTATATCGTCTTCATTTTACAGCTGGAACAAACAAAACAACTCGGAGGTAAAGGCATTCACCCAGAGCCCCCCGTGTAGGCAGCAGTAGAGCTGGGTTCCCACCCAGGCAATGTGACTGCAGAGCCCACTTTTCCATCCCTTGCTCTAGTGGAGAACCCTGATATTGGAGACAAAGGGGAAGAGAGGGGAGAGACCCCCAAGGCCAGGGAAAGCAGGCGGCACTGACCTTCCTTGTTCTCTCCAGAGCCCTGTGTGAAGAGCAGTTGGTACTGTCGATTTGGAAAGTTGGCTGGAAAAAACTTATTCATGAAGGGGCTGGAAGGAAAGACAAAGCAGGTCGGCAAACAGGACCCCCATGGGCTACCGCAGCCCCAACACCATCCCAGAAGTGCCCATTCACAGGTCCTTCCTCCCGGCACCCTCACAGCTGCCCTGATGGGGAGTCCTCTTGACGGGGAGGAGTTACCAGCCCTATTTCACAGGTGGAAACGGAAGCCGTGAGAGAGTAAGGGACTGCCCAGGGCTGACTCCCCGTCTGAGCAGGGACTCAAACACAGGTCTCTGGAATCCTAGTGCTTCCACCCTGCCTCTTGGTTCTCGTCCAAGAAACACAAAGCTGGGCCAGACTTCCATGTAAAATGCAGCTTTAGAACAGGAACGGATGCCAGAGTCTGGTCCGTGCACGCTCTGTGAGTCCCTTGTCAAGAATGCATAGTCCTCGACTCTTCCACACCTATCAAGTCAGATGATCTGACGGTTACTGCCTACCCCCAACTCCATGACTTGTCAGGCCTGAGTGTTTTATAAACTCAGCTGGACTCAATCAGCTCGATGAATCACAGCCCCGAGGTGGAAGGGGGAGGAGCACCTCACATTCACTCCTTCCAAGAGGCCTCTGCTGCTCAGGATGGGCTAGACTCATCTCTGGAAAATGGTCTCAGATCACCCGGCGTACTCTGTGCCTTGGCCAGGCAGGGAACAGAAACTTTCTTTTCTGGATCACCTTCAGACAAAGATGAACAAATCAGGGCCTCCTGGTCCAGCCTGGCCCCGGGGGCAGCTCAGCCCAGAAGATTACCCTGCCATATGCTAGCGGTATGGCTGTGGGCGAGTCACCGCAGTGGCTCATCTCCTTAGCTCTACGTGGGAGTAACAATACCACCTGTCTCAAACCGTTGCTGTGAAGGTAAGCGAGAAGGTAGGGGAGAGGCTTAGCCCAACTCTGGACCCACAACAGGGATGTAAATAAGAACTCTGAGTGTCCGTCAATGCTGGCACTTGTCCAGAGACCGAGCTCAAAAGCATTTGGCAGCACTGGATCAGCCTGACGGTGACTGACGAGGTGGGCAAATCCAGAATGGTGCTCCCAACTGGCAGGTAAACAGAGGCAGGCCAAGAGGTACCTAGGGCACAGCAGAAAGGCAGGGAAAGAGAGCTCCCTTTCTAAGACCCTGGTGGTTGGAGAAAGAAGATGTGGACTTAAGAACGTTTCCAGGGCCTGTTCCCCACTTGTCAAACAGGTTCCCCGTCTGCAGGGCTGTGGCACAAACAAGAGAGCCCTGTGAACCCAAATGTGGCGCAAACAAGTAGGCAACGAGGAGTGGGCTTCCACAGGAGGGCTCTGAGAAGTGGGGGGCAGAAGCTGGGAGAGATGAGGCTGGAAGCTACCATCAGCTCGGTTTGCTGAATCACTTCTGGGAGATCCTGGCCAGAGCGTGTGGGCAGAGACAGAGAAAAGGCCCGAGGAGCTAAGACCTTCACTGCAGACCGGCCTCTTCCTTAGGAGCTTGATGTTTCACTTCTCAACCGGCAGAGTGCAGTGGCTCCAGAGCCAGACTTCCTGGATTCAAATCCTGACTCTGCCACTGATTAGCTGTGTGATCTTTGGGAAGTTACTTAACTGTTCTGTGCAACTGTTTCCTCATTTGGAACACTACAATAAGATCTTTCCCTTAGTTATTAAGATGATTAAATGAATGCTTGGCAACCTGTAAGCTTAATTGCCGCTTTGACTTCAGGTAAGAACTCTCTGGACTGATGACTTGGTTATCCCGAGCAAAAAAGGGTCTCCGGATAATGCAGGGCAAGAGTCAAGCAACCTGGCCGGTGAGCCTGAACTTGAGAGTGGGGGCCTGTCTCACCACCTTCCCCTACCCATGGCAGGCCTGGGGCCTGGGTGGCAGCTGGTAAATGCTCACTGAGCGCCTCTGAAGGCAGACCTCTGCAGCAGGCAGAGACTCTCTCCAGCCCTCATGGCTCACATCAAACCTAAAGGTCACTGCTTCCTGCTAGGAAACCACATCCTGGTGTCCTTCTCCCCTGGAGTGGAAAGCAAGGGTCGACAAAAAAACTGACCTTTTTTTCTTAGGGTGGTAGATTTTGACCTTATGGGTCCTTTTCCCTCTAAAGGTCAGCTGGATGGGGTGTGAGCTCAGAGATGATAAAAATAAGCTGAGGTTCCCTTGGCAGGAAGGCTTCCGGCGTGGGCTTGTAAATCTTGGTGGCTGCACAAGGTGAAGGCAGGCGGCAGGCTCGGGGGTGGCAGCAGGGGTGGAAAGATCCACGAGAATTCCCACCAGGGGCTGACTTGGCTCGGGGCCAGGCTCTTCCAGTCCCTCGTCAGGTCTGTTCCCCCAGTCCTCTGGGGACCGAAGGACTGCTGGGAAGCAGTGGCCAGCCCACCCTCTATAATCTGTTCCCCCCTCACTCCTGCCAAACTGGGAAGAATATGGGCCGTGAAGTCAGACAGACCTGGGCTCAAACCCCCAGCCTCTACCAGCCATGAATCCCGGTGGTTACACAACCCCTCAGGGCCTCGCCTTCCCTGAACCCCACCTTCGGACCCTCTGGTTTGGATCCTGACAGAGGTCTGCCTCCCAGTTTGTGGATATAAACAGCTCATGGAAATTCTAACTACACTGTAGACTTTCTTTGAGAAAGTATTTCAGAAAACTCAATCTGACTGAAAAAGAAAAATAGTTTTTGGTTCACCTTTCCATATAACATGATTAAATTATGCTTTCCTCCCTTTTTGCTCAAATTATGTGCATCTGATTCAGTTTTTTTCCATGTAAATTTCTCAGAACAATTTCTCTTATCCCACCATTTTTGGTCAGTATGAGATTTTTTATCAGGACAGCTCTGATGCTGTGTGGCGAGCGCCCCTCCTGCCCACGGTTACCCGTTGTGTTTACGAGGTCTGATTTTGCCAGGTCCAATATTGTGCTATAAATTTCATCAAGAAGATGATTCTTCTGTTAAGTTTTAGTCACTAATCTATTTTATCATGTGCAGTTTCAGTTGCTATTGGTTCTCTGTCAATAATTTCTACCAGTCGGGGCGCCTGGGTGGCTCAGTGGGTTAAAGCCTCTGCCTTCAGCTCAGGTCATGATCTCAGGGTCCTGGGATTGAGCCCCACATCGGACTCTCTGCTCCGTGGGGAGCCTGCTTCCTCCTCTCTCTCTTTCTGCCTGCCTCTCTGCCTACTTGTAATCTATCAAATAAATAAAATCTTTTAAAAAATTTTAAATAAAAAAATAATAATTTCTACCGGTCAAAATTATGAATTAGTTAAAAAAGACAGATAAAATACACTCGGTTCTCTGAGGTGGTGGTTGGGTCATGGGCAGGCCCAGGAATCTCAAGCCTCTCACAGATGAAGGGGTGGGATGGATGAGAATTAGGGGTACCCTAATCAGCATGGGGAAGGAGGGGTCCCAGTGCCTGGAAGTGACTGGCCCCACCGTCCCCCAGATCCATCAGAGAGCTCTGCCCTGTGAGGTTGGGTCTGCCACAGTTTTGTGAGGTCCAAGTCACTCAGGTAGGTTCTCTGGGCCTTTATTTTTTAGGACGGGGGCTGGACTAAAATTCTTATAAGATGGCCAGAACAAGACTGTATGGGGAAAGGGCAGGTAGAGTTGAAGACAACACTGAACTCAGTCAAAAGACCAGAATTCCAGTCCCAGCTGTATGATCTTGGACCAGAAGCACAACTCACGGTGCACCTGGCACGGTGCTCGAGCCATGTTATAGTCGTGGCTCACCTGATCCTTCCCACGCCCTGGTGAGGAGGTGCTCGCAGTGTCTCCATGTTTTGTTTGTTTGTTTGTTTTTAGTGTCTCTGTTTTATAGGAACTGATGCTCAGAGGGCTTGAGAAGCTTACACAAATTATTGAGCTGGCAGAGCCAGGCCTCGGTTCCAGGGCCAACATCTCCTGAACCCACGCTCTTGAGTACCACAATGTCCTGCTAATGTGCCTAGGGAAACAAGGCCAAACCCAACTGGCTTTCGATGCCTTTTGTGAGCAGGCCAGGTGCTTCCTCTCTGACTACTGCAGAAAGATCCCGAATGCACTTTCACTGTGCACAAACCTTCTACTCCTAGCTTTCCCCTCTCCTTCATGCCTCTTCCAGGTTTCCCCACCCTTCAAGGCTGACTTTTAGCTGCGTTCCTTCCTTCTGGGAATGTCCATAGTCTACTGGCCACCTTATGGTCAGTGGTTCTCAACCCGACACTGTATTCACCTGAAGGGACCAGATGGAAACAGGCAGGGAAACTTTTGTAGTCACAAGCTAGGGGGCAAACTGGGGACATAACTCCCATTTCGTAAACAGGGCTAGGGAATGCCAAATGTTTACAACACATGGAGAACTGGCCTGTCCATGACATGAAGAGCAGCGCCCCTTCAGGGTCCCAGCCTAGGTCCTTCATCCGCACTGGACAGACACAGCACGTGCCCGTCTGAGCAGGTGGCAATGGGAAAATGGCTCTGGGGACACTCAGATCTGGGTTTGAATCTTGGCTCTGCTGCTTATCCATTGTGCGATCTTGGCAAACTCCTTAATCTCTTTGCGTTTCAGTTTCCAAAGATAACAGAAGATTAAAAGCAAAAGCTAAGGGCACCTGGGTGGCTCAGTCATTAAGTGTCTGCCTTCGGCTGGGGTCATGATCCCAGGGTCCTGGGATCAAGCCCTGCATCGGGCTCCCTGCTTAGCAGGAAATTGCTTCTCTCTCTCACACTCCCCCTGCCTGTGTTCCCTCTCTTGCCGTCCGTCTCTGTCTGTCTCTCTCAAATAAATACATAAATAAGTAGGTAAAATAAATAAATAAAAGCAAAAGCTAACCTTGTAAGTTACCTGGCAGGTTAGCACAGGAAGTAATAGTAACGACGACAGTTAACAGTTACTGGACACATTAGGTGCCAGATACTGGGCTAAAAGCTTTCCCATGACTCATGAGGAAGGTTTGGTTATTTTCCTCCACATTCAGCTGAGGAAATTGAGGCCAGAGAGATTAAGTGACTTGCCCCAAGTCACAGGGCTATTAAGTAGCAGAGTCTGGATTCAAATTCAGGTAACCAAATTCCAGAGGCTGTACTCCTAACTTCTCACTCTACTGCACCTCTCTCAGCAGCAAACAAGATCATGCATGAGAAGCCGGGCTTACCACGAGGTGCCAGCGGCCTGTAACACCTGGCAGGTGTCGCTGCTGTTACCGTCTTAGCACCGTGACAAGTGACATCCTGGTACTACGATGTGATTAACCTTCCCAACAACTGTGGTGGTGGGAAACACCCTCTGGATACTCTTGTCAGTCCCTGGGATGGGACTGTGGCGCAGAGGTTACGGGTGTTGTTCTAGCTCACCCACGCTGTACCGCAGGGGAAAGAAGCCCTTGGGTTGTACAGCCAGGATTCAAACCTGGCTCTGAATGACGCCAAAGGTCATGTTCTCATCCAGGACCCTGTACTGGCTCCTGAGAAAGCTGCTTCAAATGTTGCAGAGATGCCTTCTGACCTGATGGTGTGGGACAGGGCCAGGATCCCCAGCACGAAGAAATACATGGACAGCAAGAGGTTGATGTACTCCTGGGAGAATATCTGAGGCAGAAATAAAAAAAGAAACAGGAAGTCAGGGTTGCTCGTGGCTATGGGGAAATCAGACAGTGCTAGGGGCCTTCTAGCTTCTGCGGCTACAGAAGAAAAGGGAGGAACCTCAGGCCCCCGGAGGGACCCAAAGGAGTCTGTGTGTGCCTGGGGGCTCACACTAGAGACAGGCAATACTATGTCTGTGCTCAGAGTCCTGGCATGGAATCATGGGGGAGGACAGTCCTGAGTGCAACCCCCCAAGGGAGCCTCAGAATGCACTCTTCCAAGTTTCCTTCTCCCTGCTCAAAAATCTAGAGAGCCCCCTATGGTGGCTACCAAGGCCCCAAGCACACTACTTGTAAGTTGCATGTGCCCTGCCCCATCGTCTACATGATGGTCTTCTGGAGGACTCGTCCCATGGTGATGGCTAGAAGCTGTGACAGCAGACCCTGCCTGCTGCTTCTCAGTCTTACTGTCAAGTGGAACTGGGAAATGTTCTCTTTCGTGATACTCCAAAGCCGCCTGTCACTGCTGGGAATCCTGGACTCTGGGGAAGGCTCTGCCATCTCCTTCCACAGTCATCTTCTCCTGAGTTTGCTCTCCTGAGGGTCTCTGGCTGGGAGGGATTCATGTGCTGTGGTATGGGGCACAGGGGCACCGGGCGCTCTCAAGGAGGCCCTTACAGAATCTGTTTAAAGCCTGTCTGCCCACACTGCTCCCCTGCTTAAAGCCTCACCTTCACAAGGTCGAGGCCCACACCCTCCCTGGGCCTCAGCCCCTGATGGCCACCACAGACCTTCTCAGCTGCGGCTCACAGCACATTGGGGCGACACCAGCCTTTCTGAGGGCCCTGCCTGTGCCGTAGCCCCACCACTAGGCAGCTGGCCTGTGCACACGCTCTTCTGCTGCCCTGGACATTCTCCCCACCTTTCTTTCTTCAACTCTCAGCTCGGAGCAGCCTTCCTTGACACAACCACCCCTCGTTAACTCAGCTCACATGTACTGACTGCCTACTATATTAACGGCATCTGTGAACTCTGGGGACACAGCAAGAAATGAGGCATCAAAGTCCCTGCCCCCATGAAGTTTATGTGCCAGCAAGAGAGAAAGAATCTCAAAAGATACGAGTATGTAATATATTGTCAAGTGGTGATGGGTCCTCAGAAGAAAAGCAGAGCAGGGCAAAGAGACAGAAGAGGGGAGAGTGGCTCTTCTAGACTGGTGGTCACTGGAAGTTTCTCAATGGGAAGATACCTCGTTCAGGAATAGAACCTTAACAAAGCGAGGGAGCCACTGTGAGGGTATTCGAGGGGGAGAGCATCTGGGGCAGAGAGAAAGGTGAGTGCAAAGGTCCTGAGGTGGGTATGTTGCTTATGTATGTGGTGAAGAGTCAGGGCCTGTGAGCCTAGAGCTGAGAGAGTAAGGGGCCGGTGTCAGGAGATGAGGCTGGGACCACTGAGAGGCAGAGAGACCCTACAGTGCCATGAGAAAAACTAGATTCCTTTGGGTGAGTCAGGCCAGTACTGGAGACTGAGGGCAGGGCTGTGACATGACTGGATGGCCTGAGAGGATTCCTGTGCTGCTGTGTGGGAGACAGACTGCCCAGGGCGAGGTGGAAGCAGACAGCCCGGTGAGGAGGGTACTGCAGACTCTGGCGGACAGAGGACAGTGCCCTTGACTACAAGTGCAGGGAGGACAGCTCCCTGGGTTTGCGGCCGGCTGAGCAGTGAGGTAAGTGAAGGTGCTGCTGTTGGAGGTGGGAGTGGGGCAGGGGCAGAGGTTCATGCTAGCTGGGGGGCTCTTCTGTGCTTTCCTGTTGCTACGCCTTGCTTCTACAGCACTTCCCAGGACTGTAGCTTCACATTTATCGATGTGACTGACTGGTGTCCATCTCCACCAATTAACAAGAGACTCCTGGAGGGCAGGGATGGTCAGTTTTTCTCACTCGGGGCCTTGCATATAGCAGGCACTCAGTAAATGTTTGCAGAATGGATGGATGAGCAAAGCAGTGGCCTAGAATGTGACTACTGTAAGAAAAAGCCCTATGGGGGCGCCTGGGTGGCTCAGTGGATTAAGCCGCTGCCTTCGGCTCAGGTCATGATCTCAGGGTCCTGGGATCGAGCCCCGCATCGGGCTCTCTGCTCCGCAGGGAGCCTGCTTCAATCTCTCTCTCTCTCTCTGCCTACCTCTCTACTTGTGATCTCTCTCTCTCTGTCAAATGAACAAATAAAATCTTTAAAAAAAAAAAAAAAGAAAAGAAAAAGCCCTATGAACATACTTCATAGGCCCGTGGACCATGTTTTATGACGATGTGGTCTACCTCTCAGTAGTGCTCCTTCCCACTGCTCCTTCCCTGGGCAATCTCTCTGGCTGCAACTTACAGCGAGTTGGCTGGACTGTGCGGCCTATGGACTGGGCACCCCGTCTCACCAAGCCTGGCTTTCTCTGTGCTTTAGCTGCTAGAAGTGCAGAGCGACACCAGTATCAGAGCATCAAAAGTACATGTCTCTCAAGTTTACGGCCTGAGTTCAGGGTATGGTCCTCACCCAAGGCTTTGTTTTATCCTATTTTAATTTTCTCTTTCACTCCCATTTCTTCCTTTACTTTTTTATGCTTATGCTGCTGGGTATGATTTTTGTAAGCTGCCTCAGAGCAATCAGTTTTAAATGAGGTGGAATCAGATAATTTTTATGACGTTGAGAAACGTCCCACCTGGGGTGGCGGTGGGGAGGAAAGGGGCCGAGGGAACCCACCATTCAGAAAACCAATTCACAAGCCACCAGCCTGGAGTTTGGGAGGAATCTGTTGGCTGTGTTGTCCGGGTCGCCGCCTCCAGAAATCCCAGTGTGGACCCTCTAGAGACATGAGTAAGAGGTATGTCCTCTGGTGCACGGCAGGCTGGGGCTTACCCGCCTGCAGTGGGGGACAGGCTGAGCATCGAGTGGCTTAAAGAAAAATGCCCCTACCCTCCACTGCCAGAAATTTCTTTCTGAGAGAACCTAGCTGAAGGAAAGAATCCTAAGCATTAAAAATGTTAGAGGGTCTTGAGGCAAGGGCCTGGGGATGTATCCCTGGCACTCAGCACAGCAGAGACCTGAGAAATCTCTGCCAAAAGCTAAGCTGGAGGCAATGGGCCAGATGTGCAGACGGCCTCAGAGAGATCTCCAAAGTACAGGGGAGAGAAAGGGCAAACAGAGGGAGATGCACCGCACAGCTCTGTAAATGGAAGCTGCACTCTCAGTAGACACAGACAGACCGACACCATATGTTTTATAAGGAGACACACATCTGAAGACAAAGCAAACACATCAGAGCAGGTGTTTCTTGTGGACAGGGACATGGAGATGGGACATGGAGGTGGGCACTAGGGGTAGAGGGGTGCCTGGCATGGACTGATGACGGGATGCTATGAACCAAAGCATGGAATAAATCCAACTCTTCACCCAAGGTCCAGGAAAAAAAAAATCCGTGAAAACCTAATGTTACTTGATGCACTCTGGCTTGTAAGAGTAAAAATCTGAATGACTTCTTTTGTTTAAAGTGGGGCGGGGGGAGGTGCTGGAGGTGAGCTGTGGTCAACCTGCCTATGGGGGATTCTGAAACCATTGAGAAGCAGTTCTGATCCAACAGCGAGGGAACGATGGGACAGGAAGCAGGTGTTCAATATTACATCGTGGACTCACAGATTGGCAAAGATGAGCAATTCTGATGCCACCCCATGCTGGTGAGAGTCAAGGTAGCCAGCCTACTGCTCCCGATCCGGGGAAATGGAAAAGGGCGCCATCTTTTGCGGGGACTTGGAACTATCTGTTCAAACTACAAATGGAGATGCTACGTGACCTGGTCCTCCTACTGCAAATACACTTGAACACACGTGCCCAGGCCGAGATCCTGTACCCCGGGGCTGGTGCTCGAGGCAGCACCGCTATGACATCCCAGCGCCAGATATCCCTCAGAGGCGCAGCCATAAAACAGAGCCACAGGCAGGTATTAAGATTAAGGAGGCAGACGTGACTGCACAGATAGAAAAATATCTCTACGGTAAACACCCTGTATCTCATACATATATTTGTTTTTAAATTTGAACATAAACATAGATCTATGCGGAAGATCCAGGAGAAACTACACTGGGGAGAAGATTATGACTCATTTACATCTTCCCTTAGACCGAAAATGTTTTTTTTTCGCCATCTACCTGTGTTTTTAACACGTGAATTAAAAGTCGTCCTTGAGAGCTTTTCAGTGACCAGGGGAAAAGCGCTTGTGAGGCACGACTGCAAAAACACAGGACACAACACTACAGCTAGGATAGGATCACAGTTATGTGGAAAGCATGCTTATTAAAAGCCTGAAAGGAGACATGCCCAAACGTTAATAGTGACTGTTACCTCTGCATATTTCCCCCCCTGCTCTTTAAAAGTTTTCTGCATATCTTACTTCCATAATCAGAAAATAGTATGTGTTATAGTTAAAAAAAAAAAAAAAAAAGAAGGAAAAAAAAAGAAAAGCTTCAGAAGAGTTTGCAGTTAACATGAGAGAATGCTTATGATGTTATTAATGGGGAGTGAAAGCAGCAGCTACAAAACTGAGTACGCCACGTGGCCACAGCTACGGAGAAACCATGCACCGGGAAAACAGCGCAAGGACACACCTCCAAAGGGAATCTGTGATTGTCTCTGGTAGTGGGGTTTTGGATGACTGCTGTTTTCCCCTTTTTATTTTTCTGTGTTTTCCACGTTTTCAACACTGAGCCTGTGTAACTTTTATTGGGAAAATAAACCTCGGTAAATTAAAGAAAAAAAAAAAGGCAATTAGTATGGTAGAGGCGCATTGGAACACAAGCTATACCCCGTCCCAGCATAAACAGTACAGTGCGAACCAAAATGGTATCCTGAAAACAAAACAAAAAAGCCACACAGAGAAAAGAAATAATGGCTATGGGAAAGAGTCCTAAACACCATCGGTGGTTATCTCTGTGTAGGCAGTCGGTCTAGAGGTGAATTATTAGGACTTTATTTCCCCTTGTTCTTTATTTTCTACAAATGAACATGCGTATCTCCTGTGATGGGAAAAACAAAACAAAACAAAGTTATTTAAACCAAATAACACAACGGGTGGCAAAGGACTTACTTTGAAAAAGAGATAGAGCCCCAAGAGTGTGCAGCTGGCGATGATGGGAAAGCGGGCGGCGTCCCGGCTGGTGATAGTCTCCGGCATGTCTGAGGCGTTCTAGAGCAGACAAGAAAGGTGCCTGTGAGTCGGAGGTGCAGTTTTGGCCTCTGGGGCTGGGGCTCATTTATCCTCCCACCACATCTTCCCGACCCCAGGCTTTGGCAATGCGGTTCCCTCTGCCCGCCCTGGGGCAAGATACTTCACCCTGCCATTTTGCACGAGGGCCATCTGGGCCCCAGCAGTGCACGTGTGGCGCATCTGGGGACAAGAGTGATGGCAGAGGCAGTTGTGGCATGGAATAATTGAGAGAAAACCCTGGACACTGTGACACCAGAGCAGTCCTAGACCTCATGAGAACTATTCCCAGTTTCCTTATGGATTAGCTGCCAGGTAAACACGGTGAATTTGATATCCAATAGGTCTGAGCAGAAACAACCCAACAACTGATAAAACTGACAGCAACTGAAACTGTACACGGCAGACGCCAACTGCAAGGAGAAGCAAATCCTGACAGAACTTACACTTAAGAAATTTGATGGGGGAAACTGAATCTGTTAAGAGTAAAAGCCACAATTAAATCCACAGTGGCAGATGCTACAGTTGGCGACAATGTGCTTTGGGTAAGGACACAACAGAGGAGAAATATTTACATGAAAAAGCCTGGATGTACTCAAAATAATTTCAGTACTTTAAAAAAGGGAAAAACTGGGAGTGGAGCAACAGCACAGAATAGGGATTTTATCAACTTCATAGAATTCCAGCCAGAGAACTTTTTTTTTTTTAAAGGATTTTATTTATTTATTTGACAGAGAGACACAGCGAGAGAGGGAACACAAGCAGTGGGAGTGGGAGAGGGAGAAGCAGGCTTTCCGCGAAGCAGGGAGCCCGATGTGGGGCTCGATCCCAGGACCCTGTGATCATGACCTGAGCCAAAGACAGACACTTAACAGACTGAAAAAACCGCCCCATGGGGCGCCTGGGTGGCTCAGTGGGTTAAAGCCTCGGCCTTCGGCTCAGGTCATGATCCCAGAGTCCTGGGATCGAGCCCCACATCGGGCTCTCTGCTCCGTGGGGAGCCTGCTTCCTCCTCTCTCTCCGCCTGCCTCTCTGCCTAGTTGTGATTTCTCTCTGTCAAATAAATAAAATATTAAAAAAAAAAAAAAACCCGCCCCTGCCATAAAACTAACTTACTTACTTACTTTCTTTTTTAAAAAGATTTTATTTATTTATTTGACAGAGAGAGATCACAAGTAGACAGAGAGGCAGGCAGAGAGGGGGAAGCAGGCTCCCTGCCGAGCAGACAGCCTGATGTGGGCCTCAATCCCAGGACCCCGAGATCATGACCTGAGCGAAAGGCAGAGGCTTTAACCCACTGAGCCACCCAGGCGCCCCTCTACCCTCACTCTTAATAAGAGAAGCTCGAAGTGAAGTGCACTGAGATTCCAGTTTTCATCTGTCAGAATGGCGGAAGTCCCCACGCTGGGTAACAGACTGAGCTGGTGAGGCTACGGGGAAACAAGGTGCTGACCCTTGGTACCCTCAGGAGGGTAAACCGGTCTTCCTGCAGAGAGCACACTGACAGTATCTGTCAAAATCACAAGTGCATACACCTTTGACCAAGCACTTCCACTTCAGGGAATTTTTCCTGCAGATAAAATTCACATGCACGCAAACGATACACATAAAGTACGATAAAGGCATTCGGTGCTCTAGTAAACAGCTTGCTGGGTGACTGAGGCACATCCTTTGCTCTCGGAGTCTCAGTTTACTCCTCTGTCAAACAGGATCACAGTCTCTAGCTTTATTTACCTCTAAAAGGGCCGAGAGATTTCAACTAAATGAGATATAGGATGCGGAACAGCCTGGCAAACTGTGAAGTGCTGTAACTGTGTATGAGGAGCTGGGACTGTTGGGGAGAGGGGGAGGGGGGAGGCCTTTCACCAAACCCCAGCATGTGCCTGACTGAGGTGGCCAGGAGGGAGACCCTCCTTTCCGGAGTATCCAGGGGCAGCTCTGCTAGAAGGGGTGGGGTGAGTACTGACTCCCTCCATCTCCCCCAGCCCTGGGTGTCTGCTTTTGGCAGCAGTGTGCTGTGGGGCTGGGGAAAATTTCCCCACCCCTCTGTGTACCTCCACAAGTTCAATGTATGTCCCTGTAGCAGGAGCAGAGGCCCAAACGTAAATTAGGCAGTTATTCATCTCAGAGTCCACAGGCAGGCAGGCCAAGACCCTGACATGCAGAGAGAACATCACAATACAGCGTGACACGTGACAAAACAAGGCGTATACTGCTGCGGTACCCAGCCTGAGTGCCAAATGGATGGGAGAGGGCTCTGATGTCAGAAAGTGACTTCCAGCTCTGCCTATTTCCAGCTGTGGGGCCCAGGAATGTTATTTCTCTCTCTCAGAGCCTCAAACTCCTCAGCTGTATGGTGAATTTCAGGATTCTATGACTTTTTTTTTTTTTTCAAGATTTTTATTTATTTATTTGAGAGAGAGATGTGCACAAGCCAGGAGGGCGGGGAGAGGCAGAGGGAGAGGAGAGGCAGACTCAACAATGCTTGATCCCAGGATGCTGAGACCATGACCTGAGCTTAGGGCAGACACTTAACCAACTGAGCCACTCAGGCGCCCCAGGATTCTATGACTTTTGCATTGGAAATACTTAGTATTGTGCCTTGAGCTGTCACACGAGCTGTCTAGACTCTGTATTATTATAAGTAGTAGTAGTAGTAGTAGTAGTAGTAGTAGTAGTAGTGGTATATAAAGAATCACAAGAAAGCAGATAGCACTTAGGCAAAGGCTTGAAGGTCAAGCATGGGTTCTGGTAGGGTGTAGGAGCCAAATATATACAGAGTTGAGGAATTCACTTTGTGTACAAGGCAGGGAAACAGGAGGCAGAGGGACCTGCAGGTGCAAAGCACAGGGGATTCTGGTCTCACCTACAAACCAGTGTTATGGCTCATTTCCACATATTCCTTTCTTCCTTTCCTTTCCTTTCCCCCCTTTTTAAAAAAGATTTTATTTATTCAGGGGCGCCTGGGTGGCTCAGTGGGTTAAAGCCTCTGCCTTCAGCTCAGGTCATGATCCCCGGGTCCTGGGATCGAGCCCCGAATCGGCTCTCTGCTCAGAGGGGAGACTGTTTCCCTTCTCTCTCTGCCTACTTGTGATCTCTGTCAAATAAATAAATAAAATCTTTAAGAAAAAGGTTTTATTTATTTATTTGTCAGAGAGAAAGAGCGAGCAAGCACAACAGGGGGAGCAGCAGGCAGAGGGAGAAGCAGACTCCCCACTGAGCAGGAAGCCCGATGTGGGACTTGATCCCGGGACCCTGGGATCATGACCTGAGCCGAAGGCAGATGCTTAACCAAATGAACCACCCAGGTGTCCCCCACATATTCCTTTCAATTCAGCCCTGTATCTTGGGTGGAAAGAAGCTTAAAATTACTTGATGACAAGCCAAGGTTAGACACATATCCCACTATACAAAGGACTCTGGCTCCTCCATGGGTGACTGTGTAAATATCCATGCCGCCATGCTGAGTCAGAATGCGAGACTGGAAATCTGACAGTAACAGTAATAAAGATAACACTTACAGAGAGCGTTCTATGTACGAAGGCTTGCTCTAGGTGCTATATGTGATTTCATCCTCACAAAAACTCTATGAAGCAGGTATTTTTAAAAGCTCCCCTTTACAGATGAGGAAACTGAAGCTCAGGGAGATAAAGTAACTTGCTTAAGGTCACACAGCTGGTGAGTGGTGGAGCCTGGATTCAAACAGAGGCAGTCTGGTTCCAGTGTCCCACACAACTCTTTTTTATTTTTTTTTAAAGATTTTGTTTATTTATTTGACAGACAGATGACAAGTAGGCAGAGAGGCAGGCAGAAAGAGAGGGGGAAGCCGGCTCGCTGCTGAGCAGAGAGCCTGATACGGGGGTTGATCCCAGGACCCCGAGATCATGACCTGAGCTGGACAGAGGCTTTAACCCACTGAGCCCCCCAGGTGCCCCCAGTGTCCCAACTCTTAGCCACTACTTCCTAGATGACCTCTACCTTTCCTACCTGGAAATTTCTGCTAGCAAGTTGTGACAAGATGCTCAGGGAGCTTGTGACAATGTAATAATCAACCTTTGGGGTGCCTGGGTGGCTCAGTCGGTTAAGCATCTGACTCCAGATTTCGGCTCAGGTCATGACCATGAGATGGAGCCCCATGTTGGGCTCTGCACTGGGCATGGAGCCTGCTTAAGATTCTCTCTCGCTCTGCTCCACCCCTCACAAACACCCCCCCCCAAACAGTTAACCTTTGTTGTTACAAAAATATAAAAAGTTGTTAGGATTCTCCACCCATTCGAAGTGGGTTTTCAAACCAGTTGTTCTTAAGCAAATGCAATAGCTCCCAAAACACAAACGTAATTAGTGAGAGAGAAAGAGTGTATGTCTGTGTGTGTGTGTGTGTGTGTGTATGTATGTGTGTGAGAGAGAGAGAGAGAGAGAGAGAGAGAAGCTGACACAAATAGCCGAAATAAATTTAGCTTCCAGTGACACTGTAGACGTTCAGTTATCAGGGCGGAAGCAAAAGCAGCAAGGGAAGACAGATGCCCCGCTTCGAGTCATTGGCTCGGCCCGAGCTCTGGGAGTGCTGCTTCCAGGCCATGTCCTAGAAATGATCTGGGACTTGTGGACCATTCTGTTCATGTCACCCCAGATGGAGACCCCAGGGTCTCCTCCTCTTTCCACCACACTCACCCACTCACCTCACCATGACTCTGCTTCCTAAGCATTTCTAGAACTCAAACTGGCACCCTCTCCCCCCACCAAATCCGGTGCCCCACTGCAGCCTTCATGGTAAACACCTCACCAGCCTCCTTCCTTTTCTCCCTCCCGCCCATCACTGACTCTGCCAGGAGCTCTTTGTGAAGCCTAGACCTGACTGGATCCCCCAGTCTGGCTCAGAAAGCCCTGGGACTGGACTGTCGCACAGCCATTACCACAGGAACTAAGGTCACTGCTGGCAGGCGTATAAACTTATACAACCTCGAGGGTGCGTAATTTGGTAAGATCCATCTAAATCAAACATGCACATGGCCTGTGACCCAACAAATCAATTTCCAAAAAAAAAAAAATCCTATGAATACAAACAAGTGTGAAATAACAAACCTATAAGGGGATGAATTTCAGCATGGCTTGTCATAGCAAAAGACTGACACCCATCTGAACAACCCGTGGAGAACTCTAAATCTGAGGTTCTCACATGAGCACCTAGAAGAACTGTCAGGAGGGCTTGTGAAAACAGACTGCTAGGCCCTAACTCAGAATCTGCGTTTTGAACCAGCTCCCAGGTGAGGCTCTGGCTGTTGCTGCTGGTCCAGCGATCACACTCTGAGACCAGTGCTCTAAACAAATTGTGGGACACAGGTTGGATCCCACAGATCTGTCGAAGAACATGACCACTCCATGCGCACGGATATCCTGATCTCCAACATATACTTGGTGAAAAGAGCCAGGTGCCAAAAAGTGGATTTATAACAAAATGTAAGTTATACTACAAAAATGCAGGGAAAGCATATGACTATTTATTTGTAAAGGCACAGAACTTCTTGGATATCCAAGAAACAGGTAATGGGGGGTGCCTCTGGGGAGGGAAGCTGGGTAGCTGGGTGGGATGGAGGCGTTCGCCATGCCCTCTGCACCTCTGAAATTCTGTATTACAGGCATGTGTTACTTACCCTCCCTGACATAAAATAATGAGGCAGATCTGCAGGTATGGACAGGAAAATGACCATGACACAGCATTAAAACACACACACACACACACACATCAAATTGCAGAGCAGTATGTACTATAAAATCCCACTGCTATAAAAATAAATTTACATCTGTGTATACACACAGGCACACACACATTTATATGTACATAGAAAAGTTCTGGAAGATTACACACCAAAGAGCTAACTGGGTTCCTTCAAGGAGTGGTACTGAGGAGGCTTTGGCTTTTCCTTTATACTTCTGCATGGCTTGGAATTTTTTTTTTTTTTTTACAAGTGTGTGGTCATTTTGTAGCTATGAAGATGAACTACTGTGTTGCCTTCAGGATTCTATCATGCAGAAAGGCTGCAGGCTGCCTGAACATCTTTCTGTTATGGCCTCCAAGGCCCTGCCCCGGGCGCTCGCATTGCACTGCTCGCTGCCCCTCTGAATGCACCCTGCAAAGCCATGCCTCCCTCTCTCCTGTTCCGCCTGCTGAACTTTCGCCCATCTTTGCAAAGGCAGCTTCGGCCTCCTCTGGAAGGTGTATCAGGATTCGGTTTAGTTGGCGGCTTACACATCTGGTTTTCCGTGGGGCACTGAGCTCTGGGAAGACAAGGCCTGGCATTTGTTGTCCCAGCACCCCTGGTACCAAGCCCAGGGCCTGGCACAGAGCAGAAGCCCAGTCCAGTTGGCTGAGGGGCTCCTCTGAGTTACAGGCCAAGGGCCTCTGAAGTAATTTGATCCCCAGCTATTGCTTGGGTTGGGATTTGCTCCCTTCTGGGAACACAGGTCTCTAAGAGGGATGGGCACCCCTCTAAGACTGCTCCTCCCACGGCTACTTCTTCCCAACACACTCCTGGATGCTCCACCTTCTTCTCCCCATGATTTCACAATTTGCCCTGCCTGTTATGGACAACTTGGCTCCAGAGAGAATTCTGTCCTCACATGCCCTCTCTCAGCTGGCTTTAAGGTCTAACACTGGTGGGAAATCAAAACTCCCGGGCCCCCACACTAACTTTTCTCTCTCCTCGCCACATGACTGGGAAACATGACTCAGGGTAGAAAAAGGGAGTTGCTGCCTTTTGTATTTTGTATTTTCCTAGGGGGAAACTAGGCCCAAATGCCACTTGTGTGGGTCTTTAGAGGCACATATATCAAGGACAGCCTTGGACTAGGTTTAGCAACACCTAGTTCTGCCCCTTATTGGCAGAGGGATCAGGAGTAGTCATTTCTTTGACCCTCAGTTTCTTTCTCCGTTAAGACAAAGAAAATAAAACTGGTTCCATCTGTAACATTCAGTTGCTGGGAGAATCAAAGACGGTGAAGGCTTTGCAAATTTCAAAACATCCTGTTATTGGTGGTGGGTCTGGCTGTCTGCAATTTCACGCAGCCTGCAGGAGATGATGGGCAAGGTATTCTAGAGGCCATGGTGGATGGAGAGCTCTCTTCAATGCGCACCTTCTGTTCCCGCCACACCAGAGCTTTGGCCAACTCTTCAGCTGTCTTTTTTCTTTAAAGATTTATTTATTTGAGGGGTGCCTGGGTGGCTCAGTCATTAAGCATCTGCCTTTGGCTCAGATCATGATCCCAGTGTCCTGGGATCGAGCCCCACATCGGGCTCCCTGATCTGTGAGAAGCCTGTTTCTCCCTCTCCCGCTTCCTCTGCTTGTATTCCCTCTCTCACTGTCTCTCTCTCTCTCTCCCTGTCAAATAAATAAATAAAATCTCAAAAAAAAAAAAAAAAGATTTGTTTATTTGAGAGCAAGAGAGAGGAAGAGAGAAAGTGCACAAGCATGAGCAGGAGGGACAGAGAGGGAGAGAACCCCAAGCAGATTCCATACTTGGCACAAAGACAGACGCAGGGCTCAGACTCACAACCCTGAGATCACAATCTCAGCAAAAAGTAAAGTCAGACGCCTGAACCCTGCTTAGAAGAGGCAGAATGGAAAGGCAAATAGGACCATCTAAGCCCTGACTATTTCCCTTTGTGTCTGTCCAAAGAAGGACCCAACAGAGAGTTCTCTGATCTTGGGTAAGGAAGGTGGCAGACCTCAAGTTGTGTAATGGTTTGAAAACCTGCACTTGAGCAGTTTCAAAAGTGGCAGCTGCCATGTGGACCTGCCCTCTTCGGGTAAGACAGCTTCCGCTTAGGTTCAGCTTCAGGTTTTGGTTGGGGAGGAGCTACAGATTAGGAGGGGAAAGGGTGCCAGGAAGTGAGAAGCAATCGGTTCAAGGGGTTGGAGAGGACTTAATAGGGAAGAAGATGGAGAGAGGGGGAGATGATGGGGTCCTTCTAGGTGTCCAATGGGACATATGTTGAGGACGATCAGGAATGGGTCTCGCCTGGTCTCATAAGGGAGCCCAACAACAGCTCAGTAGGTGAGCTCAATTTGGTGGAGGGACTGTCTTAGGGAGCACAGAGAGAAAAACTACAAGGTAGGGTCAGGGTCTGGGGGGTGGGAACAGGGTGAGGAGTTGGGAACAGGGTCTGGGCTCAGGCTAGGACAGGTCCAAGACTGGGAGTGTCTACCAGTCAGGAAGACCAAACCAGCAAAAGAAGGGGTCTATGCCTGGTTAAAAAGAGAGGCACTGTGGTGCCAGGTTCTGAAGGACTGGTTGAGTGAAACTGGTCTGAGAAGTGAAGCAAAAAACTGGTGCCTGAGCTGCGGCTATATCTTTGGTTTAATTTTTTTGAGGTGGCTCAAGGGCCTGATCTGGAGGTTTTAGAAGAGTACACTACGGGTCACAGATTCCAGCTAGACAGGTGTCACAGTTTCAGGATGCCAGAATTTGCCCTAGGGTGGATGAGGCAGGGTTCCGAACGGAGGAATGAAAGGGGACTGTACCACTCAGTTGTCAGGACCAGCGCGCCATCAGGTACAGACGGGGGTTGACCCAGAACCCAAGATGAGGTGTCCCATATGGGATAAGCAGCCAGAGCAGAGGGTGAGGCCGGCCTCGCTGGGGCCAGTAGGCTCAGAATAATACACTGCTCGAATCCCGGTATGAGGCTGACAGTGTTTGCAGCATGACGGACAGAGGCAGGAATGTGTCAGGGTCCGAGTCGGGGCAGAAGCCGGTCCCTGTGAGGGGAGGTGTCAGATCCCGGAGCACCCAGGGCCAGCTCCCGGATATGCGCTCAGGATGGGGAAGCGGTGGTGATCCATGCCGTGAAGGATCAGTGTCTGGGGAGAGGAGGGGTCTGTCCCGCCAAGGGCGGGAAGGAGGGTCCGTATCAGTCATGTCCCAGGTGGGAGATGGAAAGCGCGCGCGGTTTTGCCTCCGACCCTACCTTGCCGCGGGCGCAGCGCACCGAGCGCAGGGCACCGAAGAAGATGGGCAGCAGCGCCATGAGCAGGAGGCTGCCGTAGGCCAGCGCGATGCCCTCGGGCGTGGAAGGTGGCCGCGTCGTGCCGTTGGCTGCGCCGCCTGCCTCCGCGCTGCCGTTGTGCGGGTCGCTGAGGGCCGAGTCCATGGCGACGCTGCGCTCGGGGTCCGACTCCAGCTCCTGCCGGCGCAGCGGAGACGCAGACGGGAAGACGGGCGCTGCAGGGAAAAGCCACGTTCCCTTAAAGAAACAGGAAGTGACGTGCTGCCCTCGCCGGTCCGCGCCGCGCACGCGTGCGCGTTCACGTCTCCCCGCCCGCGCGCCCTCTAATGGTAGCGGAGGGCCGGGCGACCAGTTGCTAAGCAACTCGCGATGTGTCCGGAAAGGAACCCTGAGACGACTGTGCAGGGGCATCCATCCCGAGGGAGACCTGAGGATCCCATATCCCAGACGACTTCCTCAATCTCCTGTTTCTCTCCCCACAAGACCTCATCCTGATAACTCATAATTTGTTAATTCATGCATAATTCATCTGATATTTAATTGTTTCTTCACTCTTTAAATATTTGAGTATTCCATTATGTGTCAGACGCTGCCCCAGGCTCTGGGGACACAGAGAGGAACAATACAGGCAAAAGTCCGTCCCTATACTCGTGAAACTTGCACTTTTAGTGCGGTGGTAGGGGAAGGGGCTGGGAAGACAATAAAATGAAGAAAATAAAGAAAAATATGGAGTCTGTAGGATATTCCTATGTACTTATGTATTCTATAGTGTGTTAATGGACACACTCTCTCTGCCCACCTCTCTGCCCACTTGTGATCTCTGTCTGTCAGATAAATAAATAAAATATTTTTTTTTTAAAAAAAGAAAGAGTTGTTTGCCTAGTATGTGCCAGACACTGAACTAGTAACTTCATGTGTGTAAAGGGGTGTGTGTGTGTGTGTGTGTGTGTGTGTGTGTGTGTGTGTTATCTCCATAACATTAGTAAGAGATGACTGGTCCCATTTTACAGATGAGGAAACTGAGCCTCACAGAAGTAAGCTAAACTAGCCAGCCCAGGTTACACAGCCAGAAGTGGAACAGGAGCCTCTTGAGCTCAGGTCTGTGGGACTCCAAAGCCTTTGCTCTTTGCAACATCCAGCTACGTAGGAGGCTAAGGAGTATGGATCAGAATAACTTAGTTCTGGGCAGATGGTGTCCAGTTTCAGGCTGTGTTTTTCAATAAGCTGCACATGACCGGAATGAATGGATGAAGGCAGTGTGCCTGATGAATTCACCCATCAATAATTCAAGCCACAGGATTCGCCCAGCAACCAGGCCTCACGGCTCTGTGCCTCCTTATCGGAGAGAATATGATTGGAAACTGGAGACAGTCCTGCTTCCCCTGTGGCTAAGCATTTGATTTCCTTTGCTCTGGGGCAGATCTGGCCATCACTCTTTACATTGCAGAGTGGGAGATTGTGAATATGACCCAGGGAACTAACGGGGTTACCCAAGTTCAGAAAGATCCTGTCGAAGCCTCTGGGGGCTTGGATTTCTGGCTTGGAGCAGACCCATCATTTTTTTTTTTTTAAATATAATCTATGGGGCACCTGGGTGACTCAGTGGGTTAAGTCTCTGCCTTCGGCTCAGGTCATGATCTCAGGGTCCTGGGATCGAGCTCTGCATCGGGCTCTTTGCTAGGCAGGGAGCCTGCCTTCCCCACCCTGCCCCTGCCTGCTTCTCTGCCTACTTGTGATCTCTCTCTGTCAAATAAATAAACAAAATCTTAAAAAAAAGTTATCTATTTTTTAAAAGATTTTATTTATTTATTTATTTGAGAGAGAGAAGGAGAGGCAGAGGGAGAGAGAGAGAGAACATGAGGGGGGAAGGGCTGAGGGAGAAGCAGACCCCTTGCTGAGCAGGGAGCCTCATGCAGGGTCTCTTGATCCTGCAACTCCAGGATCATGACCTGAGCTGAAGGCAGTTGCTCAGCCAACTGAGCCACCCAGGCGCCCCAGACCTGTCTTTTTTTTTTTTTTTTTAATTTTATTTACTTTTTGACAGAGAGAGAGATCACAAGTAGGCAGAGAGGAAGGCAGAGAGAGAGGGGGAAGCAGGCCCGCCGAGCACAGAGCTCGACTCAGGGCTCGATGGGATCATGACCTGAACTGAAGGCAGAGGCTTTAACCCACTGAGCCACCCAGGCGCCTCCCCAGACCTGTTTTGATATTGTCTGAAAACAGGGATGAGATCGCCTGCAGGTGGGTGTCCTGTGGCTTTAACTACTGAAGCCTCCTATACTGGGTTACTTTCCCAGAGGATGTCTGAACTGAGGTCAAGAATGGAGCTTGTTTAGAGTCTGGCATAGTTAAATTACCAAATACTTGTTCCAGAGAAGGATGGGTCCCCACCCTCCTATTCACTTGTTCCTGTATCCGGTGAATGGATTTCAGATTTTCCAACCTTTTCCCCATATATGCTCACACACATACTCACCCACACTTACACATACTATTAAATGTTTAATTATTCCTGAAAATAACAAGCAAAGATCATGAATGGATGCTGAAACTGTTATAAGGTTGAGGAACAGGATTGCCATACATTCTTAGAGCGTCACGCCACAGATTACCCGCTAATTACAAAACGAAGAAGTTTCCTTTATGATGGAGCGACAAAACAGGAAAGGATGGGTTGGGGCAAAATGACAAGCTGTGCTACGATGTGCGGGACACATCATCTGTGCGGTCTTCTTGCCAAACATGTTTGACCCACACCTACTCAGGAAGGAACATCAAAAAAAAGTCAGAAAAAAAATATAGACTGTAGAAAGGTCTACAAGACAACTAGCCCGTCCTCTTCAAAGACGTCAGAGCCTCGGAAAAAAAAAGTCCCCATGGAGATTGTTGCGGATGAAAGAAGACAAGCGTAAAGTACCATCTGTGATCGGATTTGGGGTCGCAATCTTTTAAAATAGGCTGTAAAGAAAATTTTCAGATGAACGGGGAAATTTGAATACGAATTGTTTGGGTGTCATTGTATCATGACTGTAGGATCTTTCTAATCAAGGTGCGGTGCCCAGGTTCCCCGCCCCCAACAGCATCTCCTGGGAGCCTGGAAGCAATGCAGAATCTCCACTTCACCCAGGACCTTCTGGAACTCCAGCAGATCCACACGCACACTCGGTCTTGGAAATGCTGGTGTAGGAGAAGCTCCTTATTCGTGGGTGATCCATGTCTGCCTCAGGGCCCAGGTAGTCCCATGTTCTTGATCCTGGTGAGAGAATGGGCAGGCAAGTAGCGAAACTGTGTGCCTGTTTACTGTTCTTTTTACCTGCCGAAGTCACAGGGCCCTCGGTATAGGTGCTCAGCTAGTGTTTGTATGTCAATGAGTGAATATATTGTTCTCTCCACCCTACCTTCACTTTCTCACCCCATAATCCCTCACAGCTTGAGTCACATGTCAGCTTGGTGTTGGGTTCCAATGTCGGGAACCCCAAGGAACCCCTGTCTTTCCAGTAGGGTGGAGCTGGCATGAGTGCCCCAGGGGTTTTACTAAGATCAAAGAAACAGGGAGAAACACTTTTTGGTGTCTCCATACCTCCTTATTTTCGGACTGGAATCCTCATTTGGGAAAATCTTTTTGGAGACCCAAATGGCTCCTGTGAATTACTTTCAGCTCCACGATCCTAGAGAAATTCTTACACAGGTCGATTAGGGGACATATCCAGGGATTTCCAGGAATGTTTGTTATTTTTCTTGGTAGCAGGAAGTTAGAGCAAACCTAGGTGTGTGTCGCTGGGGAAGGGATTGATAAGATGTGCTGGATATACTCGATGGGTTGCTGGGCAGCACCAAGAAGCAACCGTCTCTGAGCGTGCTCAGTGGGGTGATGCTGCCTTCTCGTTTGGGGAGGATGGCCATGCTAGATGACCTTTGCCTTGGCCTAATGATTAATAGAATCCCTTGCACTCCCAAAAGGATACTGGGTGGGATGATAATGTATGGTCACTTTCATGGGTCAGGGAGAAGCAGAGCCTGAGATGAGGATTCTTGTTTAAGTGATTCCGAGGGGGAGTGTTCTTGGGAGGAAGGGTATGAAAGAATGTGGGAGATAAGGCTAAGTGAGGAGCAGGTCTTGGCTGGAGACTCCTTTCACTTTGACCCCAAGGAGAGCTTTGGGGCACTTTCCTGCTTTGAGGCCAGGCCTCCTGTACCCTGTACCCGTCAGTCACTGGCCATGGTCTAGGGGTCCAGGGGCGAGGTATCCTGGCTAGTTGGCTCCTGTGTGACCAAGGGCAATTCTCCCAAGAAGGTGGCCATGATGAGTGGTTTTCAGTTAACACTCTCAACATCTGGGGGTTGTGCCACTATGCCTGGTAAAGGGGATGTGGGTGGGGCACCAAATGCCTTCCTTATGATCCCCCTAACTTTCAACAACATGTATAGAATTTTAAAATGTGGAGCTGAGCATTAAGAAGTGTGTGAGATGATTCGCATAAGTTAAAAGTACAGATCACCTAGTAACATTGAAAATCTAACAAGAATATTTACATATTAAAAAATATACATCAAGCACATTAGAATGGTTCTCTATAGAGGGATGGGAATGAGAGTGGGAACTGGTGATTAAAACAAAAGGGGCAGGGCGCCTGGGTGGCTCAGTGGGTTAAGCCTCTGCCTTTGGCTCAGGTCATGATCTCAGGGTCCTGGGATCAAGCTCTGCATCTGGCTTTCTGCTCAGCAGGGAGTCTGCTTCCCTCCTCTCTCTGCCTGCCTCTCTGCCTGCTTGTGATCTCTCTGTCAAATAAATAAATAAAATCTGTAAAAAAAAAAGTCTGATGAAAGATTTAAAAAAAAATAAAACAACAGGGGCTGGCTCAGTTGGAGGAGAATTGACTCTTGATCTCGGGGGCATGAGTTCGAGGCCCACGTTGGGTGTGGAGATCACTAAAAAGAAATAAACTTTAAACGACAACAACGACAAAATGTACATAAGTAAAACAAAACAGGGGCTTTGCCAGAAAATGGTGAAGATACTCTACCCTGAAGGAATGAGTCTGATGTACTCATCCCTCTGCTTTTGAGATTCAAAATAAAATACATGGGGCACCTGGCTGCCTCAGTCCATGGAGCATGAGACTCTTGATCTCTGGGTCATGAGTTTGAGCCCCACATTGGGCATGGAGCCTACTGAAAAGTGAAAAAAAAAAAAAAAAGAAAATATAAGATCTTTGAAGCCTTTAAGAAAAAACTGTCATTTCAGAGTTCCCTTTGTTCTTTGTTGAGCTGGGGGCAGAGGCTGGATTTACAAAAGGAATGACAAGTGTCCTTCTGACAGTGGGTCAGGTTCTGTGGTTTGCAAGAGCTGAAAGCCCAGCTGGAGAGCATTTTAGGCAAAGGTGGGGCTCTTGAACTCCAAGGAGTTCAAACCACTGGACAACTGGGCTGGACCTGCAGGGACGGAGTGACCTCAGTGACCCTCAGCAACCAGGGCATCTATGCTGGAGGATTTTCTCTCTGTTCATCTCTGCCTTTATTCTCTTTCACAGCAAACCTGTGTGCTACAAATGGCACCCCCATGAGCTGACTTAACAGGTAATGATTTGCCTCCAGAACCCAGAGGCTCCTGGGTTCATGAACGCTCTTGGTTCAGCATGGTCATGATGTCCAGCACCCCTGTCAAAAGGCTTCTGGAGTGGGTGAGACTTCCAATACAACGACCTGAGTCGGGGGTCGGTGGGGATTTCCATAATCACCAGCCATGCTGTAGCGTGTTGGAGTGATGAAATGTTGAGCCACAGGATGTTAACATCACAATGTGCTCAGGGTGCAAATGTCACCATCTTGGCACTGGTACTTTTCTAGGGAGGGCAGGATGTATATGTTGAGTGTGAGAAGATACCTGGACAATCTGCCTGATCTGAGTGTGAGAACCTAAGAACCCTGGATGGCAAGCGTGTGGAAGAAACAGAAATGGCAAATTTGCTCTGCTTTAGAAATGAACAGGATGGAGAGAAAGAGATAATCAGAAATGAAGGAGGGGAAGGAGGAAGGAGAGGAGCCAGTGAAATGGCCTGAGTCTGAGACACTACGTGGAGAGAGGGGAAAATACCCAGAGCAGGCACGATGGGCTTCACACTGAATGGAGTGACAGGCTACCAAGTGGGGAGAAAGAATTTTGGAATCAGAGGATCACAGGAGAGCTCTGGCTGCTGAGTGGGAAATGGATTGGCCAGAACAAGAGAAATAGACCAAGGAAGAGATGGTAGTGGCTTTGGCTGGGCTGGGCTGGTGGGGATGGAGACAAGTGGGTGTGATTAAGATACATTCAGGAAATTTCTTTCTTTCATTCTTTTTTTCTTCCTTCCTTCCTTTCTTTTAAAGATTTTACTTATTTATTTAACAGACAAAGATCACAAGTAGGCAGAGATGCAGTCAGAGAGAGAGAGGAGGAAGCAGGTTTGCCACGGAGCAGAGAACCCCATGCGGGGCTCCAGGTGGGGCTCGATCCCAGGACCCTGGGACCATGACCTGAGCCGAAGGCAGAGGCTTTAACCCACTGAGCCACCTACGCGCCCAGGAAACTTCTTAAGTAGGATTTTATTTAGAAAATGTAATCAGGAAGACTCCCTGATGGGGTGTAAGGGAGGAGGGGAAACTGAGTCCTGAATTTCTAAACTGAGCTACTGGGATGACAAAGATGCCATTAATGGAGAGAGGGAAGATGGGGGTGGTCTCTTTCAAACTGATATTGTTTCTTTGGAAGACCTTGGCTTCCTTTGCGCTAATGTCCTCTCCTGCCAGCAGAGGGCAGCCTAGATCAATCAACGGACACAGAGTGGGTGGTACCAGGATATCCCAGATGGTCCTAGGGACACTGGCTACCGGAACGAGGTTGCCTGGCTTATGGAAGAACATTAGGTCTGCTCTGAGGCTTAAATCCAGCCTTTGACTTTGAGGCCAGTCCAGACACAGAAATTTGAGGGCTGTCCCTGCCCAAGGCTCCTGGACAATCCACGCCACATCATCTCTTCCAGGCTATTTCAATAGCTTTCTAATCCATCTCTAGGAGACCCCTTTGCATCTTATCTCTTTGCTTGAAACCCTTCAATGTTCCCTCTGCCCTCATGGTAATCTCATGCTACTTACCATGGCCTTCAAGGCCCTGCATGCACGCCCCCTGCCAAGATGTTTAGCTCATACATTATTGCTCCCCTCTTACATCTAGCTCTTTTCTGCCTCAGGTCCTTTGCATAGGCTGTTCCTCCCTTCCTGGTCTTCTCTCTCTCCAATTTTCTTTTTCTCCCCTCTGCTCCCGACATTTTTTTAAAGTAGGCTCCCCGCCCAGCATAGAGCCCAACACAGGGCTTGAACTCAGGACCCTGAGATCAAGTTCTGAACTGAGATCTAGAGTTGAATGCTTACCAGACTGAGCCACCCAGGCACCCCTCTCTCCTGGATTTTTTAGCTCTTTCTCATGAGTCTTAGCCTAAATATTACCTTAAAGTCTTTATTTCAGTGTCTTAAAAAAACCCTCACAGCACAGAACGCTGCAGTGGGCAATATGCTAGGTACCAGGATAATTTGATAAATCCACTTGTGTTTCTTGTCTCTATTTTCTCCTTCCCTTTCTGTATTTCTTGCCTAGGGATGGTTTGTGTTCAAAGCAGAAATTGCCTCCAAGACTCACTCTTTTCTGGCTTCCATTCTCTATACATTTAAACAAGGGGGGACAGATAGGGAAACTGTGAGCGCCCTAGGTCCAATCCTGCTCACAGATGTGTTTTGTGTGACCTTTACCTTCACAGGTTCAATAACTGTTTTCACTCTGTGGCCAAAGTTAAAACAGAGCAATTTCAAAACAAAATTTTGGATATTTGGTTTCTCTTGGACATTTAGAGGATCTGGCCATCTCAGGCTTGCATTTTCATGGGATGGGCACTAATATTTATTGACTACCTACTGATTCCAGGCCCTGTTCAAAGTGCTTTCTCCCATGAGGTTGTCATTCAGCCAGGGACAAGTATTATTCTTTTTTGTGGCTACAGAAGCAGGAACAGTGTGGTTAAGTGGCTTGCCTAAGAACTCACAGGCAGTTAACAGCAGCACCAGAAGTGAACCCAGAGAGCAAAACTCTAGAATGTGGGCTCCAAACCATTAGACCATGCTGCCTGATAGCACTTTCATGGGCTGAACTGAGCTCCCCGCTCTAGGTAGGGAATGTGTTTTCTAGTTACCAAGCTTCACACTTTTTTTGTTGTTGAGTTTGTAAATTCTTGTTGTAGAGAGTGTAGCTCATTTCTTCTGAGGGCAAGGACAGTGGGAGACACAAAGGAACTCTAGGAGCTCAAGGAGAAAGGAAGGTAATTTACTTAATTTGTTTGTTTAAAGATTTTATTTATTTATTTGAGGAAGATGTATTTATTTACTTATTTTATTTATTTATATTGCGAGAGAGAGAGAGAGAGAGAGAGAGAGGGTGAGTGAGGGAACACAAGCAGGGGGAGTGGCAGAGGGAGAGGGAGCTGAGCATGGGGCTTGATCCTAGGACCCCGGGATCATGACCTGAGCCCTCTGCAGACACTTAACTGACTGAGCCACACAGATGCCCCTCCTCCTTCCTCTTCCTCCCCTTCCTCCTCCTCCTCCTCCTCTTCTTCTCCTTCTCCATCTCCTTCTCCTTCTTCTTCTCCTCCTCCTCCTTTTAAGTAATCTATACCCACAATGGGGCTCAAAAACTCAAGACCCTGAGATCAAGAGTCGCATAGTCCAACTGAGCCAGCCAGGCACCCTGAAATTAATTCAGTTTTTGAGAAAATAAAGAAATGAGTATTTCTTGCACACCTGAGTTTGGGGTTAACATTTAGATATGAGGCAACAACCTGTAATTTTTAAAAAATTTCTGCTTTAATGAAGTTTTCTTTTTTGGTGTGTGTCTTGCATCAGACTGGGAGCCCCTTGACGGCAGAATGACGTACTGAGTTCACCAGCGTTCGCTCCGCACCTCTACTGTCTAGACAGCACCAGCCATAGAGCAGAAGCTCAATCATCATCTCGGTAGTTATAGAGCAAATGGTGGGGGGCACTTACTTCCCATGCACGGGGCTTGACATCTGTAGAAATAACTAGCCCCTTTGATCCTCACGGGGCCCTGTGGGCAGGCATCTTCATGGTCCTCATTTACATGTGAGGAATCTGAGGTACAGGCTAAGTCATTTGCCCAAGGTCCCACAGCCTGACTCTTGCCTAATAAATATTCATGAGCAAACGCCTGAGGGTCTGATTCCTGGAATATTCTCACTGGCCTTCAGGCTTTCCCTCATCCTACACGGCTGTGTCCCACAAGGTCGGAAGTACATGGGTCAGACCAAGGCAGGGGACTGTGTCAGAGAGTCTCTGAGGCCATGTCCTCGCCTTAGAACTGGTGATTGATCATTTTTCGTCACATCTGGCCTCTCCTTCTAGCCTCTTCTCTCTTCATCCCCAGAGTTATCCTACACTTCAACATACCAATGACGCTAGGCTTCTAGATTCTTTCAGCTTCCCTGCTTTGGCTCAAACTCTTCCCCGCGCTGGCCCCGTGTCTTCCCAATCCTGAGATTCCATTCTTCTACAAGGAGGGATTGGGAAGGGAGGCCAGGTCTGTAAGCCACATCATTCCCGGGTAATACTAAAACACTGGATTGCGTCTGGTCTCCAGCAGCCTTACGATGGTGGTGGTGCAGAAGGAGGCCAGAAGAAAAGTGGTGTCCTCGTGCCCATCTCTCTGGTGGGAATGCAGAGTCCCAGAGAGAAGAAGGGACTTGGTAAAAGCAAAGCAGGGGATCAGATTCAGAAGTGTGCTAGAATCTGGGCTCCTGGCCTCCCAGTCCAGAGCCCTTTCCACCATGGGGCAGCAACTCTGTTTGGTGTTATGCAGAGAACAGGGCCTGACCCAAAAGAGCTTCCCCGCCAAAAGAGCTCCTCAATTCTAATAGTGCCTGAAATTCTGTCATTAGAGATTACTTCCTTTGAGGGGCAAGGGGGTGTTGAAGACTTTTTGGTCTCTAGGGGGCCCCAACTAATGATGAAAAGCCCTGTGAGGAGTCCTACACTAAGCTTATGTCGGCCTGTTCCCAGGAGGACGATCTGGCTGACAGGCAGCCAAGGGTGAGATGCCGTGGGAAGGAGATCCTGACTGAGGCCTGGAGGAATGTGGGAAGCACCAAGGCAGGCAGAAAAATGGGTCAGGGGTGGGGGTGGGGCGTTGTCAGCCAAAGGGCGGGGCAGCTGTGAGAGCCTTGGCTGGGGACTCAGGAAGCTTGGCTTCCCCGTCAACGCTCTGTGTGATGCTGGGCAAGTCTCTTTCCTCCTTGGAGCTCTGATCTGGGTCGGTGCGCTGGAAAAGAGTTGCTTCTGGTTTATCTTAAAGCTCTTGGTGTCAGGAAGTTGGGGCCCCAGGTGGTGGTTGCTGTGACAACTATCTCTGTGGGGACAGTGACCAAGGACACTGTCCCCATGTCTATGGTCACGAGGTCCAAGAGCCAACTGACTGGTTATCAGTTCTGCCTTGAGACAGCTTCCTCCCTGTCGCTCCTTCCATCTCCCCTAAAATGCAGCATCTGTGGGGCTAGAGAGGCGTCAGGATTCAGGGACCTGCATCTCAGTGCTTCGTTTTCTACCGACGAGCCGCGTAGCCTCAGCTAAGGCTTTGCTTCTCTCTGGGCCTTTTTCCACATCTGGAAAGTGAAGAGGTTGCCCAAGGCCCTTCTCACTCTAGATTCCTACCAATTTGCCTTTATGTGGGAGAAAAGTTTCAAGCCAAAGCGTTGTTTCCAGGAATGATCTGAAAAGTTCTAACAACTGTTCTGACCATCACTCCCCGACCTGCCCTCCCAGGCCGGGACTGGCCCTCTAGGCAGGGGTTACCTGTTCAGTGGCCAGAGGTGGGGAGGGCAGGCTAGTCCCAGAGGACAGTCCAGAGGGACCAGCATGCTTGAGGGGTACGTGGAGGGCACCCAGGGCAGGGGCTATGAACAATGAGGAGAAAAATAACCAAAACATTTTGGCGACTGGTATGACTGTCACTTCCCATACTGGTTGAACACGAGCCTCTGCTGTATCTGTAATGGTGGAATTACAGGCATGGTGAGTAGCGAAGGGAGATGTTCTGAGCAGAGGGACCACACTGATGTCCACGTGATCAGGACCACGGAGGAAGTCTGTGGCTCTCAAACCCTGCCCTCATCTGAGAGCAGGATCAAAATCCTTCTTCCTGGTCTCCGAACCTTCTGACTGGGTTGTGCATGCTCCCTGGAGGGTCAGAGTTGCCAGTGTCTCGATTCCAGGTTGGCTGGTGCCCAGAGCAGTGGGGAGGGCACAGCAGGAATTGGCAGAGCAGAGGAGTGTAAGGAGGAAGCAGAGAGCTCGGGGGACGCCTGCTCCTCCTCTCCCAGGAGACCAGGCCCTGGGCAGATGCCAAACCCTTGGCCTCGGGATCTGTTCCTCTCCATGCACCCCTAGCCCGCTTGTCTCTCTCAGCAGGACTTTGCAAACAGCGTCTCCGGATGGACGGATGGACGCGGCTGCTGCCTCCTCCCTGCACACTTTCTATTCCCAGCCCTGAGCCTCGGCCAGGGTTCCTCAGGAAAATTGGCTGAAAGAGACATTTTCCATACTCTTGACTCCTCTGCTGGGTAGCTGTCCCTGCCTCCTCTCTCTCCAGCCTCTCCTCCAGCTGGTCACCAGGACCCAGAAGGAGGGGAGATACTTGATTTGCTGGATGCTGCTCCCTGACCCCTTAATTTTGTATGTCGTTTTATCTTCTTGGGCCTCAGTTTCTTAATCTATGAAAAGGGGTAGCTACCCTGAGAAGCAGGCTTGGGAGTCAGTCATTTCTTTAAAAAAAATTTTATTCGGGGCACCTGGGTGGCTCAGTGGGTTAAGCCACTGCCTTCGGCTCAGGTCATGATCCCAGGGTCCTGGGATCGAGCCCCACATCGGGCTCTCTGCTCAGCAGGGAGCCTGCTTCCTCCTCTCTCTCTGCCTGTCTCTCTGCCTACTTGTGATCTCTCTCTGTCAAATAAATAAATAAAATCTTAAAAAAAAATTTATTCTTTTTTTTTTTAAAGATTTTATTTATTTCACAGACAGAGATTACAAGTAGACAGAGAGGCAGGCAGAGAGAGAGAGTGGGGGGCGGAGAGCAGCCTCCCTGCTGAGCAGAGAGCCCGATCCAGGGCTGGATCCCAGGACCCTGAGATCATGACCTGAGCTGAAAGCAGAGGCTAAACCCACTGAGCCACCCAGGCGCCCCTAATATTTTATTCTTAAGTAATCTGTACACCCAACATGGGGCTCAAACCTGGAAGTCAAGAATTTCACGCTCTACCAATAGAGCCAGCCAGGCATTCTGGGAGTCAGACATTCCTTGATTTAATCCTTAGCTCAGCTGGTAACTTAAATGTGTGACTTTGGACAAGATATTCAACATCTCAGAGCTCAGTTTTCCCCATCCGTAAATGGTGTTGTCTCTTACTGTTGTGGGGGTTAATGCAATAAGCTGCGGAAAGGGTGTAGCTCAGTGCCCTGCACATGGCAAGTCTCAATGAAGACCTGTTTTTAAAAATTAATTGTTATCAGAGCCTTCTTGGTGCCAGATGTCAGGGGCTTTACGTACCCGATTCCTAATCCATGCAACACCTGTGCAAAGTGTTTGTCATGCCCTTTGTAAAGCTGAGGGTCCAAAGGTTCAGAGAAGCTAAGTAACATGTCCCAAATACCAAATGGCTGAGCAGAGGGATTCAAACTCAGATCTGACTGATTCCAGATTTCCTTCTCTAACCAAGGCTCTGATAACTGGAAGAAAGGACACCTATTTGCTTCAGGCAGATAATGAAGAGGAGAATGGGTTTGGCTGAGATTTTTGTCCAGCCCTTCAAGCTGTAATTTCAAAGTTTCAGCTGGGGTTTTGGGCATCTAAGGGGCACAGTCATTGAGAGGAATATTGCTAAACTTTGTTACAAAGTAAGCAATGAGGCATCTTCGTTTCCAATCTTCCCTCCGCCTGTGCCCAAGAAAATGTCAAATGAGAAAAAACTAGTTATATGTAATGTGGTCATGGTGTGGGGAATTGGGTACTGTTGGTCTGAATATACAAAAAAGCTGTCCTTTTGGAGGGCAACTTGGCAATGTCTGATGGAATATAAAATGTGTTTGTTCTTTGACCTAGCAGATTTGCATTTGGTAATTTTCCCTCTTTGTCCAAAAATAGTCACTGCCACACTGCTTGCAAGGGCAAAACATTTACGGTAACATAATGTCCTTAAAAGGGTACACTGTGTACATCCATAATGTGGAATATTTTATACCCACGAAAAAGAAAAAGGTAAAAAAACACAACAAGACAGAAAGCAGAATAGATACAATACGATTATAATCAGAGATTTCAACGTGCCTTTCTCAGCAATTGGTGAAACAGTAGGGATAAAATCACCAAGCACATGGAATATTTGAACATCATTGGTAATTACCTTGATCTAATTGACAGTTTATAACACTACATCCAGTAATGGCAGAATGAATATTCTTTTTTTTTTAATATTTTATTTATTTGACAGAGAAATCACAACTAGGCAGAGAGGCAGGCAGAGAGAGAGGAGGAAGCAGGCTCCCTGCGGAGCAGACAGCCGGACGTGGGGCTCGATCCCAGGACCCTGGGATCACGACCTGAGCCGAAGGCAGAGGCTTTAACCCACTGAGCCACCCAGGCGCCCCAGAATATTCTTTTTTTTTTAAAGATTTTATTTATTTATTTGACAGACAGAGATCACAAGTAGGCAGAGAGGCAGGCAGAGATAGAGAGGGGGAAGCAGGCTCCCCACTGAGCAGAGAGCCTGATGCAGGGCTCGATCCCAGAACCCTGAGATCATCACCAGAGCCAAAGGCAGAGGCTTAACCCACTGAGCCACCCAGGTGCCCCCAGAATGAGTATTTTTTTCAAGTACACTATGGAACATGGATCGTGGTAGGCCAGATGGTGAACTATAAAACAAGTTTCAAATTTGCAATCAAATTGAATTAGAAATCAATGACCATGAAGATATGTAGACCCCCCCCCAATATTTGGACATTAAACAACATACTTTTGAATAACCTATGGGAAGAAGAAATCACAGAGGCTATTAGAAAATATTTTGAGCTGAATGATCGTGAAAACACAACACTCCAAAATTTCTGGCTGCACCTACAATAGTGCATAGAGGGAAATTTACAGCTTTATATAAATTATATAGCTTTAAAAAAATAGCTTTAAAGGCTCATATTAGAAGAGAAAGTTATCAAATAAATGATGTAATTTCCTATCTTAAGAAGCTAGTAAAAAGGGGTGCTTGGGTGGCTCAGTTGGTTAAGCATCTTTCTTTGGCTCAGGTCACGATCCCAGGACCTTGGGGTACCTGATCAGCTGACAGCCTACTTTTCCCTTTCCCACTCCTCCTGCTTGTGCTCTCTCTCTCTGTCTGTGAAATAAATAAATAAAATCTTTTAAAAAAGGAAGCTAGAAAAAGAAAAAAATAAACCTCAAAATTGCAAGGTAAATTTTTTATTTTATTTTATTTTATTTTATTTTATTTTATCTTTTTAAAGATTTTATTTATTTATTTGACACAGAGAGAGAGAGAGAGGAAGAGAGAGAAAGCATAAGCAGGAGGAACAGTAGACAACGGAGAAACGGGCTCCCTGGTGAGCAAGGAGCCCTATGTGAGGCTCCATCCCAGGATCCTGGGATCATGACCTGAGCTGAAGGCAGATGCTAAACCGACTGAGCCACCCAGGTAAGTTTATATATACTGGCTTCAATAGAGAGCCAGGGCACATTGAATGAAAAAAGCAAATTATATGTAATATATACATATTATGGCAGAGATTGCTTGTTGCCTCTCAATGTCCATTCTCCCATTCTTTAAACAATGAATCCCTGATTTTGAGCTGACACGTGACTATTCAAGATAAAATACATTTCCTAGACCCCTTTGCAGTCAACTGTGGCGATGTGACTAAGCACTGGTCAATGAGATGTAATCAGAAGTCAGGTGCGTACCTTCTGAGAGGCTGTGCCCCTCCCTCCCTTTTTGCTCCCTCCCACTTGCTGCGGGCGGGATTGTGGATGTGACTGTTAAAGCTTGAGCAGCCGTACTGACTTCAGACGGTGGAACCACAAGATAGAAGGAGTCGTCGTCCCTGCCACACCAGCTTTGGGCTGCCTGCTTCTGAACTTCCTTTACAACGATGGAGAAATATACTTCTATCTTATTTCCATCACTGCTATTTTGGGTTTCATTCCTTGCCAATGAACTTAGTGCCCACGCGTATAACTATGATTCCATTTGTGTGAAAAATAGCAAACAAACCTATATATGTAGATCAAATAGATGATTTGGACTTTGGTACAGAAACCCCCAAGATAACTTGCTTCTGGACTGAAGGCATATTATCTTACGTAACAATAAGTCCAGAGGTAGAGCAGCTTAATTCAGTGATGGGTAATTCAGTGACTTGACTTCATCATGAAGGATCTTTCTAGCTTGCCGTCCTCTTGATTAGATCCTGTTGCAACTGGGAAATGGGGCTACAGTTCCAGGCATCACATTGATACATTACAATCACCAAGAGAAGGAAAAGGATGGTTTCTTCCTGCTGTAGCTCTATTTATTTTTCAGCTTTTTAAGAGAAAATAAACTTTTTTCTAGAACCTTCCTGCAAAACTTCCTTCACATCTTATTGGCCATAGCTGGGTTGTAAGTCCATCTTTAAACCAGTCGCTGGTTTAGAGCAGTTGAGATTTATTTTTGATCCCTTCAAAAAGAGAATAACCAAGCAAAATCGTGGCTCTTACAGTGTGGAAGAAAAGAAAAATGGCCAAATGTCTGCTATATATGTATATGGGCTGAAAAACCCGCAAGGAGCCCCGAACTTTTCATGGTGGGAACCCCTGGGGGAGAGAAGTGGGACTGGGGGAGAAAGGAATTCAGTGGCAAATCCTAACGTTGCCTCTCCAACAACCTTCCCCACTTCTCCTTTCCTCACAAAAGCCATCTTGTGAGGACAGCAAAGGGATGACTCATGACTGGCGCAAACCCGCTGTGGCAACCTCTTTCCACAGAGTCTCTCTCTCAGTTCCCCTACAGCTAGCGGTGGTCATGAGACACAGTTTGGCCAGTGAGATATGAAGGGAAACCTCTGGGAGAATGAATTCCCCCTCGGTAAAAAGAAACCCTCTTTCTGACCTTTCCCCTTCCATTCTTGCTTGGGATACAGGTGTGAAGATGTGATGCTTGGAGTTGTTGCAGCCATATGGTAACCATGAAAGAAATGCTGAGATAATTATGGAGATGCAGACCCAGTGTCCTGGCATTTTTAAGGCCCCTGGACATCTTGTTAGAAAATATCCGTATAAGGAGTTCTGTCCTGGGTAGCAGAGGGCGGCTTAACAGATAAATGCATCTTTACTTTTTACCATATATTTTCTGTTGTTTTGATTTATTCTTATCATGAAGAGGCATTATTTTTGTAACTCAAAGTTCACTTTAAAAAATATACTACTTGGCATTGGGCACCTTTGGTATCCCAATAGGCTTGAAGAGCCACTCTTGAAAGGGAGGGGAGGGAGGAGTTAAGCAAAGGGAACAAGCTGTTCCTTATAATTAAGTATGAGCTTCATGGTCTGAGAGTTGACCTTGCTGATGGGGGGAATGGCTGAGAATACATTTCTCTATCACTATTTGGGTTTAGACCAGAGGTTACAAACTGTGGGCCTCTGATCAGAATCTGGTTGGTGGACATGTTTTGCTTATACAGCCCAGGATTTTTAAAAATTAAGATTAGCAATTAGAGGCGCCTGGGTGGCTCAGTGGTTAAGTGTCTGCCTTCAGCTCAGGTCATGATCCCAGGGTTCTGGGATTGAGCCCCTCATCAGGCTCCCTGCTCAGAGGGAAGCCTGCTTCTTCCTTTCCCACTCTTCCTGCTTGTGTTCCCTCTCTCACTGTCTCTATCAAATAAATACATAAAATCTTTAAAAAGTTAAAAAAATAAAATAAAATTAGCAATTAGTATTTAAGAATTAGGATACTTCACATACCTATCTGGCTTGCTGGCTTTCTTGGAAAAACTGAAGTTTCAGGCAATGTTGGGTTCATTTTCAAGCCCCAGTAATTGCCAGCTTCGATCTGTCACTCCTTTTACACAAGGCAGGTGCTCCCCGCAGACCGCAGACCTTGGTGCTCCCTAATGTCTGCTTCTCTAGTCTATTTCACTGATGTATATTACCTATCTGACTCTGTGAGCATTTGTGTTAGTGACCCCTGGATTTGGGGTTAGAATTAAGGCACAATATGTAGTATGTAAGATTCAACAATTGCTTCCTAGGCAACTGGCCATGTACAAGGTATGTATCCCCATTCACATAGGTGGGCTCATCTTGAAGAAGGCTGGATTTGGAGAAGGCTGTTCTCTAGGCTGTTCTGTAAGACTAGAAGAGCTAAGGGCACCCTTGACTGCCCTGCTGCGTCACTTGGGGTCTTAACCCAGACTACTGAAGATGCAGTGCTGAGGGAGAGGGTTAATTCTGAGGCAAGACAGCCATCTGTGGCTAAAGAGTAAGGTTTTCTGAAAGGTGGGTGGAGATTTGCCCAGTGGAGGTCTGAAGAAGCTAGTATTCCTGGAAAGAAGCATGAGCCCGAGGAAGGGAGGAGAGGTCAGATTCTAAGAATGGCATTCACTGCCCCCAACACCCACCTAGGAGGGAAGCCCTTCAGGTTACGGTTTTCTCTATTTATTCATTGGACCAAGACTGAGTGTGTGTAATACGTATGTGTTGGGGGAGAGCGCAGACCCAACCACTACCTTGCCACATCCTCTATTCTATCCTGCTGTGATAGGCAGAAAACCAGTTCCCCAAAATGTCCATATCCTATTCCCTGGAACCTGTGAATATGCTATGTTACATAGCAAAAGGGAATTAAGGTCACAGATGGAGTTATTTGCTAATATGCTGACTTTATTATTTTTTAATTTTAAAAAAGATTTTATTTATTTGACAGAAAGGGAGACACAGCAAGAGAGAGAACACAGCAGGGGGAGGGGGAGAGGGAATGCGGGGCTCGATGCCTGGACCCTGGGATCATGATCTGAGCCAAAGGCAGATGCTTAACCAGCTGAGCCATCCAGGTGTCCCCCATGCTGACTTTAAAATAGGAAGTTATCCTGGTAAGGTCGCAGATAGAATTGTTTGCTAATCTGCTGACTTTAATCCAGGGAAATTATCCTGATTACCCAGGTGAACTGAATGTGGCCACAAGGGTGGGGAGGGAGGGAGATGAGGGGGAATCAGAGAGATGGAACTAAGAGATGGACTTGGCCTGAAAGTTGTTGGCTTTGATGATGGAGGGAGGGTCCTGAGTCAAGGAAAGTGGTCGGCCTCTAGAAGCTGGGGAGGCAAGGAAACAGATTCTCCTCTAGAGCCTCCAGAGAAGAATGCAGCCTTGATGACACCTTGATTTTAGCCCACTGAGACCCACATTGGACTTCTACCATAAAGAACTGTAAGAAGATAGATTTGTGCTGTTAGGACACTGCGTTTGCTGTGATTCCTTACAGTAACAACAGGAAGTAAAGACACCGGGCCGCTTGGAGGGGCCATGTGGAGGTGAGATCCCAGCTCAACCTCCAGACTTGCGAGGTGATTCCAGTCACTCCGGTCTTCAAGTTTCACAGCTGCGGCCCCAGAGAGGGGCTGAACCCGCTCTGTCCTGCCCGAATTCCTGACTCACAAAACCTAGAAGCATAATAAAATGATTGTTTTTATGCCACTAAGCTTTGGGCTGGTTCGTTAGGCAGCCTAGTAACTGGAACCGCGACCTATCCTAACCTTGAACTTGAACCACATGGAACTGGGGAAAATTGCACACAACGCTGAGCCCAGAACTCCCATCCCATCATTAGTATTATTTTTAACTGAACCCTGGTCCGAACAGAAGGGAACACTGCTGAAATTGAAACTGAACAAGCATATTTTTTCAAGCTGTTGAACTAGATAGTATATTCAAATATTCTTGAGACAGAGAGAGTCACGTAGAGAATTCTACCCTAATGCCTTCAACTCTGTATATTTTGATTTGCTTAAAGCCACATGGTCATGGCAGAATTGAGAGATTTTTAGTCTTCATAAAGCAGTGGGCTCTGACACTCTTTACTCTCTTACCCTCCTTCAGAGCACACACCCTTTTCAAAGTTTGCCGAATTAAGGGAGGCTTGAACTGCCCCTAGGAGATGGGAACTTCCCACCATCCAAGGACAAGCAGTGTCAGCCTGAACTTCATTACTTGGCTGGGGCGGGGGGGTGGGGGTTGGGGGGGAGAGGGAAGAGACACGGATGGGGGAGGAGGGTTCCCGAGTGGAAGCTTCGTGCCCTTTGGCTGGGAAACTGGAACTTTCCATCAAGGCCAGTGATCCTCAGTATTCAAGCAGCCTGGCTGGGGTGTGTCGGGTTCCAGGTGGCCCTCGTCTCATCTGGATCAGGCCGACACACTTTGTGGTCCTCTCCCCCTGCAAGGAGAGGAGGGACTCTGAATAGACTGGGGGCCCCTCGGGAGACATTCATCTTTCTAGAGCTTTATCATTTTTTCCATAACAGTACTCTCCCTTCAAGGTGGAAAGTCCCAGCTGGCGGCTGAGGATACTGTCAATGTGCTTTTGTTTTCCGCCCTGTCCCCAGTCCAGGCAGTGGGGTGCTGGGCAAAGCCACCTCCTCTTTTATCCCAGCCTGCTCAGGACTTGCTGTCCTGACAGCTGGTGGAATGTAGGCAAGCCTTTAACAAACCACCGACCTCTAGACGTCCCTGGTTCAAACCCTGACTCAGCTATTTGCTAACTGTGCAGCCTTGGTGGGGTCCTGCACATTTCTGTTATGGTTCTCTATCCGAAAACTGGCAATGACCAGTCTTGAGGATTTAATATCTGAAGAGCACTTAGGACAGCACCCAATACACCGGAAGAGTGATGTAATTGCTTTGATGTTATTATATGCCTTTGGACAATTCATCTCCGTTCTCTGGGCCTCAGTTTCCCCAACTGTACAATGAAGAAAGCAGTTGCAACCTGACCTGAGTACAAGTCCCGACAAACCTTTCTCGGACAAATTTCTTTTGTTTTCTAAGCTTTGATCTGTTAATCGGCTCATCTGTTAAATGACACTTTTTAAGTAGAAGGGTGTGGTGACAATTAGATGAGAAAATGTGTCCCAAGCATGTAGCAAGGGGTCTAGCACATAGAAAGAGCTAAACCAGCGTTTTTTTTTTTTGTTTTTGTTTTTGTTTTTTTTTAAAGATTTTATTTATTTATTTGACAGAGAGAGAGATCGCAAGTAGGCAGAGAAGCAGGCAGAGAGAGAGGAGGAAGCAGGCTCCCCGCGGAGCAGAGAGCCCGATGTGGGGCTCGATCCCAGGACCCTGAGATCATGACCCGAGCCGAAGGCAGCGGCTTAATCCACTGAGCCACCCAGGCACCCCTAAACCAGCGTTTTTTTTAATGGATGAGAAAGAGCTTTCTAAACTCTAATGGGCCATGTCCCTGGGAGGACTATTGTGGTTTTGTCACATGTTTTTCTAGCTATGCCTTAGTCACAGACTCCTGGAATCAGAGAGGTCAGGATTGGAAGGGCCATTTTACAGATCAGTTCATCAATCCACTCAACAGATATTTACTGATTACCTACTATGAGCCAGGCACTGTTGTTGGTGCTGGGGAGAGAGCAGCACTGAGGGCCCTACCTTCATGGGGCTTTTATTTCCATGGGGGAGACAGGCAGTAAATGGGTGAGTTCACGAACATAGGTTACAAGTTTACATTCAGTCCCTTTATTTTACAGATGGGAACACCGAGGCCCAAGAGGGGAAGAGATTTTCCTAAAGTCCTCTGGTGTCATAGCAGGGCAAAGACTTCCAAGCAAGTCTTCTCAGTCCCAGAATATCCTACCCTTAACAAGGCCTGGTTTCCCCACGGTCTTAAGATAAGTGGGAATCAATATGTACTGAATCTTTCTAGACACAGGAACTGCTTTAAGTACTTTACACATCTTAAGTAATTTATTTTTTAATAGATTTTATTTATCTAAGAGAGAGAGAGAGCGTGCACATGAGCAGGGGAGGGGCAGAGGGAGAGGGAGAAGCAGACGCCCCACTGAGCAGGGAACCCGACACGGGGCTTGATTGAAGGTCCCTGGGATCATGACCTGAACAGAAGGCAGATGCCCAAATGACTGAGCCACCCAGGTGCCCCTTATTTTTATTTTTAAAAAGTTTTTATTTATTTATTAGAGAGCAAGCTAGTACAGGGAGAGGGGCAGGGAGGGTGAGAGGGAAAGGGAGAAGCAGACTCCCCACTAAGCAGGGACTCCAACCTGGGGCTAGATCCAAGGACCCTGAGATTATGACCTGAGGCAAAGGGGCAGACACCTAAACTGACTGAGCCACGCAGGTGCCCAACATCTTAAGTCATTTCATCCTCACACTGACCCTGAGGGAGGGAATTGCTGTGAATCCTGTCTTATAGATGGGAGAGCTAAGAAACAGAGAGATGGAGCACTGAGCACAGATCCTCTGATTCAGGGCCCATGACCTGCCTCAACCCCTGAGCTCTCCTGCTGTCCTGGCTGCATTGCTCTTCCTTCCCCTTGACCCTGGTCTGTGCTCTTTCCTTCTTTCTTTCCTCCCCTTTTACCCCCAGTCCTGGTCTCAAGGACTTCTTCCACACTCTGAGTAGCCTGGGGTAAGTGCCACCCCCACCCCCCCCCCCGGCTCTCAGCTTCCCCATTTGTAGACTTTGAGGACCGCACTGGATTATCCTCTGGGCCTTCCATGACCACCCTGATTTTTAGCCCCTTATCAGTTTGTAATCATTTTATTCATTTGTTTCCCAGTCTGCTTTCCCCACCTGATTGGGGGGTGGGTGGCTCCAGGGAGAGCATCCTACTGCTTCCATTCCCATCTGTCTCCCTAGAGCCTGGCACGGTACCCTGCACTTAGTAGGCCCTCAATAAATATTTGTGGATGAAGAAAGGAAGGAATGACAGCAATTACTTGCAGTTTTCTCCAAACCAGCTCCTGTGCTCTCTCCCTGGCCCCTCTTCCTTTCTCAGCCTGTGGGGCCCCTTCCCTCCCTGCCTCCCTCCCTCTCACCTCCCAGGGCCGACTCGGGCCCTCATCCGGCCTGCATTTTTCCGGGTTTGATATCATTTTTTCCACTCCCGGGCTGCTGCCGGCTGCCTCTGCCAACTTTCCACAACTATAGCCCCTCCCCCACGAGTGCAGGCCAGAGACAGCTTGGGGTGGGGGAAGACCTCCCCTCCTCCTCCCTTCCCCAAACAGGAGTTAGGATGGGTGAATAATGCCACCAGTGCCCAGGCGGCAAGACTGGGGGCTTGAGGACGGAGGGTATGGCTCATCTGCCCAGGCTCCGGTCTTCTTTGGCACCGCGGACCTGGTGGCTGAGGCATGTGGGCGGACAGCTGGTTGGGGGCAGGGGTGTCAGGCCTCAGGGACATGATGGTCCAAACCATTTGCATCTTGTTCTCCTCTCAAAGCAGTGACACCCCTTTTCCCCTTCAGCTGGAAACTCCTGACCTGACCCCTAAGGCCCAGCCCTAGCCTCACAACTGCAGCCAGGCCAGATGCCTCACTACCTCGTCCTTTCTGCGCAGACAGAGGAGGAGGCTGGGCCCTGGGGTCCAGTCCTCACCCTCGCTGGCTGGGTGACCGTGGGATGCTCACTTCCTTTCGATGGGCGTCAGTTTCCACATCAGAAAAATGAGTGAGGTGGATGAAATGGGGTGGCTGTCTTGGAGATTAGTGGATTGAGTTTCATGGGGCTAGCATTCTCCTCCATTTTAAATTACAAGCAAACCTGTGTTTGAAAGTTCATTTCCCTGGAATTCTATAGCTTTTTGTCACATTCTCCGAGAGGATTGTGGATAGGGCACAGACTCTAGCCTGACAAGCCGGGGCTGGAATCCTGACAACTTCCCTTATAGTAGCTCTATGATCTTGAGTATGAACCTTCACCATCCTGTGCCTCTAATTTTCTAATTAGTACACAGGGTTTGTGAAGATTATTACTAGTTGTGACAGCTTAAACCACAGCTCCTAACAAACAAGAGCTACTATATTGTGAGGATGAATGCTGAGATTCCTTCTAAATAAGATTTTATGAACCTATAATCTAAGGAATGGGTTGATGAAAAAAATAGGAGGTCATCACACTGAGTTGTGGTTGTCTGTGCACCACTGGGTCTCCCACAAAGACCGGCACCAGGGGCCATGCCCAGTGGATGGGAGAAGGGCCTGAACATGCAACCCGTCCAGTGATTTTATTGACTGACCTTGAATCCAGGTCAGCAGGCTAACCCAGTCTGCAGCCAGTGTAGATGGGACAGTGGGACGTGGAGATGCCTGGAAGAGCCCAAAAGAAGAGGTCTGGGCATTCAGACTGGATACCCTTCTGGTCTGGTTTATTGTGGGTAGTTGGCCAGAGCCCAGGGACAAAGATTTTTACAAAAAGGCTTGCGGCGCATAAAAACAAAAACAAAAACCTACTGTGTCCACTTTGAGGCTTCGGTCCCATAGTCTGTCCACTGCTTCCCGGGGCGGAGGGGTGCCTGAAGCTGCGGCTAGGGGAGATGCTCCAGCCCTCTGGGCAGCGGGCAAGCACCTCCCACTGTGCAGACTCCAGGCAACTACGTCGTGGCCCCACGATGGCATCGGTGGAGCTCAGACTGCGGCCCAGTGTTCCGCTAGCCCTGGGGGCGAGGGGCACGCGGCTTCAGAGCACCGCCAGGTTGTGGCAAGACTTGGAGCGGGCCTTGAGTGCCCGACGGCTGGCGCTGCGGGCCGTCAGGCGGGCCAGGAAGCGACGAGCGCGCTGGCCCAGGCTCGCCCGCCTTCGAGGGGCTGATGTCTCGGGGGCCGCGCTGTCCCGGCGGCGCAAGCGCAATTGGCGCACCACGCCCTCGAAGAGCTCGGCCACGTTGTGCTGCAGCGTGGCCGATGTCTCGATGAATTTGCAGTCGAACACCACTGCGCAGGCGCGGCCCTCTGAGGGGCGGGGTCAGGCGGGCCAGGTAGAGGGGGACATAAAGGTGGGAAGAGTTGTGTTTAGTCTCAAGCTAAGCGCTTTTTCTTTTGGTCCTACCTTGGGCTGGGTACCAGGGGAGTCGGAGGTAAATGAGGAGTTAGTTCACAGGCTAGTGACTGATACTGGGAGCAGAATGAGGCTGGGAAGACAGGCTGGGAAGGGGCTTGAAGGCCAGGTAAGGGGTCTGAGTTGTGCATCAGGGTTGTCAGGGGGAGCTTGTTAAAATGAAGATTCCTGAACCCACCGGCAGAGATCTGATTCGGTAGGTTTGGGACGAGGTCGGTGAACCAGAGTTTTAACAAAATCTCCTGGGGATTATGCTGTGAAGTTTGGGGCTGTCTGCTCACAAAGCATATGGTCTTCCATCTTCAGGAAGCCATTAGGCTGGGAGACAGGGGCCTAGGTTCTAGTCCTTAGATGCTGGTGACCCCGTGGAACTGGCTTATACTCTCTGGCTCTCAGTTTCCTTCATTTTTAGATTTTGCCCTACAAGAAGGGCCATTTTGAGATCTTTCTGGGGTCCCAAACGATATTATCAAACGTATTGAAATATTCCCTACCCCAGTTTGAGTACAAGTTATCTGTAACTAAACGTTTTGGTTTGTAGTTGTCAGCTGACACAATATTGTATTTTGTAGATGATTAAAGTTTTGTGAAATTTTAATTTGCAACTTTCTCACTGTGTTTTGGAGCTAATAATTGTTTCAGACCCCAGATGTAAGCCTTTGCAGAGCTTGTAGGCACCGGGCCTATCATGCCTGGTGGATAGTGTCTCTGACTGAGGGCATGGGAGAACCATAGGGGAATTTTTAAGCAAAGGAGTGACAATGTCAGATATGGTTTTAGAAAACTCTTGACAGCTGGCGAGGAGAAAGGATTGAATGGGGAGAGAGAAGTACAGGGGCTGGCCCAGGCTAAGGTGGAGATGCCAGGATGGGGCAGAGGTTATGGGTACAGGGGGAAGGGAAGGTGGGGTTAAGGGCAGTGGACCTGACAGGATTTGGTGGCTGGTTTGGGGGAGTGGGAGAGGAAGCAAGAATAGTTCCTAGCTTTCAGGCTTAGGCATGTAGATGCGTGATGGGGGCGAGGGTGGAGGGACAGTCCCTGAGATGGAGGGCACCGGAGGAGGAGCAGTGACAGCAGATTGAGAGAAAGCTGGAGGAGGAGGGTGGAGTGGAGGGCTCACCTTCCACGGAGACTTCCCGGCAGCGTGCCAGGTCAGCCTTGTTGCCCACCAGGATGATGGGCACGTGGTCCGCCTGATGTGTGCGCCGCAGCTGAATGCGGAGCTCAGAGGCACTCTCGAAGCTGCCTCTGTCCGCGATGGAGTACACAATGACATAGGCACTGCCCACCTCCAGGCACGAATCCTGGCTCCAGCTTTCATCCTGCAACAGAGTGACCCCAGGCCCATTCTCCAAGGGTACCTACCTCTCAGCCAGAGGGCCCTGGCTGAGAAAGTGGGGCTGGAAGGGTCTCATTGGGGCGCTGGGGCTGAGGTTTTACTCTGGACAGGTTTGGGGGACAAATTCTGCCATTCTTCTGTGTCACTTTGGGTAAATCACCGGTCCTTTCTGAGCCTTAGTTTCTCTTGTGGAAAACTGGGCTAGTAACAGCTCACTACATTTTTTCATTCATTGATTGCTTCTGGAGGCCGGGCACTGGAGTCAAAAGATTTCTTTGGTTCCCCTGCCCGCTAAGGAGGGTTCAGCTCTTCTGTCTGGTTTCTGAGAAGTGTTCAGCCTTGCTAGACAGTTCTTGTGGCCTTCTGCAATTAAGAGACAAAGTGGGGGCGCCTGGGTGGCGCGGTGGGTTAAGCATCTGACTCTTGATTTCGGCTCAGGTCATGGTCAAGGGGTTATGGGACCAAGCCACACATTAGGCTTCACGCTCAGTGTGGAGTCTGCTTGAGATTTTCTCTCCCTTTCCCTCTGCCCCTCCCCCACTCACTACGTCTCTAAATAAATAAATAAATAAATAAACAAACAAACAAATCTTTTAAAAAGAGAGGCAAAAGGAAGGGAGAGAAGTATGAAGGGAGGCTGATTTCAAGAGAAGGCATTTTCCAGGCCAGTGTTGAAGAGAGAAGTGAAGGAGCAACTGTGGAGTGTAAGGGAAGGGGGTGGGAGAGGCGGGTATTTTTTTTTTTCTTTTAAGATTTTATTTATTTATTTGACACAGAGAGAGGCAGCGAAAGCAGGAACATAAGCAGGGGGTGGGGAAGACGGAGAAGCAGGTTTCCCAATGAGCAGGGAGCCCAACGCAGGACTCAATCCCAGGACGCTGGGATCATGACCTGAGCCAAAGGCAGACACTTAATGACTGAGCCACCCAGGTGCCCCAAGGTGGAGTATTTAAGAAGCAGAGTCCTTGGGGCGCCTGGGTGGCTCAGTGGTTTAAGCCGCTGCCTTCGGCTCAGGTCATGATCTCAGGGTCCTGGGATCGAGTCCTGCATCGGGCTCTCTGCTCAGCTCCCTGCTCTCTCTTTATTTAAAGATTTATTTATCTTTAAATTAAAAATTAATTATCTTTAAATTAAAAAATTATCTTTAAATTAAAGATTATTTATCTCTTTATTTAAAGATTTAAATAAAATCTTTAAAAAAAAAAGCAGAGTCCTTGCAAGTTCTTTTTTTTTTTTTAAGATTTTATTTATTTATTTGACAGACAGAGATCACAAGTAAGCAGAGAGGCAGGCAGAGAGAGGAGGAAGCAGGCTCCCCGCTGAGCAGAGAGCCAGATGCGGGGCTCGATCCCAGGACCCTGGGATCATGACCCGAGCCGGAGGCAGACACTTAACTGGCTGAGCCACCCAGGCACCCCAGTCCTTGCAAGTTCTTTGACAAGGAAGGGGAGAACTGGAGCAATTTTGATAGGCTGTTTTGGGTGGCAATCTTTTGTCAGGGACAGCATGCTGAGACTGGACCAGCTGGGTGACAACTTTACAACTGTTTCGTAAGACACCATATTCCTATCTTCCAAAAGCTCATGGGCTGGAAGGGAGGCCCTAGAAGTCAAGAGTTTTGATGCCCTGTGATAAGTAGCATATAGAGGCAGGAGCATGTGGCTGGAGGAGCCATGGGGGAAGAGGGGACGAGGTCAGAAGAACTCAACCTGGTACAGTGTGGGGAGGGCGTAAGAGCAGACTGGGGAGTAGGGTCTGAGGGAATGAACAGGAGAGGACAGCAGACCAGGGGTAGGAAATACCGAGTGTGGCAGAGGCACTGTTTTTGAGGTGGCAAGAAGCCAGAAGAATTTTCTGATAACCCAGTAAGATGGTTGAGTAGGAAAGCATCAGATCAATGGTCAGCACACTGTCAAAGAGATTAAGTTCTCCACAGCCTGACTGACCCTTCCCCAGGCCAAATAACCATGAGCTAAGTCAGATGGATGTGAGTTCTTTATCTTACTATGGACAGGTTCCTTCCTCCCTCTGGGTCTCAGTTTCCCTATCTGTAGAAAGAAAGTGTGTGGCTTGAGCATTCATTGATTCATTGCACAGATGTTTATGAAGGATTTGCTATGTGTTAGGATCACAGAAGCCCACTGGAACATGGATCTGTGGGTAGGACTCCTGGGGGTGTGATTAGAAATACAGGTTACAGGACCCCATTTTTGTAGGTTCTTATTCATTAGGTCTGGGGTGAGACCTGAGAATTTAATTTTTTAAAAAGTTTATTTATTTATTTGAGAGAGAGAGAAAGTGAGAGAGCATGCGAGTTGGGGGGAGGAGAAGCACAGGGAGAGGGAGAGAAAGAATCTCAAGCAGACTCCCCGCTGAGCCTGAAGCCCTATGCGGGGCTCCATCTCACGTCCCATGAGATCGTGACCTGAGCCGAAATCAGGAGCCTGGTGCTTAACCGACTGAGTCACCCAGGTGCCCCAGATATTTGATTTTTTAAAAAAAGATTTTATTTATTTATTTGACAGACAGACATCACAAGTAGGCAGAGAAGCAGGCAGAGAGAGAGAGAGAGAGGAGGAAGCAGGCTCCCCGCTGATCAGAGAGCCTGATGCGGGGCTTGATGCCAGGACCCTGGGATCATGACCTGAGCTGAAGGCAGAGGCTTTAACCCACTGAACCACTCAGGTGCCCCTGAATATTTGATTTTTTAATATTCTCTAGGTGACCCTGATGGTCAGGCCAGCTAGGGCACTACTGCATAAGCCAAAGGCCCACCCAGTTCTCGCAGATCCTGCCTCTCTCTCTCTTTTAAGATATTTATTTATTTATTTATTTATTTATTTGACGGGGGGTGGGGTACAAGTAGGGGGAGTGGGAGAGGGAGAATCAGGCTTCCCACTGAGCAGGGAGCCCAATGTGGGGCTCGATCCCAGGACCTTGGGATCATGATCTGAGACGAAGGCAGATGCTTAATGACTGAGCCACCAGGCACCAGCCACCATCCTGCCTCTCTGACACCAAAGGGGCCCATCTGTTGAAAGGATAGATGCTTATTCCGGTTGCACCGCTAATGCATGGACCCTCTACGGAAATTGCCTCCACCATCACCAGTCAGGGAAATTGGTTCAGTTTCCCCATTTTGCTTGTAGGAAATCCAAGGGCCAAAGGAGAAGAGAAAACATTCTCAAGTCCATAAAGCCAGCTGGGCACAGAATTCCAGTTCCAGTACTCTTCCTCCCTGGTCTCCCAAATCGAACTCCCAGGCTGATCACTTTCCTTAATTCACTGGACTCTGCCCACTGAATTTTCAACTGCATTCAAAAAGTGACCCCCTTGCCCCTCACCAGCCTGTGACCTCCATGAGGCCAAGGGACATGTCTGTCCTACTCACTGCTGGGTCTTCAGTGTCCTGGCCCATGATTCATACTCAGCCAGTGTTTCTTGGTGAATGAATGAGTGAAGGAGTGAAACCCCAGCTGAAGGCTCAGAGGTGATGTTCCCAGTGGGGATGGAGAGGGACAGTCCTGGTGCATAAGAGTACAGGTTTGGGGGCGTATAGATCTGGGTTTGAATCTCATTTGCTCTCTGAGCTTTGATTTCCTCTCTGAGCTTTGATTTCCTCATCAGCAGGATGGGACCAGAATACTCACCTATTGTATTTGTTTGGACTGAACGTCTTAATACATATATCCAGCGCTTAGCACAGGGGCTGACACTTGGAGGGTACCATCATCATCGTTCTCATGCTCATTTGGAGCTGGGTGTCCTTTTATCCTCGTGGAAAGGAATCAGCCACTTAGCATCTTCCCTATCCTTCCTGCCTATCACTGGAGCTCTCGGCCATTCTTGTCAATCACCAGACAGTGCCCTCCTAAGCCCCACCCTGTAGGCGTGGCCTCCCTGCATGTTAGGGGCGGGGCCTACCCTTTAGGGAGATAGGCTCCCAGGTGATTTTTACATCTTTCTCTCTGCTTGGTTGTATTTCTTCAAAGTTCTACAATAAGCATGTATTATCTGCATAGCAAGACAAAGGAAAACTCAAACAAGGTAAGAAAAGAATAACAGGGGCAGTTTTCTTCCTACTCTGGAACCCGGTAGGGGAGGACATCCTTTGGTTTCCTTCTTTACTAGCTACCAAGTTATGAGGAATAAGAATGATCATAATTTACATTTCTTCACCTATGTTCAGCATTGTTGCATGCTCCAAACTGTGGTCACCGCTGTGAAATTGGTTAAGAACTTTAAAAAAACCAGCTGGTAAGGAAGGCAGGAATGATTAACCCATTTATCAGGTGAGAAAACTGAGGGTGGTGACTCAGTTGCACAAAGCCACACGACTGGTAAGGAAGAGAAAGGTGTGTGGGGGGGGTTACCCTCAGGCATTTTGGTGCTAAATGCAGTGTTCCTCCGCACAGTGTGTGTGGGGGGGCAGTGGGATGAGGGTGCTGAAGACGAGGTGGAGGTTTGCGCCTCCTGGGATGGCCGCAGAGGGGATCAGTGGAGTGAGAAAAGGACTTGGGGTCATGAGGTTCTTCTGCCTTTGCTGCAAAGGCCGCTTGGAAGCTGTGGGTTTTGGGGGCTACTGAGGATGGCCTCGCCCTGTCCCTGCTGTTTTGTGTCCTAGGAGGGGACAGGAGTCTGGTACCAGGCTCAGCATCCCTCCCCCCAAGCCCTGCTTACTGTGCCATACCCGTTTCTCAGCCTCCCAGGTGTCCATGACCACGAGCGTGGTGTCCTCTCCGTCCACCGTGAGTGTCCTCTCGTACACATCTTCTGCAACCGAGGAAAGAGCCAGATCTCAGGGGGGAGGGGCAGGTGTGGGGAGGGTGTGGCCCCTCTAGTTCCCTTTCTGGTTATGGTGCCCCCCGGCCCCACTTGTGCTCCACACTTGTTTGATGTGTCTCTCCTGATAGGTCAAGAAGCTCCATGAGCTCCCAGCATCATGTCTGGCATGTAGTAGGGGCTGAGAAAGCTTTTGCCAGTTTGGTTGATTGATGAGCATGGGATGGTGGGGTTAAAGCTGGGCTGGGAATTCTCCCAGTCCCTCTCTGTCCCTAACTTATTGTATGCTTTGGGCAGGTCACATTACCCTCTTCGGGCCTCAGTCTCCCCATTTGTCACACTTACAGGTAAATATGTACACCTCTCATCTAGGGCTCTCACACTCAGAGGGGTCAAGGCTAGAGAAGGGGCCTGGCCAGAGTGTCCCCACTTTCTCTTTGCTTTTAACCAACCTCCCTCTGCACTCAGCCTGTGTCCTCTCAGCTGGTCCTGTAGGAAGCCTTCTTCATTTCTTCTGTCCCGTCCCTGTCTCCCCTCATCCTGGGGTCCCTGACCTTCTTGGCTCACTGCATCTCTTGGGAATAAGAGAACCTGGGGAGTCCCCATTTGGGGCAGGATCTTAGTTTTAGGCTGTAGGTCGTGGTAGCCATGGATGGTTGTCTGTGGGGCTAGGAAGATCTGCGAGTCAGCGGAAGTTAGGGCTGGGACTTTCTGAGTGGGGTGCAAGCCTGCCATTTCTTTCCATCTGAGATTCATGGAACTCAGAATTGCTTCCCTTATGACATGGAAATTAATCATATACCTCATCCACGAGAAATGGGCAACCTCTCACTTTTCAAGGCATTTCCCTCCTATAGACCATTGTGCGGACTGTGCACTGCACCAGTCTTGTGGGGGTGTGTGTGGGGACCATTCACTTCATAGTCTATGTGAATGATGCCCTTTCAAGTTGAGCTGTGCGTGAGTTGCACAACTCTTCCTGGCAGCCTTGTGCCCCTGACGATAGGCCTTTCACTCCTTTGGCCACATCCCAACCCAGCCCATTGGGTCCCTACCTCCCAGCTGCTCATGGAGGTCCCGCTCTTGCTTCCCGGCAAAAAGGCTGGCCAGGCTGGTCTTCCCTACGCCAGGGTCTCCAAGCAGTACCACGCGGTAGAGGGCCTCCCAGGAGCCTTCAGAGTCACTGGATTCAGAGGACCAACCATTGGGGGCAGGTGAGGCTTGCCGGCTGGGAGGATTGAGGGAGGCTGACTGGCCCAGCCGCGGATGCTGGGATTTTGTGGAAGGTGCTGCACACAGGAGACCAGGCTGGTGGCCCCGGGGGGACAGAGTCAGGGGTGTGCTGGCTCGCCGGCGCAGGGAGGTCTTTGTATCTTGCTGGGTGTTTAGTGTCATCCTTGGGTGGGAGGGGCTTTGTTCCTTCCTTCCTTCCTTCTGTAAGCAAGAAGCAAGAATGGTAGTGAACCAGGCACTGCAGGGTCCAGATGAGCTCCCAAGAGGACTTCCTCCAAACCTTCTCTTGTTCAAATGGCAGGAGGAGGTGCCTCAGCTCCTTGGGGTGGGGGCTTCCTGGCTTTGGGGCCAGAGTAAACCTGGGTCAGGCTGGGACGTGTGAGTGTGCAAGCTACAAGCACACGCTTGCACACCCACAGGTCACTTCCTATGCCTTGAGGATGACCCCAAACGCCAGGACACACAGACGGAGACAGGCAGAGGGGCAGCAGCGAGGTGGCATGCCCACACAAGCACACACTTGCACACCCACAGGTCACTTCCTATGCCTTGAGGATGACCCCAAACGCCAGGACACACAGACGGAGGCAGGCAGAGGGGCAGCAGCGAGGTGGCATGCACACACACACCCGTGTACACAGACGTGCCCCTCCCATTTGGAACATGGGACCTCCGTCCGAAAGTCGCCTGAATTGCCCAGGTCCTACCCTTCCCCACAGTTCTCTTCTCCAAGGTTCATATCGGGGTTGGAGGGTTGAGGGCCCCTGGGGGGTTCCCTTCCGCCGCCCCATCTCCTGAGGGCCGAGGAAGAGGCAGGATGGAGTGGGTTGGTATTCCGAAGGGCGAAGGGCGAGGGGAGTCTGGGGGTTCCCTCGGCTGTAACCCGAGCGCCCTGGTGCCATGGGAACGGCGTGTTCGGCCCGCCCCCTACGTGAAAAATTCAGGAGAGGCTGGCGCGACGGCCTCCAGCGGCTGTTGCGGGGTGGGGGTTTCGAAGCTGCAGGGCCCCAGTTTTGGTGATAGGACAGAGTCCTGGAGGGAGGCGGGGAAGGAACCTACAGGGCCCGGGGGCGCATGTGTCATTCCTGGAGTCTGAGTCCGAGCTTCCCCCGCCCCGGGTCCTGGGTGTGAGTCCCCTGATCCCGGGAGGGCTCCTTGTCCGAGGCTCTCCAACCCACCTGGCCCCAAGCCGAAGGACCCTTACCCCGGGACGTGGGTTCGAGGCCTCCCTCGCCCCTGCCTGCGCCGCAGAGCCTCCCCTCCCTCGCCCCCGAGGCAGGCGCCTGGCGAACTCCGCTCCAACTTGACTAAGTTGGCGGCGGGCTGCGCGGGCCTTTACCTCGCGTGGGGAGGGGTCCAGGGTCCCCGGCCGCCGCAGCTGCCGGGTGCTGCTAGCTGCACCACCGCCTCCGCGCGCAGCCCCTCGGGCCGGTCCCGCCCAGCCGCCGGGGCCGGGGGAGGAGCCGCGACCCCGCCCCATCCAGCCCCGCCCCGTCAGGGCAGCCCCGGGGTCCCCGCCCAGAGGCCTCGGCCGCCCAACGACTTTTCGACTTTCCACAGAGCTCAGTTGACCCACTGCTGCAAGGCCTTCCTTCGCCTGGGGTGGTGGTGGCAGTGTCGGGGTGGGGGGCGAGAGAGAGGAAAGAAGGGATTTCTAAATTCCTGGGTGTGGACCCCCTCTGTATCCACTCCAGCGACGGGGCGCACCAACTTTCGCCTTCGCAGAATCCACCTGGGGAGCTGGTTGAATGTTGATTCTGAGGTCTCACCCTTCAGGAGAGGCAGATTTAGCCCGTTCTGGGGGAGGGCTTCAGGAATCTGCATATTAAACAAATGCCCAGTGATCTTGCAGAGTTCATGGACCCTACCTTGAGAAACTCAGCTCTGGATGGAGAATTAATTTGGGGAGGTGGCTGCAGGGGAGGAGGGAGCCTAGGAAGTCTGCACTGAAGACTTCCGGATATCTGATTTTGGCATTCCATTCATTCATTCACCAAGTTCTAGGTTAAGCACTCTTTATGAAGGGGGCGGTCCTGTGCCTGGAAGAAAGCCTGTCCCCTCCCTGATGAATATTTACTGGACATTTGGGCTGTGGCTGGTATGATTTGAGCACTTTGCCTCGATTATTAGCTCATTTAATTCCAGCACAACATTAAAAGGATGATTACGCTGAAGCTTATCTGGGCCTGCCATTCAAGATTCTGCCTCTCAGCCAACTGTCCCTTTCCATCACCGCCCATGGCTTTAAAAATAATTCTTCTTAGGCACTTGGAGGAGGAGAGATACATTGTGATAGAGTACGGCAGTTGGCTGTAGGGAACTGGGGATTCCGGCCATGAGGGACCAGGATCCAGGTTCTTTGAGCAGGGTGCTTCCTCTCGAGGGACCGGGGCGGGTTTGTATGTGGGCCCTTGCAGACCAGGCTGTACCTGTGCGTGGGGTTCATTGTCATGGCTGAGGGGATCCAGGTGTCCAGCTCAGAGCAACTTCCAGAGCAGGCCTGTAGATTAGCTCAGCCCCCACAGGGCTCAGGGCAGACACTGTACCCCCTCACGCCTGGCCTCCTTCTGTGGTTTGGCCTTCTGAGCATCCCTTTCCTCCAAGATGGACTGTGACTGGTGTCTTGTCGTGCAACTTAGCTTCTAGTCCCAGCTCGGCCGCTCGGCCGCTCATTCACTGTATGGCTGAGCAGTTTGCCACAGAGCTGGCTGACATCCAGCTACATCCTTGGGCTCACAGAGCCTCAGCCTCCCACTCAGGCCTCCGGTTGCCCACACTCCAGCCTCGATCTGCAGCCTGATAAAGGCTGGGCCGCAGGCAGCAGCGCTCAGTGTGCCTGGCTCCTCCGGTGTTCTCTGTGGTCATGACACAGCTGCTGCTGCTCATTGTGGCTCTCCTGGCCCTGGGTCATCTGCCGCCAGGTAAGCGTGTGTGTGTGTGTGTGTGTGTGTGTGTGTAATAGCCTCCAAGGTTCTGGGGCGTAGAGGAGGCCTAGACCAGTGTTTGTGCTCTGTCCCACCTCTGACCTGCTGGGCCCCTTAGGGCAACTTCCTGCACCTCAGTTTCTTAATCCTTAAAATGGGGTTCACGCAACAAATATTTTTTTGAAAAGTATTTACTGTGGGTTGGCACCATGACAGCTGCTGGGGATCCGGTAGGGAAAGAAAACAAGGTCCTTGCTTTCATGGTGCTGGTATTTTAGACAGAAAAGAACCACATAAACCCATGATATGTCAGGTGGTGATAAGTGTTCAGAAGAATGGAAGCTGAGCCAGGGGTCAGTGTGGTGCGTGCTTGCGGCGGGGGGAGGGATGGATGGGAGAGCTGATGGGGATGGGCAAGAGAGGCCCTGTGTATTTTTTATTCTGAACAACTTGAAATTTACACGAATGTAGAGAGATTAATATAAAGAACAAAGCGAGGGGCGCCTGGGTGGCTCAGTGGGTTAAAGCCTCTGCCTTCGGCTCAGGTCATGATCCCGGGGTCCTGGGATCGAGCCTCACATCGGGCTCTCTGCTCTGCGGGGAGCCTGCTTCCTCCTCTCTCTCTGCCTGCCTTTCTGCCTAGTTGTGATTTCTCTCTGTCAAATAAATAAAATATTAAAAAAAAAAGAACAAAGCAAGTCTTTTTTTAATGCAAATGTAGAGAATAATGTAATGGTATTTTTTTAAAAAAATATTTTATTTATTTATTTGACAGACAGAGATCACAAGTTTCATTTTAGAAAATGCCAAACATAAATTTAAAAATAGTATAACAAACCCCAGTGTACCTTCACCCAATCTCAACAATCATCACCGTGAACCAGCCTGGTTTTAGTGAACTATCATGAAGTCAGTCTCAGGTATCTTCACCATTTTATGTAATGTCGTTTTTTGTTTTTCGTTTTTTTTTTTGGAAGATTTTATTTATTTGACAGACAGAGATCACAAGTAGGCAGAGAGTCAGGCAGAAAGAGAAAGGGAAGCAGGCTACCCACTGAGCAGAGAGCCCTACGTGGGGCTCGATGCCAGGACCCCGGGATCATGACCTGAGCTGAAGGCAGAGGCTTTAACCCACTGAGCCACCCAGGCGCCCCTGTAAGGTCGCTTTTGAGCAGAGATCTGACTGCGGTGAGAATATTAAGATCTTCTCAGGCACCAGGAGGCAGGAAGGAGGGTGCCCGATGTGTCTGAGGAGCCTTGAGGAGGCCCGTATGGCTGGAGTGGGTGTGTACCAGGAGAGAAGATGAAGTCAAAGAGACGAGCAGGGTGGGAGGTACAGATCATGTAGGAGAAAATAGCAACCCCGGGTCTCCGGGTCATCAGAAGGTCGAAATGTGATGATGTGTTAAGAGTAGTTATAGGAACTGCCCTCACCTGGGAGTCAGAGTCTGATTCCAGAACCCACCACTTACTGGCTGGGAAAAGCTGGGTAAGTTGCTTCCTGTCCTGACCTATGAAAGGAGAGGCTTGCTGGCGAATGGGCTGCGGTTGCTCCGCCCTCTACACTGTCATTCCGATAATCTCGCTTGCCATGTATGGGGTGTTTACTATGTGCCAGGCACTGTGCTAGAATGATGAAAGTCCATACAGCTGCCCTGAAAGGGGGGAAGTTCCACAGAGGAGGAATCTGAGGCCAAGCTCACTCAGCGGAGAACTGGCAGAGCTGGGATTTGGATCTGAGCTGGGTTCATGCCGTCCGCTAACCGCTATACACGCCTTCTTCCGAGGGTGGATCCTCTGTCTTGTAGAGATTTTGAGGCCAGGCCCGTCTCATTCTAAGATTCTCTACCTTGGCAGGATGGAAGGATGGCCTGTTGACCGGGCAGAATAACACCCATGGGTTGGTCGGTTGGGAGGGTTCTGTGGGATCTCTCTCTCTCTCTCTTTTTAAGGAATTATTTATTTGAGAGAGAGAGAGAGAGAGATAACATGGTGGGGAGGGGTAGAGAAAGAGAGGCAGAGAGAGAACCCCAAGCAGACTCCCCACTGAGTCCAGAGCCCAACGCAGGGATCATGACCTGAGCCAAAATCAAGAGTCAGATGCCCAACTGACTGAGCTCGCCAGGTGCCCCCATGGGATCTCTTTTAATCGAGGGAGAGAGAGGGAAGCCTTTCCCCTCCAGCTCCTGCTCAGCCCAGTTCTTCAGAGCTGCTTTCTGCCTGCCTGGGTCACATGCCTAGAAATACTGCTAGAAGAGAAAGGTCTGCCTGAGCCTGCCTCTCTCCTCACATTTGCACACCTGTCCTAACTGGCCATCACCACATCCTGATGGTTTCCTTCCGGAGGCTTTCCACAGTTTTAGTGATTGTATTTATTCGCTAGGGTATTAATTGCCTTTCCTTCCAGAAGCTCCTTGAGGGCATGGACCTTGGCCCATCTTGTTCATTGTGGTATTCCCAATGGCCCAGGTTTGTTGAATGAATAAACAAAGGCGATGCCTCAGGCTGTGATCAAAGACCCTTAGAGGGTGTACAGGAGGACTTTTTCCTCCAAAACCCTACCTTTTCCATGGCCTGTGGCTAGAAATTCCTCCACTAACATTTAACAGGTCCCTATGTGTGCAAGGGAGTTTATGTCATGGTTACGAGTGTGGACTTTAGAGCCTGATTATCTGGGTTTGAATGGTGGTTCTGCTCCCCGTGTCTCTGTAATCTTGGGCAAGGTTGTTAACCTTCCCGTGCCTCAGTTTCCTTACCTTGTATTACAGGGATCATAATAAGGCCAACTGTAATTGTATAGTGTTGTGATGAAAAGTGCTTAGAGTGTACCTGAGCAGGGGGTGGGTAGACAACACATTAGTTTCCAGGGGCACCTGGGTGTCTCTGTCGGTTAAGCATCTGACTCTTGATTCCAACTCAGGTCATGATCTCTGGGTTGTGAGGTCGAGCCCCATGTCAGGCTGCAAACTCAATGCAGAGTCTGCTTGAGAGTCTCTCTCCATCTCCCTCTGCCCCTTCCCTCACTTGCTCTCTAAGTAAATTAAAAAAAAAAATCTAAAAAAAAAAAAAAAGGAAATCAGTTTTTAACTTATACCTAGTGACTAAGTATAACTTATACCTAGGTCTAACTTGTGACCTATGGGCTAACCTGGACTGAAATCTGAGGGCTCATTTGTAACTAGTTGTCTCATCTGTGACTAGGAGTCTAATCTGTTCCATCTAATCTAACCCCTTGACCTGTCGTCAGAGTTTGTATCCTGTGGCCCAAGTTATGACCTGTGGGCTGTTGTGTAATCAGTCACCCAACACGATGACCGGAAAGCTAACAAAAGACCAGACTTGTGATCTTTTTTTTTATTTTATTTGACACAGAGAGAGGTCACAAGTAGGCAGAGAGGCCACAAGTAGGCAGAGAGGCAGGCAGAGAGAGAGGGAGAAACAGGCTCCCCACTGAGCAGAGAGCCTGATGTGGGGCTCGATCCCAGGACCCTGAGATCATGACCTGAGCTGAAGGCAGACGCTTAAACCACTGAGCCACCCAGGCGCCCCCAGACTTGTGATCTAATGTGGGTCCCATGGTCTAGCTTGTAGTCAGGGATTTTATCTGTGACCTGTGGCTTAACCCCTGATATATGATCAAAGCTGTGCACAGCAGTCTAACCTGCAATGCCTGGGCTGCCCTGTGACCTGTGGTCTTCCTCTGCCTAGGGAGAAGTGAATTTAAGCGGTGCTGGAAGGGCCAGGGGGCCTGCCGGACTTACTGTACAAGGCAAGAAACCTACATGCACATGTGCCCCGATGCCTCCCTGTGCTGCCTTCCCTATGGATTCAGGCCTCTGGCCTCTAAGCCTTAATATGTGGAGCTGGTTCTGGGGCTGGCACCCTTGCTCTCCAATAAATATCTGCTGCTGGCTGTCTCCTTTGCTGCTTGCTCACTACCAGGCCACCCCGTGCTGGGGGTATAGGGGTGCACGAGGTCCTGGTATGGCCGGGATGGAGGGATGGTTGGTGAAGGGAGGCGAGGCGCCCGGGGCCAGTGGGTATTAATGACCTTGGTAAATGGTTTCAGGCCTGCCTATAAGATCCTTTCTGCTCTCTCCAACTCTGGAAAAATTACCCAATTTCCACAAACATCCTGAGTCTTCTCATCCATGCAGTGGGGATAAATGATAATGGCAGGAGAACTGGAACTTCTAGAAGGAATGCAAAAAGGAGATTAGAGTTAATAGTAACAATGTGAGTTAATAATAATAATGAGTTAATTACAGAAAGGATGAATAATGGTAGAGTTAATATCCTTTGGCATTTTAAAAGGCAGGCCCTCGAGGGCGAAAGGATTTCTCTAGGTTCCTTTATCTCCTCTTTTAGTATTGCAAGGGCCTGGCCCGGTGGAAAAGACCACAGCCTTTTAGGAAAGGAGTTTTCACTTATGCAGGGTAAGCAGAGAGGGGAGAAGTGGGCCTCGGCCAGACCCAGGGAACCGTGGGCACGGGAAGGCTGGGAGAAAACGTGAGCAGTCCGGATGGTAGGCTGACGGAGTCACATGCCAGTTACCCTGCATCAGGATGACATCTGGCTGAAAAACAGGTATCTCAACTTGCAGGGGCTTATCGGGAGTCAGGCAGAAACCACATCGGGTGAGCATCCTGTTGGGTCCCCTATGGCTTCCAAAACTTCGGGTGCAACGTCATTGTTTAAAGCGGGAAGCAGGGGAGGGTTGAACTGAGCAAGTTTCTCACTTTTACCAGGAAAGCAGACGCTGTCCCTGGAACTGTCCCCAGCAGACTTCTGCCTCCTTCTCAGGGGCCAGAGCTGTGTCACATGGCTATGGGCCGGCAGCTTCCGGTGTCAGGGAGGCTGGGAAGAATGTATTTGCCGGGATCGTAGACAGCACCTGGGGGTGGGGGAAGGGAGCTGGGGAAGACCTCCCGTGTTGACCCACCTTCTCCTGGTGTGGAGCCCAGACAGGGGCAGGCATGTTCAATAAGGTGAAGGGAACGCCAAGGACAGAAGGGCTCTCATCCCTTTGAGATGAGATTGTCCTTTGAGACTTTTCAGAGGAGTTCAGGGTGGTCTTGGAGTAAGAGAAAGGCCCCTGCTTGGCCTGGATAAGAAGAGTGGGGCTATTCAAAATACTTACCATCAGGAGGGAGTGAGTCTCAGGGCTGGAGCAGAGTCTTGGAGATTAGCTGCTGTGTTAACCCTTTAGTTGCTGGTATGAAAGGGACCTGGTAAGGTGCCAGAGACAGCTGGACTGGAGGAGTGGGGAGGGGATATGGAAGGATCTTGGGTGATTTTTACCAATCAGGAGGGAAGTACTGAATTATTTTAATAACAAAGCATGCTTCCTGAGTATCAGTCTTGCCTCTGTATCCCCCTCAGTTTCTGGGTGACCTAGATATTGAACTGATGGCCTCTGGGCCTGTTTTAGGACCCAGCGCGGTGGGGTGGAGTGGGCTTTGTGTTGGGAGCCTAGAAAGAGAACCAGATAAGAACCCCAGAGCCGGCCACAGAACTACAGTGAGCCAATGTGAGGTGGCCTTAGCCAGTATCACCAGTAGGCCTTGATGAGCCAGCAGGAGGCCTGACTACTTCACCAGCAACCAGCTGCTGCTAGAAAGTCAGTGGATGTTTTCAGCAACATCCAGATTCCAGCAGATGCTGTCACTGAAACTCCTCATCCCCAGCACAGCCATCCTATTTGGGAGAAGCAGGGGAGGAAAGAAGGAATCAGGAAGTCTGAGCAATTATACCAAAGAGACCAAGTCTCTCCAAATTCAAGAAACCTCAAGAGAATACTGAAGTTGTTGAATTAGACCAAGTTTTATACTGGGGTGAACTAAGTTTAGTTCTGCCCTCTGACTCCTCCCCTCTGCGTTATTCTACAAAGAGTGGAGAAGCTATGTTTTCTTTGCTCAGTCCCAGACATGGTGCTTGGAATCTGTGACCTTGTTGCAGTGAAGATGGTGATGAGTTTGAGGTGTGAGGAGTCAGATTCAAGTTCATACGCCAGCTCTGCGACGTCCAGGCCTCTGGCTGTGAGCACAGGGCAAGTCCCTTCCTGCTTCTGATGTCAGAATCCTCCCCGGCAAAATGGGCGTCCTAGCTCCGAATGGGGCGGCTGTGGGGTCAGATGAGATTCTCCCGTACTCTGTCAGGGCTCCGTAAAACTGTCTCTTCTCCAGAGCCAGAGGCACACCGCTGGCCTTCTTCTCTGCACATTTCAGACTTCAGAAAATCTCCAAGAACAATGCAAAGAATTCCCATAGATCCTTCACCCAGTTTTCCCAAATATTAACATTTTATCACTTTTACCTTATCAATTCTTCTCTCTCTATATATGTGTGTATATAAAAAATATAAATATATATGTGTGTATTTATCTGTATGTCAGACAGGAGCCCCTTTAGGCCTAAATACTTCAGTGGGTTTTTTCTAAAAACAAGGGCATTTTCTTATATAACCACAGTACAATGACAAAACTTGGGACATTCACATTGACAAAATTCTATGGTCTAATCTTCAGATCTTGTTAGCTTTTACCAGCTCTTCCAAAAAAGTCCTGTATAGCCCAACAAAACCTCTGGATCACATAGTGCAAGCAGCTGTCAATTTCTTTGATCTCTTTTAACCTGGAGCCTTTCTTCAGTGTTTCATGACATTGATGTCTTAGAGGAGGTCAGGCCAGTTATTTTGTGGAACGTCCCTCAGTTTGAGTTTGTCTGATGTGTCCTCATGACTGAATTCAGCTTATGCATTTTTGGCAGGAATATTCCAGAAGCAATGCTGTGTTTCTCTCAGAGCATCATGTTGAAGGCAGCCATCACCCTTCTAGGGGTTGAACTGAGACCCGACAGTCTAGATAGGTTTTTGGGGAAGCTCACACCTCACTCGTGCAGGACAGTTTCCCACCCAGCACCCTAACAGACCATCGTCAAAGCCCACATCCCACCGCCTAAGTCATACGGATGCACCTATGGTGCCAAGGAGATGAGGCCATTCTAGGGTGGAGGGTTCCTCAAGATACTGCACAGATGAGGCTCCCAAGCTCAGAGAGGGGGAGTGACTTGTCCAAAGCCACACAGCTCCTGAGGCACAGAGCTGGGATGTGGACTTAAATCTTTGAACTTCAGGTCAAGGTTTCTTCCCAGATAAACAGTAGCCACACATGGGTAGGACAGGCCATTGTGAAGGGGAAGGTTTGGGAGCAAGAGCGCTCCTTGGCCCTGGAGGTATGCAAGGTGAGCTAGGGGGGTGGACGATGCTACAGAAGGGATTTGTGCTGTGTATTGGCATTCAGCAGCACTATTTCAGAGCACAAACATTCCCCAGGGAGTCATCGAATGGCTGAGCTAGCGACATCATTTGGCCATTATTAGTAAGGACCAACAGCTTTACACACCTCATCTCATTTCATTCTCAGAGTCATGGTACTATTATCCCCTCCTTTTCTGGAAGGCAGCTGAAGCTCTTAGTGAAGCGTTGTCCAGGTCATACATCCAGTAAATGGTGTTCCTGGGACTCCACACTGGTCGTCTGGCACTTGATTTTATCTCCCTGATTCACCCTTACTTGTGTTTTTTAAAATTTACCAAGTAATATATGTTCATTGGAGAGAACTTGGGAAACAGAAGCACAAATAAGAAAGCAAACATCATCAGTATTTTCACTACACATAAATACCCACAAATAAGATATATGTAAAATGGGATTTGCAAATAAAAAGGAATAAAACTGCACACACTTTTTGGTGTCCTGATTTTATGTCTTTGTTTTGTTTTGTTTTTCACTTACCAATGTATAACGAGCACTTCCATATGTGCTTAGACAGTGTTCCAAAACAAGATTTTCAGCACTAAAATGTCTCCCAAAGCTTCTTTTTTTTTTAAGGATTTTTATTTATTTATTTGACAGACAGAGATCACAAGTAGGCAGAGGCAGGCAGAGAGAGAGGAGGAAGCAGGCTCCCCGCTGAGCAGAGAGCCCGATGCGGGGGCTCGATCCCAGAACCCTGGGATCATGACCTGAGCTGAAGGCAGAGGCTTTAACCCACTGAGCCACCCAGGCGCCCCTCTCCCAAAGCTTCTTTAAAAGTTTCCAATTTTTATTACTTGAGTAGAATGGTTAGAACACATTGTAGGAAAATAAAATATAGATGAGTTTCAAAATATTTACCACTCTTATAATCTCTGTTAGCTTTTTTAAAAAATATTTTATTTTCATTTTATGTTTCTAAGATTTATTTATTTGAGAGAGAGAGAGAGAGGAGAGAGCAAGAGTAGGGGGACGGGTAGAGGGAGAGGGAGAGAGAGACTCTTAATCCTTGAGGTCATGACCTGAGCCAAAACCAAGAATCGAATGCTTTACTGACTGAGCCACCTAGGCATCCCTAAAGATTTTATTTTTAAGTAATTCCTACACCCAATGTGGGGTTTGAACTCATAACCCTGAGATCAAGAGTCATATGCCCCTCTAACTGAGCCAGCCAGGTGCAGTCCTTCCCCACTCCCCACCTGCCTCCCCCTTAGCTTTTGTTACATATATTCTCAGGAGGTGATACCCATATATTTTTTTTTAAGTGTTACAAACCTCTGTGTGTGTGTGTATACTAGTATACATAGTGTAAATACTATTCATGTATATAAATACATAATAATAATGTTATATTCATATGTATCTGTTTTTAAAAAGATTTTGTTTATCCATTTTTAAAAAAGATTTTATTTACATATTTGACAGAGAGAGATCAGAAGTAGGCAGAGAGAGAGGGGGGAGCAGGCTCCCTGCTGAGCAGAGAGCCCGATGCAGGACTCGATCCCAGGACCCTGACATCATGACCTGAGCTGAAGGCAGAGGCTTAACCCACTGAGCCACCCAGGTGCCCCTTGTTTATCCATTTGAGATAGAGAACGTGTGCCTGCACATGAGCTGGGGCGGGGGGGGGGGCGGTGGTGGGCAGAGGGAGACAGAGAAATAGGCTTGGGGAACAGGGAGCCTGACGGGCAAAAAATATGGAACGGCTCACGAATTTGCATGTCATCCTTGCACAGAGGCCATGCCAATCTTCTCTGTATCTGTTCAATTTTAGTATACGTGCTGCCCAAAGGAGCACTATCCACATTTTCATAGAGACTCTTCTATTAGAGATTAGAGGAGCTCTTGTTCCACTGGCAGGTGGGAATCCACAATGGGAAAAGAACAAATGGGTGAGATGACAGGCACTGCAGGGGGTTTGGGGTAAGATTTGGTGGCCCCCTGCTCCCTTCCCCACCCGGGGTTTTCCATGGCAAAGTATTGAGTGGAATATGCTTATTGTGCCAGGGCTACCTCCAAGTCTGAGAGCCAGGCAAAAATCACATGTGGCCCCAGATTCCTTGACAATGGCTCAGGAAGGCACCTTCCTGGAGACTGCCATACAACGTGAACTTTCTTTCCCCAATGGAACAGGTCAAGTTTCTCTGGCGATACACCAAAGGAAGTTATTGATTATGTGTAGGGGATATTTCTTTTCTCTTTTAAAGAAAAATAGAAAAATAGACTTTTTAAAAAGATTTTATTTTTTTAAGTAATCTCTACCCCTACGTGGGGCCCAAACCCACAACTCCAAGATCAGGAGCCGCACGCTGCTTCCCCGACTGAGCCAACTAGGTGCCCCGTGTTATTTATATTTTCAGTGAAGTCCAGTCCAGTCCAGTCCACAATGTTACATTAGTTTCAGGTGTACAACGTAGTGATTTGACCTCTCTATTGTGCTCACCACAATGGTAACCACCACCTGTCACCATGATAGCACGGACTATATACCTTATACAGTACCTTTCATCAATGGCCATTTCTGTGAAAAAGAAGTACCTCTCCACAGCTGAATCACACAATGCAGTGTAAGGCCTTCATTGCTGTGTACTTTTCCTGCATATGGGAATCGAGGCAATTCCCATCTCTCATGCACACAGCCACTGTCTCCAGGAGGCATTCTTCTGGTTTCTTTGGACTACTATTGCTCATATTCGCAATCCATATATTTGACAAAGGACGCATTTCCAAAATATACAAAGAGCTCCTACAAATCAGCAAGAAAGAGACAGTCTAATAATATAGTAGGCAAATATTTTAGAGATTTTACAAAAGTAGGTATACAAATGACGCTAAGCCCATGAAAAGATGTTCAAAATCATGAGGCATCAGGGAAATGCAAATTAAAACCATCATGGGATGCCATCACACACCCACCAGAACGATTAAAATAAAAGAAAAAAATGGACCAAAATGAGTGTTGATGAAGATATGGAGCATCTGGAATGCTAATACCTTGCTGATGGGAATGTAATATGGACAGCCGCTTCGGAAAAACAGTTGAATGTAACTTTTATAAGAGTTACTTATAAATAAATAGAAATATGTGTATACAAAGACTTCTCTATTAATGTTATAGCTTTTTTATTTCTTCTCTCTTTTTTAAAGATTTTATTTATTTATGACAGAGAGAGAGAACGAGAGAGGGAACACAAGCAGGGGGAGTGGGAGAGGGAGAAGCAGGCTTCCCGCTGAGCAGGGAGCCGAATGCGGGGCTCAATCCCAGGACCCTGGGATCATGACCTCAGCTGAAGGCAGATGCTTAACAACTGAGACACCCAGGCACCTATAACAGCTTTATTTCTAATATCCTGTAACTGGAAACAACCCAAATGTCCAGGAAGTGACTGGATAAATTGAATTATATCTATACAGTACAACACTAACAACAATAAACAATAAACAACAGTAGCAATATACTCTGATACACACAACGTGAGTTAATCTCAAAAACATTATGTTAAGCAAAAAAAGCCATATACAAAGATGTACATACTGAATGACTCTATTTATACCACGTTCAGAAAGGCAAAACTAGGTTGATTTAAAAAGTAAGGGGAGTGGGGTGGTGCCTGGGCACTGAGTTGCTTGTGTCCGACTCTTGGCCTTGGCTCAGGTCATGATCTCAGGATCTTGAAATGAGCCCCTGTCAAGCTCTGAGCTCAACATGGAGTCCTCTTGAAGATTATCTCCCTCTGCCCCTTCCCCTATATGCCCAAGCGGTCTCTCTCAAATAAGTAAATAAATAAATAAATAAATAAAGGTAAGAAAAAATTTGGAAAAAACCCCCACCCAAAACCTCGTTTCTCCCTTTATCTTTTCTTTGGAGCACACTTAGTTAAATTTGGGTAAGTTATTCAAGCTTATGATGCAGCTACATTTATTTCACAGACTCACCAGAGAAAGAACTCTGTTCATGGCAGATGGATGATTCTCAACGGGAAGACACTGCCCTCTAGGGGTGGTTTTTGAAATTTGCTGGTGGTTTTTTTGTTTTTTGTTTTTTTCTTTTGTTTTTTCGAAATTAATGGAGTCCTTACTGGAATTTAGTAGGTGGGGGACCTGGGATGCAAGATGGCATGCTATGTGTGTGACTGACCTGGGAAATGACGTATTGACCCATTTCCCCCCCAAAAATTCAAATGTGCTGCTAGACATTTATGTAGGTGAGAAACCCATTTGTAATTCTCTGAGCCTAGAATCTAAGGCTGTTTTGCAAGTTTTTTTTTTGTTTTTTGTTTTTGCATATTGAATTTTCCTGGAATGAAACTACTGCGTAAATCAAGGAATGATTATACTTTGTTTTGGTTAGAACTTTACCCAAGCTGTTTACCGTTTTGGAAAGTCAGGATACAGAGAGCAAACACTTGGAGTCGTACTTGAATTGTGCATATGGGACCATGCATTTGAGTCTGCATTTGTAGCTTTTTACCCATGCTATGTATAGGCTCAAGATCTGACATATTTCATTATGTCTTTAAATGTATTTACATATCAAAATACATATTATTATGAAACAGTCCCTTTTCTCCCTTGTATTATGCTTAGAGCTTATTTTGATATTTTCCCTTGCAATTATATGAGTAGATAGGTTACAATATTTATGAATTTTCTTTTGGGACAGAAAGGGGGCACTGCAAAATATTTATTTACCCATTTTAAATTAATTAATTAATTAATTAACTTGAAAGAGAGCAAGAGTGAGAGAGCATAAGCAGGGAAGGGGGACAGCAGCAGAGGGAGAGAGGGAGAAGCAGGTTCCTTGCTGAGCAGCTCCTTGCCAGGACCCCAGGATCGTCACCTGAGCCAAAGGCAGATGCTTAACTGACGGAGCCTCCCAGGTGCCCCTGCAAAATATTTATTATAAAAAGGAGCATTGGGGGGGGGTGCCTGGGTGGCTCAGTGGATTAAACCCTCTGCCCTGGGCTCAGGTCATGATCCCAGTGTCCTGGGATCGAGTCCCGCATCAGGCTCTCTGCTTCTCCCCCTCTCTGCCTGCCTCTCTGCCTACTTGTGATCTCTGTACATAAATAAATAAAACCTTTAAAAAAAGGGGGGGGCGCCTGGGTGGCTCAGTGGATTAGGCCGCTGCCTTCAGCTCGGGTCATGAACTCAGGGTCATGGGATTGAGCCCCGCATCGGGCTCTCTGCTCCGCAGGGAGCCTGCTTCCTCCTCTCTCTCTGCCTGCTTCTCTGCCTACTTGTGATCTCTCTCTCTGTCAAAAAAAAAAAAAAAAAAGGAGCATTGTGTCTAATAAGACCCTGGGAACATGGAGCTCTCACCAATAGATTAGTGGGAACTCATGAGGGGATAAAGAGAGGGGCCACAGGTAGCCTTCCTCAGAATTCCACCAGGAAGACCCGAGTTTCACTGATGCCTGTTTCTCCCTAAGCATAGGGGCTCGGTGTTTCATAAAGACGTATTCCTCCCTACAAGAGTTTATAGCGAGGATACACTGAAATGTGAATACATGGAACGCAGCATGTACCACCCACATATGCTTTTGCAGCCCTGCTCAGAGCCTTGACAGTCATATGCAGTGACAGTCATATGAAGTGACAGTCTTATGAAGTGACAGTCATATGCAGACCAGGAGACCACTCTCTCCGCCATCCCCCATGCCCCAGACACAGTTGATTGGACAAGAGGTGGGGACCTCCCCAAGCCAAGCTAATCTTATAAGCTGGCCAGCGACCTACCAGGTGGCTTGGTACAAAATGATGAACTACATCAGGAAGATTCTGTTCCAAGAATTTGGGAACAGACTTGGGAAATACAGAGAATAAGCAGTTTATAATTGGAGTGGAAGCTGAAAAGATGCCTTAGTAAAAGTCATTTTGGGGGTGCTTGGGTGGCTCCATCCTTAAGCATCTGCCTTTCACTCAGGTCATGATCTCCAGGTCCCAGGATCGATCCCTGCCTGGGGCTCCCTGCTCAGCGGGGCCTCTGTTTGAGGATTCTCTCTCTCCCTCTCCCTCTGCCCCTTCTCTCTTTTCCCTCCCCCCTTTCCCCTTCCTATCATTAAGAGTCTCTTAGGTTTTTTTCCCTCTCTCTTTTTTTCCCTTCCCCCTTCCCATGTGTTCTCTGTTTTCTTTTTGAATTCCACATATGAGTGGGGTCATATAGTATTTGTCTTTCTCTGAATGACATATTTCATTTAGCGTAATACACTTAATGATAGGGAACAAACTGAGGGTTGATAGTGGGATGTGGGCGGTGAGGGGTAATGAGCTAAATGAGTTGGGCTTTAAAGGGGGCTCTTGTATGGAGCACTGGGTATTATATAGAAGTGATGAAACACTAAATTCTACTCCTGAAACCAATATTGCACTGTATGTTAACTAACTAAAATTTAAATTAAAAAGCAAATATTGCTTTGGCCAATGGGATTTAAGAAAGCACGATAACAGAAGTTTGAAAATGCTGCATATTGGGGCTTACCCTCTTAGACCTAGCTATCCATGTAAGACGCCAAGGTTAACCTCCTTGAAACAGAAAGGTCACATGGACAGAGACGCAGTCATACATATGGGTGACCCCAGATGAGAATACCAGAAGAACCACTCAATTCACACACAGAAATCTGAGAATTCATGAATAGTTGTTATTTTAATACACTAGGTTTTAGAGTGATTTGTCATGTAGCAATAAAAAAGGATATAGTATTTCTCTGTGTATTAGTTTAAATTATTCATCCTTTTAACCTTTCCCTCTAATTAGTTTAACATGTTTATAATAGTTATTTTAAAGTTGTCTGTGAAGTCAAATACCTGTACCATGTTTGGATTTGCTGCTATTGTCTATTTTTAGTCGATTGGTTATTAGTTATGCATCTTATTTTCCTTCCTTTGTGAAGGTCTTTTATTTTTTTTTAAGGTTTTATTTATTTATTTGACAGAGATCACAAGTAGGCAGAGAGGCAGGCAGAGAGAGAGAGAGAGAGAGGAGGAAGCAGGCTCCCTGCCGAGCAGAGAGCCCAATGCAGGGCTCGATCCCAGGACCTGAGACCATGATCCGAGGCGAAGGCTCAGCTTAACCCGCTGAGCCACCCAGGTGCCCCTGTGAAGGTCTTTTAATATCTTTCAACCTTGTGCTAGAAACTGTATTTAAAGGAACTGCAGAGTGTAGAGTAAGTGTTGTTTTCACTCAGGGAGAGTATAGCTTCGGCAAACCAAGAGAGCGAAGCGTTCTCAGTTCTCCTCGGGTTTGCAAACAGGTACAAAGGAACGTTTTGGAATTTCAACGTAATGATTTTTTAAAAGATTTTTAATTATTTATTTGAGAGAGAGAGAGAGAGAGCACAAGCAGAGGGAGTAGCAGAGGGAGAGGGAGAAGCAGGCTCCCCGCTGAGCAAGGAGCTGACCATATGGATGGATCCCAGGACCCCAGGATCACAACCTGAGCCAAGGGCAGAGGCTTAGTGGACTGAGCCACCCAGGAGCCCCTTCAAAGTAATGATTTATTATTAGATGATTATGAGGTTACAGAGATTAATAATGACTAAAGATGCCTAGGAAGAGCACAATAGAATTATCGAGAACAATCTGAGTTAATCTCTGAAAATGAACACCCTGTTACCTTAAAAAATTCTAGGAACATCAGGATACATAAACACACTTTTCATCAACTCATGGAACAATGATATCATCATATGTCATATAGATTCCAGAAGATTCCACTGCACACCTGTGAGACAGTGAGACTGAAAAAGGCAAATACTCTCTTATTATTATTGTTATGAAAATATTTTGACTTCATCTGAAAGGGGATTTCCTGGGGTAGACAAAGAGACGAACACAGAGATCAGCCACACGTGTTTATTGACAGAATTTAGGAATCCACTGTGGTCAGACTCAGGGCAGCTCCATCTGCGTTTTCATGGCTTCAGGCTTCAAAGAACTTAAAATGGCCATAGCTTTTCTCTTGGCTGGAACTTGGGCTTCACACAGCACAGTTTATTATTGGTACAGTAAACATAGACCCTTTCTCTCTTGGAGCATTTCTGGCGGCATCTGCCATGAAGATTCCAGCATTTTTGGGTGCCGCCTGACACAAAAAAGAAAGAAGAATGGAGACATGTCAGCCCTGAGAAGAGGTATGAAAGCAGGTCTTCAGTTTCCCTTGTCTTTGACCACTGGCCTCCTTTTTCTTTCCTTCCCTTTTTAAAAATTGTAGTAAAATACAAAGAACATAAAACTTACTAGTGCAAGCATTTTTTAAAAAGTTTGTTTATTTGTTTATTTATTTATGTAATCTCCATACCCAATGTGGGGCTCAAACCCATGACCTCGAGATCAAGATAGCATGCTCCTCCAACTGAGCCAGTCAGGTACCCATCAAGCATTTCAAAGTGCATGGTTCAGGGGCATTAAGTATATTAACAGTGTTAAGCAACCATCACCACTATCCAGTTCCAGAACTTTCTAATCATCCCAGAGAGAAACCCTGCACGTCTCTCCCCAGCGCTGGGCAATCACGTCTGCCCTCCACTCTGTTGATGTGCCTACTAAGGACATTTTATGCCAGTGGAATTATGTACCACATGGCCTTTTGCGTCTAGCTTCTTTCATTTAGTGTGTGTTCATGGTCATCCATACTGTTTGTTTTTTGGCTTTGTTTTTGGCTAACATTCCATTACTTTCTTCATAATTTTATTTATGTATTTATGTATTTATATTTTTGCCAAGGTCTATCATTAAGAGGTGGCTGTACTTAAGTTTTTTCTCATTAATTGCAGTTAAGTACACATAATATAAAATTTGCCTCTTAGCCTTTTTTAAGCACACAGTTCGACGGTGTTAAATACATTGTGGGAAGCCATCATCACCAGCCACCCGCATAACTCTTTCATCTCATAAGACTGAAATTCTTTTACTCATTAAACAGTAATCCCCATTTTCCCCTTCCCTGGAGCCCCTGGCAACAGCCCATCTATATTTTTTGGGGGGCCTTTCCTGTCCCAGGATCTTGATCAATCAACAGATTGCAAGACTTGCCAACACAGCTCCCGAAAGAAGTGTTCTGACGGTTTTGGGGGTGGGATGGCGCCCATGACCTCAACCTAGAGGCACACGCATCCGGGACAGTATTTCTATTCCAGCCACAGGTTTTGCAGCAGTTAAGGATGAAATCCTCTGCTTGAACCAAATGAGGACCTGTACACCCTTCTCTGTTCTGCAAAGCCCCACGACTGCTCCGCCTCGGGTCTTCAGGGGCTCTGGCAGCTGAACGAAGCCTGGGACCTCCAGTTGTGTCTATTAAACCACTGTCTTTGGACAGCTAAAGCCCTGACTCTTCTCTATTTTCTTCCTTTGTAAGTTAATTATAAGTTTCATTAATTTGTAAATTTTATTATTTCCTTCTTCCTGCTGTAGGTTTTGACCAGGTGTATTTTGTGATCGGGAGTAAGTTTTCTTTGAAACGATCTTTTGACCAATACAGGGGAGAGAGTCTAGGGGGAAATCTGTGCTTCAGTGAAAAAACGCATCATCCGGAGCAGGGGTTCTCAGCTGGGGTGATTTCGCTCCTCAGGGGATGTTTGGAATGAAATGTGTGGAGACATTTTTAGTTGCTGCATCTGGTGAGAGGTGCTATTGGCAATTAGTCAGTAGAGGCCAAGGATTCCACTAGATATCCTACAAAGCACAGGACAGCCACAACAAAGGACTATCTAGTCCAAAGTGCCAAAAGGTCAATAATGGTCAATAGTGTCAATCATGCTTGGTCTAGGCAGACCACAGTCTTTACCGTTATCTGATTTTGATTATGTGGGAATTATTTTACAACTCTATGAACTGTTGATAAACAATAGTAGGGCAAAATAAGTATTTCTCTAGGGGTGACTGTGTGGCTCAGTGGGTTAAGCCTCTGCCTTCAGCTCAGGTCATGATCTCAGGGTCCTGGGATCGAGCCCCGCATCGGGCTCTCTGCTTCACAAGCAAGGAGCCTGCTTCTCTTTCTGCCTGCCTCTCTGCCTACTGATCTCTCTCTGTCAAATAAATAAATAAAATCTTTAAAATAAATAAATTAAATTCAATCAGTCTTTTTTTTTTAAAAATATTTTATTTGTTTATTTGACAGAGATCACAAGCAGGCAGAGAGGCAGGCAGAGAGAGAGGGGGAAACAGGCTCTCCGCTGAGCAGAGCGCCCGATGCGGGGCTCGATCCCAGGATCCTGAGATCATGACATGAGCTGAAGGCAGAGGCTTTAACCCACTGAGCCACCCAGGCACCCCTAAATTCCATCAGTCTTACATAACATCCAGTGCTCATTACATCACACGTCCACCTTAATGTCCATCACCCAGTTATCCCATCCCCCCAACTCCCTCCCCTCATTTCCCCACATCTTGACTGACTCTTGGTATCACCCATCAGTCTTTTTTTTTTTTTAAGGTTTTATTTATTTATTTGAGAAAAGAGAGACAGCAAGAGTAGGGAAGGGGCAGAGGGAGAGAAGCAGACTCCTGCTGAGCAGAGAGCCCAATGTAGGGCTCGATCTCAGGACCCTGAGATCATGACCTGAGCCAAAGGCAGAGGCTTAACCCACTGAGCCACCCAGGTGCCCCGGAAAACCAGTTCCTATTTATGCTTTGATCCCGTTATAAAATCTGCCTTGTTCTCTCATTATGAGTCATATAAAATCTTTAACACAAGCTCATATGTACATAGAAGTATACACACATATGTATGAGCCAGGAATTTTTTTTTACAAGGTTTTATTTATTTTATTATTTGAGAGAGAAAGAGAGACAGAAATAACGACAAAGAACATGAGTGGGGAGGAGAGTGAGAAGCAGGGAGCCCAACCTGGGGCTTGATCCCAGGATCCCGGGATTATGACCTGAGCCGAAGGCAGAAGCTTAACTGACAGAGCCACCCAGGTGCCCCTAGTTGGTTTTTTTAAAAAATTATCTTTTAAAACTTCTTTTGAACCCTGAGAAGACTACCATCACAAGAACCAGTTTCTGAAAAAAATATACTGAGAGAAATCTGACGTGTGATGCAGACACTAAGATAGCTAATGGGTGTTTATTTCCGGACTGTCTGAAATGGAGCTTGGTGGAAAATTTGACCCATCATGGTAAAGAAAACCCATAAACTCTTCTTCTTCTTCTTCTTCTTTTTAAGATTTTGTTTTTAAGTAATCTCTATACCTAACATGGGACTTGAACTCAACCCCATCAAGAATCACATGCTCCGGGGCGCCTGGGTGGCTCAGTGGGTTAAAGCCTCTGTCTTTGGCTCAGGTCATGATCCCAGGGTCCTGGGATCGAGTTCCGCATTGGGCTATCTGCTCAGCAGGGAGTCGGCTTCTTTCTCTCTCTCTCTGCCTGCTTCTCTGCCTACTTGTGATCTCTGTCAAATAAATAAATAAATAAATCTTAAAAAAAAAAAAAAAAGAATCACGTGCTCCACTGACTGAACCAGCTGCTGCCCGGGAAACTTATCATCTGTTCTAAGACGACGCTGGTGGAGAAGTTTGATCTGATCAGTGAGGGCAGCTCCAGTATATGTCCCACCCTCCAGCTTAATAACCCTCGGAAAAACAGCAAAAGTGGGACAGGAAAAGGAACCACTGTCTCAGGGACTCTGCACGGCTGCCTAAATCTCAAGGATTCGAATATGTACTCACTTCTGTCTGTCTTTTCTGTGGAGGACCAGAGGCTTTTCCTTGCCAGAAAGCAACAGTGTTTCCTGCGACTAAAAACAATTGTAGTTTGTCTTCCTGTTTGGGAAAGCCGACCTGCCTTTCTAGTGACCGAGGTGCTCTTTTTCCTGGGACATTAATTAAGGAAGGGCAGTTTTGCCAAAAAATCATGCCGTCCTTATCATTCTCAACCCTCAGAAAAAAATAGAAAGAACTTGCCGTATGTTAAAATTAAAACTTGCTAAACTAACAGAAGGCCCTGAAGAGCCTAAGTGACTCATAATTTATTCATGGGTCCAATGTTTACTGTTTTTCTCCCCCCAGCAAATTGTAGAAGGCCACGATATCTTGCCCAGCATCTTTTCCTTTCCTTGCTGTAGAGTTGGATTAAGTTGGAACAATTTATTGCCTTTTCATATCAGGAATCAAACTCGCTCTTGAACTCAGTGGTTGGGAATGAGTATATTCTTCCACAAAACACCTGTTCTCACATGGTGATGAAAAGAATTGCACAAAGAAGCTGAAAGACTTGGAATCAAGCTAGATGGGCTTACTAGCCCTGGGGTAGGTTGTCTGCGATGGCAATTTCTAGGGAAACAGTCTGGAGGGCACTGGAGAAGTTCAGGGCAGCACCTGAGTTTTCCACGTGCTCCTTCGTGAAGTCATCAGAGTCGCTGACAATGTCACTAAAAAAAAAAAAAGACTACCATAGTCTTTTGACAATTCTAGGAGTTCCAGAAAGCCACTGTCCATCATCAGCTGGGATTAGACATCATCTTGCCACAGGAGGGAGATACATGTGGAATTGCTGGTAATGTCTGCTACACTCATATTTCCCAGAAAGCTTTCTTTCTTTCTTTTTTTTTTTTTTTTTAAGATTTATTAATTTATTTGACTGAGAGATCACAAGTAGGCAGAGAGGCAGGCAGAGAGAGAGGGGGCAGCAGGCTCCCCGCAGAGCAGAGAGCCCGATGCGGAGCTCGATCTCAGTATCCTGGGATCATGACCTGAGCCGAAGGCAGAGGCTTTAACCCACTGAGCCACCCAGGTGGCCCCCCTGAAAGCGTTCTGATGTGTGCGTGTGCGTGTGAAGACATCAGCATAAGCAACCAAAGCATTTGTTGAGTGAACCATATAGTCTGACTTCTAAGACTCATGAGTTTGTTTCTGGTGGCTTTTCCTGGATATTCCCAACAGGACTCTGGTCCTGGGTGCACACGTTTGTTAGTGATGCTTTTTCTCCTGATAGGAATACCACTCACTGGGGCACCTGGGTGGCTCAGTGGGTTAAGCCTCTGCCTTAGGTTTCAAGTCATGATCCCAGGGTCCTGGGATCGAGCCCTGCATCGGGCTCTCTGCTCGGAGGGGAACCTGCTTCCCCCCCTCTCTCTGCCTGCTTCACTGCCTACTTGTGATCTCTCTCCATCAAATAAATAAATAAATAAATAAAATCTTTTTTAAAAAGGAATATCACTCATTAAGTGTGCCCTATCATGTGTAATCAAGATCACTTTGAGTAGGAAGTATTAATACAAATTCATGAGATATACGTATCCAATGTGTTGATTTTCCCACCCAGTTCTGTCTACTGAAAAGACGTGGAACGTCTTTTGAATTGAATATCTCTAGCATCTAGATCACGGTTCTGAAATACCACTCCCCTACTTAGAAAAACAACAACAACAACCAAAAACCCCAGAGCTTCTTGAAGAAATGAGGATTTCAAGATTTGGGGCAGGAATTGTGCCTAGAATGTCTTGTCACCCCACATAACCAGCTACGAACCAGTGAAACTGCTTTTGTCACTTAACGAAAGGACAAAGTCTCAAGTCACATCTTTCAGAAATTTTGTATTTGAAATCATATGGGCAGGACTGGAACATTACATTCTTTCCTGAGCAGCCACTCTCTCAAAACAGAAAAGGATCCTTGATTTCAGAGCCAAGGGCAGACTGTCAGAGAAGGGGATTTGGGATACAAAATTCCACATCTCTCTTCATTTTGTACTTTCCATGGAAATGAAACCCTGAATCCGTTTCTCAGTCTCGGCCTGGTGTTACTCCCTTTTCACATGAAGTCTATTAAACACTATTTCACAGAGAAAGACATATGCCATATGATTTCACTCATATGTGGAATTTAGGAAACAAAGCAGATGAACATAAGGGAAAGAAAAAAAAAAAGAGAGAGGGGAGCAAATCATAAGAGACTTTTAACTATGGAGAACAAACATGGTTTTCTGGACGGGCTTTGGGGGGGGATGGGCTAACTGGGTGATGAGCATTAAGGAGGGCTCTTGTGGTGAGCCCTGGGTGTTGTATGTAAGTGATGAATCACTAAATTTTACTCCTGAAGCCAATATTACACTGTAAGTTAACTACAGTTTAAATAAAAACTTGAAACAAAACAAAACACATAATTTCATTTACATTTTACTCAAGCTCCATCCCTCTCCTGAACCCTATAGAAACCTTATTTGTTCTGTCTTTCGTCTCACAGTTCCTTTATTGTGCATTTTCCTTTGCTGTGTCAAGTTAATATGTCTAACTCCATTGGACAGCAAATGTGTTTCTTGCGGTGTCTCTAAGCTGGGCTTTATCACAAGGAAACTCTCACAAACCAGCAGGGATACATGTAATAAGGCTACCACAAGTCAAAGATGGGACAATTTGACTTTCTGCAGCAATAAAGATTGCAATGAATAAAAATTCATCAAAGATATTAAAAACTATTTTGTCACACTTGGGGGAAACTCCTGCCAGCTTAGCAGGAAGGGCGGATAGTGAGGCCAGGGGTAGGGGTGGGGGATGGGCAAGTCTAAACATGGTCTGAACCCGGTTGGTCTTCCCATTGCCCTCTCATCTGGTAGTCAAGGTCCCTCAAGACCTGGACCTTGAATGCTTCCTCATTTGCTTCCTCAGTTCCCCCTCACCATGCCCCTAACCCCAATGGTGTGCCAGTTTCTGAAGACCCCATGCTCTCTTCCACAGCTGGATCTTTCTTTGCATAAGCTGATTTCTGTCTGGGCCATCCTTCCTGCTTCCTTCTCTACTCCTTCCCCTTCTAATCTCAGCATACTTTTCAGGACTCAGGGTATCCCATCAGGAGGACTCTCCTGGCCCTCACACTGGGCTGGTCCCTCCCATGTGCATCTCAGATCCCTAGACCCCCTCTGTCAGAGCTCATGCCACCCTGGGTCGTAAATGCCCTTCGTTTTCTCCCCCAGGGCCGTTGTCATTTATCTCTGTGGCCCTAGGCTCCGACACAGGGTCCGGCACAGAGTCTGGCACAGAGGCAGCAACAGAGTACGTGAGTTTTTCTCTCTGTTTGAGGTGGTTGTGATCTTTACAAAGCCGAGAACATTCTGGGGACTATTGGTAAAATGTCCACGGTTGCCCTCTTCTTCCTGCTTCTCCCGCGCACCCCTTCCGTTCTTTCTCACGCTCAAGGCCACCTGCACCTGCTTCCTGAGAGAGCACAGATGGATGGCACGGCTGGGCCAGAAGCTTTAGGTGTCGTGGTTGGCACCTAAGCTCTGGCACCTGCTGTGGGCGAGGGCGCCTCCTCTCCGTGCTTCCAAAAGGGGAGCTCCCGAGGCTGGGCAGCCCATCCTCCCAGGCCTGGGGATTCCGCGACCAGGTCTCAGTCTGCACACCCTGCCCAGAGGGGTCCAGGTTACCTGGCGTGAGCTGGGACAAGAGCAGCAGAGCCGCCAGAGTCAGCAACAGGAGCTTCATGGCTGAAGTGGCCCAAGGTGAGGCTGCAAGTCCGAGGGGATGGCGAAACGGATGGGGCAGGGCTCGGGCCTCTCTGGCTAGAGGTCCCTTTGTTCAGCGGGACCGCTGTCACCCGCACGTGCCCTCAGCCGCCCACGGCTTCGGCCCCCGCAATCCCGGAGCCCAGGGTCTGCAGCCACACACTCCGAGCTGGCACGCCTCCTGCGGTCATTTGGTCAGTGGGGGTGGGGTGGACTGGGGCGGGGGGGGGGGGGCAGGCAACCGGGTCCAAGGTCCTTCCACCATCTCTAAACCGCCTGCACCGAAGGACCGCCAGGGGGCGCCACGCACGCGGAACGCAGAGGGGCTGGAGAGACCTTGCCCAGACGGTGACGGCACCTGCAGGTGAGCCCACCGGGCGTCCCAGGCAGAGGAAGTCGGCCCTGAGGCTTACGTTGGGGTTGAGAGTGAGAAACATGATGTGACCGGAGGGAAACCGGGAGAACGGTGGTGAGCGATGAAGCTCCCAGCACCAGCCTGGCCGTGCCCTCCGCCATCGGAGGGCCAACAGCGCCGTGTGCCCTTTACCCCTGGGGGCAAGTCTTCTGGACCCGGGGCCGAGGCCCTCCCCAGAGATCCAGGAATCAGCTGTTGGGGTCCCTCCTCCGAACTCCCAGGTCCGGAAAGTCCCTTTGTCTCCCTTTCTTTCTGTAGTCACTATTCTGTTTTCAGGGTTCTCTTGTTCTTTCAGTCTTCCAGCAACGTGTGACCAATTCCTTGAGTTAAACATCCTGTTGCCTTCCATTTCCTGACTAGATGCTACCTTCACTGGCGTCAAGGGTACAAAAGCATATATAGGGTTTACAAGACAAAATGACTCAAAACTATTTCCGTAGGGGCAACAGAATGAGGAGGTTAAAGACTGAAAAATAGAAATGAGGTCAGGAGGTATAAACAACTATTTTTAAAAAAGATTATTTATTTTAGAGAGAGAGTGAGCTTGCGAATGTGGAGGGGAGGGCCTGAGGGAGAGAGAGAGACAGTCCCAAGCAGACTCCCGGCTGAGTGCAGAGTCCAGTGTGCGACTGGATGACACGGGACATGATCCCAGAACCCCCAGATCACTACCAGAGGTCGCCACCTGAGCAGAAACCAAGAGTTGGTGGCCCAGCCAACTGTGCCACCCAGAGCCCTCCAAACAACTCCTTCTGAAACCTTGATGATGAAGAGGAGTCAGTGGGGAGAAAGGGACACCGTGCCTAAAGGCTAGAAACCTGCCACTATCGTGTTCACTTCCGTTAAAGAGGCTTATCTCTTTAAACAATGTGTTCCTTGAGGTTCGATCTGGGAAGGAGCAGAACCATTTTCAGTATTAGGGGCCAAGGAATTTATTATAAGAATTAAACTTTATTCAGAGTTTATTTATTTATTTGATGGACAGAGATTATAAGTAGGCAGAGAGGCGGGCAGAGAGAGAGAGAGAGAGAGAGAAGCAGGCTCCCTGCCGAGCAGAGACCCTGATGTGGGGCTCGATCCCAGAACCCTGAGATCATGACCAGAGGGGAAGGCAGAGGCTTAACCCACTGAGCCACTCAGATGCCCCAGAATTAAACTCTATTCAATTGCAGAAGGAGCTGGGAAAGTAAAGATCTGTTCAGGATGGTAGTGGGGTTGCCAAGGGAGCTGGTGTAGATGTCTGAAAGACAATGGACAAAAATACGAATAGACAATTCCCAAAAAAGAATTAAAAGACTCGTGAACATGTGAAAAGATGTTCAATATTACTCATAATAGGAATTTTAAAAAGCTGTCTGTTGTGGATTGAATTGCACGCGCCCCCCCCCCCAGCCCCTAAAAGAGAGATGTTCAAATCCCAACCCTAAGCATCTGTGAATGTGATTTATCAGGAAATAGGGTCTTTGCAGATGTAATCCAGTTAAAGTGAAGTTGTACTGGATCGGACTGGGCTGGGAAAGGAGGGAAATTTGGACAGAGACCCTCAGGGAGAAGCCGTGCGACAATGGAAGCAGAGACTGGGGTGACACAGCTGTAGGCCAAGGGACAGTAGGCAACTGCCAGAAGCTAGGAGAGAAGTGTAGAACAGATTTTCCCCGGAGCCCCCAAGGAGGAAGCGATCCTGCCAACACTGGTTTTGAACTTCTAGTCTCCAGAAGTGTGAGAGAAGAAAATTTTGCTCTCTCTTTCTCTCAAATAAATAAAGAAATAAATAATCTTTAAAAGGAAAAAAGGGGGGGGCACCTTTCAAAAAAAAAGAGGGTGGCTCAGTCAGTTAAGTGTCTGCCTTTGGCTCAGGTCATGATCCCAGGGTCCTGGGATTGAGCCCCAAGATGGGCTCCCAGCTCAGTGGGGAGTCTGCTTTTCCTTCTCTTTCTGCCCCTTCCCTGCTCATGCGCTCTCTCTTTCAAATATATAAATCAAACATCTTAGAAAAAAAATTTCTGTTATTTTAAGTCTCCCAGGTTGTGGTCCTTTGCAGTGGCAGTTCTGGGAAACGGATACATCATCATGTCAAGTTTATTATTACTAAGACACTAATGTATCTTTAGGTGTTTATGACAATGAACAAGGAACATTGTTGTTTCTGCTCAAATGGAAACATCTCTGCCCTTGTTCCTTTTTTTCTAAAGAAAAAAAAATGTCCTACAGGTCATTTAGGTATGCAAACTTTTTCTTTTTCTTTTTTTCGGAAGAAGTTTATTTAAACAACAGGACGCTTGAGTTGAAGGGAAAATGATCTAGGATTCATTTCTTTCTTTTTTTTTTAAGATTTTTATTTATTTATTTGACAGAGAAACAGCAAGAGAGGGAACACAAGCAGGGGGAGCTGCAGAGAGAGAGGGAGAAGCAGGCTTTCCGCTGAACAGGGAGCTGGATACGGGGCTCCATCCCAGGACCCTGGGATCATGACCCGAGCTGAAGGCAGACGCTTAATGACTAAGCCACCCAGGAGCCCCTAGGATTCATTTCATTTAGAGTAATTCATCCGTGCTTAAAGACATTGCCTTACATGTAACAGCTATGTACAAAAAAGTTATAACATTGTCCTTGGTTTTATAATGATAAATGAAAACCATTAAAATTCTCCAATTGAACAAGGTATGCAAGGATTTTTATGTTGCTCTTTTTTTTTTGTCGTTAAACAGTGAGAGAAAAATAACTTACCAGAATAAAAAGATAAGAGCTGAATGAACATGCCATGAATAGAGAGAGGGGGTATTTTCACAGATGCAAAATACAGACCCCGTCCTATGGGGTATTTTCTCCATTTGATGTCAATTAAAACATAGCCTTGGCCATTTAGTTAAAAAAATGCAATATACTTGTGCGCGTACACAGTTACCTCATGTGCAATAAAGGAATGGGGAAGGGGACAATGAAAGAATTGAGAAAATGATACTGTAGTAGTCAGGATGTGGTGGAACCAAACTGCAGTTTTCTCATGGAGAATGTCTTCCTGGTCTAGAAGAACAGAGTTGAGTTTTAGAGTAAATAACAGGTTCCCTTCTTAGTAGACACCTGTCTGCTGCTGGAATACATCAGTTCTATCTTCATCCTCCATTTCCAGCTGTGCAGGTGGGTCTGCTTCATTGATTGGCTGCCCATCAAACCGGAACCTGATCTGTGGCATAGACAAACCCTGTCGTTGACAATGGGTTTTCACGAGTTTACTGAGTGTGTAGCCTCTTAATTTTTTTTTTTTTTTACCATAACCTGTACAGCTGTTTTCTCTACCACACAGAATTTATTTGCAATTATGCTGGACAAAAAAAAAAAAATAGTTTGTAGCCTGCCAATTTTATACACATTCATTTATACACAAGTTTGTAGAATTTGATGTAGCCTCTTAATCTTAAACTGCACAGTGAACCATCCTGCCTCGCCACTGTCAGGTTAGTAGGACCATTGTTCTCAATCTTGACTCCTTTCTTGGGCTTTTCATTGGTCATGGTGAGTGCCAGAGTCTCAGGTGTCACTTGACCAAAGAGGTGTCCCAGGTCCTCCTGGACCGAGCACAGAGCAGCACCAGGAGCGGCAGCAGGGGGGTGGGGGGGGGGGGCGTGGGGAGGGTCAGTGCATGCGCGTCGTCGGAGGCGTGCAAACTTTTAGTGTACTCACTTGCCTTCTTTGGGATGCTGAATTGACCCCTGAAGACATAAAAAAGAAAAAAAAAAAAGAAAAAGGATCACATGTTCTAGCCCATCTGACCCCATCTCCAACTCCAGCCAAGGACGTTGTTGAAAAAGAGGACATTTCTGCTGTATATTTCAAGTCTTGAATAAATATGGAAATAAGAGGTGCTAAGGGTTACTGTTGGGAAATGTTCCAAGTGGGACCCCGGCACGCTTTGGGCTGCACAGAAGCCTCTAAGGCTGAATGCCACTGTGATCTGGACAGCTTCAAGATTCCAGGAAGCCGACTGTGAGAAGAGATCGTGGGCGGCTGTTGGTCGTGGTAATGAGGGGCTGTTTATAGCTTTTCCAGAAAGATACCCAGGCTGGGGTGCCTTCCTTAAAACATTTGCCTGGGTCTCCAACACCACCTTGTCGGGGGTGCCGGTGTTGTCAGAGGCAGTGTCTGCCGGCGACCACAGGTGTGCTGGGGGGGAACCTGGTAGCCCATGAGGCACCTTAAGGTGATGAAGAAACCACAAGTGTCATGGGCAGGCAGCCTGGTCTTTACACAAACACGGGAGCGCCAGCCTCCCAGGACTCCTCAAAATACGGCCACTCTTCCCGTTCAGGGTACCGTAGATGACCCGTACTGTTTGTTCCAGACATTGCATTCCAGGCAAAAGTGAAAAGACAGGACCTCTGTTGGCAAAAACATGACGTTCCGCAGCATTCCATTCGCCCTGATTTTCGGCATCCAGAGAACAACGGTGTATGAGGACTGGCTTGGTCCCTACAGCCCGGCTCTTCCAATCTGCTCATCGGTGAGACTGAAGCCCAGAGAAGGAACCAGTGTCCTTCCCCGGGTCCCACTGCCAGTGAGCCAGCACCAAGAGCTGAATATTTTCACTTGTCTCTCCTCCTCAATGCCCAAATCCTCCCTGACACAGAGCGGGGCATTGGTGGGGCCTCTTCTCTTAGAGAGGAAAAATATTTGATAGACATATTCTTCCCAAGGTCTGAATGAATGTCTTTCCTTCTCTGCTCTTTTGCTCCCAAACTGGAAAACTACGTCCGAAAAAAGGAGCTAACTTCACGTACATTCCAGCCGTGGTAATGGTGGAATTCTAGATCGGATCATGCAGGACTCTGGGGCCATAGTAAATAAAAAGACCGTGCATGAATGGAGTCTTGGAGGGTTTCAAGTGGAGTTATAAAAAGGGCTGACATATTAAAACAATCTTTCTGGCTGTGGTGGGATTTCTCCTTGCTAGTCTCTAGAAGGTGAAAGTGGACAGAGGGGGGCGTGTCAGCTCAGGGGTGTTGGTCCCACTGTGGGTGTGGGGAGTTGGGGTGATGACTGAGAGCTCTGAGGGACACAGGCTGTTCCAGGGCTGAGCACAACCTGGGAAACTGAGGCGGGTGTAAATGGCGTGTGTTCCAGTTGATTAGAGGGAGCTGAGAGTCCAGACCTCTCCTCCTTGGCTTGTCACTTCGTCCGACCAGAAACTAGACTCTGAGCCTGAAGTGACGAAGCCCTTTTTGCCAACCTTGTCTGTCCTGGTGCTCGTGTCCCAGGTCATTTCAGGTAACCCAGAGCTCTTCAGGGGAGGGATAGGGTAGAGAGTGGATCTCAGCCAGGGCACTCTGACGCCTGGGAGGAAGGGCTGGCGGGGTGGCAACGTGAAACACCACTCATCTGGGAAAGAGAGAAGAGCCCCCAAATCCTGGGAGAGACCCTGCCCTACCATTTGCTAGCTCTGTGACATCCTCAGCAAATGATTTGGCTCCTCTGAGTTTCAATGTCTCATTCTTCGGTTTAGAATAATAAATCAGGTTGAGGGTTCAACATGGAACAGGCTGAAATTTGATGCAACAAATGTAGCCTCTTTATTTTCTAAGCCCCAATAAGAGGAGAGCTGGCACCCAGCCTTAGGTGCCAAGGGAAACTCTCAGGTTTTTCTATCAGCCCCCACTCCCCCAAGACCTCCTCTCTTTGGTCAGCTCCAGGGGCCAGGGGAGGAGATCTGGTGCGTGAGGAGCGTGGGGGAGGACAGGGAAAGCAGGAAAGAAGGGAGGCAATAGCGACCTTTTCTCACACTAGTCCCTGAAATCACTTGGCTTTCGCACCATTCATAGCTGCCTTAGGGAAGACGGGATCTCACAACCACCATTGCCTGTCTGTGCCAGTCCCTGTACCATAGCCTTGGAAAGGTTTTAAGTAGCGAAGAGTCCTTGTCAAACTCGCCCAGCCCAAGGTGGTAGCACCATGTCCTCTTTCCAATCTGACAGAAACTTCTACTCCTACCACCCTCGGCATCGCTCCAATCTTTCCACAGGGTCAGGGTCTGAATGGATGGCTCGTGTCTGTTCATGTTAGACACATGCATGAAGCACCACTTGCGTGGGGAAGAGGGAAGCACCTCCAAATCCTGAGTTAGACCTTGTTCCACCATTTGTTAATTCTGTTCTAATTTACTCATTTCTTTTTTAGAGAGGGAGAAAGGGTGGGGGAGGGGCAGAGGATGAGAGAGAGAGAGAGAATCTTTTTTTTTTTTTTAGAAATCATGATAGTATTTATTTTTTTTTAATTTTTTATTTTTCACAGCACTCACCATAGCACATACCCTCCCCAATGTCCATAACCCCACTCCCCCTCTCCCAACCCCCTCCCCCCAGCAATCCCCCCAGCAACCCTCAGTTTGTTTTGAGATTAAGAGTCACTTATGGTTTGTCTCCCTCCCAATCCCATCTCGTTTCATTTATTCTTCTCCTATCCCCCTAACCCCCCATGTTGCATCTCCACGTCCTCATATCAGGGAGATAATATGATAGTTGTTTTAGAGAGAGAGAATCTTAAACAGACTCCACGCCCAGCACAGAGCCGGACACAGGGCTCAGTCTCACGACCCTGAGATCGTGACCTGAGGTGAAATCAAGTGTCTGATGCTTAACTGACTGCGCCACCCAGGTGTCCCCATTTTACTCATTTCCTAATTTGAAATCCTATATTAGGTTGAGGGGTCAAGACTGAAATTCTGTTGTGCAACAAATGTAGCTTCTCTATTTTCTAGAACTCATCTGAATTTTCCAGGAACTTCCCTCCCACTGACAGGACGGTTGGACATTGACATGGCACTGGGTGGGTGGGTGGGGGCCGTACATAAACTGAGAAGATAATTATATCCATCTTTTCCAGTTTAAAGCAGCTCTTAGATGAATTTATTCTGCTTTGGGTAAATGTTTAGTCTTCCAGGGTCTCTCCTTTTAACCTGTTCCCCTTCTCCTTCCCATGACTGCAGCTGAATTTAGGGGGTAGTGACTATGCCTTTCTTTGGTTAAATAATTTATTTGTTCAGCAAATACTGGGGCAGGTCCTGGAGACAGAGCAGTGAACCATCTAACTAACCAGGCAACCCACCAACCAACCAACCAACTGCCAACCAACCAACTTACCCACCTACTAACCAATGAACCAACCACCAACCAACTAGGCAAAATCTCTGTTCTCTTGGTTCTTTGGGGAAGGCGATGAGCAGAGTTAAGTAGGAAAGAGGTAGCAAATGTCAAGGGAGGCAGATTTGCAATTCAAAAAGGGATATTACTGGAATGTCTCACTGAAAAGAGAACATTTTTTTTTAAATTTTTATTTCTTTGACAGAGAGAAATCACAACTAGGCAGAGAGGCAGGCAGAGAGAGAGGAGGAAGCAGGCTCCCTGCCAAGCAGAGAGCCCGACGCGGGGCTCGATCCCAGGACCCTGGGACCATGACCCGAGCCGAAGGCAGAGGCTTTAACCCACTGAGCCACCCAGGCGCCCCTAAAAAGAGAACATTTGAACAGAGACTTGAAGGAAGGCAGGGGGTAGGCCATCCGAACGAACGCGTAGGGAAGAGTATTCATTTATGAGTACTGAACTCTTTTTTTTTAATTTATTTATTTTTATTTGTTTATTTACAGCATAACAGTGTTCATTGTTTTGGCATCACACCCAGTGCTCCATGCAGTACGTGCCCTCCCTATTACCCACCACCTGGTTCCTGAACCTCCCACCCCCCCCACCCCCCCGCCGCCCCTTCATAACCCTCTGGTTGTTTTTCAGAGTCCATAGTCTCTCATGGTTCATCTCCCCTTCCAGTTTCCCTCAACTCCCTCTCCTCTCCATCTCCCCATGTCCTCCATGTTATTTGTTATGCTCCACAAATAAGTGAGACCATATGATACTTGACTCTCTCTGCTTGACTTATTTCGCTCAGCATAATTTCTTCCAGTCCCGTCCATGTTGCTACAAAAGTTGGGTATTCGTCCTTTCTGATGGAGGCATAATACTCCATAGTGTATATGGACCACATCTTCCTTATCCATTCATCCGTTGAAGGGCATCTTGGTTCTTTCCACAGTTCGGCGACCGTAGCTATTGCTGCAATAAACATTGGGGTACAGATGGCCCTTCTTTTCACTACATCTGTATCTTTGGGGTAAATACCCAGCAGTGCAATTGCAGGGTCGTAGGGAAGCTCTATTCTTAATTTCTTCAGGAATCTCCACACTGTTCTCCAAAGTGGCTGCACTAACTTGCATTCCCACCAACAGTGTAAGAGGGTTCCCCTTTCTCCACATCCTCTCCAACACACGTTGTTTCCTGTCTTGCTAATTTTGGCCATGAACTCTTAACAGAAGAGACACTTCGCTGCATCTCCTATTTGGGTACCTTAGGATTTAGAGGTTCAGAGAGGAGAAGCAGGCTAAATGCTTGACTCTGTCTTAGCTTGTCAGCTCACAAGATACTGAATTCATTTTGTCAGTCTCATTTGGAGAAGTTAGTTTTTCCTAAATATCGTTTTGGACTCCTGGCTCTAAGCGGTAAGTCCAATCTATTGCGATGATCTCTATTGAATTGGCCATTGTCCTATTCTTGACAGTGGGAACCTCTGTGTGAGTGGGAAACCAGGCAATCTGAAGCCCGGGTTCCAGCCAGATGTGTCGCAGAAGCGAATTGATTCTTGAAGCCCGAGGGCACCAAAATGAAGAGAACCCTGCCCTGAGTCTGACCCTAGCAGATTCTTGAGCTTTATTAAAATACCTTTGGCTGTTTTCTGTATTTGTCTCTTCGTACAGCTAATCAAACTCAGGTAGAAGAAGCTTGGGTAAGGAAGTACGTACAGGAGAGGAAATGGACTTACTACGAGCTGGGTGCACCTGTTCCCTTATCTGTTCCTTTAGACCAACCTGAGAGGTAGTTATGGCTCTCACTTGTATTTCATGCATAGGGAAACTGAGGCTCAGACCGGTGAAGTGATTCGCCCAATGCCATTCACATAACTAACACGAGCAGATGCTAGGATTACCTGCTGGGCTGCACACAGGCTTGCAAATAGCTCCTTGCCTCCTGGACTGTCACTTATATGACTAGAAACACATATTGTATTTATGTATTATTATATATGTATTTATATTTCCAATAAAAAGCTGGCATAGATAATGTGACAAGGGGGTCCTATGTTCTGAGATTGTTATAGAAGCTGAAGAGTTAAGCAGAAAATTGTGTTTATTTCCAGGCCCAGTTCTTAGTCCACTGTTTCTCTCCATGTATATTATTTTAATTTTTTTAAAAGATTTTATTTATTTTATTTGACAGACAGATCACAAGTAGGCAGAGAGGCAGGCAGAGAGAGCGGGGGAAGCAGGGTCCCTGCTGAGCAGAGAGCCCCATGCAGGGCTCCTCCCAGGACTCTGGGATCACGACCGGAGCTGAAGGCAGAGGCTTTAACCCACTGAGCCACCCAGGCACCCCGATTTTAATTAAAAAAAAAAGATTTTATTTATGTATTTGAGAGAGAGAGAGAGGGAAAGAGAGAGTGAGTCAGGGGAGGGGCAGAGGGAGAGGGATAAGCAGAATCCCTGCTGAGTACAGAGCCTGACAGATGATGACAGACGCTTAACCAACTGAACTACCCAGGTGCCCCTTATTTTAATTTTTTAAAATATTTTTATTTATTTATTTGACAGAGAGATCACAAGTGGGCAGAGAGGCAGGCAGAGAGAGAGGGGGAAGCAGGCTTCCTGCTGAGCAGAGAGCCTGATGCGGGGCTTGATCCCAGGACCCTGAGATCATGACCTGAACTGAAGGCAGAGGCTTTAACCCACTGAGCCATCCAGGCGCCCCTAATTTTTTTTTAAATTTTATTTATTTATTTGACAGACAGAGATCACAAGTAGGCAGAGAGGCAGGCAGAGAGAGAGGAAAGCAGGCTTCACGCTGAGCAGAGAACCCGATGTGGGGCTCGATCCCAGGACCCTGGGATCATGACCTGAGCTGAAGGCAGAGGCTTTAACCCACTGAGCCACGCAGGCGCCCCTGGGTGCCCCTAATCTTTGGTACTTAGTTGAAATTTTCGTCAAACCCACATACCCACATGCTTTTCAGAGTCAGCTTTGAATAAGAGACTATAAAGAAGTATAGGCGCCACACACCTTTCTCCATTTCTTGCTCTCCAAAGAAAACCACGTTCATATCCTCTGGTTGTTTCTTTGGATGTCACTTCTGTATCTATAAATAAGATGCTTACTTGTTATTGTCCACCCCCCCCCCCAGTTTTAGGTATTACCCATGGAATTCCTACTCTGAAGAGGGAGAAGTTAGCTATCTGTCGTTTCCTCTGAGCATGTCCAGATTCATTAGGTACCTTATCAATTTTATCTGCCTGGAGACCTGGGCCCCGGACCCCCACACCTGCTCCACACTGAGGTGGGTGCCTCCATGCCTGCTGACCTGGGGTGCTCCTGGGTCTCCATTTACATCTTCCTGGGAGATTCTCTTTGATTTCCTTCTGAGATGAACCCCTGCTTTCCAGATCCTAGGCCTTTCCTGATCTAGTCCTTTACTTTTGGCACAGCACCTCCTGATGGCTTCTGGAAACTGTCTGACCTTGAGGGACCAATCTCACACCTAGCTAATAGCGTGGTCGCTCATTCCATATTAGAAATGATTTTCTCTCAAAATTTTGAAGGCAGCACTTCATGGCCTTCCAACATCTAGGGTCATCATGGAGAAACTGGAGGCCCTTCTGAAGATCGTCTTTTGTATATAAACTGTGCTTTCTCTCTGAAAGCTTTTACAATGTTCTCTTCACTATAGGGTATTGAAATTTCATGATGATGGGCCTAATTTTTTTGTAGGATTTTTTTTTTAAGATTTTATTTATTTATTTGACAGACAGAGATCACAAGTAGGCAGAGAGAGAGGAAAGGAAGCAGGCTCCCTGCTGGGCAGAGAGCCTGATGTGAGGCTCGACCCCAGACCCCTGAGACCGTGACCTGAGCCGAAGGCAGAGGCTTTAACCCACTGAGCCACCCAGGGGCCCCTTGTAGGATTATTTTAATCAGTTCTCTTGAGCTCTCCCCATTGGTCTGGAAACACAGGCCCTTCAATCCTAGGACATTTTTTTCTTGACTTATGTCTTTAATGATTTCCTGTCCTTTGTGTTTCTTGATCCTGATTTCTGGAATTCTTATTTTTCCAATGTGGGATTTACTGACTAATTCTCTCATTTTCTTCTATTTTCCCCTACTGCTTTGATCTCTTTCATTTAATCTAATTTCTGGGAATTTAATTTTTGTACTTTTATTCATTGAAGTTTTTTTCCTCGTTCTTTTTTTTTTCTTCTTTTTAAAAACAGTATCCTATTCTACTGTCATGGCCTTAATAGCTTCTCAAACCAGGAAGCCTAAAAGTTGAGACCCAGATGAGAAAGAGTTCAGGGGAGGCTGAGCGGAGTTTGGTCAAGGAGAGAGTGTTTGCCACTTTGTGTAACTGACACAATGATTTTTTGCAATATATGCTATTTTTTTAAAATTTTACTTATTTTTTTAAAAAAATATTTTATTTATTTGACAGAGCGAGATCACAAGTAGGCAGAGAGGCAGGCAGAGAGAGAGGAGGAAGCAGACTCCCCGCTGAGCAGAGAGCCCGATGTGGGGCTTGATCCCAGGACCCTGGGATCATGACCTGAGCCGAAGGCAGAGGCTTAACCCACTGAGATACCCAGGTGCCCCAGACAGCAGAAAACTTCTTAAAAACAAAAACTTGGGGCGCCTGGGTGGCTCAGTGGGTTAAAGCCTCTGCCTTCGGCTCAGGTCATGATCCCAGGGTCCTGGGATTGAGCCCCACATGGGGCTCTCTGCTCAGCAGGGAGCCTGCTTCCTCCTCTCTCTCTCCTGCCTCTCTGCCTACATGTAATCTCTGTCTGTCAAACAAAAGAAATAAAATCTTTTAATAAAAAAAAAAACAACAAAAAAACCCCCAAAACTTGCGTGGAATTCCATGCATCAAACAGATGAAAGGAAAGATGCTCAGGTTAAAGCTGGAAGGGAGAAGGGAGGAGGGACCAGAGCCCTACCATCTCAGCCTTTCTCGATTTCCTGATCTGGACCCCAGATCCAAGTCTAAGTTTCTTATATGTGCATTCAAGACTTTAAAATTCTTATGACTATGCGACTCTGCAACATTATATGGTGAATGAACTCCCAGCTATAGGCATGCAGTGTTTTTTCAGTTTCCAAATGGCTCACAAGCATGCCAGCCACCACTGCTCTGTTCCCACCACACCCCTACCTTCAGTACGCTCTCACACCCTCCCCTCTGCCATTTCTCTGAAACCTGTCTTCCTTCAAGGCTCCAGGAAGTTCCTCCACCAAGCTTTGCTGACCACCCTGGACTTTGTTGGTTGTCCATTATCTATTCTATTGGAATTTTCTTTTGTTTGTTCTTTGTTTTTTATTTTGATGTGGCACAGACAACTGTATTGTTTTTATTCTTGTGGTCATTCCTCCTGACCACTGTGATGATGTATTTCCTGCTTTCCAGACTCTAGGCCTGTGGTGGGATCGCACTTCTTGGCCCTCTAGTGGTTGGATGGGGCCATGTCACGGTTGTAACCCAGGGAGTTACACAAGCTGCCTCTTACTTCCAACGTCCAGGCATGTAAGGAGCAGTTCAGGACCCACCAGAGCTATTTTTTCTCTGCTGTGGTGATCAGCAGCCATTGAGGGGCTATCCATCAGTCTGGATTCCTGAGTTAGAAGATGCGGAGCAGGGTCTCCAGCCAGCTTGCAGTGGAAACGCAGCACGAGTGAAAAATAAACCTTTGTTCTTCTAAGCCACCAAGAGTCTCCCCCCAAGCCCTCCTTCACCCCACCACTGCATCGTAATCTCCTTTACCCTAATACAGTTTGCTATTAGGGAACAATATCCTATGCGGTTTTGCATTTCTGATGTTCAACAGAGTACCTTGTTCATAGTAGATGCTCAATCAAGCTCTGATTCATTTGGCAATCATTTCTGAAATATTTTTGGAAGTTCATCTAAAAATAATTCTTTTCCATTTTCCTGTAGAAGCTGTAAGCATTTTAGGGACAGGATGGCCCTTAGATAATTCCTCTGCCAGTGTGTCCCGAGCACCAGTCCAGAGGAAACTGAAAATGGCCTGCACAGGGGGTGTAAGTTGTGGGGTGGGGGCAGTTAGAGAAAGATGTTCTAGGAGGGATGGAAACGTGACCCCACCTGGAGACAGCAGTGGTCGATTCCTGGAAAGAAGGCAAATGAAATGATGCATTGAGAGAAAGAGCAGCTTCTAGAAATGTCTGGGTCACAGTAAAGAAGCAGTGAAGTCATCTTGGGAGGCCCAAGAGAGCTAGAAACAGGGATACCCTTGGAAGCATGCTCTGCTGACTCTTTTCCCGAAGTGCCAAAGGAAAGATACATTGTATGTGCTTCAGACCCAAAGGACAGATCTGTCCTTGAGCCTGCATTCTGGGTAAACACTCTGGATCTTAGACTTGAAATTAGTTTAGGTAGTTTTGAAATTTTCAACCTTGATTTGAAAAAGCACAGAGAGCAGAGAGTTCTCAGGATCGTTGACAATCTTTGCCCCCTTTCTGGAACACTGATGGTGTCGACAAGGGAGGAGCCAGGAGAGCTGCAGGGAGGAAAGAGGTCAACCGTCAAACGCTCCAAGAAGTCAAGGCAGATGAGAATTCCTGGTAGATACCGAGAGCGACCAGTCAGCGGGGCTCTCCTCTATGCCGGACTCTTCTACTCTGTTCTAGGGGCTTTACAAATATTACCTTACTCACCTTCACAGCAAACCTCTGGGCTCAGCAGCATTGTCTCCGTATTAGGAGCGACAGACTAAGGTTCAAAGACATTAACTGGTTTGTTCAAAGTCACGTGGATAGTGATATACATACATACATATATATATATCATATGCATGATATATATATATATGATATATACATGAATATTATTCAGCCACAAAGAATGAAATCTTGCCATTTGCAAAGACATGGCTAGAGAGTGTAATGCTAAACCAAGTAAGTCAGAGAAAGACACATACCATATGATTTCACTTCTATGTGGGATTTAAGAAACAAAACAATGTAGCACAGGGGCAAAAAAGAGAGAGGCAAATGGAGAAACAGACTTAAGTCTAGAGAACAAACAGATAGTCACGGGGCGGTGGGGGATGGGTGAAACGGGTGATGGGGGTTAGAGCACACGCACCCGGATGAGCGAGGGGTGTTGTAAGGAAGTGCTGAATCACTGTATTATACATCTGAAACTAACATTACACTGTATGTTCACTAACGGAATTTAAATAGAAACTTTTAAAAAAGTCACACGGCTGGTAAGTGGTAAAGTGAGGATTTAAATCCAGATTTGTTTGGTTTCAAAGCATTCTTTTTTTTTTTTTTTTTTAATTCCCGCACACTGGCCCTGGTGATAGATGGTCACACATCATTTCAAGATACTTGAAGAAAAAGTGCCAGCATGACCACTGCCATCCCTAACCACACGTGGCACCAGGAGCCATAGGGCTGGAAAGTAATAGACATAACGATAGAAAGCCAGAAAATCTCCAAGTCTCACGTGGGCCAGGAGGCTCATCCTCTTTCCCCACCACCTTCCTTTTCCCTCCACCCCCCAAAACTGCAATGAAGCAATATGTAGATGGAAGCAGTCTTTTTATGCGAGTCTCCTCTATAGCTGAAAACCAGTGTTGATGGTGTTAAATAATGCACATAACGGATTCAGGTCATTCCTGCATTAGGCCACTAGTCTTCGAATCAGCATCCCCGAGAAGAAGCACGCAGGGTTATGATGAAGTTCTTTATGGGAGGAGAAGGAGATCTCGAAACAGTTTAGTGTAGGAGAAGCTCTGTGCCTTTAAGTGTTCTTTGGATGTACAAAGGAAGTCCCTTCAGGACTAAAGATTCTGCAGGAGTAGGGCTCCCATGAGTCACTCGCCTCTCTCTCCAGTCTTTCCCCACTCTAGAAACAGTCTCCTTCCTCAAGAATGGAAGAAGTTGTGCCTTTGGTTTTGCCCTGAGCCTTGTGAACTCAAGTGGCACCTTGGGTTTCTTTTCAGCCACCCTTTCTGGAAGGAAAGGAAATGCGTTCCAGTCCACAGGGCTGATGTCCTCACTAGTAATCCTTAGAAGAAAGCTTCTCGTCAAAGAGCACTTTTTTCTTTGAGTTTTCTGTTGCAACGATTGAGTTATTTACAGCAAATTTGTCATTGTTGGTTTTAGGTGAAGCCCTTCTCTTGTTTGATTTTTACTGATTTATTGATTTTTATCCCCACAATCAACTCCCATCCACGTCCGGCATAGGCAACTCCTCTAATGTTTTAATATGTACCTTTTTAGAGTGTATGCATTTTTATTTTATGTAAGTGGTTTTAGGTCATGTATTTCATTCTGTTGCTTATCTTTTAAAATCAGCACTAGTTTTTGAAGAAGTCAACTTTACTCAGCTATAATTGCCATAAAATAAAATGCACCCATTTTAGGCATGTAAATTTTGATGTTTTGACAGCTGCGTATAGAACATTTTCATCATCCTAAAAGTTCTATGGTGTCGCATCTCAGTCAATGCCCATCTCCTCCCACCAGCCCCAGGCAACCACTGATGTGGGTTTTTTTGGTCACTGTAGATTAGATTTATCCTTTCTAGAGTTTTATACAAGTAGATTTACCCAGCATATTCTCTTTTGGTCTAGCTTCTTTCGCTCAGTCCAGTGCTTTTTAGATTCCTGCATACTGTGTCTGGCGCCAGAGAATGCTTCTTTATTGCCGAGTGGTGTTCTATTATATGGATAAACTGCCATTTATTTCTTTGTTATTTGATGGATATTTAAGTTGTTTGTACATATGACAAATAAAGCTGCTGTGAACACTTATGTACACTTTTTGGTGTTGACGTAACTATCTTGGATAAATACCTAGGAATGGAGTTGCTGGATTGTATGGGAAGTGTGTTCAACTTTATAAGAAACCATCAAACAAAAACAAAAACAAAAAACAAGGGTGCCTGGGTGGCTCAGTGGGTTAAGCAGCCCACTTTGGGTTTTGGCTCGGGTCATGACCTCAGGGTCCTGGGATTGAGCCCCACATCGGGCTCTGTGCTAAATGTGGAGCCTGCTTGAGATTCTCTCCCTTTCTCTCCCCTTCTGCCTCTTCTCCCCACATCTTTCTCTAAAATAAATAAATCTTAAAAAAAAAAACCAAACAAAACAAAATCCCCATCAAACTGACTTCCAAAGTGGTGATACCATTATAGTGAGCACTGGTTTTCAACACTCAACCATATTTGTTTGTGTGCATCTAATTCTCAGCTTATGAGAGCCCTCAACATATTCCTTTGGGGAAAGTATGGGGATTTCTCTGGAACATGTTCCCAGGCTTAGAATTTCTGGATCACAACAAATGCTTACACATAATTGTAATACACCTCATTAGATCCTTCCCGGAATGGCTGCTTCCATCTCAGGGTAGGAGCTAGGTTTTGTGGGTCCTGCTACTTTTAGAATTTTGGGATTCTTTTCAAGAAGCACATAAAATTACAAATTCAAAATTAGGTCCGAAAGTGGATATGTATTGAGAATGAGAACTTCTAATAGATTACTGGGACCTTTTAAGATAGTGAGTCTGAAACGCTTATTTACTAAAGTTTCCTGGTTGCAACCTTGTTTCCTCTTCCTAGTTAGAATGTTCTAGAATTCTTGGCACTCACACGAGTCCAAGCAAGCGAGGGGTCCTGAACCTTCATGAGCTTCATAGTCATTCTGCCTCTGATCCTTACCCCACCAGCAGTCCGTGAAGATTCCTCACTTCCCATTTCCCTGACATTTTTTGGCCATTATTCATCTTTCTAATGTTTGCAGGCTACATCCAGCCTGCTGCCTGATTTTGTACAGCCTGTGAGCTAACACTGGTTTTTACATTTTTGAATGGTTGAAAAAAATGAAAAGAATAATATTTAGGGATGTGTAAAAATTACATGAAATTCAAATTTTAGTGTCTAGAAATAAAGTTGGATCGAAAGGACTGCCATTTGCTCACACACGCTGGTGGCTGGTGGAACTGAGTATAGCGACAGAGACCACGAGACTTGCCAACCCCAAAATAGTTACTATTTGGGCCTTAACAGAAAAGGTCTGATGACCCCAGGCCTAGAGCATTCACTTTTCTTGGAGACAACAGTCTTGTTCCAGAGCAGGAAGGAGATAGTCCCCCTGTTGGTGTGCCCCTGTTTCTGCTCATTTGGAAATGATAGATCTTTCTATTGTTGTGCTAAAAAGCACTTGGCTCTTCTCTGATCCATCTACCTGCCTTAGGTATCTGAGCTCCTTCCACTCCCAAACTCAGGGCCTTACCCTAGAAAGGCTTTGTTATTGCTCGCGTGCCAGCAGATAACTGGGCTTTGGCAGGATTGCTCTGGCCAGCGTGGCTCTGCTCTGTGCATCTCTTACTGTCTTTGGACCACGGGAACAAATTGGCCCTTCTTTTGGCACCTGGGAAGATGCTACCAGTTCTCCTCAAACACACACTGTAAAAGTAAGGTGTGTGGCCTTTCTGCTCATCGCACTCCCAAAGGCCGATGAGTGAGTTTCCAGTGGTGATGGCCATGGGGCCAGTGCATGTTTCCCTCTGCTTCTGCCCTTCCCTTACTATCCTTTAAATGAACCATCAACATATGGGACATTGTAGGGCATCCTCATTGCTGGAGGGAACCCAAGGAACACAGAAGTATCACTCCTTATCTGTCTCATTGCTCTCTCTCTTTTATTTTACCAGACATGAAATAATAGTAAAAACGTTTTCCCCCTTCTTGGCTCCCCAGTTACATTATAAACCTCCTTAGAGGCAAGGCTGTGTCCTCTTTTTGTTAATTTCCTGGCTTCCTCTGAAAGAGCAGACAAGGTGGTGTATTCAGGACCCAGTCCGCCAGTGTGGATGACTACTTGCCCATCTGTCCAATCTGAAATGACTGTTCCCTTTCTGGTTCACTGATCATGGGTCCACCATGCTCCTTGCGGGCAATAAATACCAGTCTGGACTGCCCAGAATGGAGATCTCTGCCTGTCTTGCCAGCCCAGGAGCCTCCAAGCCTCCTAATCTCCCCCTGAGCTCCCAGCATTCATGAAACTCATTCTCCTGGGTTTGACTGTTACCCTGCTCCTGGTCCGGGTCACCCAAGGTAAACAGGATCTCTCCCAAGGGGCAGTGGGTCATGTTCAGGGAATTCTGGGAGCTCTCGCAACCTGGGCTAGGAGAATAGCAGGCTCCGAGGAGGGCTTTGGATGATCTCTGTAGCCAAGGGAAAATTTGAGTTGTCTGGTACCAACTGATCTTGCCAGCACCATTACTTGATCTCTCTGATCTCTGGCTTGCTCTGGAAAAGTGGAACATGATGATGGGGGCAGAGGGTATGTGTAAGACAGAGATTTGGGTGTGGAATATAGTAAAAATGGGTACTTTTCCAAAAACACTTGGGAGGGATTTGAATTTTGATCTATTGTTGCCTCCATGAAAATGGTTCCTAAATTTCTGATTGAGGATTCTGTTTTTAAAGATTTTATTTATTTGTCAGAGAGAGAGAAAGAGAGAGAGAGAGAGAGAGAGAGAGAAAGCACAAGCAGGGAGAGCAGCAGGGGGAGAGAGAAGCAGGCTCCCCGCTGAGCAGAGGGCCCGATGCAGGACTCAATCCCAGGACCCTGGGATCACGACCTGAGCCTAAGGCAGACACTTAACCGACTGAGCCATCCAAGTGTCCCTCTGATTGAGGATTCCAATTCCATTCTCAGACAATCTCAATTTATCTGGGCTACTTTAGCTTGTTGGTTCCACAGAGCAGCTGTTCCTCATTGTCTTGGCTGGTTAAGACCAGCAGAATGGCCCAGGATGTTGTGGAGAAGGGAGTACGACATTCTTGGGAATTTTACAGGTGCCCTAGAAGATGTGCAGGTAGATGCACAGATGAGCACATTTCAGATTCCTGTCCCGTTTCGTTGATATGGTCAGAGAGGGTACTGACAGCAAAGGGGAAAGGGAGCTGATACAGGGCACCCGGTTATACTATACTATGGGGGAGACGAAAACTTGGAGAGAGGGGGACTGCCTGTTTCCCCCAAAGGAGCTGGTCAGGGAGAAGAAGCTGCCTCATAGGTCCCAGGCCACCAAATTTGGGGGCCTTTGGAATTGTGAATGAGGGCACAAATGGGAGAAGAAAGGATAATGGCCCATCATCTCTCCTAAATCTGGATGATGCCTTGTAAGGGCTTCTTCCCCATATATGTCCTATTTCTCTCACTACTGTCATCTCTGCTGGGCTTTGACCTCCCCCTTCCCTAGCCCTCTGCTTTATTTCAAGACTGACCCTGCCCTCTCCTTTGGTTTGGTTTTGTCCTCTCCTTCCTTTTTAATTTCAGCCATGTATTGCTGGGGTAAGTTGGGAAGGTGCAGAACAACGTGTGAACAGATCGAAGTATTCCATATATTATGCACGGATGAAGCTAAGTGTTGTGTAAACCCCAAGCATGTACCTGTCAAAACTTGATCCTTAAGCACACCTGGAAGCCTGGGGTGACCTCTGCAGTCTGACCCCTCTTGCCCAACACTGAGTCCAACATCATGAGAGCCCACAGTTCTATTAAATCATTCTTGGCTGTACCATTTGTGCCTGGCATTTTGGCCTCATTATACTTACAAATCAACAACAGAGGAAGATGTGTGTGCAGGTTAGGGAGAACGGGGTGGACCCGTAGGTGGTTAACAGTCTGTTTTGCACATCGCTCCTAGCCTGCTGGCCCACAACTCGTCCCAGATGATATAAATGAGGAATGTCCATTCTATCCATTTGATTCTCGTTTTCTAGACCAGCACTGCCAATAGAACTCTGCAAGGATGGAATGTCTCATCTCTGTGTTGTCCAATATGGTAACCATGAGCCATGTGTGGTTCTTGAGCATTTGAAATGTGGCTAGTGAGTAAGGACACAGAGAGACCTGTTGCATCCTTGTCTGCTATGCAAAAGCAAAGCCCCAAAGCATTCTAAATGTCCATCAGAGGGAAATGACGTCTTCGTGCTAATGACGACGATGTCTCGCTCAAAAAAGATGATGTGAACCCCCTAACTCTGCAAGACATATTGTGGGATGAAAAAAGAAAGACATCCCCTGACATGGAAAACAAAACATCAGCCCATACTATACGTTTTCTAAAGGTATGTATACACTTATAAAGTCAGCAGGGGACAATAATACAGACGCAGACCCTTTGTTTTTTAAATCACACCATAAATACATATTATATGATTTTTGTTAATATCTTTTCCCCTGATAAGGCATTAAGCTCCATAAGCACATGAAAGACATAGACAAAGGAAAGGAGACGTGGCTAGGGAAACTGGGGAATGGAATCTAATCTCATCTAATCTCTACTTCCCTTTCAATAGCTATGCGTGGGTAGTGGTTATCATACTGGACACTTTAGTGGTGGCTTTAGGCTCCTGGGACACAGGTTGCTTCTTTTTTTCTACTTTCACCCAAAAGGCTGCAACCCTTCCCTGAGAAGAACTGAGGTTCTACCCTCTTAGGGACTCCAGGATGGCGTCTCATCGTTTCCTTCAACCGCAGAGAGCTGGCGTCAGGCCACATGTGGGTTCCAGCTCCATCTGTTTCCTTTCCTCCCAGCTGGGGCCATGGGATATTGAATTGTGGGCTAGTCCTTTTCTGGGACTGATCCTGAACTGCGACTGTGGGGATCTTCCCATCACCAGCCCCACAATTTGAGTTGTGGCCTCGAGTATTCCCCACCCTTACTGCTTATCTGACTAATCAAAAAGGACTTGATTATTCTGAATTGGGGGGTTCTGTTGGGCATCATCTACTCACTCTCCAGTCCCTTCCTATGAGAGCCCTGAAACTGGTCGTAGCATTACGGCTTGCCTCCGTCAGCCCCAGCACACCCCTCTGCTGAAACTCCCAGTCTCAGGGTCTAAGTATTACTGAAAACGTCAAAGGAAGAACACTGGATTCTGAATCAGAAGGTCTGGGTTCAAATCCGTGACCACATATCTGCTGCATGTCTCTAGGCAAGCCATTTAACCTTCTCCGTTTTATCTTCTCATCTCTAAGGTGAGGATTCATCCCATCTGAGGCACAGGGGTGTTGTAAGATCAAATGAAGTAACAGGTAGGAAATGCCCAGCACAGAGGCTAGCACACATTCGATTCCCATTAAGACTTCAGTGGCTCAGTGGGTTAAAGCCTCTGCTTTCGGCTCGGGTCATGATCCCAGGGTCCTGGGATCGAGCCCCACAACATCGGGCTCTCTGTTCAGCCGGGAGCCTGCTTCCTCCTCTCTCTCTGCCTCTCTGACTACTTGTGATCTCTGTCTGTCAAATAAATAAATAAAATCTTTAAAAAAAAAAAAAGACTTCAGTTGCTCTCCTCTTCCCTTCTCGCATCAGATCCGCCATCATGGCCCCTTGAGTCTTCCTTGGCAATGCCTTTGTACAAACCCGACTATTCCTCACTGTTTTCAGGGCTGTTCCCTCAGCTCAGTCCCTGCTTGGTGTCCTCCCTCCTCTTTCTCACACTCCAGGCCTTCTACTTTATGTTTTGCTAGTCTTAAATCTCCCCATCCAGTCAGATTGTCCCACATCCTGGCACCGAATCTCACGAGGGTTCCGTGTGGAATACTGCAACATTCCTCAACATATTTGATGATGACACACCTTAAATTTGTCACTGGATGTAATGATTTGAGTTCGGCAGAGACCAGCTTCAGCAGAAAGAGCATTTCTTGGAAAGATACCATGTAGCTCATAGAACTGATAGGAAGTCTAGACCATTGGGCTTGGAAGGACCAAGGGAGAGTGAGCAGCAGAAGTGATCCACTGGGATCCCTCCAGCAGCATTACCATCCTGGCCCTGGACACCTGGAGTCTTGTCTGGACTTCTCCCACAGTGGCTTCTCTCTGCTGGCCACCATATATTTTCTCCACCTTCTCTGTGGTTCGAATTTAGTCCTTTAAGATTCAGAGTCCTCTGCTGAGCCTGGGTCATATGCCTGTCCACTAACTCTCAAAGTGGTGCAAAAGAATATTTGCCTTTAGTGTTTTCTGTAGTGGGACATCAGCCCTCCTTTCCACTGAAACCCAAAGAATGGAATGGGATTCAGCTGCTCAGTGTCCGAAGATGCAGCAAGTGACCAGGGCTTTGCCTTCGGTTGAAGTGTTTCCCTTCCACTTTGACCTTCTGAGATTAGGGTGGTCAAGGGAAGATGCCTAGGGCGCAACATAGAAGGGGACATTCACCCTGGGGGTCACGTGAGTGCCTCCTCCCAGTCCCGGCCTCACCAATGCCATCCTGCACTTCTCCTTTGCACCACCCACCACGCCTGTGTTTGTATTTATTCAGTGTCCGTCTTCAAGATAGACTATCATCCCCATGAGGACAGAGACCACGGCTGATTTATTTTCTGTATCTCAGGACACAGAATCTAGCACAAATCGAGCGTTCAGTCAATATTAGTTGAACAATTTTGACTTCATGAGATATATGTTTGACTTAAAATAGATAGCAGAAATGGTCTCACAAGAGAATTCCCTCCTTCAAGCATCGCTTCACCTTGGAATAGGATCAGTGTTTGATATTCAAGAACCACGAAACGATACTAGAGATTCATATTGTGATTGTAAGACAAGACTGTTAGCAGGGTGGGTACGGTTTCACCATCCAGCGCTGGGATGGCCATTGGTCAACGCTGCCATTATACCCCAGCAGATTAAAAGGTGCTCTTGCTGGGATGCTTGGGTGGCTCAGTCAGTTAAGTGTCTACCTTTGGCTCAGGTCATGATCCCAAGGTCCTGGGATTGAGCCCTGCATGGGGCTCCCTGCTCAGCGGGGAGCCTGCTTCTCCCTCTCCCTCTGCTGTTCCCCCTGCTTGTGCTCTCTTGCTCTCTCTGTCAAATAAATAAAATCATAAAAATCAGGTGGTGTCATTCTCTGAATGTCATTCTCTGAATGTCTGGAATTCTTGTGGACACTCTGCTTTGCCTTAAAATTAAAAAACTGTTATATATTTATGAGGTCAACTATACAAACATATTTTGAATTTTTAAAACAAATGTTGTGGCAGGGTGATATATTAAGAATTTAGTGTAATTTTTTAAAACGTAAATTCAATTAATTAACATACGATGTATTATTGGTTTCAGAGGTACAGGCCTGTGATTCATCAGTCTTTTATAATACCCAGTGCTCATTATATCACATGCCCTCCTTAATGTCCATCACCCAGTTACCCCACTCCCATACCCCTCCTCCCCTCCAGCAAGCCTCAGCTTGTTTCCTGTGATTAAGAATTTCCCTCTCTGGTTTCATCTTGTTCTATTTTTTCCTCTCTTCTATTTTGTTCCTTAAATTCCATGTATCAGTAAGATCATATGATAATTGTGTTTCTCTGACTGACTCATTTCGCTTAGCATAACACTCTCTAGTTCCATCCACGTCATTGCAAATGGCAAGATTTTAGGTTTTTTTGGTGGCTGCATAATATTCCATTGTTTATATATACCACATCTTATTTTTTAATTAACATGTAATGTATTATTTATTAACATGTAATGTATTATTATTTGTATTATTTGTATTAACATGTAATGTATTATTTGTTTCAGGGGTCCAGATCTGTGATTCATCAGGCTTACACACTTCACAGCACTCACCATAGCACATGCCCTCCTCAAGGTCCATCCCCCAGCCACCCATCCCTCCCACTCCCCCACCACTCCAACAACCCTCAGTTTGTTTCCTGAGATTAAATTTTAAAAAATGTGGGGCACCTGGGTGGCTCAGTGGGTTAAAGCCTCTGCCTTCTGCTGGTCATGATCCCAGGGTCCTGGGATCCTGGGATCGAGCCCCGCAGCATCGGGCTCTCTGCGCAGCGGGAAGCCTGCTTCCTCCTCTCTCTGCCTGCTGCTCTGCCTACTTGTGATTTCCATCTGTCAAATAAATAAATAAAATCTTTAAAAAAATAAATGTTTTAAATTAAAAAAAAAAAAAGAACGTAAACGAGCAGCCTAGTTACTTGGTGCTGTTCAGGCCTTCCTTGCCCTCTAAGCAGTTATCTCTGTTCCTTCTAAAACTACCTTTTTACACACTTGCCTTTTGAAGATGCCGCTGAACGCAACTCGGGAATTAGCTCTCCCTCCGCTTCACCTGTGTCTAAAGACAGGCAAAAATTACTTAGTATGATGCAATCAGAAAGAAGACATTTTATAATGAAGAAAAATAGAGTCACTGTCAGAGAGTTGCACGTGGTGAGGCTGGAGTGGTTTCCAGGTGATCTGAGGCATCTGGGGGCTGAGACACCCCCTTGAAAATCATTTCCTTTGTGGGTTAAGATGTACCTGGGAAGCCAAGCTGACCAAAATCATGCCACCACTTACCAAGTGACCTTGAGCAGGTGAGCTAATCTCTCTTAATCCACAAGAGCCGTGTGAGGAGGAAACCAGCGTTTACCTGGGGAGCTGGAGTATTTCCTTCTCCCTTCTCAGGGCCGTACTGCTGTTAATTGGACCCGAAACGTCCACGACTGTGGAGTCACCAGGCCGTTCACGTTCTAGGAAAGGAGCTTATCTATACCCACATCTTACACAACTGTATGTGTATCTACTATTATACAAATAAAATTTCGATATCAAAAGTTTAAAAAAAAAAAAAGAATTTAATGTAGCAGTTACCTGATCATTTTTTTCCTTGGGTTACTTGAACGGGCATCAGCCCAGAGAGTGAAAAGATCATTTTCTTTCTGCCCAGTTATTGGAAGGGGAGCGGGGACTTCGTGTTCTGAATCCTGGCCTTCCTTTGCCACTGGGGGACTGAAAAAAAAGGCGTGCGTGCGTGCGTGCGTGCGTGCGTGCGTGCGTGCGTGCGTGTGTGAGAGAGAGAGAGAGAGAGAGAGAGAGTTAAGTTTCAGGCTGCCCCGAAGCCAACTCTCCCTTTCCCCCCACCCTCCTCTTCGTTAGAGAGACCCAGACACAAGGCAGGCGGTTAGATTGAATTGTCTCAGGAGGCGTGGGGTGGAGATTTGAGCTTCAGGTTCAGGAGAGCAGGGGCCTGGCATTCGGAGGTGTTGAATCTCCACACAACCGGGAGAAGACATGGGAGTTTGGTTTCCGGCCTGTTCGAGAAAGTGCTCCGAGGCGCTAAGTCCTTGGGTGGGACCGCGGGCGTGGAGACCCCCGCTGCGGGCATAGTCCCGGCACACACAGCACTGGCTTCCATGGCGGGGCCTGCGGTCAGCCGGGAGGGCTGGCGAGGAGCAATTCTCCAATGCCCAGAGCTGTCCGATGAGCGGCTGGTGGGATTCGTCCGCGGTAGCCTGCGCCTGAGGAGCAAGAGAAATGAAGCTCCCCGCGGGGTAGTAAGGAGCAGGTTCCTCCTCGTTTCCCGGAATCATGGGGTCCTAGTAGGAACAAGTGGAGGAAGGCCGGCGACCCCCACAGTCACTGACATCGTGCATCTCCCCAACTTCGTAAGTGGCATCTTGGAGCGGATTTTAAACTGCGTATAAATGAAGAAAGCATTGGCTGAGGCTTGAGTGTCGCGGCGCCTTCATGGCTGGTGTGTGGCCATTAATGTGTTAATGGCTTTTAGAAGCAATGCTCTCACCCGGTCCTGACACATTGCTCGAAGCGGGACACAGTCAGGGATAGAGTGGTGTGGGGGTGTCTCCAGCTGCCAACCCCTCAATCATAACCTCACCCCACTTGCCTGCAAACTTGCCCTCCTATCGCCTCTCTCAAGCCAAAGGCCCTCGTCTGGGTGCTTTTTTCCTCACCAGGAAGGCGAGGAGAAGACGTGAGTGCAGGCAAGTCAAAGAAGTCTGGAGAAGACTGTGATTTCATGGTGCTCATTTCTTCCACCTTCTTGTCATATGTATTTTTTTTTTAAAGATTTTATTTATTTATTTGACAGAGAGAGATCACAAGTTGGCAGAGAGGCAGGCAGAAGCAGGCCCCCTGCTGAGCAGAGAGCCCAATTCCCGGCTTGATCCTAGGACCCTGAGATCATGACCTGAGCTGAAGGCAGAGGCTTAACCCACTGAGCCACCCAGGCACCCCCGTCATATATATTTTTAAAAGATTTTATGTTTATTTGAGAGAGAGCATAAGCAGGGGGAGGGGCAGAGGGAGGGGGACAAGCAGAATCGTACGCTGAGCGGGGAGCCTGACTCGGGGCTCGATCCCAGGACCCCAGGATCATGACTTGAGCTGAAGTCAGATGCTTAATCCACTGAGCCATCCATTCTTGCTGTATCATTAACCTCGCAGGTTAGAGGGAGGGTCCCCTGAGATAGAGTAAAAGCCTGTGTGGGACCTGCTGGGAACCAGATCACTAGCACTGGCCTCCCACTCCGCACCCTGGGATTTAGGCTACAGGGCGTGGGCAGCCTTTCAGGAGCTGAAAAATTGCAGCTGTGCAGATTTCAGGGGGTGGGAGGTGCAGGTCTTAGGGAACTGGCCAGGCCGGGCTGTACCGTGTGGGAGGCATTACACAGCCTGAAGCTACTCTCTGTTCTGGTCTTGGCAGGACCCAGAAGATACCACACAGTTCCCAGGGGCCCAGTTGGCTCTCTGACCAAGGTCTGCCTCTTTCCCTGTCTCCTGGTCTCCCACGGTGGCTTCTCCCACACTGGCCACATTGGCAGCCACGGTCCCCTGCTGCCTGCTGCCCTTAGCCTTGGCCTGTGTCTCCTGACCTTACAGAAAATCACTGTGCAACTATCATGCTCAGAGTCAGAGCACATAGGGGCTCGAAGAGGGCCCCGGGGCTGAACTGGACAGAACTCTAGGTGGTGGTGCTGGATGGTCTGAGAACAAATACAGACACACACATGTACTCAAGAATACACAAACACGCACCCACCTAACTACACGTCTACACACAAATGACAAGCAAGTATAAACATGCACATAAACATTGTAGTACTCGTATATACAAAATGCACACAAATAACCCAGGCACGTGAAATATACATAAAATACACAAATGTGAGCGTACACAGCCATGCACGGATTTACACACACATACAAGTACATATAAACACAATGTAAGGGTATAAACTCAGATACCCAACTTGAGATCCTATAGAAATGAACCCATCTTTTTCTGTTTCTCCTTATCTCAGTCAAGGCTGTTTCTCTGAATCATCCAGAGCTTCCTGGCAATCTCTGCCTACAAGGGTTCATAAAGGGGCTCACGAAATGTTGCAAAGAACTGCCACCAGGAGGGGCCTGGAATCCCCGGGGTGCAACTTCTGGTCTGTTACAATAATAAAGCAGATCCTTCTACCGCAGTCAGGAAGAGTCAGGTGTGTCATGTGTCTTCACTAAATGCTTCCTGAGGATTCGCCCATTTGGTCCTTAACAACCCTGTGAAGTCAGAACTATCATTACCCCCCACTGTAGAGCCAAAGAACCAGACTCAGAGTTGTAAACATTTTCCAAGGCACTATAGGCAGGAGACAAACTTCAGAAGCCAGGCTCCACGCTGAGTCCATGCCGAGTCCCGCAGACGCTGAATGACATCCTCAAGGACACACAAGCCCACAAGCTGCTCTGTTCCCAGCCCCGGACCAGATCGAAAACCTGGGATCTCCACTGCTCTTGTTGGATGTTTTTTCCTTTTACCCGCTTTCTGTTTGTGCTCTTCTGGCGACAAGGCAGCCTGGTGATGTCGCCCCAGAGAAGAAACAACCTCCTTGCTACCCTTCCCTTGCTTATTTCTGCCCTGGCCATTATCTTCAATCTGGGCAGCCAAAGTGATTTCTCTAGGCTAAAAAGAAAAAAAACAAAACAAAACCACGCAAAAACAGCAAACCTGACCATGCCCCCACAGTCCTCTCTAGAAGATCTTACTATTACTCCCCATGGCTCCCAGGATGGCTTCCCCAGCCCTGAGCATGGCATGGAAGCTTCCTGCCCCCCACACTTGATGTTGATGGTTGCCTCATGTCCCTCCAGGTCTCCCCTTCTGGCTCAGACATTCACAACCCCAACTGTTGACTGACCACTCTCCTGATCTTCCTCTGCAGAAATCAGTTTTCTGTCATCCGTTCTTCTCCCCATCCAGGAAGCCCTGGAGCAGTTCATGTCACCTGCCCAAGCCTCTGTTTTGTCAGACATGAGCTAGAGGTTTATGCTTGTCCCTTCTGAGGGTAATAAAGAAGATAAATATGAGGACGATGATAATAATGATAATAAAAAACAATAATAATAATAGCAAATAATTACTCAGCAACTACTCCGTGTCAGGTACTTTGCTAAGCAATTTACATAAGTTAGCCATCCCGTTTAATTAAATCAGGGAAAATTCTGATTTGCATTTTATCATAGGATGCTCAGGAAATTTACCTGGCTTGGGGTCAACAGGTATCAAATGTCAGGACCAACACTCAAATTCAAATCTGTGTGAAATCAAAACCCATGCTCCAATTCTGGTTTTCTAGGATTCTAGAATTCTCTTCTTTTTTCTCCTTTCACAGGTTCTGAAGTGCGGCCCGAAGCCCAGTCCTTATTCAGCTTTTTGAGATGCTGGACCGAAGGGACACAGTCAGCATGCTTTCTCTACGCTCTGGGAGGACTTGGGTTACTACCCCATCAGATCACTTCCCACCGGTTACTTTCTCAGTGTATGTTATTTATTCAGACCATGGGTATTTATTAAGTCCCTGCGGTGTGCTAGGGGTGTCAGAGGTTGCTAGCTCTTCCCTAATATCTGTCCTTCCCTTATTAGTAAGACTACCCCTGAATTTGAGCTAGCCATGGTTGCCCAGAATAAAGGAAACCTTTCCAGCCTACCCTGCAGCTAGGTGTGGTGGTCACCTGAGTGAGTTCTGGGCTGGAGTGGAAGAGGGGTGTGCAGACTCTGAGGGGTGTCCCTTCAAGGGAAAGGTGTGCACTTCATTTCCTCCTTTCTCCTCTCTGGCAGGAACTGGGGCAGCCCTCTTGGGTCATCAGATGAAGCTGCCTGGGGGAGGATGGCAGAGCGTCCAGCCAGGGGGATTCTTGCTTCCTGCAGAATCAGGAAGCTGCTATCCTTAACTGCTTGACTGGATTCTTCTATAAGAAATCAATGTGTATCTTTTGGAATCCTTGTTTGGGGAGACTATCTGTTGAAACAGTTGAGTTAATATCCTAATCCAGGTGATGTTATGGGAAGTGGGGTTACAAGGCAGATTTCTGACATTCTAATGGAATGCAGAAAGATTAACCATGTAAGATAAAATGGAAAAGAGCAAATAAATCTATGCAGGTCATGAATCGAGTTATAATGACCCAGAATGACTGTAGGTGGGAGTGCCCTTATCTGGCGTGACCAGGAAAAGCCTATCCAGGAGGTGGCATTTGGGATGAGACTGAGTGATGAACAGAAGCCGGCCCTGGAAGGTCTGCAGGAAGAACTTTACAGGAAGAACAAATAACAAATGCTATAGCCCTGAACTGGGAACTAGATTGGCAAGTTCAAGGTCCAGAAAGCTATGCCCATGTATCCTTCTGTTAGAAAGCTGAGAATAAGTATTTTTAATAAGTATTTATGTATTTTTAAAATATATTTCTTAAATTTTTGAAGAAAGAGAGAAGCAGATTTCCAGCTGAGCAGAGAGCCCCACCGAAGTTGGGGCTGGACACAGGCTGGATCCCAGGACCCCAAGATCAAGACCTGAGCCAAAAGCAGATGCTTAACCAACTGAGCCACCCAGGTGCTCCCCAATATACACTTATGTATTAATTAATGAGTTCTTCTGTGGGTCTTGAGAGGCCAACGGGCTTTAATCTGACTGTCTCCTCAGCAGGGAGGAAAGTCACTATTGGCACAGGCGCTGGCCAGTTTCCCACCCTATCATCTTGTGCTTGGTAAGGATATCTGCTACACATTGTCCTTTGGCCTGGCTGATCTCATATAAAGCCTCTCTTGCTATAATTCACTGCCCACAGCCCTGCCAATAAAAGCAAGGCTCATCCCTGCTACAGAGAACTCTATTTCCATTCCCTCCAGCACGGCCACCTCTTTCTTCTGTGACCTGCCAGCCATGAAGTTTCTTTTCCTCTTTCTTGTCATCATTTTGGCCACGGAACCCATGGTCTCAGGTAACTTGGGTCTCTCTCAAGTGTCTGGGATCTTGGTTATGAACCTCTTGCCTTCCTCTCCCCTCCACTTCAGGCAGCACAAAACTCCTCATTTGATGGGGTTTGGGAGGTTTTCCCATGATCAGTTCACATCCACGTCTCTCTCTGATTATTCTTTCCCAAGGTGGTGGGATGGTAGCTCATTGGGGCACCTGACACTTAAGGGAAGGGTGGTATTCTGGTGGGATCTTGGGAGAAGGTTTAGGGGTGATGGGGTTGGGTGCAGATGGGGACTTGTTGGGGGCTTGAGGGCATCAAGATTAGAGCCTGAGGGTGAGCTGTGATGGGGAGAAAGACCTTGGGTTTGGAGTGGTAGGGGAAAGATTAGGATGAGCTGGAGGTAAGGTGTTGGGCTCCCCTGATGGCTTGGGGTGGGATGGGGAGGGGAGGGGATGGGATTTGGGGTTGAGTGGAGGTGGTGCTGGGGGGTAGACTGGAGCTTGGGCTGAATGGGGCAGGGTGTCTGATGACTGCTGCTCAGGATTGAGGTTGGTGACTTGATGAAATTTAGGTTTGACTTGGAGTTCAGGCTCAAGGGACATTGAGTTGGGTAGGGCTGGGAGTTCTACTTAAGACTGGACTGGGTTCTGAGCTTGAATTTGGTGAATATGGTTAAGGAGGTTTGGGGATGGGGTTGTGGCTGGATGCAGGTGAGCTTAAGTTGGAACCAGGCTATTGATTAGGAGCTGGGTCTGTTGAAATGTGGGTAAGTCCCCTCCATCCCCTAATATTACAAGTAAAGTTTATTGTCCTTTCCCATCATTCCCAAGCTCCATAGGGGGGATCTTCATTGGCATCAACTGATTACAAAGCTAGGAGTAGCAAGTTGAGAGATAGGAAGACAGAGGATGGAACGTCTGAAAAAGGCTTTCCTAAAACCCTTGGAGTTCCCAAGGTTGGAACAATTGTCTCAATTCTCTCCCCTCTCAAGATCACTTCTCCCCTTTCCTGGGACTGGATTCACAGTTAGTTACTCGACTGTCTCCCTCCCCCATTGCCCTGTTCCTCCTCTGCCTCCTCTCCTCTGGCCACTTGAGGGATACTAACATCTGCTTAATGGTTGTTCCTGTGCCCAACAGCAGAGTGTTGGATGGATGGAAAATGCCGGTTGGTGTGCAAAAATGATGAAGACAGTGTCATACGCTGCGCAAATCGTAAACGGTGCTGTGTCCCTAGTCGTTACCTAACAGTCAAGCCAATGACTGTTGAAAGAGTGGAACCCTGGACCGTTCCTCACACGCCCAACCAAAAAAACAAAAGGCAGTAGAGGACCTATAAATAGACCTCATGGATAGAAATGGCTTTGTTTCAGGTTCCTTAGCTCCTACATTCCATTAAAACTCACAAATCTGTTTCTTGTGTCCATTAATCTTAAGGAACGATGCTCCAAATGGATTGAGGGTCGGGGTGGGGGGATGGCAGGATGGGGGTTAAGAGGTAGCTTGGGGCTTGGCCACAGCAATGGGGTGATAGTTACAGTCTTGAAGATAGTTTCTCCTCTACCAGCTGCAGGAAAGGCTATCGGAGTGGGTTGAGGAGCATATCTGGGGAAGCCAAGAGACTTGAAGGCATAGCCCGTACCGAGAGAGAGGGAGAACTGCTAGGAGGGAGAGTTGCTCCACCTTGGGGGTGAAAAGTTTGGGGGTGGACAAGGACCAAGTAGAGTCCAAATCCTTGGGTTTCTAGGGAAGTTGGCTGACATGCCTTTTGATGCTGGAGACCCCACAGCCCCAAGGATCAGAAGGTTTCCAAGTGCTAAAAAAAAAAAAAATACATGAATTCATCCATTTATAAATGAGTTTGTTCATTCTTTAGTTCTTCCATTCTTTCATGGATTCGATCATTCAGTCATCCCAGCTCCTCCACTCACTGCTGTCAAACTCTGCTCATATCCGCATCTACGCTTCAGCTTCCCCAGCTGTGAGGCTGGAACCCTAGAATCTATCTTAGGATTGTGGGAAGTGGGAGATGGGATAATGGAGTGTGAAGTGCCTAGTACATTGTGAGCCCTAATAAATGTAGCTGTTGCTGTTGTTGCTCGTTCATTTTTTTTTTTTAAAGATTTTATATATTTACTTGACAGAGATCACAAGTAGGCAGAGAGGCAGGCAGAGAGAGAGGAGGAAGCAGACTCCCTGCTGAGCATAGAGCCCGATTCTGGGCTTGATCCTAGGACCCCGGGATCATGACCTGAACCGAAGGCAGAGACTTAACCCACTGAGCCACCCAGGTGCCCCACTCATTCATTTCTTCAAGCATTTAAGGAATATATGCTGTGTGCCTTCCAACTGTGTGAGACTCTGAGGGGCACGGAAGCCTGTCTCATTTGAACTAAGAATTTAACCTGGGAGGAGACTAACCCATGGAGAATATTCGAGAATTCTGATCGGGAATCTAGAGGACCTGGGTGTCTTCCTTGCTTTGTTATCTCAAATCCTATTCTCTGGGCCCCATTTATTCAACAGAGTCATTCATCCCGAACTGTGCTCTCTACAGAAAGGTCAGATACCAGGAGTGTTCTGTAAAGCATGGTGCGTGACATGAAGACAGATAAAAGGGGTTCACTCTGATCCATAAGATAATTTGTTCTCAATTCAGTATTGCTCTTAGACTCTGGGAGTTAGGGAGTTAGACTCTTTAGAGTTGCTCTTAGACGCTGGGAAGAGAGACACCTCTTTCTCTGATCCTGGTCCTACTCTGGGCCTCCTCTGATTAAGTCCCTTGCCATGGGGTTAGGAGTCAATGGGGACAAGTGGGATATATCCATTTAGAGACAGTGCCCCTCTCCTTCCAAGACCATGCTTTGAGCAGCAGGGGCCTGGAATTCCCTGCCCAGAGAACACTTGTGCCTGCTTCCAGGGACCACTTGGCTTTCTCCAGAAGATGGGGCCCACCACATGTGCACCTTCGGCAGGAGGAGTACCAAGGGACACTCCTGTTTGAGGGGCAGGGGACCAGCTTGGATGTTCAGGCTGGAGTGTCCATGTCTTTCACGAGAGAGTCCTCACAGTGTGGGGCAGAGTTGGGGATGAGGGAGAAGAGAGCTGGGCTGTGGGCTGAGCCAGCTCCCTCCTGCTGCCTTGTTCCTGCTCCGAACTCTGAAGAATCCAAGCATTATAGATCCAACTCTGCTGTTTCAGGTCATTATGAAGGGCTATTTCATGAAGGTCCATGGGATAGATTTTAGCTGTCCCACTTGTTAGCTGGTTCAGAACTGTTAAATCTGCAGACAAGATGAGCCTCCATGTGCATTCGTGCCCAGGACCCACAAACGTTGGGTTGTGTTTGGAATTTGGATGGTGCTGTTTCACAATCATCTCCAAGCTCCCTTCAGAGACAAGGGCTGCTTCACCTGTGCTTTCTGCATTCTCAACATCTGTGCGATCTGGGGAGACTCTTAGGCTGCCCCCTCAGAGCTACCTGGGCCCCGAGGCCCTGGGTGAGACCATCCAAAATAATTCCTCCCTGGCTTCTCTACCTCCAGATTTTCTTTGCATTGGGGTCTGTTATCAGAGGGACCCTTTCTAGGAGATGCATCTGACCATGTTACTCTCCTGCTTAGATGGCTTCTTTTGCTCCTTCCTGCCCAGGGTTGGGTCTGAAGGCGTTGGTGGCCCAGCTTCATCTCCCATGACGCCACTCATGGACCCTCTCCAACCTTGCCTTCGGTCATGGCTCCCCTCCACCTCATCCCCACCACCAGGTTCATCTTTGCGATGAACTCCTTCTCACCCTCAAAGTGCAGTTGATGTCCCTAGCCAGGAAAGCCTTCCATAAGCTCTGTCTCACTATTCTTTAATAATTATAATACTAGTAGCTATCATAATAGTTCCCATTGTCACTCCTTATGTGTTAGGTGCTGTGCTCAGTATTCATGAACCTGAAGTCATCCCATTCTGACACATTCTTACAACAAGGCTCTGGGTTGTTGTTTTTTTTTTTTTTTTAAGATTTTATTTATTTATTCATTTGCCAGAGGGAGAGAGAGAGAGGCAGACAGAGGGATTAAAAAGGCTCCTTGCTGACCAAAGAGCCAGATGTGGAACTTGATCCCAGGACCCTGGGATCATGACCTGAGCCAAAGGCAGACACTTCACCAGCTGAGTCACCCAGGCGCCCCACAACAACCCTCTGATTATCCCTACCTTATGGATGAAGAAACTGGGACCTAGACAGGTGGTATCATTAGCCAAGGTCACATGACAATAAGATAGAGCAGGGGTTCCAACTAAGTTCTGATTGGCTTTACAAAGTGTTGGCCTTAAGCAGGGATGAAACATACTACATTATTAGGTAATAATTTATTCACTGCTCACTTTTCACCAATTCCGCCACCCCCCCCTCCCCCATATTGGATGGCAATGCTCCGCAGCTGACACAGCACCTTATTTACACCTATCCTGGGCTAGAGGGATGGGAGGACTTGGGGATCAGATATACACAGCTCTGGTGGACTGTCCAAAAGGATGCAGAGCAGCTTTGGAGTTTCGCTCAAGTTGGTCCTCTTTATTCACCAGTTAGTTTCCTCCCAGGAGACACAGATTTCATAGTGTGGGAAGTGGTCTGGGGCGAGTCAAAGGGTCCCCCAGTACTGGGGCCTGGCATTAATGTCTCCATACACAGTCATCACGCCCTCACCAAGTTCACTCATCACGAGGCCCTCGGTCCACAGCATTAAGAAACTCCTCCATGCTTAACACGTGCACACAGAGACAGCCCTGAGGAGTGATAGGATGGTGAGGTGAGAAAAAGGCTTGGAACTCACCATCAAGCTATGTAAAGCTCATAGAAGGCACTTAACCCCGAGTCTGAGTCTCTGGACTTGGGATCTGGGCATGTGAAATTTTGAAAATTCCCTCAGATTATTCATTTGGGAGATAAAGCCCCCCCCCCCCCCCCCCCCCCCCCCCCCCCCCCCCCCCGCCAAGCTCCCTGCCAGACTTCCTTCATATCTAAAAGCTCTCAAACTGTGAGAATCTCTGAGCTAGGCAACTTTCTCTTGTCTTCCCATTTCACAGGTGGGGAAACTGGGGTCTGAGGAGGAACCATGACCTACATTCATAAGTAGGTTCGAGACAATGCTGGGATTAGTAAACAGTCTTTGATTTCTGGTGATGGGGCTGAGGGGACATGGAAGGGATATGACGAAGATGTGGGTGATACAGTGAGTGGTGGCATACGGTGACAGGGGGCTGCGGGGAGGCCAGGAGGTAGGAGCTGTAAAGCCCCTGAAAAAACTCTGAAGCCCTTTCTTGGGTGCCATGGCCTCTCTCCAGGGGTCGGGGTTAAAGCAGGCTGGTTTACACTACTGTATACCCTTCTTTCAGATGCTAATCTCACAAAGGCCCTTCTCTGGGAAGAGGGAAAAGGATTATCTTGAGAGAATGTGACAGAAAGGGTGTGGTTTTGCTCTTGTAAAGCTTCTCTGTTCAAACTTAAATGGAGTACATCCTTTTTTGTTTTTTTTTAATTTCTTTTCAGCGGAACAGTATTCATTGTTTTTGCACCACACCCAGTGCTCCATGCAGTACGTGCCCTCCCTATTACCCACCACCTGGTTCCCCAACCTCCCACCCCCTGCCCCTTCAAAACCCTCAGGTTGTTTTTCAGAGTCCATAGTCTCTCATGGTTCACCTCCCCTTCCAGTTTCCCTCAACTCCCTCTCCTCTCCATCTCCCCATGTCCTCCATGTTCTTTGTTATGCTCCACAAATAAGTGAAACCATATGATACTTGACTCTCTCTGCTTGACTTATTTCACTCAGCATCATCTCTTCCAGTCCCGTTCATGTTGCTACAAAAGTTGGGTATTCATCCTTTCTGATGGAGGCATAATACTCCATCGTGTATATGGACCACATCTTCCTTATCCATTCATCCGTTGAAGGGCATCTTGGTTCTTTCTACAGTTTGGCGACCGTGGCCATTGCTGCTATAAACATTGGGGTACAGATGGCCCTTCTTTTCACTACATCTGTACCTTTGGGGTAAATACCCAGCAGTGCAATTGCAGGGTCCTAGGGAAGCTCTATTTTTAATTTCTTGAGGAATCTCCACACTGTTCTCCAAAGTGGCTGCATCAACTTGCATTCCCACCAATGGTGTAAGAGGGTTCCCCTTTCTCCACATCCTCTCCAACACATGTTGTTTCCTGTCTTGCTAATTTTGGCCATTCTAACTGGTGTCAGGTGGTATCTCAATGTGGTTTTAATTTGAATCTCCCTGATGGCTAGTGATGATGAACATTTTTTCATGTATCTGATAGCCATTTGTATGTATGTCTTTATTGGAGAAGTGTCTGTTCATATCTTCTGCCCATTTTTTTTTAAAGATTTTATTTATTTATTTGACAGACAGAGATCACAAGCAGGCAGAGAGGCAGGCAGAGGGAGAGAAGGAAGCAGGCTCCCCGCCTAGCAGAGAGCCCGATTCGGGGCTGGATCCCAGGACCCTGGGATCATGACCTGAGCCGAAGGCAGAGGCTTTAACCCACTGAGCCACCCAGGCGCCCCTCTTCTGCCCATTTTTTGATATGATTATCTGTTTTGTGTGTGTTGAGTTTGAGGAGTTCTTTATAGATCCTGGATATCAACCTTTTGTCTGTACTGTCATTTGCAAATATCTTCTCCCATTCCATGGGTTGCCGAGACCCTGAATTGCTAAGGAAATGTTGAAAAACAAAAATAAAACTGGCGGCATCACGTTACCTGATTTCAAGCTTTACTACAAAGCTGTGATCACCAAGACAGCATGGTACTGGCATAAAAATAGACACATAGACCAGTGGAACAGAGTAGAGAGCCCAGATATGGACCCTCAACTCTATGGTCAAATAATCTTCGACAAAGCAGGAAAAAATATACAGTGGAAAAGAGACAGTCTCTTCAATAAATGGTGCTGGGAAAATTAGACAGCTATGTGTAGAAGAATGAAACTCGACCATTCTCTTACACTGTACACAAAGATAAACTTGAAATGGATAAAAGACCTCAACGTGAGACAGGAATCCATCAGAATCCTAGAGGAGGACATAGGCAGTAACCTCTTTGATATCAGCCACAGCAACTTCTTTCAAGATATGTCTCCAAAGGCCAAGGAAACAAAAGCAAAAATGAACTTTTGGGACTTCATCAAGATCAAAAGCTTCTGCACAGCAAAGGAAACAGTCAACAAAACAAAGAGTAGATCCTTTTTATTCAATGCAAGGGCTTAGGATATCTGTGTGTGCACGCGCACGCATGTGTGTGTGTGCATTAGACTTTGTATTAAGCCCATTTGGACACAAGGGACCTTATGTGCCTACCACCAAGTTCAAAGCCTGACAAAGACTGGGTTTGATAATTGTTGGTGGAATGAAGGAGAGGCCCATGGATGCCAGGTTCAGAAGTTTGGGCTTGACGTTGCAGACAATAGAGGGCCATGGCTCTAGCTGTCATTATCCAGGGAGGAATCAACCTTTCCCAGCCCCATCTCAGCATGTGGAGAAGGCAGCGCTGTACCTCAGAGAGCCTATAGGCTTGCAGCCATAGTGAGTGGAGTCTGAGGCCTTGCTCTACCTCTAGCTGTTACCAGGCCTTTTCCAGAACACTGTCTCTCTGAGCCTCTGTTCCATAATGCAAGAAGGAAAAATAGATATGTCTACTTCAGAAGATTATAGTAAACATTTAACAACTTAGCATAAACCAAATGGCTCACCGTGGGTGATCTGCAAATGGTGATGGTCATTATTTTTCCTTTTCTTTCCAGTCAAAGGATCATTTCCTGTTTCGGAGACCTTAGTCCCAAGGGGGAATAATAATAATAATATTAATGGCTAATGTTTACTGAGTGCTTACTATGGACTAGGAACTGTGTCTCTGGTTTCCATATGTGCACACCCTCCAAAAAAACAAACCAAACCAAAACAAAACACCTCTGGCTACCACTGAAGGACTAATGTCTGTCTAATTTCATGGGACTATTCCCAGACTAATAGTTCATAGTTGTAGCATAGGCAGAAATGGATCCTTCAGAAAGGATCTTTATGTGATAATAACAACATTTATTTAGTGCTATGTGCCAGGCCCTATTTGTTTTCCATTTATTATGCTATTTTTGTAAGGTTTTTTTTCTTGATTTATTTGACAGAGATCACAAGTAGGCAGAGAGGCAGGCAGAGAGAGAGGAGGAAGCAGGCTCCCTGCCGAGCAGAGAGCCCCACGCGGGGCTCGATCCCAGGACCCTGGGACCATGACCCGAGCGGAAGGCAGAGGCTTCAACCCACTGAGCCACCTAGGTGCCCCTATTATGCTATTTTTAAAAGATTTATTTATTTATTTATTTATTTGAGCTGGGAGCGAGAGGGAGAGAACATGTGAGTGGGCAGGGGGGAGGGGCAGAGCGAGAGGAGAATCTCAAGTAGACTCCCTGTGAGCATGGAGTGGGAGGTGGGACTCAATCCCGCCACACTGAGATCAGGACCTAAGCCAAAACCAAGAGTCAGACACTTAACCAACTGTGTCATCCAGGCACCCCATCACTTATTAAGTTATTAACACAACTCTAAGTGTTAGGGACTATTACAGTGTACACTCTATAGATGAGGAAAGGGTAGAAGAGGGAAGTAAAGAAATTTGTTAAAGATTACCCAGCAAGTAAAGCGGGAGCTGGGATTTGAACCTGAGGTTTCTTGACTTCATTTCCTACTCTTTTAACCCCTGCATAGCTCCTTAGGTTATTTTATTTGTGTTCTGACTTATTTATTTCAGCTTTACTGAGATGTAATTGGCATATAGACATATAAGGTATTTAAATTGTATATCTTGGTGATTTGATTGTGAAAGGATCCACCCCCCCACCCCCCACCTCTGTCTACTTAATTCCTTATATCATTCACCTCACAAATTTATCTCTTTTTTTGTGAGAATATTTAAGTTGTACTCTCTTAGAAAATGTCAATTATACAATAGAGTGTTATCAACTCTGTTCACCATGTCATACATTAGATTCCCAGACCTTATTCATCTCATAGCTGAATGTTTGTACCCTTTAACCAACCTCTCCCTATTTTCTCCACCCCCCTTCCGGGCAACCACTTTTCCACTTCCTGTTTCTATGAGTTAGACTTTTTCCCCTTTTTTTCTCTTTTTGGATTACATAAATGAGTGATACCATGCAGTATTTGTCTCTGTCTGGCTTATTTCACTTAACATAACGCCCTCAAGTTCCATCCCTGTTGCTGCAAATGGCAGAATTCCCTTCCTTCTCATGGCTGAGTAATATTCCGTTATTTATTTATGCTACATCTTCTTTAGCCATTTATCTGTTGTTTTCCTATGTGAGTAGTTGTGAGTAATGCTGCAGTAGACATGGGGCCGCAGATGTCTTTTTGAGATCCTGTTTTCATTTCCTTTGGAAATATGCCCAGAAGAGGGAGTGCTGGCTCATATGATAGTTCTATTTGCAGTGTTTTGAGGAAAATATTGTTTTCCATTGGGGCTGCACCCATTATATTCCCACCAACAGTGTACAAGGGGTTCCCTTTTCTCCACACCCTCGTCAATTTTTTTATTTTAACTTTTTATTTTGAAATAATTATTCATAGGAAATTGCAAAGATAGTACAGAGAGAGGTCCATGTACCTTTCATGTAGTTTACCCCCCAAAGATTATATTTTACAGAACTATAGTACCATACACAAACCAGGAAATGGAAATTGCTGCAATGGGTTTGTATACTTCTATGACATTTTATCATAAGTGTGGAGTCATGTCACCACCACTGTGATCAAGATACAGAGCTGGTCTTTCAACATAAAGACCTTCCCTCTGTTACTCCTTTTTTTTTTTTTTTTAAAGATTTATTTACTTCTTTTAGAGAGTGAGTGAGAGCCAGTGTGGCAAGGAGCAGAGGGAGAGAATCTTCAAGCAGCTCCCCCTCACCCTGCTGAGCATGGAGCCCAGTGTGGGGCTCGATCCCACAACCCATGAGATCATGACATGGGCTGAAACCAAGAGCTGCCTGCATAACCAGCTGAGCCCCCCAGGTACCCCCTTTTCTGCACAGCAGGAGAGTCTCAGCCCCACACACTCTCTTCCTGCCTCCACCCTCTGCCACTATCCTTACTTTTGGCAACCACTGATCTGTTTCTTATCTCTCTAATTTCTATCATTTTGAAAGTGTTGTATAAATGGAATCATATGTAATATTTTCAGATTGGGTTTTGTTTTTTAGTTAGCACTGTGCTCTTGAGAGTCATCCAAGTCGTGTGGATCAATTTTCTTTAATCTTCAGAAAAGATCTTTCCTTTTAAATCTGAGAAGTTCTAGCCAATGCATTAGAGCAAGAAAGAAATTAAGACATACAGGTTAGAAAGGGAGAAATAAAACTGGTTATTTACAGGGGCGCCTGGGTGGCTCAGTGGGTTAAGCCTCTGCCTTCGGCTCAGGTCAAGATCCCAGGGTCCTGGGGTTGAGCCCCTCATCAGGCTCTCTGCTCACAGGGAGCCTGCTTCCTCCTCTCTCTGCCTGCCTCTCTGCCTACTTGTGATCTCTCTCTGTCAAATAAATAAATAAAATCTAAAAAAAACAAAAAAAAACAAACAAAAAAAACCAACTGGTTATTTACAGATGTCATAATGCTTTCTGTAGAAAATTCCAAGGAATTTACAAAAAAAAAATCTAGAACTAATAATTAAATAATTAAATTCAGTAAGGCATGCAAGGATACAAAATAAATATAAAAAATTAATCACATTTCTATATGTGATCACTGAACATGTGAATGTTGAAATTAAAAATACAGTACCATTCACAATCACTCCAAAAAAATATAAAATGCTTAGGTATATATCTAATGAAACATAGGTAGCAATTGTAGCTGAGAACTACAGAATGTTGATAAAAGAAATCAAAGATTTAAATAAATGAAGAGACATACCATGTTTACGGATTGTAAGATTCAATAAGCAGGAGACACTTGGATGGCTCAGGGGGTAAAGCATCTGCCTTCGGCTCTGGTCCTGGGGGTCCTGGGCGTCCTGGGGGTCCTGGGCTTGAGCCTCAAATCAGTCTCCCTGCTCAGTTGGGAGTCTGCTTCTCCCTCTCCTTCTGCCCCTCCCCCTGCTTGTGCGAGCACACGCCCTTTCTCTCATGTGCTCTCCTAAATAAATTTTTAAAAAAATCTTTAAAGAAGAAAAGATTCAACAAGCAAAGATGCCAATTTTTTCTCTAACTGATAGACACTCTTAATACAATTTCTATCAAAATCGCAGCAACATTTTTTGTATCTAGAGACAGGATTATTTTGCTATATCCTGCCTATAGAGAAATCCCAAAGGAATGAGAATAGCTAAAACAAGCCTGAAGAAAAAGAATCGTCAGAGGAAGCATTCTAGAGGTATCAAGGCTTGTATAGCTAAGGTAAGCAAGACTGTGTGATATTGGTGGAGAGATACCCATGTAGATCAATGGAGTAGAACAGGAAATCAGAAATAGCCCCACATGTGTACAACCAACTGATTTTTCAAAATGTGCAAAAGCAATTTAGTGGGAGAAAGATATCTTTTTCAATATATAGTGCTGGGGCAATTGGGCATCCGCAAGAGAGAAAGAAAGAGAGAAAGGAGGGGAGGGAGGGAGGAAGGAAGGGAGGGAAGGACCTTAATCTAAACCTCACATCTTATATGAAATTAACTCAAAATGAATCATAGATTTAAACATTAGATGTAAAAAACTTCTAGAGAGAAAGTAGGAAAATCTTTCAGACATAGGGTGAAAAGTTCTTAGATAAAAAAACACAATCCGCAAAAAAAAAAAAATCAATAAGCTGGACTTAATCAAAATTTAAAATGTTCACTCTGTGAGAAGTCCTATGCAAAGGATAGATGGAAAGACATACGGCAGACTGGGAAGAAATATTTGCAAGCCATATATATCTCTGACAAAGGAAAGGACCTGTATCTAAAATATAGAAACAACTCTAAAAGCTCAACAGTAAAAACCAATCAAATTAGGGACACCTGGGTGGCTCAGTTGGTACCTGTCTGCCTTCAGCTCAGGGTGTGATCCCAGAGTCCTGGGATCAGTCCCACATTAGGCTTCATGCTCAGTGGGGAGTTGGCTTCCCCCTCTGCCTGCTGCTTCCCCTGCTTGTGTTCCCTCTCTCACTCTCTCCCTCTCCACCCCATAAATAAATAAATAAATATCTTTTAAAAAAACAAAAAACAATCAAATTAGGGGCGCCTGGGTGGCTCAGTGGGTTAAAGCCTCTGCCTTCGGCTCAGGTCATGATCCAAGTTTCCGGGGATGGAGCCTGCTTCCCCCTCTCTCTATCTGCCTGCCTCTCTGGCTACTTGTGATCTCTGTCTGTCAAATAAATAAATAAAATCTTTAAAAAAAAACAATCAGGGGCACCTGGGTGGCTCAGTGGATTAAGCCTCTGTCTTCAGCTCAGGTGATGATCTCAGGGTCCTGGGATCGAGCCCCATATCGGGCTCTCTGCTCAGCAGGGAGCCTGCTTCAACCTCTCTCTCTGCCTGCCTCTCTGCCTACTTGTGATCTCTCTCTCTTTCTCTCTCTCTCTGTCAAATAAATAAATAAAATCTTTAAAAAAAACCAATCAAATTAGAAGAAAGATATTTCAGTAAAGAGGATATACTGATGGCAAATAAGCCCACAAAAAGATGTTCAACCTCATTAGCCACGAGGGATACGTGTATGAAGACTGCGTGATAGTCCATTGCATAACTAACTAGTAGGACAGCTAGAATCTAGAATTAAAGATAACGGCAGGACTAAATGCGGGCAAAGATGCCAACAAACTGGATCTTTTACACATTGCTGGTGAGAACATTAAGGGGCACAACTCTGGAAAACAGTTTTTGCAGTTTCCTTTTAAAAAACTAAATATACCCTGGTTGTGTTAGCCAGCAAAGGCACTCCTGGGCATTTATTTGTTCCAGAGAAATGAAAATTTAATTCCAAAAACTTGTACATGAATGTTCAAAACAGCTTTATTTGTTTTTTAAGGGATTCTTTTTTTTTTTTAAGATTTTGTTTATTTATCTGACAAGGGAGAGATCACAAGTAGGCAGAGAGGCAGGCAGAGAGGGGAAAGCAGGCTCCCTGCTCGATCCCAAGACCCTGAGACCATGACCTGAGCTGAAGGCAGAAGTTTAACACGCTGAGCCACCCAGGCACCCCAGGGATTCATTTTTTAAGACTTATGTTTTTAGACTGGTTTTAGTTTCATGGCAAAATCGAGAAGAAGGTACAGAGAATTCCCCCATACCCTCTGCCCCTACTCATGCATAGTCTTCCCTATTATCAACAGCCCCCCATGGAGCGGGGTGTTTGTGACAACTGATGAACCTACAGGGACACATCATTATCACCCCAAGTCTGCATTTTACCTTAGGGTTCGCTCTTGGTGTTATACATTCTCTGGGTTCAGACAAATGTGTAATGACATGAATTGATCATTAGAGGATCATATAGAATAATTTCACTGCCCATCAAACACTCTGTGCTCTGCCTATTCACCTGTCTCCTCCCCAACCCCTGGCAACACTGATCTTTTTATTGTCCCTATAGTTTTGCCTTTTCCAAAACGTCATAGAGTTGAAATCAGACAGTATGTATGTAAGCCCTCCCAGACTGGCTCCCCTCACTCACTAATGTGCCTTCAAGATTCCTCCATGTCTGTTCATGACTTGACAGCTCATTTCTTTTTAACATTGAACAATATTCCGTTGCCTGGTTGTGCTACAGTTTATGTGTACCCACTCACCTACTGAAGGCATCTTGGTTGTTAACAAATTTTGGCAGTTATGAAGAAAGCTACTATAAACACCGTGTGCAGATTTTTTTCATGGTAAAGACTGCTTTATTGGCGGCAGTTGGTATTAGTCAATAAATATTGATCCCCAGGGAAGCACTCAGTTATTTATGGATTACTGGTCCACGGAGAGGTAAAGGAGACTGATCCAACTGCCTGCTGCGATGATAAGCTGAGGTCACCCCTGCTACTTGGGAAATGGAGCCATGGCTGGCTGCGACATGCGTACACTCTTCCACCAACCGATTGTCATGGTGACTCTATAGAGGAGGGCATCTGCCACCCCGCCCTTCAGATGCGCCGGAATGCCACAATCCTCCTGAAATAGCTTTTGTTTCTCTGGAACTTTATTTTCAAACTGCCTACATGAAGTAGTTCATGTGCAGATTTTTGCGTAGACATCAGTTTTTATGTTCTTTGGGTAAATGCTGAGAAGCCCAATGACTGGATTGCATGGTAAGCGCGTGTTTAGTTCTGTAAGAAACTGACAAACTGTCTTCCAGAGTGGTCATCTTGGTTCTCACTGCCATGGGCCGTGTAGGAGAGTTTCTGTGGCTCCATATCCTTGTCAGCATTTGGTGTTGACAAGTGGTCCAGATTTTGGTCATCCTAATGGGTGTGCAGTGGCATCTCATTCTTATTTGACCCCCTTTAGTTCCTGATGCTGCTCCCTGACTCTTTGGATCTTAGTTACTATTAAGTGGAAACTAACTATCTGTCTTGTTTGTTTTGGCCAGGCAGACATCACACCCTTCGATGCATGGGAAACACGGGGGTCTGTAGACCCTCTTGCAGAAGGACTGAACATCCCTACCTCTACTGCCTAAATTATCAGCCATGCTGCCTCCAGTCCTACATGAGGATAAGTATTGCTGGCAGAGAAGAGAAAGATGACTGGAGCCAAGAGAACCGCTGGCCAAAAATACCCTGAGTGCTCGTGATCGCCATCTTCAACCTGAAGTCAGGACCCCTCATTAAAATTCATGCATCTGCCACCCTTGTCTGTCTTTCGTCCACTGGAAATCATGGTGAGAGACTTCATTTTGCGTGGTGAGATACCTGTCCCATTCTGGATCCAGCCCTGTGGGAGAGAAGGCTAGAAAACTGTAAGGACAAGAAGAAGCTAGACAAACTGGAAGATGGGAGGGAATGTCTTGAGACCACTGAGGGAGAGCTGAAGGGTTTGGGCAGAGTCACGACTTCATCTGTGCTGTGTTGGTCTCAGAGGGGGCCCGGCACTAGTGGGATGGAGGTACAGGGCAGGGGGTGGAGGTCAAGCCAGTCATGCGTAGGCTCATTAAGCAGAACAAAGTGCTGAACTTAAACAGCATTTGGAGGAAGGATCCTGGGGCAGTGGTGTTGGTTATGGATCTGGAGAAGGGTTGATGACATTTAGAAGTATAGACCCTGAAGTGAATCCAGCGCTGACTGCCTGATCTTCAAAGCTTAATGCTATCACATTGTTTCAGCATTTGGGTTCAGACATTGAGTGTCAGTCCCCTCTGACGATTCTCCTCTCTTCCTTCGTTCTGTGCTGTTGCCCAGCCTCTCATAGCAACAAGCCATATGAACTGGACAAAATTGGAGGTTCTGGACCTGTTTCTGGCAGAGTCATGGTCTAAGAACCCAGATGAACCCTCCCACTGAGAATATTTAAAATCATTTATTTCAAATAGGCAAAAAAAAAAAAAAAATCCCAAACAAACAACCTTCTTAAGCATCCTTTCAAAAAAAGTAAAGAATATTAAGACTGAGTGAAACCAGGTGCTTTTCTGAAGGCAGTAACTGAGACTGACTTTTGTCTTGAAAGTATTTGCTGAATCAGGTGAACTTGAGTTTAGTTTCTGCAGCTCTGGCCAGGGTCAGGAGTGGGCAGGGGAGAGGAGACAGTGCCTAGGGTCTGAAAAAACGGGAGTCTTGTAGGAGACTCCTTCATATATCTCAGTCCTGAAAGTATTACTCGTGTTGTGTCAGGATAAAACAGATATAATACTTGTCCTCCTTCATGAGGTGTTTTCCAAGGAAAATTGTTGGTCTTGAACCTTGGTACTTAGTGCACAGAAAAAAATTCCTGCTGGGAATTTACAACCTCAAGTTGGCTCTCACACAGTCTTTCTTTTTTAATATTCTTTTTTTAAATAGGATTTTATTTATTTATCTGAGAGAGAGAGCACAAGAAAGTGATCACATGAGTGGGGAGAGCAGCAGGCAGAGGGAGAAGCAGGCTCCCCACTGAGCACAGAGCCTGATGTGGGGCTTGATCCCAGGACCCCGAGATCATGAGCTGAGCCAAAGGCAGATGCTTAGCAGACTGAGCTATCCTGGAACCCCATCTCTCTCTTTTTAAAAAAATAATTATTGGGACACCTAGGTTGCTCAGTCAGTTGAGGCCTGCCTTCAGCTCAGGTCATGATCCTTGGGTCCTGGGATCGAGTCCTGTGTTGGGCTCCCTGCTTAGTGGGGAGCCTGCTTCTCTTTCCGCCTGCTGCTCCCCCTCCTTGTGCTCTCTATCTCTCTGGCAAATAAATAAATAAAATCTATAAAAATTATTTAATTTCTACACCCAATGTGGGGCTTGAACTCATGACCCTAAGATCAAGAGTCGCACACTGTTCTGACTGAGCAAGCTGGGGTGCCTCTCTCATAGTCTCTTGATATATGGATGGTCTGAAAAAAAAAAACAACAACCAAAAACCAAGCTGATAATTTAGCTTTCCCAAAGTAGTAGCAGCAAAGATATGTGACAGAAATGAAGGAGCGACCTTTAAGTCATGACTCAACTAATTTACTCTCATTAAGTTCCAAGGAAAATGCATACCTCAGAGGCCCAAATCACAAAAACCACAAGGAAATAAAGCACCATGAATTAAGGCCAGCAGAAACCACAAACCAGAGATCCAGACTTCAAGGACTTCAAGTATCAGAATTATTAGTAACAATATTTTTAAGAGTAATTTGCAAAAATAAATTCAGGAGATTTGAATTTTCCATCACCACGTGGGTTTTACCTGACCCTGTGAAGAAGCATTCCAGGGTTGGGTGGAAATGATATATTCCAAGCGGAGACTCAGCAGATCTGGAAGACATAAACAAACTGCAGGAGCGGGTGGCTCTGAAGCCTGTGCCGTGCTGGCTCTCTTTCATCACACACTAATGGCGTCACAGAGAATTGCTGTGTTTAGATAAGGAAGGAGGAAAAGGAAAGCCAGGTTTGTGGAGTGGCTTACACCATGTGCTAGCACTGGCCAGAAGTGACGCCTTACAGCCTGATTTAGAAGAGGCCCTGAAATGCAGCAATGAGTAAGGGAAATCCTTTCTGTAGAAGAAGGGATGGTCAAAGTATGGATCTTTGACTCATGGACAGTGATAACGGGTTGACTGGTGGGCTAGTCAGTGTCTTAGAACAAGGTTAGAAGTTAGGTAAAAATGAGGTGCATGAAAAAAAAAAAATGAGGTGCATGGTGGTTATGTGGTTGGACCCCTCTAAAAGGGGACAGGGTGTGTAGATATTTTTATGCCATCAGAGGGGGAAAAATAAAGCTCTCAATAGCCAAGTGGACAAAATGATCCATCAGGAAATGGGCTTAGGAAGCCAGCCTTTCAACGGCTTCTATTCCAACCTTGAAGCAATTGGAACGAAAAGGAGTCCTCACAGCTTACACCCGGGCCAGCCATTTTCCTACAGTGAGTGGTAATATAGGGCTTTAGGGGCAAAGTTAGCGAGCAGTGAAATGGATGCTTTCACCTGAGGTGTCTGCTGTTGTAAAGAAAGGCTTTAGTGTCCTAGAAGCTACTCTTAACAAATGCAAGCATTTGGAATTTTGATTGTGACAATTTTTGCTGCCATCAAGAGTCAGGATGAATACAAGGGATGCTTCTAGTAACCAAAGCACTTGTTGAGAAGACAGGACAATGGAGAGATTAGGGTTGGAAAACTTAACCAAGTGAGTGTGCATAGGTCACCAGCAAACAAGGGGACACTAAAAATGAGTTAAAACTTGTGCAAATAGGGGTGCCTGGGTGGCTCAGTGGGCTAAAGCCTCTGCCTTTGGCTCAGGTCATGATCCCAGAATCCTGGGATCCAACTCTGCATCATCGCATCATTGGGCTCTCTGCTCAGCAGAGAGCCTGCTTTCCCCCTCTCTCTGCCTGCCTCTCTGCCTGTTTGTGATCTCTCTCTCTCTGTCAAATAAATAAAATCTTTAAAAAAATAAAAAAAAAAACTTGTGCAAATAATTTTGGGAAAAGCCGTGAAGAGTTTATTGTTGAAAGTATTGAAAATTTTCAGACTTATTTACACAGATGTTTTCATCTAGAATTACACATTGATGGAGGACAGATCACTGTGGTATTTTTAGTGCTTTATTGATATGACGTAGTCTATCCCTTTGAGGACAGGGCTGAGTGACAGCCAAGAGGAAGTCATGAGCTTTGAGGAACCTCTCAGAGAAAGACCTGTGTTTTCAGTTCTGAGTCACACTTTTCATCGTCTTTACTCTTGGTGTTTATTTCAAAGCTAGGTGAAGTAAGACTTGTTACCAGGATATCAATAATATCTGTTTGAAAGTTAGGTATGGGATTGGGAGAAGTGACAGGAACTTTCTGGTCTGCAACACAACAGACTTGATAATGCTGACATACTGTTTTTGTCACTTTGTCAAGTCTGCAGGTTTTCCTGCAGTATCGGGATTTGTGCCAGCATTCTTCCCCACCACCACAGGCTAAATAACAAAAGGAGAGACTATTATTTTAGGTTACTGGTGCTCTCAGTTTTACAAGCCTGACTGACTGTATCTTTGGCATCCCGTAACAACATCATGGATCGTAACTAGATTCTGGCTTTAAGACTCCCAGCTCAGGCCTGGTAAATATCAGGTTTCTAAAAGTATCTTTTCCCAATCTCTTACATGCCCATTTTTAAACTTTTCTGAAATGGAGAAGAATCTTAGCATAAATGAAAAGGAACTTGCTAGTCACAAGAAATTGGAGCTTATTATAATGAAGCTACCTGGGGCTGTGGGAAGCTATCCACATAAAGAAAGTTCATCTTGTGGTCACTGTTGAGTTATTTGCATTGGTCATGCCCCATGAGGTTAATTACTTTAACTACATACTCAAATGAATATAGAAAAATACTAGTAACAATAAAATGAATACCCAGGTGCCTGCATTCTCATTAAGAAGTAGAACTAGATACTTTGAAGAGTGTAGGTATTCCTAAGTGAGATGCTTTGTTTGCTTCTTCAATTTCGTAATGTGCATATGAATCATGTAGAGATGTTGTTAACATGTCGATTCTGATTCAGCCAGTGGGGCAGGGTCTGAGTTTCTGCTTTTCTAACAATCCTCTAGGTGATGCCAGCACAGCTGCTCCAAGATTTACACTTTTGGGAGCAAAGTTTCGGGCCATAAAAAAATTTCATGTGAATTTCATGTGTTTAATATTCAATAGTGTATTAATTTAATTCAATAGTGTTCAATGTTTGTACATTCTGTGCTTTCCAACCAAATGCCGTATTAGAATTAAAAATTTCATGTATTCAGAAATTAAATAATATGGTAAAAATACAACTTAGATTAGAAGAATAGTAAAATCAAGTCAGAAATAATGAAGTCAGGGGTGCCTGGGTGGCTCAGTGGATTAAGCTGCTGCCTTTGGCTCAGGTCGTGATCTCAGGGTCCTGAGATCGAGCCCCACATCGGGCTCTCTGCTCAGCAGGGAGCTTGCTTCCCCCCCCACCCCCGCCTGACTCTCTGCCTACTTGTGATCTCTCTCTATGTCAAACAAATAAATAAAATCTTTAAAAAAAAAAAGAAATAATGAAGCCAGAAGAAATGAGCTCAGAAAATTTCTGGAGAGACTGATTAAGAATAAAAGGAAGACATCAAAAGTGACAGCCATAGTGAAATGGTGACATCAAAACAGATACACTGTATTAAAAATAACAGAAGAGAATTATCAACAACTGTATACCAATAAAATTGAAAACACAGAGACAATGGGTAAATCCTGAAAAATATTCCAGGGATGGCACAGGGAGGACATATAAACTTGAATAGATCGATGAGTGTTAAGAAATTGAAATAGCAGTGAGAAACTTCTTCTTCCCCCAAGTCTCAGCCCTGGATGACTTTTAAAATTTTGCTAAAATACATATAGCATAAAATGTACCACCTTGGGGTGCCTGGGTGGCTCAGTGGGTTAAAGCCTCTGCCTTCCGCTTGGGTAATCATCCCAGGATCCTGGGCTCCGAGCCCTGCATTGGGCTCTCTGCTCAGCAGGGAGCCTGCTTCCCCGCCCCCTCTCTCTGCTGCTTCCCTGCCCCCTCTCTCTGCCTGCCTCTCTGCCTAGTTGTGATCTCCGTCTGTCAAATAAATAAATAAAATCTTTTTAAAAAATGTACCACCTTAACCCCTTTGGGGTGTAGAGTTCAGGGCCATTATGCATATTCACAACTGCTGCATTACCATCCCCCCCATCTCTCCCCAGAACTCTTCACTGCAGCACTGAATCTCTGTACCTGATAAAAAGAGATCTCCCATCCCCTTGACAACCACCATGCTACTTTCCAGCTCTCTGTGTCATACCAGAGGACTCACACAGTATCTGTCCTCCTGTGACTGGCTATCTCACTTAGCATTCTGACTTTAGTGCTCACCCTCATTGTAGCCTGAGTCAGGATGGCCTTCCTTTGGAAGGCCGAGTATTATTTCATTGCATGTACACACCACATTTTGTTTGTCCATTCATCTGTAAGTGGACATTCTGGTTGCTTCTACCTTTTGGCAATTGTGAAGTACAATTGTGCTGTCCTGATTTTAAAAGGGAATTCTTATAGTTTCTCAGAAGATCAATCCAAGTATTATCTTATATAAAATGTTCCAGAAAAACAGGAGAGAAAAAGAAGTATAGGTCCATTTTGTTTACAAATAGAGATACAAAAATATCCTAATTAAAGTATTAGCCAACTGAATTCAGTAGTGTATGAAAATGCTTCAGGATCATGTAGGATATAACTCAAACTGCAAAATATCATCCAACTTAGAAAATCTATCAATTTATCAATGAAACATACTACCCACGTAGAATTAAAGAGATAAATGATAGACCTACTCTTTTTTGATGCAGAAAAATGATTTAATAGAGTTCAATGCTTACTTGTAATGAAAACTCTAGGTAAAGTGGGAATAGAGGGAATTTCTTTGATTTGGTGAAGGTTACGTATCAAATTCTAGAGCGAATGTTATCTCATGAAGAAATTCATTCCTGTTGAGGTCAGAAAAACAAATGTACTATTATGGCTATTATTTAAAATAATAGTGGTAGACCTGGTCAATGCTTAAAGGGAGAAAAAATAACCCAACCAAAATAAAAATCAAAACAAGAGTATAAAGATTAGAAGGAGAGGGATAAGATTGTCATTCATCCTAGCAGTCATGATTATAATATAAAACAAGAATCAACACACTTAAATTAATGGGTACATTGATTTACAAGAATCAATAGCACTTCTCTACACCAACAATATTTAACTAAAAAGTAGAATAAATACATAATGTAGCTATGAAGTAAGTACCTTGTTTTAAATGAGGAGTACTCAAGAACTCTATGGGATATATTTTAAAACTCAAACAGCAGACGTGACCTTTGTATGGAATGACTCAATTATCATAAAGATTCACTTGTTCCTAAACCTTAATCCATAAATTTAATGCATTCCTAATCAAAGCCCCAGTGGGAGTTTTGGGAGACTTGATTATTTTACTTTAAGATTTATAATGAAGAATAAAGGTCACCAATAGCTAAGATTACTTAAAAAAATAAAAAACAAGATGAAACCTTGCACTTCTAGAGACTGACAGACTAGAAACCTATGGTGATACAAGAAATACAGTATTATCAAAAGAACAAATAGACCAATAGCACAGAATGAGCAGGTGAAATTGATCCATGCTTACATGGGGAACTCAACATGTGGTAACAATGAGACTATAGTTCAATGGAGAAAGCATAGATTATTCAGCATATAGTGGTGGGAAAACTGGCTCACTCCAAGAGAAAAATAAAAAGTGAATTTACAGGGGCGCCTGGGTGGCTCAGTGGGTTAAAGCCTCTGCCTTTGGCTCAGGTCATGATCCCAGGGTCCTGGGATCGAGCCCCACGTCAGGCTCCCTGCTCAGCAGGAGGCCTGCTTCCTCCTCTCTCTCTGCCTGCCTCTATGTCTACTTGTGATCTCTCTCTGTCAAATAAATAAATAAATCTTTAAAAAAAATGAATTTACACATTTCATCTTGTGTCTTGAAGATCTGAATGTGAAAGGCATAGCAAAAAAGTTATTAGAAAATAATGTCAGAACTCAACATCACTTGGCATCAGGGAAATACAAATGAAAACTAAAATGAGATACCACCTCACACTGATCAGAATGGCTAAAATAAACAATTCAGGAAATGACAGATGTCGGTGAGGATGGGGAGAGAAGGGAACCCTCTTGCACTGTTGGTGGGAATGCAAGCTGGTTCAGCCACTCTGGAAAACAGTAGGGGAGTTCCTCAAGAAGTTAAAATAAAGTTCCCCTGTGACCCAGCAATTGCACTACTAGGTATTTATCCAAAGAACACAAAGTAATTTGAAGGGGAACCTGCACCGTTTATAGCAGCAATGTCCACAATAATGAAACCATGCAAAGAGCCCAAATGTCCATTGACAGATGAATGGATAAAGAAGATGAGGTATATATCCACAGTGGAATATTACTTAGCCATCAAAAAGAATGAAATCTTGCCATTTGCAACAACGTGAATGGAACTAGAGGTTATTATGCTAAGAGAAATCAATCAGAGAAAGATAAAGACCGTATGATTTCACTCATATGTGGAATTTAAGAAACAAAAACAATGAACATTGGGGAAGGGAAGGAAAATAAAATAAGATGAAAACAGAGAGGGAGGCAAACCATAGGAGACTCTTTTTTAAAAGTTTGTGTATTTATTTATTTATTTGTCAGAGAGAGAGAGAAAGAGAGAATACAAGCAAGCAGAGGGAGAAGCAGGCTCCCCACTGAGCAAGGAGACTGATGTGGGACTTGATCCCAGGATCCTTGGGATCATGACCTGAGCTGAAAGCAGACACTTAAGCAACTGAGTCACTTAGGCATCCCAAGAGACTCTTAACTCTAGGAAACAGACTGAGGGTTGCTGGAGGGGAAGTGGGTGGGGGAATGGGATAATTGGGTAATGGGCATTAAGGAGGGGACTTGATGTAATGAGCACCAGGTGTTATAAGTAAATTCTACCCCTGAAACTAAAATATAGCATATGTTAATTAAATTGAATTTAAATAAAAAATTTAAAGAAAATAAAATAATGTCAGAGATTCTCTTTGAGACATAAGAATGGGGGGAAAACTTCTTTAATAAAATCACTGAGCATAACCCACAAGGCAAAACAATTATTGAATTTGAGCACACCAGAATTAAGTGTTTCTGTTCAATGAACATCATATGATGGGCAAAGGATGGGCAAACTGGATGACAGTTTGGAGGATAATATACCCAGTGACTAAAGCTGACTGGGAAATAATATCAAAGATAAAGAATTCCTGCAGATCAACAAGAAAGCATCACTTGCCCAAAGAAATAATGGGCAAATGCTATGAATAGGTAACCAACAGAAGTGGAAAGAGTCACTTATTCATTTATTCAACAAACGTTTGTTAAGACTTGACTACGTACCAGACACAGTTTAAGAAACAGGAGGATACATCCATTAACAAAATAAACTTAAAGTCCTGCTCTCGTGGTGATGTCAGTCTTTTCAGGAGACCATAAGTAAGAGAGTGAGTAAGAGAAAAAAGTGATACTGTATTTATTCAGATATAGTTAAATACAGATGGTAAGCATTATGGAGAGTGGTGAAGCCGGGAGGGGTGGACAGAAAATGTGTGATGAAGGGAAGTAGTAAAGACTTCATGGAGAGGATGTGAAAGAGGGAGCTTTGAGACTAACGGTGGGAACAGTGGACCAGGCAGGGGAAGCAGCAAATACAGGGGCCCACAGGCAGGGTCTCTCCTCAAGTTTTGGGAAAACCATAAGGTAGTGGTGCTGTCTACAGAAGTCAGATGGAGAGGAATTGGAAAAATATAATGGAGGTCGAGATCACAGAAGGTCTTGCAGGTCACTGAAAGGAAGCCATTCATGTATTTTGATCATAGGATAAGAGAAATGCAAATTAAAACAATGGTGTGATATTACTTTATACCCATGAGACTGGTAAAAATAATGTGAGTGTTGGAGGGATTATGGTGATATGGTGACCCCGGTGCACTGCTGGTGAGAGGTGGGGAGATTTCCCTGCTTGTATAAATGTCACTGATTTTTATTCTTGTTCCTTGAACTTAGGAGTTGCCCAAGATAAAACATGAAGACTTTATGTTCCTTTCATTGTCTCAACTCTTCCTTCAAGGGGGATGGATTCAAGTTTATATCTCTTACCAGAACCCTCAGACTTAAAACCCCAGAACATGTAATATTTCCTTCACTCCCCACATGCTGAGTTCCCATGATTCATGGATTGCTTTACCAAATCTTTCACATCTGTCTCTTTCCTAGTCTCACCACCCTCACCGAACTCAAAGCAGACACAATTGGTTCCATGTGGACCATATGGAATTGTCCCTGTCTGGAACTGGGGCTTGAGAATTACTCAAACCCTGACAGCTAGCAATTTTTTATAGGCAGTGTCCTTAGAGGTATGTAAGGGAGGAATTAATGGAAAAAAATTTTATACTGACCTTTAACCTGGCCATTTGACTCCCAGGAATCTATTCTATATAAATCCTTGTCCAAATATATAAATATTCTTATACAAGTATGATCACTGATGTGTTGTTAGGAAATTCTTAAGTGGCTACCTGAATTATGGCTTATCTTAGAGTGGGATTTCACAGCTTTACAAAGAATGAGGTAGATCTTTTGGTGATGATATAGAAAGATAATCCCAAAATATTATTAAGTGAACAAAAGAATGCTGCATAGTGTTGGATATAGTATGTTTACTTTTTGCTTTTTAAAATCTCTTTTTTTATTCAATTAGAATAATGCTAAGTGAAATAAGTCAGAGAAAGGGAAACGCCATATGATTTCACTTATATGTGGAATTTAAGAAACAAAACAGATGAACAAAGAAAAGAGAGATGAATAAAAAAAAAACCAGACTCTTTAACTATAGAGAAGAAACCGATGGTTTGTTGGTTACCAGAGGGAGAAGGATGGGGGATGGGCGAAATAGGTGAAGGGAATTAAGAGCACACCTATCATGATGAGCGCTGAGCAATGTATAGAATTGTTGAATCACATATACTGTAGACAATATGTTTTTTTTATAAGACAGAAATATTTAGATTCCTTCTTATATGATTCTGTGCATACATTGAAATGCACCTTGAGAGATAAATAACAAAGGAGAAAGCAGGGTACTTTGAAGAAGGAAATTTAATTCCTCTTCAGCAGCAATTGCAAAGTTCTGTTCATAATTTTAGGTAGACTTTAAAAAGCAGTGATTACTAAAACCTAGACTTTCACTGTCAAAGGGAGAAGGAAAGTCAATTCTATTTTTCACATAACTGTTCTGCAGATAATTTCTGACCTGTTTGCCAAATTCCAGAATATGAGAAAAAAGGACCTCATTTAAAGCTATCTTAGGACTTTTAGGGCTAAAAAACCACAGGAAAGAGGACTTTGGAGTCATTTTCAAGCTGGCACTAACTGGAAAGAGAATGGATGTGCATCAAGCTTTCATCTGGTTCCTTAGGTGGCAACTTGGAATATAGAACCCAAGACGACGCTGGATGTTGTGGTTGCACCTGTCTGTTGAGGACAACTTGTTCTACCCTTAGGTTCTACTCCTTCCAGGGACATGGGACCAATGTGGGGGCCACGGAGCTGCCCAAGTTGGGGGGGTACAGTACTATGTTGGATATTCCATGGGCCAAGCCCATCCCACCTCCATCTTTGCAACTTTGTTGTGTTGTGATTACTGGGGTCATTTGTGATAGGAACACAAGGATAGCAAAAGTCAGGAGCAGGAGTCTCCTGGTCCTTGGGGAGTAGGAGATAGTGGATCCAGGAGTCCAGAACACTTGGTGCAGTTCAAATCTGATCTAGAGTTTTATTGGCCTCTCTGGGTCGGGGCAGAGGGATTGGGCACTGAACCGGACAGATATGGACAGATATGTAAAAGCTAATCCAAGCAGAACATCAGTCTGTTGGCTGGTACATTGACTGAGCATCTGTTACAGGCACTGGGAGACCATGCAGATTATAAATCACAAGTTTTAGGAAGTGACTGGGGACATGGAAACAGAGGGCTTGCATACCAGGCCATCTTCCTTGGCTTCCCCAGGCCTCTCATCAGGGTCCTGCCTTCTCTGCTCACAGTCCTGCTCATGTTAGCATAAGCCCACATTTGAACTGTTTACTTGTCTGTTTCCTCACGCTGGACTGTGAGATTGCTGAGAATAAGGACTGTGTCTCTCATTTTTGGACGCCCCAAGTGACAAAGCATATTCTCAGTGAAGGTCGCTGGAAATAAAATGTAAAAAACACTTGCTAATCTATAGTCCAATTTCCTTACTTACATAGGTGTCCACCAGGGGAAGTGACTTGCCCAAGATAATGGAGCTGATTCGCTGCAAAATTTGGGGGAGATAATTTGTAATAGGATGTAACAGGATCAACCCCTCAAAGGGGGATGATATCCAATGTCATCAGAAAGGCTCCCTACCCAAGGCAGCTCCACAGTAACTTGGGATATTACTTTTGACAAGGGCACCCTGGAGGCCATTGGAGGTCCAGGAGTCATCCATGAAGGCCTTGACATTCAGATCTGTCTTTGGGATGCAGAACGTTGATGTGACCCCTATAGTCGACTAGCTGCATCCTACCTCCTTCTAGTTGCATTTTCACACTGCATCAACTCTTGCTTTCTCTTGTTTACTTGGCCCAAAAGTCCCTGTAGAGCTTTAGAGGGGGTTGCTGATTCTACTGGGATTGATGACCATACCTGTAGGAGAACAGTTTTCAGGAATTTATAGGGCTAGCATGTGGATTAAAAACAAAAAACAAAAAAACCCTATTTTCTTCTTGGATGACCCCATGTGGAGTGACAAGGATGATGATGGGCTATTTCCAAATTAATTTCAGTTTAATATATTCCAATACGCTGAACTCCCTTACTAGGACCTGGCTGCCCAGAGAGGTCAAGGGCATTCTGTAACTGACTTGTTCAAGCTGAGAATAAGTGATAGAAAAGGAGAAATTTCTACATAGGATAAAGAATAGCTCTTCTGGTTCCATCCAAGCATAAAAACTTATGTTTTAAATGTTATGAATGGTGTGTCTCCAAGTCTTGATGATGAAGAGATCCATGATCCTTTCCAAATGGAGGGCTTTGAGAAAACCATTCTTTGTTCTGCTACAGAAAAGCAGGAACAGGGTTGTCTCAGTGGCTCAGTTGGTTAAGTTGCTGCCTTTGGCTCAGGTCATGATCCCAGAGTCACAGGATCGAGCCTTGCATCAGGCTCCCTGCTCAGCAGAGAGCCTGCTTCTCCCTCTCCCTCTGCTGCTCCCCCTGCTTGTGTGCGCACTCTCTCTCTCTCTATCTGTCAAATAAATAAATAAATAAATAAAATTTTTAAAAAAGGAAAGAAAAGCAAGTACATCTGAATTACACCACCCCAATTCATAGTCTGCCCTAATGTCACTGAATGTCATGTTCTCAGAAGGGATTTCTCTGAATACTCATAAAGAGGCCTTTTGATTCAAGTTGTCATTTGGCCTGAGTGCCTTTCTTATTTAATTTGTATTAGCAATCACAAATTATGTATCTTTTCACTTGCTTATTTTCCTCTTTCTTTGCTAGACCACAAACTTCATCAGATCAGGTAACGAGCCTGTCATCTCCAGCATTATAGCTCCAGGATCAACCACATGTCTTTCAATAAAATAGGTATTTAGAAAATATTTGCTGAATAAATTAATTAAATTAGCCCTTTTTGGGCCTTAGTTTTCTCATCTACAAAATGTGATAGTACTAGTATCTATGTCACAGGGGTTTTGTTTTGTTTTAGTGCTGCTAGGTTTGAGTAGCGTTTTATTCTTAGAATTCAAATTTAGTTGTTAAATTCCCAAGAAGGAAAATAGAGCTCCTGATATTGCAACATCTGAAGTTTAGAGAGAATGGTATCAGCAGGGAGCTAATAATTATTTAGTAACAAAAACTGGCTGGATAAGGGATACTGGGCAAGGAACTTTCTGTAAGACTGCAGCCAGTAGTCTGGGTTTAACTGTGCTTGTGTTATAAATTCTTCCTGTTCAGGATAAGGTTTTCTTCCAAGTTCCCATAACGTGAGATTATCAATGCAGGAAGGGGAGCTCAAGGTTCCTCACCCTGTTGAGTCTCCAAGAAGGTGGAGCTGTGCAAAGATCAAAACCAATAATGGAGTCCTTGAGGACTTCTACATGGTCCTTTGGAATGGACCTCATAATGGAGGAAACAAAAAGGTATGAAGTGGAACTGTTACTGAGCTCTGTCCTCTTGATGGTGTTTATGCTGGAGAATTTACTTGAGCTTTTTTTTTTTTTTTTTTTTTTCTTGTTCTTTTCTGGGTCCTCCTCTCCTCACACGCACATCTTCAGGAAAACAAGTATTATCGGGTAGGATTCAACTACCTCCTCGATAGGCCCTTGAATTGCCAAATACGATCAGAGCTTGGGTCAAGAAAATAAGCCCAGGAAGGGGTGCTGGGCTGGCTCGGTTGTAGGAGAATGTGACTCTTGACCTCAGGGTTGTGAGTTCGAGCCTCATGTTAGGTGTAGAGATTCCTTAAATAAATAAAACATTAAAAATCTACTTTTCTTAAAAAATGAAAGAAGCCCATAGAGCTTGCAAATCAATAGGGTGGTCTTTGCCATCTAGTCCTTAAGCAAAGGAGACAGAAGGATTCCTCAGAGCATTCCTCTGGCCTGGTCACATTCTAGGGCAGGATATCAGACAGAAAGCTTTTTTGTCTGTTTATTTGTTGAGGAGTGGTTATTTTATTTTGAACTGAAATACTTGACATATAATATTGTGTAAGTTTAAGGTGTAGAACATGTTGATGCAATACATTTATATATTGTAATATGTTTGCCATTTTAGTGATAGCATCTCTATTGTGTCACATAATTTCCTTTATTTTTTGTTTGGTGGAAATAGCTGAGATCTAATCTCTTATCAAACTTGATGGCTATCATACAATATTCACTATATTGTGCATTAAATCTCCAGGACTTAATATTTCCCTACCAGTTGCAAGTTTGTGCCCTTAAACAACATCTCTCCTGCCCCTGGTAGCCCAACCCCCAGCCCCTGATAACCACTATTTTATTTTCTGTTTTTACAAATTTGTCTTTTATTTAGATTCTGCAGATAGGTGATATCATACAGTATTTGTCCTTTTCTATTTGACTTATCTCACTGAGCATAATGTCCTCAGGGTCCATCCATGTTTTGCAAAAGGCAGGACTTCCTTCTTTTTCATGGCTGAATAATATTCCATCATATACACACATCACATCTTCTTTACCTACTTGTCCATTGATAGACACTTAGATTGCTTGCTTCCATATGCTGGCTATTGTGAACAATGCTGCAGTGAACATGGAAGTACAGATATCCTTTGAGATCTGTTTTCATTTCTTTTAAATATATACCCAGAATTAGGATTATTGAATCATATGGTAGTTCTATTTTAGGTGTTTTGAGAAACCTCAATATTGTTTTCCACAGTGGCTGCACATATTTGGATTCCTACCAACAGTGCACAAGGGTTCTCTTTTCTCCACATGCTCACCAACCCTATTAACTCTTATTTTCTTGGGGATGGCTATTTTAGGGTGAGGTGATCTCCTGATATTTTTGACTTGAATTTCCCTGTTGGTTAGTGATATTGAACACCTTTTCATGTACATATTAATCATTTGTATGTCTTCTTTGGAAAAATGTTTTTGTTCAGGTCCTTTGCTTATTTCTTAATCTGACTGTTTTTGCTACTGAATTGTTATATGTTCCTCATATATCTATTTTGGATTTTAAGCCCTTGGCAGATAAATGATTTGCAAATATTCTCTCCAATTCTAGATGTTTCCTTCTTATTTTGTTGACAGTTTCTTTTGCTGTGCTGAAGAGTTTTAGTTTGATACAGTACTATTTGTTGATTTATGATTTTGTTTCTTAGACTTTGGTATCACATCCAAAAAGTCATTGCCAAGTCCATTGTCAAGAGGGTTTTCCCCTAGGTTTTCTTCTTGGAGTTATACAGTTTCAGGTCTTCAATTTCAGTCTTTAATCTATTTTTGAGTTCATTTTTGTGAATGGTGTAAAATAGGGGTCCAATTTCATTTTTTTCTACATACAGTTATCCAGTTTTTCCAGAACCATTTAATGAAGATGTTATTCTTCCTCTATTGAATATTCCCCATTGGGGCTCTCTTGTTGAATATTAGTTGACAATATATGTGGGGACTTAATTCTGAGGTCTTCATTCTGTTCAGCTGGTCTATGTCAGACAGACATAGACAAAGATAAGTTAATAATAAATGGGATGCATTTATCTGAAGTATCTTCTCTTTCATAAAGAAATTCTTAGTGTTCTGGTAACTGTTGGTCAAAAATCATGGAGCTACCTGTGTTGAACCAGAAGGCAAGTATAAAACAAAGAATTCACAGATACTTCTTTTTTTTTTCTACTTTAAATCTATTTTTTTTCAGCGTAACAGTATTCATTGTTTTTGCACAACACCCAGTGCTCCATGCAATACGTGCCCTCCCTATTACCCACCACCTCACAGATACTTCTTAAACTCTTTGGCTTAGATGGAGAGAATAGCACCCTTGACATGGGACACTAGCAAAGAAGGTACAAAAGAAATGGAAAAATGTTTTTCTTGGATGAAGTAATTTGATACTTGAGGTTTCAAAAAATTATTGAAACATGAAAAATTTTCATGGGAAACACTGAAAGTTTTCTAGGTTTTCTTCTATTATATTGATCAATTATTGTTTTGTTTTCAAATTAAATATTGGTGAGGGTGGAACACCACTGTATTTTCAGTGAGTACTTTGGGCCCCTCAAAGTCTTAATCCAGTGTTGTGAGGACAGAGATGAATGAGAGCAGAGAGGAGGTTATGTGCTTTAATGGACCCATGGAAGAGAGATTAGAATTAACAATCCCAGACCTGACAATTCCCAAATTTCTTCTGCTTCACTCTGAAGTTTTGTTTGCCTCATGATGACTAATGGTACACGCTCCAAAACATAATTTCTTTCTGAATTAGTGCTTCTAACTCAATATTTCATGGTAGGTGTTTGGTTTGGTCTGCGTGGTTGAGAATCTGTCTTTCTTGGAATGCAGCAATAGTAACCATTTTTACATGGCTTTTTCACCTGTTCACCAGATTTGCAGTTTGTCCTGCAGTGTCCTTTTATGATCCGGCAAGATTTTTGGCTCCCATAGACTCAAAAGAGTAAAGAATGTCCATTATCTCTGGATATTGGTGCTTAGAGTTGTAACAATTAGAGTGACTGTATTTGTAATCTTCACAACAACCCTGTGTTCAGTAGGAGAGATTGTGTAAGCAAAGCAAGATTTATATATACCGTAGTTTTAAGCATCTTATTGTCAATATCAAAAGAACTTGCTAGCCAGCAGGAGCTGTAGTTTTTGGTAAGAAGTTGTGTGATTATGTAAAATTAGCTGAGCAGAGTAGGCTAATTGAATTGTGTTTCAGCAGAGTTATTTGTATTTACCATACCACATGTATAGAAGTTTCTGCTTGAATGGATCCACAAACGTCACAAAAACAATTGCTCTAAAAGGCAATAATGAAACAAAACCAGTGTTTTACTTGGCCATCTCAGAAACACAGCCATAGTAGATTATTACTGATTCTCTTGAACATGCATCACAACACCCCCAGAGGGCTTGTTAAGATACAGACTGCTGGGTGGTGGGTAATAGGGAGGGCATGTATTGCATGGAGCACTGGGTGTTGTGCAAAAACAATGAATACTGTTACGCTGAAAAAATAAATAAATTTAAATACTGAAAAAAAAAAGATACAGACTGTTGAAGGGGCACCTGGGTGGCTCAGTGAGTTAAAGCCTCTGCCTTCAGCTCAGGTCATGATTCCAGGGTCCTGGGATGGAGCCCCCCCCCCCCACCATTGGCCTCTCTGCTCAGCAGGGGGCCTGCTTCCTCCTCTCTCTGCCTGCCTCTCTGCTTACTTGTGATCTCTGTCTGTCAAATAAATAAAACCTTTAAAAAAAAAAAAAAGATGCAGACTGCTGGCCCCACCCCAGGATTTCTGATTCAGTATGTCTGAGATGGGGCTTAAATTTTTGCATTTCTAAAAAACTATATGAGACTTTGATGAAAGAAATTGAAGAAGACACAAGTAAATGGAAAGATGTCCTGTATTCAGAGATTGGAAGAATTAATTCTGTTAAAATGTCCACACTACCCAAAATAATCTATAGATTCAATGAAATCTCTATTTAAAAATAACAATGGCATTTTTCACAGAAATAGAAAAAGCAATTCTGAAATTCATATGGGACCATAAAAAAAAAAAAAGCTCCACAAAAAAACCACCCAAATGGCCAAAGCAATCCTGAAAAATAACAAAGCTGGAGGCATCATACTTCCTGATTTCAAACAATATTACAAAGCTATAGTAGTCAAAACAGCATGGTACTGGCATAACAAAACACAGAACAGAGTTGAGAGCCCAGAAATAAATCCCTGCATATATGAGTCAACTAATGTTTGACAAAGGAGGCAAGAATGCTCAGTGAAGGAAGGATAGTCTCTTCAACAAATGGTGCTGGGAAAACTGGATGTCTACAGGCAGAAAAATGAAATTGGTCCCTTATCTTACACCAATTTCAAAAATGAATTCAAGATGAATTAAAGACTGAAAGTGGGGGCACCTGGGTGGCTTGGTGGGTTAAAGCCTCTGCCTTCGGCTCAGGTCATGGTCCCAGGGTCCTGGGATTGAGCCCCACATCGGGCTCTCTGCTCAGTGGGGAGCCTGCTTCCTCCTCTCTCTCTGCCTACCTCTCTGCCTACTTGTGATCTCTGTCTGTCAAATAAATAAATTAATTAAATAAAGACTGAAAGTGAAGATCTGACACTCTAAAACTTCTGGCATAAACCTAGAGAAATATCTCCTTGACTTTGGTCTTGGCAATAATTTTTGGGTCTGACTTCAAAAGCCCAAGTAACAAAAGCAAAAAACAACACATAGGACTACATCAAATAAAAAATCTTCTGCCTGACAAAAGAAACTATCAACAAAATGAAAAGATAACCTATGGAATGGGAGAAAATACTTGCAGATTGTATAACTGGTAAGGGGTTAATATCCCAAATGTATGAAGAACCCATACATCTCAGTAGTAAAAAAACAAAAACAAACAAACACAAAACAACAATCCAACTAAAAAATGAACAAAGGACCTACATAGTTTTCTAAAGAAGACATTGAAATGGCTACCTGAAAAGTTGCTCAACTTCATTAATTATCATGGAAATGGAAATTAAACCAAAACCAAAGTAAGATATCACTTCACACCTGTTAGGATGGATACTATAAAGAAATAGGAGATAACAAGAAGAGGTGAAGAAAAACGAATACTTGCCCACTGTTTGTGGGTACTTAAATTTGTATTGCCACAATGGAAAACAGTATGGGGTTTCCCTCCAAAATTAAAAATAGAACTATCATATGATCCAGCAGTTCCAATTCTGGGTATATATCTGAAGGAGAGAAACCACTATTGTGAAGAGATGTCTGTACTCCTATGTTTATTGCATCATTATTCACAATAGCCAAGATATAGAAATAACAGCCCAGATATAGAAATATATATCAACAGATGAATGGATAAAGATCTCTCTCTCTCTCACACACACACACACACACACACTCACACACACAGAGAGAGAGAGAGAGAGAGAGAGGAATATTATTCAGCCAGGAGAAAGAAGGAAATCTTGTCATTTGCTACGACATGGATGGATCTTGAAAACATTACGCTAAGTGAAATAAGTCATACAGAGAAAGACAAATACTGTTTGATCTTACTTATATGTGGAGTCTAAAAGCATCAAACTCATAGAAACAGAGATTAGAATAATGGTTGCCAACACCTGGGGGAAATGGGATGTTGCTCAAAGATTACAAACTTTCAATTGTAAGATAAATAAGTTCTGGAGATCTAATATAGAGCATGGTGATTATAGTTAACAATGCTGTATTAAATACTTGAATATTACTAAGAAAGTAGATCTTAAATTCTCACCACACAAAAAAGAGAGGAAATTATGTGACATGCTGGACATGTTAGCTAACTCTGTAGTGGCAATCATTTTGTAATACGTACGTATATCAAGTCAACACATTATACACTTTAAACTTACACATCGTATGTCAATTATATCCCAGTAAAGCTGGGAAAATTTGCATTTCTAACAAGTTCCCAGGTCATGCTGTTGGTGGTGATTGGGAGAACTAGCATCCTATAGACAAAGTCTATAACATATCTGGAGGAAATGTCCACACATTAATAAATTCTGGAAGGGCAAAACCCAAGAATTGTACAGAATCTCTGAGGATGGACTATCCCCACAGTTAGATGAAAATATGTTTCCTTTTAATTTTGAGGTTTTGTGAAATGTTTATTGATCATTTCACAGAAAACAGATGGGGAAGACATAGAATTTTCCAAGTTTTATGACTAGAGTACACTTGATTGACAAGTTTAACCTGTTGAGGCATTATCACTTTTTATCCCTAAACTGTCAAAATTTGGCTGTTAATTGTTAAGTGAATCTAAATAGATTTTCTAATGACACATGTTTTAATTAAGAAAGATAAAATTTAAAAATCGAGAAATGCAACTGATATCATTGTATATTTCATTGGGTCTTGATGTTTTATTATTAATCTTAAAAGTTCCCAAAGAGTCATATACAGTTTTAAAAATATTTTTTAACTTGATCTGCTACTTAACTAACAATGGCTGAAATTTGCTACTCTATGCACTTCAATGATACCACATATCATTTCAAATGAATGAAGATATTCAGGAATCAGGTTGAATACTGGGGAAAAAAAGGACAGAAGAAGGACAAATGAAAGGAAATCTAGATAAAAATTACAGAAGGCATAAATCTAGAAGCTGTATATAGCAAACTTACGTTTGAGTTTTTAAAGTAAAAATTTGACTCAAGCATAACATGTTCCAGAAACATGCACTAAGTATTGGTGTGCAACTGGATGAGTCATCATAAAATTACTCATGTAATCAGCACTAGAAACACCCTTCATGTCTTCCTGCAGCCATTAATGTTCCTTTCCATCCCCATCTCCGCCCCCACCACCCCCCTTCCCTGCTGTCCAAGGTAATCCCACCCTGATTTCTATTTATTTATTTATTTATTTTTTTTTTTTCAGCGTAACAGTATTCATTGTTTTTGCACAACACCCAGTGCTCCATACAATACATGCCCTCCCTATTACCCACCACCTGGTTCCCCCAACCTCCCTCCCCCGCCCCTTCAAAACCCTCAGGTTGTTTTTCAGAGTCCATAGTCTCTTATGGTTCGCCTCCCCTTCCAATTTCCCTCAACGTCCTTCTCCTCTCCATCTCCCAATGTCCTCCATGTCATTTGTTATGCTCCACAAATAAGTGAAACCATATGATACTTGACTCTCTCTGCTTGACTTATTTCACTCAGCATCATCTCTTCCAGTCCCGTCCATGTTGCTACAAAAGTTGGGTATTCATCCTTTCTTTTCTTTTTTTTTTTAAATAAACATATAATGTATTTTTATCCCCAGGGGTACAGGTCTGTGAATCACCAGGTTTACACACTTCACAGCACTCACGATAGCACATACCCTCCCCAATGTCCATAACCCCCTCCCTCTCTCCCAACCCCACCTCCCCCAGCAACCCCCAGATTGTTTTGTGAGATTAAGAGTCATTTATGGTTTGTCTCCCTCCCAATCCCATCTTGTTTCATTCATTCTTCTCCTATCCCCCTAACCCCCCATGTTGCATCTCCACGTCCTCATATCAGGGAGATCATATGATAGTTGTCTTTCTCCACCCTGATTTCTAATATCATGTGGTAGGTCAACTGTGAAAAGGGCCCCCAGATTTTCTTTCTTTCTTTTTTTTTTTAAAAGATTTTATTTATTTATTTGACAGAGAGAGATCACAAGTAGGCAGAGAGGTATAGACAGAGAGAGAGAGGAGGAAGCAGGCTCCCTGCCAAGCAGAGAGCCCGATGTGGGGCTCGATCCCAGGACCCTGAGATCATGACCTGAGCCGAAGGCAGAGGCTTAACCCACTGAGCCACCAAGGTGCCCAAGTCCCCAAATTTTCATCCTCTTTTTGGATCCGCACTGTTTGCTCTATAATTGCATGATTCTCTTTCATTATCGTTGAGGGGATCTGCCCCACCATTTGACTCTCAGCATATCCACGTGATTTAGTTGTTAGCAAATATAATTTCTTATATAGGTGGAAGTTTATTTAGCAATGTGCTATTTGGTTTCCACATAAATGAGTTATTTGCTATTCTTTTATTATTAACTTCCAATTTTATTGGTTATATTGGAGAGTATGATCTTTATGATATTATTTGATTTAATATAGCTTTCTTTGTGGTCTTTTTTTAAAAAGATTTTATTTACTTATTAGAGAGAGAGCACAAGTAGGCAAAGTGGCAGGTGGAGAGAGAGGGAGAAGCAGGCTCCCTGCTGAGCAAAGAGCTGGATGAGCTCATCCCAGACCCTGAGACCATGACCTGAGCCAAAGGCAGAGGCTTAACCCACTGAGCCACCCAGGCGCCCCTCTTTGTGGTCTTATATGTGAGATATTTTTATAAATTTTGTAAAATTTTTGTGTTCTCAGAAGAAAGCTTACTCTCTGTTGGGCAGAGAAGTGTCCTCATATAAATATATATATCCAATATTCAATACATTGGTCAGATCTTCGGTGTGTTATCAGTTAAGTGTTAAAATTAGGTTAAAGATCTTCAAATGCCATTGAAATATCATAATTTGTTGTTTTTCTTCTTTTTAAATTTTTAATTTAAAATCAGTTTAATTAACATATAGTGTATTATTAGTTTCAGAGGTAGAATTTAGCAATTTATGAGTTGCATATAACACCCGGTGTTCATTACATCAAGCGCCCTCCTTAATGTCCATCACCCAGTTACCCCATCTCCCCACCCACCTCCCCTCCAGGAACCCTCAGTCTGTTTCCTAGAGTTAAGAGTCTCTTATGGTTTGTCTCCCTCTCTGATTTGTTGTTTTTCAGATCTGGAAGCCTTAATTGTAAGTGCCAAAGGTTCTTATGACCCAATTATTTCTTTTACCAGTATGTAACCTGTCTCTTTGTTAATTATTACATTTTGCCTTAAATTCGTCTTTGCCACAGTTAAGATTGCTACTTCAGCTTTCTTTTAGTTTCTTTTTGCCTGGTATGGCACTTCATTATCTTAATCCATAACTTTTGAGATCAAGCATGTCTGTGTCTTTTAGATTACCTGCTGCTTGATCTTTCCTTCTCATTTGAAAGCCTAAGCATTTATCTGGTGGGCTTAATCCATTTACATTATTTGTAATTAAAGTTACATTTGGATTTATTTCTGCTATCTTCTTTTATATTCTCTACTTTTAAAAAAAGGATTTTATTTTATTTATTTGACAGATAAAGAGAATGAGAGAGAGGAAACACAAGCAGGGCGAGTGGGAGAGGGAGAAGCTGGCTTCCCGCTGAGCAGGGAGCCTGATGCAGGGCTCCATCCCAGAACCCTGTGATCATGACCTGAGCTCCAGGCAGACGCTTAATAACTGAGCCACCCAGGTGCCCCTACTTGTTTTTTTTTTTCTTACTTACTATTTTTGATGAGATGGATAAGGGTTTTTTTTTTTCTTTTTCAGCTGGTTTAAAATGTACTCATTTTATTTTTATTCTTATAATACTAACAATAACATGAAGCCCATGTCCATGATAATCTAGTTCTATTGATTACTGAAACTTGTCTGTAATTATACCCTATTTTTAACAAGGCAAGTACCTCAGCAATATTCTTATATTCTTGGCCTTTCTCTCCACTGACCCTGGGGCATCCCCTCCCAAATTACATTAATTATCTAAAACTTATGGGAATTATGGGATACATATTCTTTGTCTATACCCCCCCAGAGTCTAGTTTTTTCAAGTCAACTAAAAAATTACAAACTAATTGATAATTCTTAGCTCTCATATCATTTCCAACATTCTCCTGTATTCATTTCTCTTTTTGAGTTCTTCCTCCAAGAGTGTTTTCAAAATGTGTCTTTGTGTGGCAAACATTCCTAGGCCCTCTATGCTTGAGAATATTTTTGTTATACTTATATATTTAAATATCAGTGTAAATGAATATAAGATTTCTAGGTTTATGATTCTTTTCCTTCACTATGTAAGTAGTTACCTACTTTTCATATCAGTATTACAGTTGAGAAGTTGCTACAACCCTGATTTTTCTGAGTTTATGCAAATAATGTTCATTTGAATCTTCTAAAGCCTTTTTGTCCTGGATGGTGAGTAATTTCTTCTGGCTATGTCTGATCCAAAGGAGACATAGAATAAGTACTCATGAAAACAAAATTATAAGCTTACTCTACCTAGCAAGTCTACCTTTAGGATCTTATTTCAAAATTTTTGTTCAAGTAAGTAAAAACATATGTGCAAAAAGTCAGTTGTGGTCCTATTTGTCCTATCAAAGATCTGGAAAGATCACATTTTACCCTGAATAGGGGTTAGGTGTACAAATTATAGTCTGCCTATGTGATGGACTAGTATGTGATTCCCAGAAGCAGTGAGGTTGATTTTTATGTGCCAACAAGGAAGTTGTCTTCCATGTATTAAATAAAAACATTTTAGAGCAAAATATAGTTACCATTCTTGGTTAAAAAAAACTATAAGCACACACATACTTATATGCATTTATATGTGCATAGAAAAAAGGTTTTAAATATCAGACAGATAAAGGAAATTGTACTTTGTCTAAAAATTATTCAGGCCTTCATATATAGTAGTTTCACAGCACTGGCCACTTGCTTATAACATCTTATTATAAATCATTAGCAAAATCACAGTTTTTTATAGTTGGAAAGGAGCAGAAAGGACTGTGCTCCCTTCCACATGACTGTTTTGCAGATATTTTCTTCCAGACTAGAACAAGATTTCATATGGAGAGATAACAGAACTTAGTATTTGAGAAGGCCTTCAGAACTCATGATCTGGTAGGGATTGGAAAGACACCTGAAGTCAGGCAGTAGCTCAGTTGGGGCCTTGGGACATTGGTGCAAAGTACCAAGGGGAATTTTGGTTGCTGAAGTTACACTTGAATATGAGAAGGACTTTTTTTTTTTAAAAGATTTTATTTATTTATTTGACAGAGATCACAAGTAGGCAGAGAGGAAGGCAGAGAGAGAGGAGGAAGCAGGCTCCCTGGTAAGCAGAGAGCCCGATATGGGGCTCGAGGACCCTGGGACCCTGGGACCCTGGGACCATGACCCGAGCCGAAGGCAGAGGCTTTAACCCGCTGAGCCACCCAGGCTCCCTGAGAAGGACTTTTTGGAAGACATCCTGCCCTACTCCATGGATCTAGGGATCCTGGCTAGAAACACATTCCCAGTACAGGGCCTTAGGTCTGGCCTGAGAGTACATTCTGATAAGGTCAAGCAGATTTCAGACACCCATGAAAACCTCATCTGAATGGACAGAAAGATAATAAACCTTCCACAGGCAGTTTCCCACCCTAGCTCGCTTCCTTTTCTCTTGGTTCTGGTTACCTGGCTGCATCTGGAACAGGATCAAAAATACAATAAGGGTCAGGAGTACGAATTTCATGGTCTTTAGGAAGGATGTGACAGATCCAGGAGTCCAGAACATTCTGTGGTGGGGCTTTGGACTCAGGTTTTTATTTGCCTCCATTGGGTGGCTTTCTGGGGGTGGGTCATGGGCAGCGAAACAAAAAGAGATACAAAGGAATGTTGACTTGTAGGCCAGAAGCATTAATTGATTATCCACTACTCAGATCCCTGTTTTGTGCGGAGACAGAATAGAAGGTGAAAATATCATGGCAGTATATAAAGAGAGAATCTACACAGCAGGAGGTCTTCCCTGCCCTCTTCCCCACCCCACTCATAGGGTATAGCAGTGTTTCTGTTCATAGTGCTTCCCCTCTATATTAGTCCTCATCACACTGCATTGGGACCATCTGAAAATGCTTTCCCTTTGTACTGTGTTTCCAGGGTCAGGGGCTTAAATTAAGAGGGATGCAGAAAAGAATAGTTTAATGAAATGAATAAACACATTAAAAAATTTTTTTTATTTCTTTTCAGCGTAACAGTATTCATTGTTTTTGCACAACACCCAGTGCTCCATGCAATACATGCCCTCCCTATTACCCACCACCTGGTTCCCCAACCTCCCACCCCCCGCCCCTTCAAAACCCTCAGGTAATTTTTCAGAGTCCATAATCTCTCATGGTTCATCTCCCCTTCCAATTTCCCTCAACTCCCTTCTCCTCTCCATCTCCCCATGTCCTCCATGTTTTTTGTTATGCTCCACAAATAAGTGAAACCATATGATACTTGACTCTCTCTGCTTGACTTATTTCACTCAGCATCATCTCTTCCAGTCCCGTCCATGTTGCTATAAAAGTTGGGTATTCATCCTTTCTGATGGAGGCATAATACTCCATCGTGTATATGGAGCACATCTTCCTTATCCATTCGTCTGTTGAAGGGCATCTTGGTTCTTTCCACAGTTTGGCGACCGTGGCCATTGCTGCTATAAACATTGGGGTACAGATGGCCCTTCTTTTCGCTACATCTGTATCTTTGGGGTAAATACCCAGTAGTGCAATTGCAGGGTCATAGGGAAGCTCTATTTTTAATTTCTTGAGGAATCTTCACACTGTTCTCCAAAGTGGGTGCACCAACTTGCATTCCCACCAACAGTGTAAGAGGGTTTTTTTTTTTTTTATACAGTGCATAACATCCTGGAAACTCTTATAATCAGGATCTTTGCAATCAAGGGGATCAGACTTCCTTATTTTATAGATGGAACAATGAGGTCAAGAAAGGAATGACTAGCACGCAAGAGAGTTGGGGAATGGACTCTCACAACAGTGTCTGAGATAATCAGACATGCCCTGTTTCAGACATGTAGATGAAGTGCAATGAGAATATTTCTGAGATGGGCATCCCAGGAAATAGTACAATAACTTCTATGACTACCTCAACATACAGAGTTGACTCTGGACACAGCTGGCACACGAGATACAGCTCAGTCTTGTCTCTCTCAGGCTTCATTTCTTACATTCAGCCTTATATAAACCTTTGCAGGAATGAGTCATATAATCTTACATCCACATACCTGTTTGGCCATAGAAGTACTAATAAATCTTCAGAGGAAGCACCTGATGCTCTTGGTTTAAATGTTTCCAGGTGGTTTATTTCTCTTGGTCATTTGAGGGGTGGCGGGGAGCAGTTTCTTTCTAGTCTTAATAGACTATGATCAGAAACTACAGCCTGTTATTCTTCAATTTTGGGAATTTTGTAATGATTTCTTTCTGCCAATAAACCAGGTTCTTGGTAACAATCTGAGACAATGTCCCCTATTAAATTTAAATTAAGCTTTTTTACTCTTAATCAAATTCTAATATTCTTACTTAATTTCTATTTACATGAGCTATGAAATACTCACATAATTGTATTAAAATCCCCCAAGCATGACTAAGAATTTTATCAAATTCTTCTGATTTTGCATTACAAATTAATTTTTGTTGCGGTATCAATTTTATGACTGTTAAAACTTCTGTGTAGATTTTGGGTTTAAAAAAATTTTTTTAAAGATTTTATTTATTTATTTGACAGACAGAGATCACAAGTAAACAGAGAGGCAGGCAGAGAGAGAGAGAGAGAGGGAAGCAGGCTCCCTGCTGAGCAGAAAGCCCAATGAGGGACTCGACCCCAGGACCCTGAGATCATGACCTGAGCCGAAGGCAGCAGCTTAACCCACTGAGCCACCCAGGCGCCCCTTCTGTGTAGATTTTAAAATTTACTTTTATTTATGTATTTTAATTAGCATACAATGTTATATTAGTTTCAGGAGCACAATATAGTGTTTCAACAATTTTGTATAGTACTCAGTGCTCATCATGATAAATGAGGATTGTGAAACTTACTTTTACTTAATAATCTACTTTGTTGTGTCCTTGAATTCCACTTTGACTTTTTAAAAAGATTTTGTTTTTTTATTTGCCAGAGAGAGAGTGAGCACAAGTAGGGGAAATGGCAGGCAGAGGGAGAAGCAGCTCTCTGCTGACCAAGGAACCTGATGTGGGACTCAGTCCCACGACTCTGGGATCATGACCTGAGCTGAAGGCAGATGTTTAACTTACTGAGTCATCCCATCCACTTTGACTTTTGTATTCTGGCTGTGCATCTGATTTAGCACTTGCAGTTCTTTCAAAAATCTATAAAAAATTATTGTACTGTACTTCTCATTTCCAGAATTGCAGGTGAGAAGTCTGATGTTAGTTTGATTCTTTTTCCTTTGTTGTTATCTTGTATTCTTTTTCCTGGAAGCTCCTGATATGAACTTTCTATCCTGAAAATGTAGATTTTTTGGTGGTGTTGTTTTACCAGTTTATGTCTAGCTGTGTGCTTTCTCTCATGGATATGTGTGGGACTTGGTGAATCCTTTCAATGTTAAGAACTCACATTTTTCTTCAGTTTTGGGATATTTCCTTCTATTATGTTTCTAATTATAAATTCTACATGTTCCTCTTCTAATTCTTGAGCTCGTTATTTAGAGAGGCAGCATGGAAGTGTTCTTTAAAATACTTTCCCTCCTGGAGTGGGTAGCAGAAGTCTTCCCATGAAAGCACGAGGAAAATACAGGAAGCAGTCACCCTGTTAACAATTTTAATTTTGTTGTATTTTGTTTTGCATTGTAAAATATCTCTTCCATTTTATCATGGAGACCACCAGTTCAGTTCTTCTTGTGACCATCCTTTACTTCTTTAAATACGATTTTAAACTGACCATATTGCTTTGAGATCTGGATGGTATCTTCTGTGTGTGCTCCACTATGTGAAAAATTAAATTTTTATCTGATTCTTCCATTAACTGCACTTCAAAGAGAATGTGGTAGGAGTAAACTGTTCTCGTCTGTACAGCATGTCTCTTGGGGGAACTGCCTCCCTCAGTGAACCTGCTAAATCACAGGACCATAACCTTATAACTGGTGGGGAGGACACATGAGCTGTAATGTGTGAATGGGTTTTCTGTGTGGAATTAAGATCTCAAGGAGAGAAAACATGGAGACTGGAGGTCACATGTCCTCATGCTAGAGGGATGGGGATGCAGAATTGTGGCCTTCCCAGCTGTGGGGAGGGAGATGTGCTCTCTCACCTTGTCTCATATGATATAGAATTACTCAAACATAGATCGGTTCAGATTTGGGGCATCAAAAACAGAAGAGGGACACCTGGGTGGCTTAGTCAGTTAGGTGTCTGCCTTTGGCTCAGGTCATGATCTCAGTGCCCTGGGATTGAGCCCTGTGTAGGGCTTCCTGCTCACTGGGGAACCTGCTTGTCTCTCTCTCTCTCTCTCTCTCAAATAAATAAAATCTTTTTAAAAACCAACAGATGAATGATCACTACTGCCCTTGGTATAGTAAGTGTCAGAACCGGATTCAGACCCAAGTCTGTCTGACATCAGTTTTTGGTCTTTATCACTATGATACACTTACTGTGAAACACTGATCTTTTAAAAAAGAGAATGTCCTCGTGCTGCTCAGAAACTGTTTAGTTTGATGTAGTTCCACTTATCTATTTTTACTTTTATTGCCTGTATTTTTTGTGTCAATTCCCAAAGATTATTGCCAATATCAATCTCAAGGAACTTTCCCTTATGTTTTCTTCTAGGAGTCTTATGTTTTCAGATCTGACATTTAAGTCTTAATCCATTTCAAGTTATTTTTTTGTGAATGATGTAAGTTAGGGATCTAGTTTCATTCTTTTCATGTGAATATCTAATTTCCCAGCACATATATTGGAAAGTCTGTCTTTTCACCTCTGAGTATTCCTGGCTCTCTGTCAACTATTAGTTGAGTGTTTATATGTGGGTTTATTTCTGGGCTCTGAAGTCTGGTCCACTGGTCTATGTGTTTTAGGTCAGTTATCATACTATTTTGATTATTATAGCTTTGTAATATAGTTTAAAATCAAGAAGTGTAATGTCTCCAGGCTTATTCTTCTTTCTCAGGATTTGTTTTGGCTGTTTGGGGTCTTTCATGGTGTCATATGAATTTTAGAATTGTTTTCCTACTTTTGAAAAAAACACTTTTGGAATTTTGATAAGAATTGCATTGATTCTATAGATGGCTTTAGGTGGTATGGATACTTTAACTATATTAATCCTTTTACTCCATTAACATGGCATATCTTTCTATTTACTTGTGTCTTTTTCAATTTCTTACATCAATGTCTTAAAATTTTCAGAATAGAGATCTTTCACCTCCTTGGTTAAATCAGCCACTCTATGACTTTTGATTGGAGAATTTAACTTACATTTAAAGTACTTATTTTTTAAGAGTTTGCTTATTTATTTAATTGACAGAGCAAGAGACAGTGAGAGAGGGAACACAAGCAGAGGGTGTAGGAGAAGAACTTCCCGCTGAGTAGGAAGCCCAATCCAGAGCTCAATCCCAGGACCCAGGCATCATGACCTGAGCTGAGGGCAGGCATTCAACAACTGAGCCACCTAGGCACTCCTATTTAAAGTACTTATTGATAGGTAAGGACTTAACAGTGCCATCATATTATTTTCTGGCTGTTTTGTAGTTCCCTTGTTTCTTTTTTCCTCTCTCACTGTCTTCCTTTGTGGATGGATAATTTTCTTTATTGTATGCTTTGATTCCCTTACCTTTGTCTTTTGTACATCTACTGTAGGTTTTGCTTTGTGGTTACCATGAAATCAAGTTTCTATGGGGGATGGTGGCTGGAAACTCCTATTCTGCCATCTTGCTGGTATTACCTCTCTAAATGGTTTTCTAAATCTCTCTATTCGGTTTAGTTGGCATTTTTCTATAAAGTCAAACCTTCTCTCATCAACTAGGGCTATTGGTTAACCTGACATACCATTACAATTGAAAAGTTGAATAAATATGTAATTATTTCTGTCTATTTTCCAGTTTTCAGAGTAAGTAGTAGTTCAGTAGTCATTTCAAATAATAAAGTAATATCCAGTAATTTCTGTTTAGAGGATCAATATACATGAATTCGCATGATTCAATATCCTTTTTAAAAATGTTAATTTTATTATGGACATTGTTACTATGAACATTGGGATGCAGGTTTCATTACATCTGTATTTTGGGGGTAAATACCTAGTGGCACAATTCCTGGGTTGTGGGGTAGCTCTGTTTTTACTTCCTGAGGAACCTCCATACTGTTTTCCAGAGTGGCTGTACTAGCTTGCATTCCCACCAATGGTGTAAGAGGGTTCCCCTTTCTCCACATCCTCACCAACATTTGTTGTTTCCTGTCTTGTTAATTTTAGCCATTCTGACTGGTGTGAGGTGGTATCTCATGGTGGTTTTCATTTGTATTTCTCTGATGACAAGTGATGTTGAGCATTTTTCATGTGTCTTGGCCATTTGTATATCTTCTTTGAAGAAATATCTGTTCAGTCTTCTGCCCATTTCTTGACTGGATTATGTGTTTTTTGGGTGTGGATAAGTTCTTTTATATATCTTGGATACTAGCCCTTTATCTGATATGTCATTTGCAAATACCTTTTCCCATTCTGCAGGTTGCCTTTTAGTTTTGTTGACTGTAATGGGAAGAAAACAAAGAGGGAGACAAATCATGAGAGATTCTTAGCTATGGGGCACAAACTGAGGGTTGCTGAAGGGGAGGCAGATTAGGGGATAGGGTAACTATGATAGGCATTAAGGAGGGCACGTGATGTGATGAGTGCTGGGTGTTAAACACACAACTGATGAATTGTTGGGCACTACATCTGAAACTAATGATGTACTATGTGTTGGCTAATTGAATTTTTAAAAAAGATTTTATTTTTATTTATTTGACAGAGAGAGATCACAAGCAGGCAGAGAGGCAGGCAGAGAGAGAGAGAGGGGGATGCAGTCTCCCCGCTGAGCAGAGAGCCCAATGCGGGTCCGATCCCAGGACCCTGAGATCATGACCTGAGCTATAGGCAGAGGCTTAACCCACTGAGCTACCCAGGCTCCCCTGGTTAATTGAATTTAAATTTAAAAAATGTTTATTTTATATTTATATAATTCATGGTTTCCTGTGTACAGTTCTGTGAATACTATAAAATAAAATAAATATAAAATAAACTTTATTTTTATTAGAGCTTTAGGTTTACAGAAAAAAAGTAAAGACAATACAAAGAGTTTTCATATATCTACTCCCTGGTTTTCTCTTTAAGGTCATATTATTATGGTACATTTATTATATAATGTTGATATATTAGCATTAGCTAAAGTCCATACTTTATATTTCCTTAGTTTTTACCAAATGTCCTTCTTGTGTTCCAAAGTCCCATCCAGATACATTACATTTAGCTGTCATGTCTACTTCAGTAGACTGTCCTTGTTTTGATGACCTTGACAGTTTTTGAGGTACTGGTCAGGTTTTTATAGAGTGCTCCTTTAATGGACTTTGCCTGGCATTTTTCCCATGGTTGGCTAGGGTTATAGGACATAGCAGAAGGATCAGAAAGGTAAAGTGCCATTCTCAACATTTCCTATTAAGAATATATTCTATCAGCATGACTTATCCTTGATCACCTGGCTAAGATAATTTGCATCAGGTTTCTCCTCTGGAAAGTTACTCTTCTGTCCCTCTTTCTTACTCTACTATTTGGAAGGGAACCATCATATGCAGCCATATTCTAAGAGTGGAGAGTCTTACAGAGTATTTGCGTAAATTATTTAGAATTCTCCTGCATTAGATATTTTCCTCTTCTACATTTGTTAATTTACTTACACAAGCACAGACTCACGGATATTTATTTTATATTTTTTGGTTGTAATTTAATACTTCTTATTTTGTAAATTGTGCCAGCTTTGGACATTAGAAGGTCTTTTGGTTGGCTTCTGTGCCCCTTTGACATACCCTCATTAAACTAAGTTTTGGATGTACTTCCTTACATGTTGGTACTATAAGCTGCCTCTGGCTCATCTTGTATAGTTACTGCCCAAGTTCTAGAAGCAACCATTTCTTTAAGGAGCCTTTGTTTCTTTTACAGAGAGTTGTATTAGGAAACCAAGGTCTGGGCATTGGATATTCCTACTGTTAAAGGGGTATCATCACTTCTAAGACCTCTCAGCCAATAGAACAAGAAATCTATGTATGTATTTTAACCCCCTCCCCCTATGTATATATAGATATATCTCCCTGTGGAAAATAATTTTATTAACCAGATAACTGCTTATATGCAGTTGCTTTTGCCTTTTAAAGACTCCATTTCTAAAGTTATTTAGGTCAGCTTTTATCCTCTCATCCCCTTTAATGAGGCCGTTTCACACATTGTAATACAAATTAGATTCTTTTGTCATAGTCTGCATTCCATCTTGGGAGGCCTTGATCTCCCAAATGATTTTTTAAAGTTTGCACACTCTTATTTGCATACCATGTCCTGAAAAATTTATAGGTTTTGACAAATGCATAATTTCTTCCACCCCCTGTTACAGGGTTATACAGAATAGTTTCACCACCCTAAATAATATTTCTCTACCTAGGGGAAGAAAAAAACAAGCCACAGACTGAGAAATATTTGTAAATCACATAAGGACCCGTATCCAGATACATGAGCTCAACAATGAAAAATTCAATTTAAAAAATGAGCAAGACTCAGACACTTTACCAAAGTTATAAGGATGGCACATAAGCATATGAAAAGATGTTGAACATCATTAGTCATTAGGAAAATGCAAATTAAAACCACAATGAGCTACCTCTACACACTTTGTAGAATAACTAAAATCCAAAAAACTAGCAATACTGTTGCTTTTTTCACTTCCGAACTTTCCATTTTTAAAGTTTTTTTTTTAATTTTATTTATTTATTTGACAGACAGAGATCACAGGTAGGCAGAGAGGCAGCCAGAGAGAGAGGAAGGGAAGCAGGGTCCCTGCTGAGCAGAGAGCCCGATGCGGGGCTCGATCCCAGGACCCTGAGATCATGACCCGAGCTGAAGGCAGAGGCTTTAACCCACTGAGCCACCCAGGCGCCCCCCGAACTTTCCATTTTTAAAAATAGTTTAAAATAGTTTTAAAATAGGGACACCTTGGTGGATCAGTCGGTTAAGCTGGGCTGCCTTTGGCTCAGGTCATGATCCCAGGGTCCTGGGATCGAGTCTGGCATCAGGATCCCTGCTTGGTGGGGGAGTCTACTTCTCCCTCTCCCTTTGTCTGCTGCTCACTCTGCTTGTGCTCTCTCTCTTTCTCTCAGATAAATAAATAAAATCTTAAAAAAGATAAAACGGCAACTCTGTTTTGTTAATGATATAAATGCTATGGGATTTTTCTTTGCAAAGAAGATTGGCATTTCCATATTTTCCACATGAATAGAAGAAAAAAACGATTTGCTGTTTCTTATCTCAACAAAGTTTTGAGAGACTTTAATCGTTTAAATTAATAAATGGTGCCATGCAATAGATTGGCTAACCCTGGCAGAAAATTTGAAGCTGGGAACCATGAACTGCCAAAGGAAAGGTAAGATTTATTTCCACTTGCGTCTTAAAAAACCCTTCTAAAGAAGCATTTCCCCAAGAATCTATAAAGTTATTGGGAAAATTTTTTAAAAGTTGTTGTTGCTGATTGTGGATTTATGGCTTTTGTCCCATTTATGTTCATGGAATATAGAGTTTTAGTTGAGGTTCCATTGGGAATGATCTCAGTGGAAGAAACCCTCTTTCTATCCTTCTGCAATGGATTTTGTAGTTTTGAGTGTTGATTAGGGTAAAAATTTTTCTGCTTCCAGGAAAATAAGTTTTCTTTGTGAGAATGTGTCTCTACTGTTTGGGAACAAGGGCAGGAATACAGATGATCCCAGAAACAAAACAGGAACACTGCCTATTTTCAGGATCAGATAACTGCTGCCCCCTGGTGGTCAAGATTTGAGTCAGGATGCTCAAAGCAGCTTGGTAAGTGTTTTCTTTTCTGAAGAGGTGTTCATTTTTCTTCTTTTTCTTGAAAAATAAGGGTTGGTCTACAATATCCAACTTGCCCAGGAATGTGTAGTTTCTTCTGTCGTTTGTGAGACTTTTTTCCTATGTGTGAATATCATGTGAACGGAGAGACCGGGACTGGAGGATCCAGGAGGGGTTTGTAATCCCAGAGTCTCTGTCTTTATGATGCTTGTGATGTGACCGAATATAATATACTTGCAGAGGCCACACATCTTTGGATATTGATGTGGCATGATTGAGAAAGGAAAGGAGTTTCCTTTAAAAGGTATAACTACTTTGGATAGGTGAGGTTGCCTACGGAGGTTATTGGAAATCGTGTAAAGGTTTTCTTAATGCCTGGGGGGAAGAATTTAAAAATCACTCCCAAATTCCTAATGCCTTAAGTCTGCTAGAACTTTAAGAAAAAAATCGTCAGCCTGGGAAAAAGTGGCAAGCACCTGTGGGACTGAACTGTCAATTAAACCTTGTAAAATGTGCGAATAGATTAAATAAGTTAAAGAAACTGTCTTCAGAGGACTGAATCTCATAATGGTTTTTTGTACATAAAAAGGTTCTTTACAAATGAAAATATTAAAGTACTAAATTGTTTTTAAAAAGTCTTTTCATCAGAAAGAACATTATACTCTTTTGAGAATAAAATTTTAAAAATATATAAATAAAAATGTAAAATGATCTTGCAAAATCATAAATTTCTTTTTTTTTTTAAGATTTTATTTATCTATTTGACAGAGATCACAAGTAGGCAGAAAGGCAGAGATGGAGGGGGAAGCAGGTTCCCTGCTGAGCAGAGAGCCTGATGTGGGGTTCGAACCCAGGACCCTGAGACCATGACCTGAGCTGAAGGCAGTGGCTTAACCCACGGAGCCACCCAGGCGCCCCGCAAAATCATAAATTTCTTAAAAGTGATTTAAATAGTGTTTCTGGGAGCACTTGGGTGGCTCAGTCAGTCGGTTAAGCTGTTGCCTCTGGCTCAGGTTATGGTCCCGGGGACCTGGGATTGAGCCCGCCATATGGGCTCCCTGTTCAGTGGAGAGTCTGCTTCTCCCTCTCCCTCTGCCTGCCACTCTGCCTACCTGTGCTTTCTATCTGTCTGTCAAATAAATAAATAAAATCTTTTTTAAAATAGTGTTTCTATGTTCTAATATAAATTCTTCCACTTAACAATGCTTTTGGATGAGAAAAGGGAAAATCTAATTTTAGTTAAATGATCTGAGTGTTCCTGCTAAGTGTAACATAAAGAACAAAAGATATGGAAATTGACTTTAGGTTAATAATGAGTAACTGTAAAAAGGCATTCTGAGATCTTCTGTGAAGTTTTCCCACATTATTTGGAGGAGAGAGAGATTTCACAGTTCCTCCTGTTCTCATCAGTTATCCCAAGCAAGGGAAACATTTTAATTTTTTAAATTTTATTTATTTATTTTAAAAAAGATTTTATTTATTTATTTGACAGAGAGAGAGAGATAGCAAGAGAGGGAACAAAAGCAGGGGGAGTAGGAGAGGGAGGAGCAGGCTTCCCACTGAGCAGGGAGCCTGATGCGGGGCTTGATCCCAGGACCCTGGGATCCTGACCTGAGCTGAAGGTAGACACTTAAGTGTCCCAATATTTTTTTTTTTAATTGGACTAAAGTCTCTTTATTAGAACAGTTTTCTTTCTATCTATCTATGGTATAACTGCCATATAATATTACCTTGGTGTGGCACCTTCTTCCAGTAGATGGCAAGTCCAGAGAGACTCAGTTGTGGGCTGTCAGCAGCCAGCCCTCCTGGCAGCTGGAGGAGTGAAGTCTGGACGGGGATTCTAAGGTGGGGCACCAGGGTAAGCACCTTGACATACGTAGTTGGAGACCTTTCTGGACCCCTCTGGATGTTGACCAGTTAAGTCTAGTGGATACTCTGAAACAACTGTGGGAAACCAACGTGGTCAATACCCATGCTGTCCAGAAACTGGAAGAAACACTAAGAGCAGAAATGGATTTACTAAGTCATAGTTTGTTGGCTGGACTAAGGGGGTGTCAGTCTTGTGGATGAAAGGTGGAGTGGAAGCTGCGGTTTACAAATCCGTAACCAAAATGGGGGTCTCAAAGAAGGATGGAGGCTTGACATGAACTGATCTCTTGTAAAAGTTCACATTTAAAGGAGATCTAGGCAGTGACGTTACCATCTGATGAAGGGACGATTCAGTTTTAGAAAGGTGTGAGGGAATGAAAGGAGAAAGAAGTATGAAGGGGCCCTGAGGAGGGCGCGAGGGAGCTGGTAAAAGCAAAGTATATACAGAAGATTTCTGAGTATTTGGATATTAAAAAAAAAAAAAAGAATTAAAAAAATCCAACAGCCGTTCAGCTTGTGTTTTCTTGACTTTAAATTGTATAGTATAGGGGTGGCTGGCTGGCTCAGTCAGTGGAGCATGCAACTCTTGATCTCAGGGTCATGAGTTCAAGCCCCATGCTGGGTATAGAGCTTACTAAAAATAAATAAATAAATAAATAAAATAATTAAATTAAATTTAAGAAAATTTTAAAGTACAGTGTAGTAATGGCATAAGAAGGAACCATTTATATGTAGCAGTGATACTTATGGAAGGTGGCATATAATTTGCAGCCCTAAAAACACCACAAACGTTCTCATGTGGAGAATATTAAAGGGTAGTGCATTCTAGGGCAGCCTGGCTGGCTCAGTTGGGAGGGCGTGTGACTTTTGATCTCGGGGTTGTGAGTTCGAGCCCCACGTTCGGGGTGGAATTTACTTAAAAAGGGGGATAGTGGGGCACTTGGATGGCTCAGTGGGTTAAAGCCTCTGCCTTCAGCTCGGGTTGTGATCCCAGGGTGCTGGGATCGAGCCCCGCATCAGGCTCTCTGCTCGGCAGAGAGCCTGCTTCCTCCTCCTCTCTCTGCCTACCTCTCTGCCTACTTGTGATCTCTGTCTGTCCAATATATATATATATTTCGTGGTAATTTCGTGGTATATATATATATATATTTGTTTAAAAAAAGGGGGGGGAATAGTGCTTTCTGGAAAAAGAAGATATCCAGAAAAAAGGAGTAAAAGCATCTCGTGCACCTCAAGTCTAAAGGAAAGTGTCACTTAATGGCAAAAGAGAGGAGAAAGCTAAGTGTAAAACATTACGTGCTGATGTGGAGAACAAAGGCAAAAGAAATACAGAAAAAAAAAATTAAACTTCCTTACAACTTATAGCCTATTGACAAGTACTTAAAACAGGCAGAGAGACCCTAGACATTAGCCAGACCTCCAGGATCCCGTGAGTCTTCTTTAACATATGAAAATCCCTTTGGAAGCTCTTTCTCTCTCTATCCCCCAAGACACAGGTTAGCAATCATCCTCCAAGCATATGTCCCACAGATATACATCTGAAGGTTCTCATGACTAAGCTTTTACTAGACAGTAGTAAATGACCTTATCCTAAAAACAGCTAGCCCCTCAAGATCCTAGAAATCTTCCTTTCAAATTCCTTAGAGACTTACACTATCCCTAAGCCCCTCCCAGTTTGAAAGTATATATGGGCCACTCCTCATGACCCCTGGGTAGCTCCTTCTGCCCACAGGTCCTGTCCCTGTGCTTTAATAAAACCACCTTTTGTGGGGCACCTGGGTGGCTCAGTAGGTGAAGCATCTGACACTTGATTTTGTCTCAGGTCATGATCTCAGGATTGTGAGATTGAGCCCTGCATTGGGCTCCAAGATCACCGGGGAGTCTGCCTGAGATTCTCTTCACCCTCTGCCCCTTTCCCTGTTCATGTGCACTTTCTTGCTCTTTCTCTCAAATAAACAAATAAAATCTTAAAACAAAACTGAACACCCTTTTTGCCCCAAAGACATCTCAGGAATTCCTTCTTGACGGTTCACTCCCAGTCCCCAACAGTTCACATCACATGTTCTGTATTTCAGTAGTTAAAAACTCTTCCTTTTTAAGTTTTCAACTGGCTTCTCTCTCCCTCTCTTTGTAATCATTGAGAGTCCAGGACTTGTCCTCAAAGCTCTAACTCCTACTCACTGTTGGTGAAATAAATTTCAACAAAATAAGAAGAAAATGTTCCCTCCTCTCGAGCAGTCTGCTAGGAAAACAGATAACATCCAACTTGATAAAATCATTCATGTGAAGATTAATGCTAACAAATTTCTGTAAACCACCCAAGCTTCAAAGTTTGTTGTTCTGTCTTATGAAATCAACCTTGACTCCAGCAGTTCTGTAATTCCAATTAGTTGTCATGTTTATTATATTTGTCCTTTATTATCTTTTCTTACAGGTAAAAAGCCACAGGGGATCACTGGATCTTCTAACTCCTTCCATGAAAGGAAACAAACAAGGAAAATGACCCCATCGTTTTTTCATTGGCACCAAAAATTTGATATATTTAAATTAATAATGGCTATTACGAAAATATTGATTCAACAATATCATTTGATAAATATCTCTTCTGCTGGATTCCACCTCACTCTATCTCTGTGAAGAATATGTACTTAAAGACCTCAGATAAATCTGCATTCTCATCTCTGTTCTTAGCCGATGACCTTGGGAAAGTTAACACCACTGTTTGAATTTCATTTTCCTTATCTCTATCTGTAATTACTGCCCATGTTGTTTAGAATAGAGTCAGACATGAACCAGTTGCTTGATAAATATTAATTGACCTCACCTTTCCTTTTCCCTTGCTTCCTCCCCCCATCCCTCCCACCCCGCAATTTCTATTCCCACCTCTCTGCCTTCTTTTTGCCCCCAGGTTCCAGCAGAATGCATAAGTACTACACAACTGTCCCCTAACGGGAGGGCAAGGCAGGTGATTACCTAAAAGTTTCTTTTCTTGACAATTACCATATGATCTCTCTGATATGAGGAATTTGAGAGGCGGGGTGGGGGGTTTGGGGGGTAGGGAAGGAAAAAATGAAACAAGATGGGATCAGGAGGGAGACAAACCATGAGAGACCCTTAATCTCACAAAAGAAACTGAGGGTTGCTGGGGGTGGGGGGATAGGGAGAGGGTGCTGGGGTTATGGACATGGGGGGGGTATGTGCTATGATGAGTGCTGTGAAATGTGTAAGTCTGATGATTCACAGACCCGTACCCCTGGGGCAAATAATACATTATATGTTAATAAAAATAATTTCTTTTAAAAAACATATTTTGAGAGCAAGCGCATGAGCATGGGGGTGTGGGGGGGAAAGACAGAGGGAGAGGGGCAGAAAGAGTCTTAAGCAGGCCCCATACCAAGCATGGAGCCTGATGCAGGGCTCACTGACACAACCCTGAGATCATCATGAGCGGAAATCAAGAGACGGATGCTTACCGGACTGAGCCACCCAGGCACAATATTTCCCCGCAAATATTTCCATTGTTATTGGGGTCTCGCACAAAAAGGCAAGTGGTTTGAATTTGCCCACTTGCCTTGCTAGGAGGGAGAGCCCACTTTTGTTCTGGGTGCTAGCCAGTATCCTATTCTGTCACTCAGTGTCTAGCTGTGACACGTGTTCAATGTTGCCAGTCTGCTAGGGCAACTTCAGCTAGATTCCCTTCCTCTACACATCACTGACCAAAACTACTCTGATTCAGAAGCATATAATGTCAGAGTTCAGCTCTGCTGCAAAAACATTTTCCATCCTTCATGATTAGTCACCCACTTCTGGAACTCTGCAGCCATGGAGTTCCATACCCTGATCTCTGGTCTGTGGAACTCAAATAACACAGGACTCTGAGCAGTGGTCCTGGTCTTATTCTAGGATACTGGTTTTAGGATAGCCTGCAGCTGAAGCCTGGTGTTAAAAGACAAAATTCAACCAAGTGAATTTGCGGATCTAATTGGTTTTGGTAAGTGATTAATGAATTGAGCAGCATCTCATCTAGTAAATAGAAGGAAGCTCTGAGATGTACAAAATGGAAGACTTTTATAGGAAAGGGCGTAGGACAAGGAAGTTATTAGCAAAAGAAAAGAAAGGATTGTTTTAGGCTACATCACTTTCCATGGTGGGGGGGGGTGTTGGGGAACAAGGGGTCCTACCATGCGGATTACCTCATCTTCCTTTGAGGGCGGTGGGGATAGAGAGGGCTCTTGTGAGTGATGACCTCATTGGTGCTGACCAGAAAATTCCTGACTGACTAGTTAAGACTGTATTTCTGGGGGAGGTTGAAACTGCAGTTGGGTTAGGTATTAAGCCCTGGGTTGGTGACATGGTTTAGCATAAGAGATTCCATTTTGGGGCCCGTCGTTTTCTCTTTGACGCTGGTTTCAGGCATCTTGGTGACTCTGCCCCCATGTCCGCTTCATGTTAGTGTCTCTTTCAGGCTCTTTTCTGCCAAGATGGATTTAAGAGACCGGGGCTGCTATGCTGGAGTGATAGGTGGCTCAGGCAGGTGTCTAAAGTTAAGGCGAACACGGAGACCTATATGCCACTTACGCTGTTATCTCACAGCTTCAACTCCAAAGGTCTGCATCTGCTTTGTAATGCCAGCATCCTGCGCACGCAGGATCCTTTGCAGGTGCTTCATTAGGCTCTGCCAATCGAGGGTGCTAGAGGGGCACTGCGAGGCTGTGGGGAGGAAAGCCTGGCTCACCCTATTTGCTTCCTAGGGACATCTTGTCTATTTCCAGTTGCCAGCGGCACAGCCCGAGCCTTGCTCTTCACAAGGCATTGGCGGGTTGTTTCCTTACCAGCAACTGGGCCCCGTCTGGGATATTCCGGTATTTCCAGAGCCAGCCTCATTGTGCCTCATTGTGCCTGAAGGAGACCCCAGCTCTGGCTGAGCAGAGCTCTTTCCTCAGAGGTCTGGGTTTCAGCTCTACAGGCCCCTTCAAGTTCCTAAGTTTGGATACTTAAAATCTCTTTTCTTGTTACCCCAGCCCTGGGAGTGGTAGCTGATTCCTGGGGTTGCTATCTCTGTGATAGTTCTGTGTCCTCATTTTTTTCGATTCTTAAGTGGCAAGTTAGCAATTCTTTATATTATATTTAATATTAAATTAGTTAATATTAACACGAATATTACATTTAAGTATTAACATTCTCTCTGTAAAAACAAGTCCTAGGGCTCTGACTGATATAGTATGCACTTAGATCAAGGGCTAGGGTAGAGAGACTTAGTCTAAGCTGGGGAGAGGCAGGGATCTCTGAGGCATTACACTGGGAATGGACAGATGGACTAGGGAGGGCAGTGAGAGGAGGAGCTTATAGTTGGGAGATACTGGGATGAATGTTCAGGAGGATTCTTAGGTGTGGAGTTGTAGTAGGGAAATTAATATGACTTGGGGTGGTCTAGGTACAGGATGAAATTTAAGGCCAGATGAACCTGTATGTGGGGATTAGGAGGGTAATGGGCCATGTTGGGGCTAGTGGTGGTAGTTAGGTTGGGGTTAGTTTAGGGTTAAACCTGAGTAGATCCAGGATAGAATGGAGTTGGAAGTTGGAGTAGATATTGTGATAGCTTGCCAAACCATTTGTTTTCACTCTGAGGCCAAAGCTTTTCCCCTTAATACATGTTCATAAGCTGAGGGCTATATACATGAATGGAGAAATAATGTCTTTATTGTCAAAAAGCTCTAATTGAAATTTAAGCATTTCCTTGGTTTGTGAATGTGAACAACAAATCTCGGGGTGCCTCGGTGGCTCGGTCCGTTACAGGTCTGTCTTCAGCTCAGGTCATGATCCCAGGGTCCTGGGATCAAGCCCTGAGTTTGGGCTGATTCTCCCTCTCTCTCTGCCATCCCCCTGCTTGTGCTCTCTAGCTCTTTCTGTCTGTCAAGTTAATAAATAAAATCTTTGTGGGTTTTTTAAAAAGGATTTTATTTATTTGACAGACAGAGATCACAAGAGAGGGGGAAGCAGGCTCCCTGCTGAGCAGAGAGCCAGATGCGGGGCTCGATCCCAGGATCCTGGGACCATGACCTGAGCTGAAGGCAGAGGCTTTAACCCACTGAGCCACCCAGGCGTCCCTAATAAATAATATCTTAAAAAACAAACAAAAGACAAATTCATTAGTATTAGCTCTTCTGACTTTACCACCAAAAGAATTAAAACAATTTTGTTATATTAAAGATGTTGTATATATCGTGAGATATCATTTATGTTCACCACTGTTTTGAAGTTACACTAGTTATCAGACCTGCTGTTTGAACTTATTTAAGACATTAATAAATATTTATAGTTTCACTGTAGTATTTTTAAAAGTGTGAGATCATAAAGGACACAGGTTCCTGCTAGAAGAAATTTCTACTTACTAAGGATAATTTGGGCATCAAAAATAATGTCAAATATAATGGATTGAAATACATTGAATTAATGAAAAGACATAATTGCATAATGATACTCAGAGATGGATAATCAGAGAAACTCATATATCCCTCTTTGAGGCAGCCACAAAGCAAACTACTTACTTTGAACACCAGTAACTAATTTGAATGAATTAAGTGTTCATCCTGCTTCTCTAGTAGGAGCTGTATTTCTAGTAACCAAATAGCTCTAGTTGGTAAGGGAAAGTTCTATTTTACTGAGTTGTATCCTGAAAATCTTAAAAGAATTTGTTGACTCAGGCACGGACTATAATTTGTGTTAAATCCATTAAATGTATGATTGACATGGGATGAGATATTTGTATAGGCAAAATGGCACATATTGATTACTTTCAATATAAAAGGGGGAAACTAGCACTGTTCAATAAAAAGACCAGACAATCATCACTCTAATTCAGTTGTGAAGCTAAATATTGAGGAACATGCAGATATTACGTGACTCATGATGTGTTGTGATGTCAAGAACAGAGCTTCGTCTCTGATGCCTTTTTTCCAAAAATAATAATTTGAATCAATAAAACCATTAGAACCAACCTCGTTTTTACATGATACATTGGTAAGCAAGCTAAAGAGTGCCAGACAAAACAGAAGAACAAGTAGCTTGTTCTTACAGTGACATTGAAGACTCAATGTCTTCAAGTCAGTGTGTGACAAAATGGGGACTGTGCTAGGGTGAAAGAGGTTAAAGGGATATAAAAATCATGGTGGTTTGGGCATGCCAGCTCTACAGAACATTTTGCTCTGAGATGAACAGAAATGCGTAATAAATTTAAAAAATACTTCAAAGAAAAGCAATCCATCAAGAGTAGCACTGGAAGAAATATAAACCTGAATAGATCAACCAAGCATGAAGACCTTGGCATGGTACCGAGAGGACTCTCCTCCCCCTGAGTCTCATACTCATAAAACATTAACACTGAGTTCTAGTTTGTCGTCCTTAAAATAGTCCTCGTTCACGCTCTTTTGCCCTCGCATAATTTTAATAACATTGTCCTTTATTCTCAAATGTGTCCTATTTACATTAATTATGGTTGAGTTAGATGGTCCTCTCAGATCCTGTAAACTTTGAGGGAACAGTTAGTTCCTATCTTACACAAGTTGTCACAGAAAATAGAGGAAATGTAAGAGCAAGAGAAGCCCAGATGATTTTAGGAGGTATTATCCTGATTTCAAAAACAGATAACAATTAAGAACAAAAACAATAATAGATGACTTGGTCTATTTCTTCAAATAGAAATCCATCTAGTTGATTTCTGAGAAAGTGGCACAATAGAGTAAAGGAGAAAGGACAGTGTTTTCAATAAATGGTGCTTTGCAAAACAAACTGGGGGTTGCTGGGGGGAGGTGGGATTGGGAGAGGGGGAGCGGGCTATGGACATTGGGGAGGGGAGGCGAACCATAAGAGACTATGGACTCTGAAAAACAACCTGAGGGTTTTGAAGGGTCAGGGGTGGGAGGTTGGGGGAACAGGTGGTGGGTGATGGGGAGGGCACGTTTTGCATGGAGCACTGGGTGTTGTGCAAAAAGAATGAATACTGTTACGCTGAAAAAATTAATAAAAAGGGAAAAAAAAATGGTGCTTTGGATCCCCATGTAGGAAAAAGTGAAGCTTAGCCTCTCACACCATCCACTAAAATCAATTCCATATGGATTATAGATGTTAATAAGAATGTAAAAGCTTTTTACTAAGTTTCTGGAAGGAACATAGGAGAATATGCTTATGACCTTAGCATAAATAAATATTTTTAAACAGGACATAGAATATACTAACTGTAAAGGAAAAGAGACAAATTTGACCTCATTAAAATTATAAACACTTGTTGAACAAAAGATGTCAATAAAATAGAGAGAAGAAAAGCCATGAAGCTGTGGAAGTATTTTATTTTTATTTATTTTAAGATTTTATTTATTTGTTTTTAGAGAGAGCACGCATGCATGAATAGGGAGTTGGGAAGAGACAGAGGGAGAGGGAGATGCAGACTCCTTGCTGAGCAGGGTGACGTGGGGCTCAATTCTAGGACCCTGAGATCATGACCTGAGCTGAAGGCAGACGCTTAACTGACTGAGCCACCCAGGCACCCCATTTTTTTAGTTTTAGAACATACAACCAACAAAGATATTCTATCTAGACTATGTAAGAATTTCTTACAAATCATTAAGAAAAATTCAGACCGCACTACAAGAGAATAGAAAGTCAAATTCTTGAGCAGACATTTCACAAAACAAAAATAGCCAAATGAGGGGTGCCTGGGTGGCGTAGTAGGTTAAAGCCTCTGACCTCAGCTCAGGTCATGATCTCAGGGTCCTGGGATCGAGCCCCGCATCGGGCTCTCTGCTCAGTAGGGAGCCTGCTTCCCTTCCTCTCTCTGCCTGCCTTTCTGCCTACTGGTGATCTCTGTCAAATAAATAAATAAAATCTTTAAAAAAAAAAAAGAATGTAAATACCTTTAAAAAAATAGCCAAATGACCAATAATCATAAGAAAATTCTTTCAATCACACCGGTTATTCAAAAACCAAATTAAAACCACAATGAGCTACCATTACACGTGAACACCAGAATGGCTAAAACTAATAAAGACTGACAATAGCAAATATTGGTGGAATGTGTTAAAATGGTACAGCCACTTTGGGAAACTGACTGTAGCTTCAGAAGGTCATCACATGCACATCTATGATCTATCAATTCCTCCAACAAAAATGCCTATATATGTGCATAAAAAGACATGAATAAGAGTAGTAGTATTCATAGTAGCAATATTCATAAATGACTCTGAACTGGAAAATAGCTAATGCTTATCATCACATGAATCTCACAGACATAATGATGAGCCAGACACAAAAGTATACTTATATATGATTCCATTTATATTAACTTTAAAAACAGGAAAACCAATCAGGATATCTATGATAGAACTAAATTTGGGAGTGTGGTTAACTTTGGAGAGGGTGTGTGGATAGTGACAGGGTAGGAACAAAATCAGGCCTTCTGAGTTGGAAATAATTCATATTTCTCAACCTAAGTGGGGGTTACACAGTGTGTTCACCCTGGCGTAATTCCTGTGTTGTACACTTCTAATTTGTTCACTTTACTGAATGTAGTAAACATACTTCTATAAAATAGTTCATTGAAAAAGTGAGCAAATCTGAATGAATGGTAAGTATATTGCAGTTCTTTTTTTGTTTTTTAAGATCTTTTTAAAAAAGATTTAATTTTTTTGACAGAGAGAGACACAGCGAGAGAGGGAACACAAGCAGGGGGAATGGGAGACGGAGAGCAGGCTTCCTCCCTAGCAGGGAGCCCAGTGCGATGTGGGGCTCAATCCCAGGATGCCGGGATCATGACCTGAGCTGAAGGCAGACGCCTAATGACTGAGCCACCCAGGCGCCCCTAAGATTTCTTTTTTTTTAAGATTTTATTTATTTATTTGAGAGAGAGAGAGAGAGAGAGAGAATTTGAGCAGGGCGGGTGGAGGGGCAGAAGGAGAGGGAGCCAACGTGGGGCTTCATCCCAGGACCCTGAGATCATAACCTGAGCTGAAGGCAGATGCTTAGCTGACTGAGCCACCCAGGTGCCCCTAAGCTTTTATTTTTAAGTACTCTCTACACCCAACGGTGGGCTCAAACTTACAACCCAGGGATCAAGAGTCACATGCTCTACTGACTGAGGCAGCCAGAAGCCCCATGAATAATGGGTATATAAAACAGTAATATCAATATCACATGTTTTTAAACTGTAAAAATATGACAAAAACCAGGTATAATTTGGAAAGGGAATATATGGGTTAACTTGTCATAAAGCTCTTACATTGTCCAAGAAGTGGCCAACTTCCTAACTTACATTTTAATAACTCAAGGATGTATATTTTAAGTTTCAATGGCACAACTAAGAAAATAATGAACGAATTTTTATGGACAATCTAATAGAGGGGTAAATGGAAAAATGAAAATACTTAAACTGAACTACGGTTTACTTTTAGCAAACAGGGCTATCCAATTTGCATCGGTATTTACACTGAGCTCACTCTCACATCCTGTTTTTTATAATTCCTGATCAGGCTTGCTTTGATGTTCTAATCTTTGTAATTCTTCGTATACTTCTCATGTTTGCCTCTGACAGTGTATGTAGCACATGAGAGTAGTTACATTTTCCAATATGCCCCAATAAAGTTTTATTAAGTTCAGCTTCCCTACAATCCTTTCTCCTTAGACACTATTTTGTAGTAGCAGATGCTTCATGAAATTTGCACTGTAGTGTTGACTTCTCTTTGCACTCTTAATTAACATTCTATATATCCAACTAGACCAAAGAAGTATACGTAATAAAGCCATGACTAATGTTATGGTAGGATCATTTTTAAAAATAAAAGAATATTGGTTTTAAGTAAAATAGCCTTTGAAAAATATCATTTTAGAGATGTATAGTTAAAGCAGATTCTTGATTAGCTATGCATAAGAATTCTCCCTTGTCAAACTGTTGATTAGTTTTAGTAGCTTGTTTTTCTAACTGCTCTACAATTTGGGAGTTATTCATCAGCTCTTCTTTTAGCTTAATCCAACTGATACCTAGTGTATCATCAACATATGAGGCTTGGTAGTCTAAAGCTTTCTGTAGAAATTTTTCTTTCATGGTCCAATATATTTCTTGTGAATATCCATCAATTATGCAAGTTATATTATCCTTACAAGTTAAACTCCTGCCTATAGAAACAGTCTCATCTTTCCAACTGGTGTTTCTAATATGATACAGTATCTTATATTATTATTAAAGTTTGATTATGAGATGCTCATTGAAGAATACATGTAAAACTATTAAGTTGAAAGGAATTGGGCTCAGTTTTTTCCAAATCTTGGGGACAAATGTGTTGAGTCTGCTGTTTCTAACATTTATCAATATCAAGAGTAACATTTGAATTATAGTTCCAGTCTACCGTGTGCCTGTGTCCTTGAACGACAGGCACCCTTGAACACATGTGTTCCATATCAGTATGGGAGAAAACTGACATCTTTTAGTCACACTAGTTACATTGGTTCCGTTTTCAGTAGTTTCAATTTGCAAATACCAACTTTCAGCTTTCATATCTATAGTATGATCCACATTTTTATACCATCCTTTAATCTTTCCATAGACAGTTCCATACCCAGTACCAGTTACTCCCATTAGCAGGTACAATCCTGTAGTTCAGTCCAAGTAAATATATCCTGTAATTTTTGAATAGCTAGTTATTTGGGTGAGGGTTTGTGACAATTCTTTAGCAATGTTTTGTTGCAACAGAATTTCATTTCAAACTGTCCAATTCCCAATTCTTCCTTGATTTCATTCTAATTTTGCTCTTACTGTTAATCCTGTATTAGACTATGATTCCATCCTGGTTGCCTTTGAATTACGTGTTTCCGCAATTGCCCCAAGCTGTTAAATTGTTGATGAATAAATCTCTATACTATCAGAGTTTGTGATTCGAGTCCTGGTTCTATTCTTCCCAAGATAATACTTAATCTTTTAGTTTGATCATGGTCCTTTTGACCCCTCTCTAAATATTCTCCAGAATGGTAAAGTCCATTGTGTACAAGTAAAATTGATCCATATTAGCAGCAGTAATACTAAGAAATGCAGTTCACTTAATTCTCTCCGGGACCTTAAATACAGAGACTGAAGATTGCTAGGTAATAAACAGGATAAACTAATTTTTATGGGATGATATAATATTTTGGACCTTTTGGAGAAATCAATCACACCATTTGGGTTCAGATTTTTTTTTTCTAATCTTTATATCTGTCTTCAGATTTGTTAAACCAGGCCTCGATGGCTATAAAAGAAAATGAATAGTTGGAGTCCTGTGAAATATAATGTGGGTATAATTATATTCAGCCTGATTAATTAACAATTCTATCCAACTGGTATATTCAGTACCACAATAGGAGGTGATATTTCGTATTATATTATTTAACGTTTGGGTAACACTGATTTCAGTCTGTGGGAAGATTTGAAATTTCCCATTTCCTTTACATTCAAACCACCCAATCAGTATGTCTGAAGTGTTACAGACAAATAAAGGGATTTCTTGAGCCTTAACTCCATCTCAGGGTAATTTTCAGTTGGTACAAAATTCCCTGAGGTTGAGATACTTATTTTTTTTAAAAGAAGGAAACATAAAACTATAAGCTCCACGTTTAGAACAAAATAAAATTATTAAAATTATACTGGTCAGGATAACTAAAAAGAAAATAACAGAAGTCTGCCTCCCTTGCCATAAGGCCATTAGAGACTCTTTTTTTCTTCATCTTGCATATTATTATCAGTTACTGTCTGGAGAATGTAAGTTTAAGGTCCTTAATGGAAATTCCAAACCATTCAGTCATAGATGTTGGTCTCACATGACAAGCTGTGCTGCTCTTTCACTTTGACAGCGGTATGAGTTATCAACATCATCTGGGAAGATCCTCTCTAATAGGACAACAATCCAGCCAATTGTTAGAATACTTAGATGTGGACTTTGTCTCCTAGTCTGAATCAATGACACACCTTCTCAGAGGGCGGCTTCCATCATCTGGCCACACGATGGCGTAATGAGCCTAGGGAAACAAGCAAATTCTTTGTGTCTGATGTGCTTTTCATTGTATCAGGTCAAGGGTTAGTCTTAACCCCTAAATTCATTGAACTTCCAAACATTAACTCAAAGGGAGAAATACCATACTTGCTAAAGGAAATTAACTTTAATTTTCATAGAACCAAGGCAAGGCTGTTGATTACCATTAACCAGTGGTTTGATATGTTAGCTGAAGAATTCTTTAGGATAAGGTTCATTCGTTTTACTTTTTCGGAAAACTAGGGACAATAAGGAGTGTGATAAGTTATTGGTATTTGTAAGGTCTTATGGAGCTCCTGACTTAACATAGAAATAGAATGACTCCATCTTTTAGATTCTAGATATCCAGGAATTCCAAAGATTGGGATGATATAATTCAGTAAGACTGCTCATCATTTGTGCATCTACTTTAGCCAATGGCAACACTTCTGGCCATCTAGAAACCATGCATACTACTACTAAATAGAATTTCTTATCTTCTGATGGTGACTATTCATTCGCCCCCCAGGTCCTAGGTAATGTGGGCCCCAGTGGGCTTCCTTGAGGTAACTTAGTTGTTTCCTATAAAGAAATGTTCTGATAAACAGCACATTTGCATTCTTTATTGATTTGGTCCTTACGCAAGAGTGGTATAATTCCAAGACTTCCACTGAATTCATTTTGTTTGAATGATATTGCTGCTTAGGTGGCATGAAAAGCTATGTATGCACACAACTGGGGTACAGGAATAATACCATGGGGTAATCTCCATATTCCTATGGTGCTTTTCTTAGCTCTCCTTGATTTCCAATTATCGAAGTTGGGGGTGTTGCATATTTCTGAAACTGTGAGTAGGAGTCTCTGGATAGTAGTAATAGGGCTTCAATTTCCCCAGTCCAAATCTTAGGAGACATTTTTGTGCAAATTCATTTCCTTCAGAGAGTTTATCTCATCCGGTATGAGTTCTACAAAGAATTACATAAATCTGTTTGGGAAATTTCAATGACTCTAATAAATTAGCAATTCATTTCCATGTGATATTTTAGTTTTCATGGATGTTAGAAAGCTCTTTTCTTCCAGATAGTATGTAGGCCTCACACACAAATTTACCCTCAGTAGAGATATTCTTTTTAGGACTGGTGGCTAATTTAAAAACTCATGTAACAGCTAGAGTGCGGCTGCTTGGCCGATTTTATGTTTGTAACAACATAGCCTCCAAAATCCATGAGAACTTACTGTTGTGTAATATGTTTTAATATTCCCCTGTGTGCTTCTCATACAGGATCCATTAGTGAACTATATTAAGTCCGCATTGGGAATAGAAATATTAGCTATAGCAGCCCGAGGATGGGTATCTTCTCCTAACTGTGAGGCATTCATGTTCACTACTCATTTTGGATCTGGCAGTAGAGCAGTTGTGTTCAAAAGTTCCACCTGACTAGAATAACAGTACTAGACAAACTGTGTACCCATTCAACATTAACTCTCCATTCTCTTCTTCTTTCCCCCTCCCTAGCCCCTGGCAGCCATCATTCTGTCTCTATGAGTTTGACTCCTCTAGTACATAAGTGGGAGCACACAATATTTGTCCTCTTGTGACTGGTTTGATTCGTTTACTATAATATCTTCAAGATTCATCCATGTTGCGGCATGTGTCAGAATTTCTATCCTTTTTGAAAGCTGAATAATATTCCATTGTATGTATATGTAACATTTTTGTTTATCCCACCTTTTGGTTGTTGTAAATAATGCTGCTATGAACATGACTGTACCAATATTTATTTGGATCCCTGCTTTCATTTTTTTTTTTAAGATTTTATTTATTTATTTGACAGAGAGAGATCACAAGTAGGCAGAGAGGCAGGCAGAGAGAGAGGAGGAAGCAGGCTCCCCACGGAGCAGAGAGCCCGACGCGGGGCTCGATCCCAGGACCCTGAGATCATGACCTGAGCCGAAGGCAGCGGCTTAATCCACTGAGCCACCCAGGTGCCCCCCTGCTTTCATTTTTTAAAAGTATAGACCCAGAAGTGGAATTGCTGAATTCTATATTAATGCTATGCTTTTTTGAGGAGTCACCATATTGTTTTCCATAGGGCTGCACCATTTTATAGTCCCATCAGCAGTGTACAAAGTTCTAATTTCATCATTGCCAACACTTGTTATTTTCATTAAAAAAAATCCTAATGGGTGTAAAATGATATTGTGGTTTTGATTTGTATTTCCTTAACAGTTTGTGATTTTGAGCAAATTTTCACGTGCTCTTGGTCATTCATAGATCTTCTTTGGAAAAATGTCTATTTGAGGTCTTTGTCCATTTTTTTTTTTTTTCTTTGTCCATTTTTAATGGGCATCAGGGATCTGCTGAATTGGAGGAGTAGGGTATATTATCTGGATATTAATATCCTTATCAGATATATGGATCATTTATCAGATGTATGATTTGCAAATATGTTTGCCTTTTCAATCTTTTAATAGTGTTATTTGATACAGGTAAGTTTTACATTTTGATCACATCCAACATATCTATTTTGCTATTATTATCTGTGCTTTTGTTGTCAAATCCAAAAAAATCATCCCCCAATCTAATGTCATAAAGCTTTCTCCCTATGTTTTCTTCTAAGAGTTTTGTAGTTTTAGCTCTTATTCTTAAGTATTTTTATCAATTTTGAGTTAATTTTTGTATATGGTAAAAGGTGGGGCTCCAATTTAATTTTTTTTTTGCATGTGAATATCACTTTCCCAACACCATTTATTGAAAAGACTATTCTTTCCCCATTGAATGGACTTCACATCCTTGTCAAAAATTACCTGAGCATATATATGAGGGCTATATTTCTGGACTCTCCAGTTTATTCAATAAATAAAGACAGACAATATGTGTCTGTCTTTTCCTTTTTTTTTTTTTCTTTTTTAACATTTAATTTATTTATTTGAGAGAGACAGAGATAGTGAGCTGGGAGGAGAGGGAGAAGCAAACTCCCTGATCTAAGCCAAAGGCAGACGCTTAAACGACTGAGCTACCCAGGTACCCCCTCCACCCCCACCCATTTTCTAATTGGATTGTTCTCAGTCCCGCTCTCTCTTTTTTCCCTCTCATCTGGGACTTAGATAATTTGAACATTAGCTCTTTTGTTATTGTCCCACAAGTGCTTGAGAATCCACTGGTTTCTTTTTTCAGTCTACTTCTCCTCTGTTGCTCAGATTGGATAAATTCTATTGACCTTTCCTTAAGTTCATCAGTTAAATCATTTATCACCTCCACTCTACCACTGAATGCCTCAGTAAATTTTAAAAATTTCAGTGATTATATTTTTTTCTTGATATTGTTTTTTAATAGCTTTTATTTTCTTTGCCAAACTGTCCTACTTTTTATGTGCTTCAAAATAATTATTAATTGCTTCTTGAAATATTTTATGATGACTGCTCTAAAATACTTGTCAGAAAATCCCAACATCTGATTCATCTTGGTATTGGTGTCTATTCATTGTCCCTGGTCCTGCCCTCCCCCACCCATTCATGTTGTTATTTTGTTGTTTCTTGGGAAGAGTCATTTTTTAAACATTGTGTTCTCGACATTTTGGTTATAATATTATGACACTCTGAATTCTTCTTCTTCTCCTCCTTCTCCTTTTTCTTCTTAGCAGGCAATCCTCAGCTGAGACATAACTTGAGGCTGGGGACTTATATATATTTAATCTCCCCTTTGGATTATGCTGGTAAAAGAGGGCAGGAAAAAAGCAAAGTGCTTAGGAGCCATGATTTTACACTATGTTATTCAGTCTCCATTAATGGTGGGTGGAAAAGGAGGCTCAGCTACCCCCTGGGCTTTGTTGACACCACTTTGCAAGAGAATCAAAACAACCCCTGCTTTAGGAGATGGAAGATTACCTCCCCATAAGTCCCCACCAACAACAGCTGGTGAGGAAGTCTGAGGACTGCTTTTATAGAGAGGGGGTGAAAACCATGGGTAGGGTGGGAAAACCTTTTGAAACTACAGGGAAAGGAGGACTGAGATTTTTTCCATTAGTGTTATTGGAGTATTGCCAAGATGGTTTTCTGTTGTTAGGCTACCCTTTCCCTAGTCTTTTGGCCAGGTATAATCTTTTTTTGGGAGAGTGTTTCTTCATTCGTTTATCTGTTGATGAATGCTTGGGTTGTTTTCATGTCTTGGGTATTGTAAATGATGCAATTAACAGGAAGTGCAGTTATCTCTTTGAGATAGTAATTTCACTTCCTTCAGATGTATATATATCTTTGTATCATTCCTTCAAATGATTCCTAATCATTTGGAAGGATTACTTTTAATTTGAGAAACTGCCATATAATTTTCCATAGTGCCTGTCTCAGATTACATTCCGACCCATAGAGTTCAAAGGGTTCGCTTTTCCTCATCCTCACCAGCACTTGTTATCTCTTGTCTTTTTTGATCATAGTGATTCTAGCCAGTGTGAGGTGATATCTCATGGTTTCGATTTGCATTTCCTCGATGATGAACTTTGTTAAGCATCTTTTCAGGTACCTGTTGACCATTTGAATATCTTTGGGAAAATGTCTACTCAGTTTGTTTACCCACTTTTTAATTGGATGATTTGTTTTTTGTTTTTGAGTTGCATGAGTTGCTTATATATTTTGGATATTAACCCCTTATCAGATAGGTGGTTTGCAATATTTTCTTACATTGTAAGTTGCCTTTTCATTTCTGCTCTGCCTTTAATTCAGTAATTGAAATAGTTACTCCTTCTCTATTTTTCAAGTGTTAGAGTTGCGTATAGTGGGATGGCTAGTACAATTCCATTTACCCTTGGGAGGACTAGTCCAGTTCCATTTGCCTTGTTGTGGCAAGATGTGGCAATCCTATCTTAGACATTTGAAAAGAGCCTTTTCATTCATTTCCAGACTTCCATTCAAAAGACTGGATCCCGCCCATATGCCTTCCAAATGATTCCCTGGAGTAAAAAGTCAATGTGGTTTCCTCCAAAAAATCCTTTCATTCTCATTTCTTAAGAGATGAGCACTGAATTCCTCAAACTAAATTTATTATATTGAACAATGAGTCACTCTCTGATTTTTAGTGTTTGATTATGTTTTTGTCTAATCTCTCATTTCTGTCCTTCCACTCACAGGAAGAATGGAAAATTCCAAAGGTATATACTGTCAGACAGCTATCATTTCTTTTTTTTTTTAAATTTTTTTTATTAGACAGATGTCATTTCTAATCTAGGCTCTATGTCTCATCAGATGTGTGGCTTAGGAGTGTTATATCATCTCTTCAAATTTTCTTGTCCTTATCGGTGGAGTGGAAAATATTATCTAACGTCACAGTGTTGTCATAAGTGTTCAGATCTAGACCATAGTATTTAGTACAGAAACTGACATATAGTTGATTTATGGCAAAAATGAACTGCCTTTATCTTTGCCTCATGTCTTTTCCTTCCTTCTACCACTTATATTTCCCCTTCAGTTGATCTTCTCCATCTTTTCTTTGATCATCATTGTCTTTCCCTTCTCTTTTCTTAGTCCTTGATGCCTAGTATTGGATTGGATATGCAGTAAGTGCTACTGACAGAGCTGGACACTCTACTATCAGGATGATAGACACCAATGTTTAAGAAAGGACTCCTTATTTCTTATATTTATGTATTAGTTTTCTCATTGCTTGCTTGATTCATTCACTCATGCAAATTTGTCTCGCACACATTTGCCAACTGCCTCTAATTTGCCTTTGTTTCCTTTTGGGAAGGAAGGTGCACTTTGACATGGGTGCCTCTGGCAAATCTCCCACACTTACACAAAGTGCCCAGCTGAGATATGTGATACATGTTATCCTTCTGCCTGGCTGACTCTAGGTATGTCTCATCCCTTTTAGTTCACCGCACACAACCCTGGCCCATTTCCAAAACTAATAAAGGCAGGACATTTCTCTGCTGCAGTGATCTCTGTTCGGTCCTCTGCAGCACAGTCTTCCATTCTCTCAGGACATGTCAGTCATGAAGCCCTATTTAATGACCATTTCCATCCTTCTGATCCTGGTTCATAAGACTCCAGGTAACTCAGGCCTCTCTCAAAGGTTCTGGGGTCTTGCATGTGCTATTGTTTTCTCAGTGACCTCTGAGATGATTCCCACTCACATACCACAGGCACTACGTATGGCCTTTCTGGTCTCAGATAGGTTGTGAATGTTACTCCCAAGGTCCATCTCCTGTCAAGATCTCGCCTGATTCTGCTCTGCCAAGACAAATTGAAGAGGCTGCTCCTCCTGCTGTTCCTGGCATAGTGGAGTACTGAAGCATGAAGAATTTTAGGTGGTGCTGTTGATAGGAGGGGAGCTTGATGCATGCATTAGATGTGAGAGATTGAATGTAATTTGGGGAGCTATCAGAGGGAACAATGATAGTTTGGGAGAATGAGTTGTGGTGGGGATGGTATATGAGAGAGAGAGAATAATATCAGAAAAATGAGTGGGCACGAGGAGAGGGTGAAAATTCTATTTACAGGATTGGGCTGGACTGATGTTCTTGTGTAGTCTTGAGAGAAAATGGGATTTTTTTTTGAATGGAGCTGGAAGTGGAGTTGGATAGAACTGAGTTATGGTGAGGGTGGTGGTTGGGCTGTGTTTTGGATTGATGCTGTGAATTGGGGATGGGTGGCTTGGCTATTGTCATGTTTGTGTTAAATTTTATAACTGAGCCTTAGGTGGTTAGAGAACAGTTGGAGTTAGGTGTTTGGTTTAAGTAGGTGTGTTATCAAACTGGGGATATGTGGGGTTTATCTGGACAGAGATTGCCTTAGCCTGAGTTTGGGGGTAATTAAGCTTGAGAAAGACAGTTTCATTCATCAGAACAGAGCTGTGGCTGTTGAAATGGGGAGAATGAATGCTGCACGAAAAATATCTGGGGGTGCCTAGGTGGCTCAGGTCATGATCTCGGGGTCTTGGGATCGAGCCCCACATTGGGCTCTCTACTTAGCAAGGAGCGCGCTTCCCTTATCTCTCTGCCTGCCTCTCTGCTTACTTGTGGTCTCTCTCTCTCTCTCTGTCAAATAAATAAATAAAATCTTTAAAAAAAAAAGAAAAATATCTGGTAATATTTTCAAATTCTTTAAAAAGTTTCTTGAGTGTGATTTTCAGGAGCACTGAAAAGCAATAAAGGTAACTGTAGGCAGTTAGGAAAGATGAAAGCAGGAGGCTGGAATGTTCTCAAGTGGCTCTCCTCAAAACTTGGCAAGTACAGAGAGACACGGGGGTAGTCTAATTCCAGCCTTCTAGAGAACTAAGGTTGTCTCTCCTTTCTTGGGATTGAGTTCAGAATCACGGTTTTTCCTCTTTCCCTTTCTCATCCCTCTCCTTCCCATCCTCTTCCTACTCCACTTTCTCCTACCCCTTATTTCTCACTTTGTAGCACCTTCTTTACTTGAGAGACACTTGTTCTCATTCAGTAAAGTTCAGTTTCCACGTGGAGCAGCAGGTAGAAACCACAGGTGGGTTTGCAAGTAACAACAACAAAGGAAGAAATCAATCTATGCTTCAAAAGTTGTACATAGTGTTGCTTCCTTAGTAACCATTTAATGAATTAATGGGCAGGAACTGTTCTGGACAAACTTTTCTAGGATAATCAAAGTCATTTTTTCCCTTTCATCACCCCAAACATATGCTTTGGAAATTTAACTGTTTGAAAGTCATGACTCTGTCTTTTTTTTTTTTTTAAGATTTTATTTATTTATTTGACAGAGAGAGATCACAAGTAGGCAGAGAGGCAAGCAGAGAGAGAGGGGTAAGCAGGCTCCCTGCTGAGCAGAAAGCCCAATGGGGCTCGATCCCAGGACCCTGAGACCATGACCTGAGCAGAAGACAGAGGCTTAACCCACTGCGCCACCCAGGCACCCTTAAAGCCATGACTCTGTCTTTTAAATCTATGCATTCCCAGTGCCGAGGTGAGTGCTTTGCACAGAGTAGGTTTCAGTAAACATTTATTGAATGAGTGAATATATAAATGACTTATACCTAAAAAATATATATAGGTAGGAAGAACCTCAGAAATGAGGTAGGGAAGGATCATGTTTGGGATGCACAGGTGGCAGAGAAATCATGTATTACGCTGCTTTTGGCTTTGGATGGAACTGTTAGAAAGAGTCTAGAGCATATGTTTTGTTTTTCAATTTCTGATATTTTAATTTGCTCCTACTACAAGTCCAAAGTGGGAAATGAGCTGGGCAATGTCTATGGGTCAATGTGAGAAAGTCAGGCAGTGTTGTGGCTCCGAATTCAGGCAGGAACAAATGCATATTTTCTGGGACACTTGTGCCAAACACCTTTGCTGTGGCCTCTCCTCAGACCTATCAAATCAGAACCTTGAGAGACTTGAGGTGCGCATACTTAACAAGTCTCCATGTTATTATAAAGCATGACACATGTTATTAACAGCCTTCTTCACAAACACAGTTGAGATTTTCTGATTTCGTGCCAACACTCTCATCCCCATTTCTCACATTGGGAGACTGGGCACAGAGTACAAAGGGTCAGAAGCAAAGCTGATATTTAACAGTTGGTCTCAAAACATGGAAAGAGCCCAGATGTCCATTGACAGATGAATGGTTAAAGAAGTCATGGTTTATATATGCACAATGGAATATTACTCAGCCATCAAAAAGAATGAAATCTTGCCATTTGCAACGCCATGAATGGAACTAGAGGGTACTATGCTAAGAGAAATAAGTCAATCAGAAAAGACAAATACCATATGATTTCACTCAGACATTTAAGAAGCAAAACAGATGAACATAGGTGAAGGGAAGGAAAAATAAAATAAGATGAAAACAGAAAGGGAGGCAAACCATAAGAGATTCTTAGCTCTAGGAAACAAGGTTGCTGGAGGGGATGTGGGTGGGTAGATGAGGTAACTGGGTGATGGGCATTAAGAAGGGCACTTGAAGTAATGAGCACCAGTTGTTATATGCAACTGATGAATCACTAAATTCTACCCTTGCAATAATACAGTACGTTGTCAATTAAACCGAACTTAAAGAAAAAAATTTTTAAAGAATTTAAAAATTAAATTACAAGAAAATCAATCAATCAATCAATCAATCAATCAAATAAAAGCAGGTCTCTGACTTCAGTTTGGAGATGGAGGGATGATCAAAGGTGATGTTAACTTGATATGGGTATCAGGTTGTAGTGATGCAGAACAATACAGGGTTAGAACACCTGCAGGATTGAGAAACTAGAAATATCTACAACAAAACCTTTGTTTATTTAGCCTCAGTTAGCAGAATCCTTCTGGGTCTGCCTTGACCTGTTTTCCATATGGAGAGAGTGAGGGAAAGGTCAGCTTGCCAGATTCTCATTCCTACAAAGAGGAGATCGTGGATGTCCTGGCTTCCATCCACTGCATTTGGGAGAAAATGAAAGTCCACCAGTTCAAATGTCAGCCAGAAGAGTGTGGGTGTCACTCTAGCAAGGCCCCCTGAAGACCTCCTCCTTTTTAAAGTAGGATGGTGCCAAAAGAGAGGTTCCACCCAGCAATTGCACTACTGAGTATTTACCCCAAAGACAGGTGTAGTGAAAAGAAGGGCCATACGCACCCCAGTGTTTGTAGCAGCAATGTTCGCAATAGTCAAACTGTGGAAGGAGCTGAGATGCCCTTCAATAGACGAATGGATAAAGAAGAGGTGCTGTATATATATATATATATATATATATATATATATATATATATATATATAAAATGGAATATTACTCAGCCATCAGAAAGGATGAATACCCAACTTTTGCATCAGTATGGTTGGAACTGGAGGAGATTATGCTGAGTGAAATAAGTCAAGCAGAGAAAGACAGTTATCACATGGTTTCACTTATTTGTAGAACATTAGGAATAGCATGGAGGACATTAGGAGAAGGAAGGGGAAAATGAAGGGGGATAAATCAGAGCAGGGAGACAAACCATGTGAGACTCTGGAATCAAACTGAGGATTTTAGAGGAGAGGAGGGTTAGGGGGTGGGTGAGCCTGATGATGGATATGAAGAAGGGCATGTATTGCATGGAGCACTGGGTGTTATATGCAAACAATGAATCATGGAATGCTACATCAAAAACTAATGATGTACTGTATGGTAATTAACATAATAAAAAATTATTTAAAAAAAAAGAAAGAGAGGCTCCATGATGAGGGTGAGAATTAAAATAGGAAATGCAGCAGTACCATGACATTGGAACATGGATGAAGGGGCACCATTTTTTACCTCCTTGCTGTGGTTAACCAGCAGGCTGGCTGATGTAGCAGCTTTCCCTGGGCTGGAGTTCAAATTTCTGGGACAGTTCATATACATACCAGTGCCAAAGTGCTATGGGATGTCTATCACTAAGGCATTTTCTTTTTTACTTTATTTCTCCTCACATTCTCAGACTTCATCTAAACTTGGAACATTTTGGTTCTTGTGTCAAAAAATTATCAAAATGTTCTTTTTCCATGCAGAAATAATGACTTGCTTATCCAATTTTTATTAATGGGGTTGGGCATTGGAGTCCTCTGCATGCTTAGCACTGAGTACATGGCCTGGAACAGAGTGAGTGTTGATGAATAGGTGTGACATGAGGGGACAGGTGGAAAGGTCCTGGAGTGCTAAGCTATGGATTTTGGACTATGTATTGATAGCTGAAGAAGTCCTTATATCTGAAGACATCATGCAGGAAGATGCCACTCTGTCCTAGAAATCCTATCATAAAAAGAGGCAATGTGACATACAGAGGGAAGTGCATGGGCTTAATATAGAGAAAAGAAATTGAATCCTACAATGATCAAGTACAAGGTATGGAAATGTGGACAGAACAAGAGTTCTCCGTGAGCCTCAGTGTCTTCATCTAAAGAACAGAGATAACAATAGGTTTTTATGAAGTTTCAATGAGATAACATTTGCAAAATGCCTGACACACAGTGGATGTTGGACATGTGACAGTGATGGTTAGTATTGTTTTCTTTGGCTCCTTTGTCTTTGAAAGCTCCAATAAGTAACAAATCCTGTTGATGACTAATATTTATAGAAGGCTAAGTGTCAGGAACTTTGTCATTGGGGCATTTCCAGCTGAGGAACCTATATACACATGCACATATCTGGATGACAGATACATAGCTATTAATACTCATGAATGGGTTTTAGCCATATGTGGAAAGTGCGTGGTAGAGGTCTGTACAGTGAGCACATGCATGTATGTTCAAGTGATGTCAATATGGACGTGTATACGTGCCTGTGTGTGCACATCAGTGTGCTGCACATGTTATATGGTCTGTTTCTGTGGGGCCAATGTACAAACATGAGTGGTACATGTTTGCTCAAATGTTTAGAAGCACAAAGGCATGCAGGGGCTCAAGTATGTGTGCCCTGACTCAGAGTGGAGCCTGGCTGTCTCTGATAGAGCTCTGTGTGAGGAGCACACATCTGTATGGGCACTTGAAAGCATGTCCAATACGTGCTCACAGGAGCTGCCCTTGAAGCCCTGGACCCTCAGGAAAAGACTTTTATATCAACACACTGCCTAATATTTCATTACTTTTTTTAAAAAAAGATTTTATTTATTTGTTTGAGAGAGAGACAGTGAGAGAGAGCATGAGCAAGGAGAAGGTCAGAGGGAGAAGCAGAGCTTGGAGCCCGATGCAGAACTTGATTCCGGGACTCTGGGATCATGACCTGAGCTGAAGGCAGTTGTTTAACCAACTGAGTCACCCAGGCGCCCTATTTCATTACTTCTTATACTTATACTTATTATGCACCAGATACTCTCCTAAGCACTCTATATATGCTAATCTAAACATCACAGATGGTAAGAACTTGGCTCTATTATGACACCCATTGTGAAAATGATGCAGTGATGGGCCAGAGAACTGCACTAACTTGCTTAAGAGTGAGGAGCTATAATGACAGAGACCAGATTTGAACTGAAGTGGTTTTTACTCTGGATCCTGTTAATATCCTCAGGGCTTGTTCTCTTTAAATCATACTTCCCCATTCCTATTTTCACTGCTGCAAGGAAACTAAACATGGCTATGTTTTCCCCAGGTGGCCTGTTCAGATCCCAGTATGGCAAGAGCCAAGAGCCTTGGATTCCATGTCAGCTTTACCATGGCATGTGCAGAAACACCTGCAGAAAAACTGAAACTCAATACTTAACCTGCCCAAATGATCAAGAGTGCTGCCTGAAATTTTCTGTGAAAACAGCCCGTTCTAACTATGTGAAGGATTATGACCCTGACTCCAAACTGTCAGTTACAAACACTTCAAGCTACTCTAAAATCTGAATATCACCAACTTACCCTCTCCTGGAGTGATTCTTCCCTTATTCTGGAACACCCTCTCCATAAAAATACATTCCATCTCATGCGTGTGTCTTTCATCTGTAAGCAGTCATCACTGGACAGGGAAAGGTTAGGCTGGAGCTGGCGAGTTACAGAGTATAGGAAAGGACCCTGGCCAAGAAAGCAAACAGGATTCTAGAACAGCTCCATAGTGCTGAGGATGCCAAGGAAGGAAGGAGATCACATTTCTGCTCTGCTTTGGTACCACCAAGAGGGTTGTGATTCATTCTGGAGGCTGCAGAGGGATACATGACAACTAGATTGAGTCTGGATGATCCCATGAATATATAGGGGAGATCGCTGAGTTCTCTGAATAAACACTGAAGGATCTGGACAAGGACTAGAGGATTATCTCTGACATCTAGAGAACCACCCTACTCCATTTGGTATCATGTGGTGTCCTCAGGAAGAACCAGAACCAGACAGATGAAGGACTAGAATTGAGCATAGGAATCTGTTGGACAAATTAAGGCAACATTTTCTAAAGGGTAGAGCTATTGGAAAGTGGACTAAGCAGGTTTGTCCCTCAGCATTCTCCCAGTGTTGAGTTTGGAGGACCATTTCTGGGTGTGAGACAGAGATGGCTGTGGTTATGGTTTAGAGAGGGATTTGGAACAGAAGCTGGACACTGTACTCAATAACCTTTAAGTTCTTTCATTACTAAGAATTTAAGGATATTGTTTTTCCACTCCAAATTTAGTCACAACTAATAGTTGATATGCCATGGAATTTTCATTGTGTTATGTATACTCCTCTTCCATGGCTAATGTTTCATCTCTCCTCCTCTTTGGATCCAAACTTCTAGAATCAATGTTCCCAACTAAGTTCTCTAAGTTCCAGATTCTTAATCTCACTTCAGCTAAGAGAAATCTGACTTTTGTGTATACCACTTCACTGAAATAGCCCCGGTTTTGCCAATGCTTTCTTTGTTGAAAAACTCAAGCATTCGTCAGGTTTTACCATTTACCACTTTGCCTCTAGCCACTGTTTCAACATTATTTACCTTCCTCGATGCCTTTGTTATGTTTGCCTTGGCTTCTCTCTTGAGTGTCCTTTCCTAGTCATTTTTGGGGTTTCTTCTTCTGCCACCTGCCCCATAATATTTCTTTGTCATCTTGCCTATTTTCTCTCTTTTTCACCAGACACTTTACCTGCATTTCCCATTATGAGATAAATGATAATTTCAGCCCAGATCAATGGATCAAAGGCCATGTACTCAATAAATGACCAAGTTATACAGTTGGATTTTAATTTTCATGGGACTTAGAAGTTTGGTGGGAACATTTAATAATGTTTATATCTTTGAGATTCACTGACACTCAGACGTATTTGTCAAACAGGGAATACGGGCTTGGCAGAAGACAGGTTTCAAGAAGGGACACAAATTTTCTGGCATAAGTAGCATGATTAGACAAAACTTTCAATATTTATAAGATAGTATTTGTCCCAGGTTCAGCACAGTAGTTGAAATGTAATATTTCAGACTTTCTATTTTAGCAGTTTTGGTAGAGGGAAATGATTGTGTAATTCTAGGCTTAAAGCACAGATTCCCAATTCTTTGGGTTTTGCATGTTTTCAAGAAAGAAGCATGAATGTGGTCAGAGGGGTTTGTTCCCTGTTCTCCATCACTGCTCAGAAGCTGTGTGATCTTGGGCAGTTCTGTATTTACTTGTTCAACCTAGACAACATCTCTGAGGCCCAGACTCCCATACTGGATTATGTATTTGTTAGGTTCTCTTGGATTACTCAGCCATCACAGACACAAGTTCCCAAACTGAATTCCAACTCTGTTTGTCTGGCTTTTCCCTTGTCTTCCCTTTTAAATAATCAACACCTACAATTCACCCTGTTGCTCAATTTAGAAACTTGGACTCATTCTGGATCCCTCAGTTCATCTCAGCTCATCATGTCCAAATCACTAAAATGTGCTTTTAGTTCCAACTCAACCTGATCTCCATTTAATGATGAAATCAGCTCTTGTATAATCAAAAGGAGAGGGTTCACTATTCTTAAAAGTGAAAAAAGTCAACTAATTAAGAAGTCCTTAATGTCTCATTCCCTTGAAAGTACATTTTTACTCTTTTAAGGATCTTCCATGCCATTCACCTTTGCTTTTCTCAACAAGTGATGCGACTTCCTTTGTTCAAACGTGTATTTGTCTGTACTTTGATTGCTATTAGAACTTTTATCAAATAGTGTCTTTAATGTTCACTATTTCAAAAGGTCCATGTCATCCTCCCCAGAAGACCACTAGTTTCTCTCATTGTTCCTTCTCCAGCTTCACTCTCTCCACAGCTCATCAACACAAGTCTTACAGGGATTTTTAGGTACATTAAATTATAAGAGAAAACCTGTAATTTTGATATATTAAACAAGAGGTTGGAGTGATTTCAAACCCCTGCCTGATGGGCATTCTATTTCTTCCTTCCTTAGAAACAATTCTAATAAATGGCAGACATTTATTTTAAACTTTTGAGTCTGGTCATTCTTACGCAACAAGTTGGCATAGTTTGTAAGACCCAAGGAAGTGTGGAGGTGGAGTGCAGGATGTGGACTGAATTCACATATGGCCTTACTTTCAGGTCTTCCTCTGTATTTCCCTTTGAAGGCCCGGAGGTTCCATGCCTCCACACTTGAGCTCAAAAAAGCTTTGTATTTCACGTAGGGACTATAAACTGAGTTCAACCATGTATTTTGGCTGTCTGTTAACACTTACTACCTATGACTGAGAAAATTCAGGTCTACTATTTTTTAGGTAAGACTACTCTGTGGGGTTATCAGTCAAATGGTCAAAAAGAAAGTCTCATCTCTCTTTAGCTTATTTTTTTAAAAGATTTTATTTATTTATTTGTCAGAGAGAGAGAGAGAGAGCACCAGCAGGCAGAGTGGCAGGCAGAGGCAGAGAGAGAAGCAGGCTTCCTGTTGAGCAAAGAGCCCAATGCGGGACTTGGTCCCAGTATCCTGGGATCATGACCTGAGCTGAAGGCAGCCGCTTAACTGACTGAGCCATCCATGTGACCCTCTTTAGCTTACTTTAAATGACTATAGTATCACTTACTATAATGTGGAATTTCTGGCCAGAGATTATCTCCAAACTAATATTGTTTTCCTGCTTTATTCTTAGGGCAGGATGTCCCAAAATATTTAAGAGAAAAATCTGGAAATCTCCCATTTTGACAGAAAGTAGTCATGATATTTATGGGGAGAAGAAGTTTACAAAAGGAAATAAAAATTCTAAATTCTCTTCTTTATAGGTATATCTACAAGAGGTTGAAACATCATTAATGAACCCAAAGGGGGGAAAAAAACCTATAAACCTTTTCAGATACACATAGAATACACATCTCTGACAAAATAATAATAATAATAATAATAATAATAATTTGTATTTGTATTCAAAACCAACCTATTTCCAGAGTCTCTGTATGCTTCCAGATTTTCTACAGATCGACTCCAGATATTCTATGAAACCTGCCTCATTATAAGATTAAGGCTTCAAAACATTCTTACTATATAATTTTTTACTAAGAAATAATGGAACATAGATGCTATTCCATTTAGATTAAATACACTAAAGATGGGGTACCTAGGTGGGTCAGTGGTTAAGCTTCTGCCTTAGGCTCAGATCATGATCGCGGGGTCCTGGGATTGAGCCCCACATCGGGCTCTCTGCTCAGCAGGGAGCCTGCTCCCCCCCCCCCCGCCCCCGCTCTCTGCCTGCCTTTCTGCCTACCTGTGATCTCTCTCTCTGTCAAATAAATAAATAAAATATTAAAAAAAAACACTAAAGACTTCAGCAGATTCACTGTTTCATGGAAATCAACTCTCTTGTTGTCCAAAAACATAATAGATAAAGAAGAGAACTTCTACTCAGAGTGTGTTTAGGATTACTAAGGGCAAAGGGGTAGAGGAAGTGACTGTATTTTAAACAACAAAAAATGAGTCTAGAAGGAGGCAATGAGGACATGATAACATTAAATGCATGTAATGAATAACTCTGTGCTACATGTAAGGTAGTCTCTATCTTAGAGATCAAAGAATTTATTCTTTTCACAGACACCACCCCCAAGCAAAAGTATTTTGGAGCATTACCTATGCATTATAAATTTTTTGAAATAAAGTTATGTTCAGAAAGGCACCATTCTATCAAAAAACTGTTAAGAAAAATTATCTAAAATTTGGAAATAAATAAAAGAGACGACTGGTGTCCTTTCAGTGGAGTGCTGAACATGATCTAGTAGATCCTCCTGGGATTATAAGTCTATCAGGTGTGTACAATTAAGTAATTTTCCACTGACTAAGCTATTTAAACATTTTGTATGGGTAGAGATTAAATCATAGAAATAAAAATAAATAAATCATAGAAAACTGACATAATTGCTAAAAAATTATTTTTTGAGAGTCATGCAAACTATTCCCTTCCATAACAATGCAATGGGACAGATGCAGTTGTTGTGGTTGGATGCCCTTGTTTTCTGTTTGGTGGGAAAGAGTTCTGAATGTTTTAGTTCATTGCCCTTCAGGATATTAAATAGGTTTACATCTATTTGCAAATTTATTTCAGAGTTCATTGGCTGATTATAATTCATCAGTTTCTCTGAGCCAGTCTTAACATCTTACTGGTTTCTTCATTCTTTATGAGTTGAACAAAATCATTGAAATATTTTCATTTTATGTTTACATGTTACAGGATTTTAACTTTAAGAACTTTATACTATGTTTTATGTTTCTTCACAATAAAGACACCTATAATGGAAGTATGAAATGTGTGGAATTTGTGTTTGTGGTTTGGTAATCTTTTGCAAGAAAAGCAGGGTAATACTGACTCTTAGTATGAAACAAAATTACATAAATTAAACTGTTTTCAGACTAATAATACATTTTTTCTAGTAGTTATAAAATCATACAGACAATTTAAATTTTGGCTTGATAAAAACCAAGCTATAGACCAGTAACTGACAAAGAAGTTGGGACTCAGTCAGGGTCTCCTCACTGGATAGGACCACTCTGTTGTCAATTTGTCAGTCTTCTATTTAACAGTAGCATTTTCTGTGTTTTTCTTTTCTTTTTTTTTTTTTTAAAGATTTTATTTTTTTCATTTGACACAGAAAGAGCACAAGTGAGGAGGAGGGGCAGAGGAAGAAGGAGAAGCAGGTCCTCTACCAAGCAAGGGGCCTGATGTGGTACTAGATCCCGGGACCATGGGATCATGGCCTGAGCCAAAGACAGACAGACACTTAACCAACTGAGCCATCCAGGTACCCCTTTCTATGTTTTCCTAAAGGAAAATTCTTTTTTTTTTTTTAAATATTTATTTATTTATTTATTTATGTGACGGAGATCACAAGTAGGCAGAGAAGCAGGCAGAGAGAGAGAGAGGAGGAAGCAGGCTCCCCCTGAGCAGAGAGCCTGATGCAGGGCTCAATCCCAGGACCCTGGGATCATGACCTGAGCTGAAAGCAGAGGCTTTAACCCTCTGAACCACCCAGGCGCCCCAGGAAAATTCTTTTTTAAAATAAGGCCAGAAAGATATTAAGTGTATTTCCTGAATATTTTAGTTTGTCCTGTTTTCATTTATTATTATTACTACTACTACTACTACTATTATTATTATTATTATTTTAAGTAGTCTACATGTCAAGCATGGAGTATTATTATTATTATTATTATTATTTTAAGTAGTCTACATGTCAAGCATGGAGTCCAGTGTGGGGCTTGAACTCATACCCTGAGATCAAGACCTAAGCTGAGATCAAGAGTCAGATGCTTAACCAACTGAGCCACCCAAGCACCCCTTAGTTTCTTTTTTATCTTTGAGGCTCCAGCTATTTCCAGAGGGTCTGGAATACAGTTGGTTTTCAGCATGCATTTGTGAATAAGTGAAAGAAATTAACAATTTTTCAGCCTTGATTTCTTTGCCTATAAGGTTTTTAAAAAATTACTTTTTTTCCTATTTATTTATTTATTTTTCAGCGTAACAGTATTCATTGTTTTTGCACAACACCCAGTGCTCCATGCAACACGTGCCCTCCCTATTACCCACCATCTGGTTCCCCCAACCTCCCACCCCCGCCCCTTCAAAACCCCCAGAACCTAGATGTCCATCAACAGATGAATGGATAAAGAAGATGTGGTATATATACACAATGGAATACTATGCAGCCATCAAAAGAAATGAAATCTTGCCATTTGTGATGATGTGGATCCATCATGCTAGAGGGTATCATGCTTAGTGAAATAAGTCAATCGGAGAAAGACAACTATCATATGATCTCCCTGATATGAGGACGTGGAGATACAACATGGGGGGTTAGGGGGATAGGAGAAGAATAAATGAAACAAGATGGGATTGGGAGGGAGACAAATCATAAATGACTCAATCTCACAAAACAAACTGGGGGTTGCTGGGGAGAGGGGGAGTTGGGAGAGGGGGAGGGAGTTATGGACATTGGGGAGGGTATGTGCTATCGTGAGTGCTGTGAGTGTGTAAAAAATTTACTTTTTATATTAAATTTTTAACATGGGGTTTATTTCCTCTTATGTTTATGAGAGGCAGGAATATAACTGCACTTTCCTGATAAGTAAGCCCAAATTTATAGCTTCTCTTTTTCCCATTGATTTTCCACTTATGTCCATCATATGTTAAAATTCCCTATATACGTGCTCTATTTCTGGGCTCCCTATTTTGTTCCGTCAGTCATTATGATTATCCCTGCATCAATATTTCTCTATCTTAACAACTATAGTCATATAAATAGCTCTAATACATGGAAGAGTAAGTCACCATCTTGTTTATCTTCTTTCAGAAGTTCTTGGCAACCTTTTTTAATTTTATTTTTTAAATTTTTTTCAGTGTTCCAAGATTCATTGTTTATACACCACACCCAGTGCTCCAAGCAATACATGCCCTCCTTAATAATGACCACCAGGCTCAACCATCCCCCCACACCCCTCCCTTCCAAAACCCTCAGTTTGTTTCTCAGAGTCCACAGTCTCTCATTGTTAGTCTCCCCCTCCGATTTCCCCCAATTCACTTTTCCTTTCCTTCTCCTAATGTCCTTCATGTTATTCTTTATGCTCCACAAGTAAGAAAAACCATACGATAATTGACTTTCTCTGCTTGACTTATTTCACTCAGCTAATCTCCTCCAGTCCCCATCCATATTGATACAAAAGATAAACTGGAAGTGGATAAAAGACCTCAACGTGAGACAGGAATCTATCAAAATCCTAGAGGAGAACAAAAGCAGTAACGTCTTCAACATCAGCCACAGCAACTTCTTTCAAGACATGTCTCCAAAGGCAAAGGAAACAAAAGCAAAAATGAACTTTTGGGACTTCATCAAGATAAAAAGCTTCTGCACAGCAAAGGAAACAGTCAACAAAACCAAGATGCAACCCATGGAATGGGAGAAGATATTTGCAAATGACACTACAAACGAAGGGCTGATATCCAAGATCTATAAAGAACTCCTCAAATTCAACACCCCCAAAACAGATAATTACATCAAAAAATTGGCAGAAGACCTGGACACTTCTTCAAAGAAGGCATACAAATGGCTATCAGACACATGAAAAAATTCAAATCAAATCAAATTCAAATCAAAACCACATTGAGATACCCCCTTCACCAGTTAGAAGGCCCAAAATTAACACGACAGGAAACAACAAATGTTGGAGAGGATGTGGAGAAAGGGGAACCCTCTTACACTGTTGGTGGGAATGCAAGTTGGTGCAGCCACTTTGGAAAACAGTGTGGAGATTCCTTAAGAAATTAAAAATAGAGGGGCGCCTGGGTGGCTCAGTGGGTTAAAGCTTCTGCCTTCAGCTCAGGTCATGATCCCGGGGTCCTGGAATCGTGCCCTACATCAGGCTCTCTGCTCAGCAGGGAGCCTACTTCCTTTCCTCTCTCTCTGCCTGCCTCTCTGCCTACTTGTGATCTCTGTTAAACAAACAAATAACATCTAGGGGCGCCTGGGTGGCTCAGGGGGTTAAGCCTCTGCCTTCGGCTCAGGTCATGATCTCAGGGTCCTGGGATCGAGCCCCGCATCGGGCTCTCTGCTCAGCGAGGAGCCTGCTTCCCTCTCTCTCTCTGCCTCTCTGCCTACTTGTGATCTCTGTCTGTCAAATAAATAAATAAAATATTAAAAAAAAACAAATAACATCTAAAAAAAAAAGAAATTAAAAATAGAGATACCCTATGACCCTGCAATTACATTTCTGGGTATTTACCCCAAAGATACAGATGTAGTGAAAAGAAGGGCCATATGTACCCCAACGTTCATAGCAGCAATAGCCACAATCGTGAAACTGTGGAAAGAGCCTAGATGCCCTTCAACAGATGAATGGGTAAAGAAGATATGGTCCATATATACAATGGAATATTATGCCTCCATCAGAAACGATGAATACCCAATCTTGACCTTTTATCCTCTACACAGTTATTATTAATTTTTCTTCAATTTTATAAAAATATTTTGGAATTTTGGTTGGCATTCACCGAGTTTTCTGGGATTTTGATTGACATTACATCAAGAGGGTTTTGGAAAGGAGGGGGGTGGAAGGATTGGTGAGCCTGGTGGTGTGTATTAAGGAGAGCATAGAGCACTGGGTGTGATGCGTAATCAATGAATCTTGGGACACTGAAAAAATAAAGTAAAATTTAAAAAACCAATTTAGGAAGAAGTTATATCTTTACAAAACCATGTCATCAAAAAGAATGAAATCTTGCTATTTGCAACGACATGAATGGACTAGAGGGTATTATGCTAAGTGAAATAAGGCAATCAAAGAAAGACAAATACCATATGATTTCATTTGTGTGGAATTTAAGAAACAAAACAGATGAACATAGGAAAAATAAAATAAGATGAAAACAGAAAAGGAGTCAAACCACAAGAGACTCTTAACTCTATGAAACAAACTGAGGGTTGCTGGAGGGGATGTGGGTGGGTAGATGGGGTAACTGGGTGATGGGCATTAAGGAGGCCACTTGAAGTGAGGAGCACTGGGTGTTGTATGCAACTGATGAATCACTAGATTCTACCTCTGAAACAAATAATACAGTATATGTTAATTAAACTGAATTTAAATAAAAATTAACAAAACAAAACTATGTCTTAATATTAATGATCAAGGACCATTTGTCCATTTCTTTAAGATCTTTTTAGATTTTATTTTATTTTTTCAGTGTTCCAAGATTCATTGTTTATACACCACACCCAGTGCTCCATGCAATACATGCCCTCCTTAAAAACGACCACTAGGCTCACCCATCCCCCCATACCCCTCCCTTCCAAAACCCTCAGTTCGTTTCTCAGAGTCCACAGTCTCTCCTGGTTAGTCTCCCCCTCCGATTTCCCCCAATTTACTTTTCCTTTCTTACTCCTAATGTCCATGTTATTCCTTATGTTCCACAAAGGATCTTTAAAAACATTTTTTAAAAAATTATTATTGTGGTATGTGAGGCACCATAGGATCTTTTAATGACTCCTAGTGGAACCACATCTGAAGACATAGCTCCTAGGTTTGCCAAGGTTAATTAAGAGAAGAACATGTAGGGCTTTAATGGTCACACTTGGAAGTACATATCATTTCTATCTTTATACCACTGATCGTAATTGCATTGCCAAGAAAACCATAAGACTTTACTGATAATTCTTTGGCTTTCTGACAATTAGAACAACTTATGGCCACCATCTTTAAGCAGAAGGCAGGCTTTAAAAGCTGCTACCACCTCAAAGGGAGATGTGCTTCCTGACTTCAGATTTGGCCAGGAGGAACACTGGAAGAGGTGAAAACTTCTACATAAGTGTCCATAGAGAACAATGACAATAAAGATTTTTTTTCCCAGAAAACTTATGCCTCATAAATAAAATGTCCTTATTTTTACATTGGGTGACATCTGTCATACCTGAGCTATCTGGATTCAGTTTGGATTGTCATGCCAGTGACTGTTGTATGTCTTCTATCCTTCTCTTTTTTGAGTTTGAGTCTTTGTTGTAGTTGTTTTGTCTCTGCTTCATCATTTTTTTTTTTAAAGATTTATTTATTTGACAGACAGAGATTACAAGTAGGCAGAGAGGCAGGCAGAGAGAGAGAGAGGAGGAAGCAGGCTCCCAGCCAAGCAGAGAGCCCGATGCGGGGCTCGATCCCAGGACCCTGGGATCATGACCTGAGCTGAAGGCAGAGGCTTTAACCTGCTGAGCCACCCAGGCGCCCCTCTGCTTCATCATTTTATGGCTAGTGTGTGTATCAGGGGAAGGAGCAAAGAACTTGTCTTTTGGTTTATAGGTCACAGTTAAGAGGAGATAATTGTGAAAACTGATTACCTGGAGATCCTGGATTTTTGAGCTGGAGATAGTGACTGGAGAAGACTCTGGCTTGTCCTTTCAGAGGAGGAGGAGTGTTCTGCACATGGGGGGGTGGGGAGAGTGAAACACATATTTGGTAGGCTGGCAAAGAGCAGCTAGGTAATCTTAAATTCATAGGATTTTCTTGTGTTCATAGGAAGACGACACATTCCAGGCTCCTTCATAGTTAGTTAGCTAGGGGTCACGTAACTAGTTCTACCAATAGAACATGGGCAAAAATAAAATATGCCACTTCAAGGCCTTGCTCCTAAAAGCTCTGGTGAGTCATCAGCTTTCCCCATCCCCCATACTGTGCAACTGGAAGCAAAGTATTTAAAGACCACACGGCATCAAAAGGGGAAGAATCAAGATGCCCAAGTCACCACTTGGAATCACCATTCTGAGTTGTTTAGGAGAGTCAGCTGACCAGGAATGGAGTGTGGTGTGAGCAAGAAACTAACTTTATTTTCTTGAAGCAATGAGTTTTCAGGGTTATTTGTTGTAGCAACTAGTATTAATAAACATCCCAATCCATTATTTTTTAAATGACCCAAGAAGGATATTCCAGGTACTCCAATCAATGACAAAGAAATCATCCCCCATTGTCTGTCTGGTTCACTCCAGATTTCTGACATTCCATTTTTATTTGTAAGTGAGTTCTGTTGAATGTATTAGATCACCTCAATTTGCACTTTCATGAAGTAGTTATCTGTTGGATGGGAGGATGCACAGGGGCTGGCTGGTGGATTTTCTTGGGAGATAATGGAGTTATTTGGGGAAGCCTATGGTTTTTCTTGCTAGAAATTTTACCCTTTGTCACAGGCTTTCTTTTCTTCCCTCTCTCTTTTTTTATTATGTTCACTTAGCCAACATATAGTACATCATTAGTTTTTGCTGTAGTGTTCTACGATTCATCAGTTGCATATAATACTCAGTGCTCATCACAACACGTGCCCTCTTTAAGAAAGAAAAAGAGTTCATGTGCAAGCGGAGGGGGAGGGGCAGTAGGATAGGGGAGAGAATCCCAAGTAGGCTCCACGCTCCAATTCTCACAATCCTGAGATCAGATCCTGAGCCAAAATCAAGAGTCAGACACTTAACCCACTGAACCACCCCACGTGTCCCATGTTTTCTTAACCAAACTTTCAGTATTTTCTGTAGCCTTCATAATTGTTGCAGCTACTTTTTGGTCTCTACTGCCCGGAAAGTAGAAAGGAAAACCAGCAATGACTCCAAGTTATCAATGAACCAATCATAATAATAAATGTAATAATGTAATACTACATGTGAAGAAGGATCTGTAAACTTAACTGTGGTCAATAAATATGATTATGTGCATAACACATCTAGCCCAGGCCTGATGTATACCTATTTCCTTGTATCTCAGACACATTTTCTTGCACATTTCAACACTTGTGAAAGTCAGATGCACAGTACCATCAATGTTATGAGCACCTTGTTAATCACCACACATTGAAATAAGTTGTAAGTTATATACTTGCTTAATCGCTTTGAGAAAAATAACCAACACTATGGTGTCAGGTCTGGGATCAAGCCCCGCATCATGCTCCCTGCTCAGCAGGAAGACTTCTTCTCCCTCTCTCACTCCCCCTGCTTGTGTTTCCTTTCTCACTGTGTCTTTCTGTCAAGTAAATTTTTTTGAAAAATCTTAAAAAAAAAATTACTGATAGGTGAGGAATTATTATTGCCATTTTGGTTTTTGTTTTGTACTTTGTCCCTCTCTTTCTCTCATGCTGTCTTCTTTTGTTATTTACTGATGTTTTTGTAGTAATTTGCTTTGATTCTTTTATCTTTATCTTTTGCATATCTACTATGGGGTTTTGTTTTGTTCTTTTTGAGGTTAGTTTGAGACTTGCATAAAATATCTTGTAGCTGTGATTATTCATTTTAAGTTAATAACATCTTAACCTTAGTCTCACATAAAAACTCTGTACTTTTATCCCCCTCCACACACACCTGGTGTTCTTGTAGTCAGTTTGCTTCTTTTTACATTGTGTATTCATTAACAAATTTCTGTCTTTTAACTTTTTTCCCCCAAGATTGATTGATTGATTTAAGTTTTATTTTACTTTTTCAGTATTCCAAGATTCATTGTTTATGCACCGCACCCAGTGCTGCGTGCAATACATGCCCTCCTTAATACCCACCACCAGGATTTACTTATTTATTTGAAAGAGAGAGAGCAAGCATGTAAGCAAGTGCCAAGCAGGGGGAGGGGCAAAGGGAGAGAATTTCAAGCAGACCCCAAGCATGGGGCCTGAGATGGGGCTCAATCCCACAACCCTAAGATCATCCTGAGCCAAAATCAAGAGCTGGATGCTCAACTGAGTGAGCCACCAAGGCACCCCTCTTTAAACTTATATATTACAGTTTACATTAATTTATGGACCTCTTCAGTTTTATATTATTTTGTATTTGTCTATATATTTATCTTTACCAGTAAAATTTATGCTTTCACGTTGCTGTTTAGTGTGTTTTCATTTTAAATTGAAGAACACCGTTAAGCATTTCTTGTAAGGCAGATCTAGTGGTGACAAACCTTCTCAGTTTTTCTTCATCTGGGAAAAACTGTCTCTTTTTCACTTTTAGAGGATAATTTTGCTGGGTATAGTATTCTGGTAGCAATGTGGGCTCTGGGCAGTTCTATTGGCTAGAGTTAGCATTAGTGAAAACTTCAAGGATCTTCAGTGGGAAAAGCTTCAGGTGTTTTCAGTGGCAGTGAGGGCTGCTTAATTCCTTGGGCAACGGGTTCTGGGGTCCTTCTTCTTTCCCTTTCCCTTGCAGTTGGAGGTAGCTGCTGAGGAGATCCCTTTTGTTGCTGAGATTTGCTAGGCTGTGGGATGGGGTGATGCAGGTTAAATGCTTCCTACGCTTTTCTATGCAGGTATCTTTAGTTTTTGTGCTCCACTGAATTGTTGTATCTTTTTCATTGTACTCTTGTGGTCCCCCAGAGCTATTTGTATCAGTGGAAACTTATTAAATGTTGTTGTTGTTGGGGAATGAGTACTGGGATCTCCTACTTTGCCATCTCCCTACATCGCTCCCTGACTTTTATTTTTTACGTTCCATCTTTTGCTCCCTTTCCCACCACCCCCATTTACCCTCCTATATATGTTTTCCTTTCTTTTGTTTCAATGGCTAGTACAGTGCTAGGTACACACTGATTAATGTGATATACTCCTGACAGGAGTATAAAGAAATATATTTTTAAAGTTTCTTTTTTCCCTTATAATTATTAGATTTTTTTCATTATTTAGTTTACTGATTGATTGACTCATTCCCATTTGTCTTATGTAGAATACAAACTGGCTCTAATTTTATTGTCTCTTACTGGGAAGGAAGGCCCGCCTTTGTGTGGGAATTGGCAAGATCCTACACTCACACAGAGTGCCAAGATGAGATATATAATACATGTTATCTTTCTGCCTGGTTGACCTCAGACATATCCCATCCTTCTTAATTCACTACCCACACCCTGGCCTACTTCTGAAACTAATAAAGCAGGACATTGCCTTGTTGAAAAGATATCTATTCTGTTCTCTGTGTGTGCTCTTCATCCTCATTGAATCAGTCAGTTATGAAGCCCTATTTAATGACCATTGTCATCCTTCTGATCCTGGTTCCTAAGATTGCAGGTAACTCAAGCTATTTTCAAAGATTCTGGGGTTCCGCCTATGGTTTTGCAATTTTGATTACTTGGTATAAGATAGCTTAGAGATGTTAACCTCAAGTTTTTGTCATTCTGGGATCTTACTGGCTTTGTATTGCTATGATTCATTTAAGGGTTTGGTGCTCCTGGATAGAGATGCTCCAACAGAGTATTGGACATAGAGCATATTAGGGTAGCTATATCATTGGGATGACAGATTGAGACATGGTTAAGGTGTGAGGAATTGAGTCCAAGTTGAGGATTTATAGGATTGATCAAGGGGTTACTTTGGAGACTGGGAAGTGAATTGTGCAGAAAAAACAGGACCTTTTGGTTGGGATAATGGTAGAAAAATAAATAGTAATTCAGTGGGAGTGAGTAATTGTATTTATGAGATTGGGTTGGGCTGATGGTTTAGGATACACTGGGTTGGGATTATTTGTGGTTGAATGAATCTTGCAGTTAAGATGGGTGAAGGTGAGAATTGAAGTAGATGGAATTTCCATGAAGATTGGTTGTTTTGTTAAAGCTAGATATTGGTGTTGGGTGTCTTCATTAGTGTTATGTTTGTCTTGGGATAGGGGATTGGGTGGGCATGGATGGAGGTAGACCTGGGGCTTGGAGTTAGTTGTCAGGTGTTTCAAGGAGACTGAATGTGAGGTTGAAATGGGTAGAATTTGAATCAGGCGAGAGTGGAGGCTCATTGGACCTGAATGAGACATCTAAGTTGATCACAGCAAGGCTGTTATTAAAACGGCAATCAGTTGGCTCTGGATTAAACATATCCAATGTCCTTTTCCCATTTTTCAAAGACTTCCTTAAATGTTACTCTCATGGACTATAATAGCCCTACATGTAAGAAAAGACAGTGCAGCTAAACAAAATCAGGGAGCTCAAATGTTTCCAGATCCCTTCAAATCTTGGCATTTAAAGTAAACACACACATCAAAATACAACAAAAGGTAACAAAAACATCAGAAAATCTTTAACTATCCCTATAGAAAAATCAAGGTTGTTGCTTCCTTCTTGGGTTTAAACTCAGTTACCTTGTTTAGCTTTTTAAACCCTTCTTCTTCCCCCTCTAGTTTTCCTCTTCTATCATTCTTTCCTCATTACCACTTGTTCCTTCTTGCTTTCCATCTTCCTATCCTCCTCCCCTTCCTTGACCTATTTCCTATCCCCCTGTTCCTTAAGGTATACTTGTTACCATGCTCGGTAAAATACTGGAGTAGTCAGAGTCACTGCAAGTGGGTTTACAAATAAAATGAAGGCAAAATTTCATGCTTCAAGAATTATGAATGGTTCTGCTTCCTTAATGACGTTAAGATTATTTAACATGTCCATCTGAAATAATTCATTGCCAGGAATTATCTTTAATTTAAATATAATTAAAATACAGTGTTATATTAGATTCAGGTATACAATATGATTCAACAATTCTATGCATTTCTCAGTGCTCATCAAGATAAGTGTACTTTTTTTCTTAAGATTTATTTATTTATTTATTGGAGAGAGAGAGAGATCATAAGTAGGCAGAGAGGCAGGCAGAGGCAGAGAGAGAAGCAGGCTCCCCACTGAGAAAGGAGTCCAATGCAGGACTCGATCCCAGGACCCTGGGATCATGACCTGAGCCAAAGGCAGCTGCTTAACTGACTGAGCCATCCAGGCATCCCAAGATAAGTGTACTTTCAATTTCCAATCCTCTTTATCTATTTTACCCACCTTCCCTTTTGCAACTACCTGTTCATTTTCTGTATTTAAGAGTCTGTTTTCTTCTTGAGAGTCTCTTTTTTTTTCATTTGTTCAATTTGTTTCTTAAATCCCATGTAAGAGTGAGATCATGTGGTATTTGTCTTTCTCTGACTTATTTCACTTAGCATTATATCCTCTAGGTTCTGCCATGTTGCAAATGGCAAGATCTCATTCTTTTTTATGGCTGAGTAATATTCCATTTTGTATATATATGCATACCATGTCTTCTTTATCCATTCATCTATTGATAGACACTTGGGTTTATTCCTTATCTTAGCTATGGTAAATAATGCTGCAGTAAACTTAGGAAAGCATGTATCTTCTTGAATTAGTGTTTTCATTTTCTTTGGGTAAATACAAAGTAGTGGAATTACTAGATCATATGGTATTTTTTTTTTTTTTGGTATTTCTATTTTTAACTTTTTAAGGAGGCTCCATACTGTTTTTCACAGTGGCTGCAACAATTTGCATCCCAACAGCACAGGAGGGTTGCCAGGAACTATTTTGAACAATCTCTTCCCATAACAAAATCAAAGATATATACATACATATATATGTAATATATATGTATATATAACATATATGCATATGCATGCTCTGGATGGAGTTCTTAGAAAGGGCACATTGCAGGTTTTTGGTTGTTGATGTAGTTGTTATTTAATTTATGACCTGTTAAATTGATCTTAAAAGACAAATTATATAGTGAGGATAAGTGGGGCAATATCTAATGTGAGTGTTAGGTCAGGTTTTAGAAGAGTTGAGAAATTCACATCTAGTAGAGGTTTATTATAGTAGGGGGGCCACTCTTGCAAAGCATCCTTCCTCTGGCCCTGACTTTACTTGTGATGATTTTACTTTTTCCTTTCTGATTTGGATGGCTTCTATTTCTTTTTCTTACCTAATCACTGTCGCTAGGACATCTAGTACTATGGTGAATAGAAGCAGTGAGAGTATACACTCTCTCTTATTCAAACCTTAGCAGGAAAGCTTTCAAACTTTCACTATCCAGTATGATGCTAGCTCTTGGATTGTCTTACATGGCTTTTATTATGGTGATGTATATTCTTTCCATACCCAATGTCTTGAGAATTTTTATCATGGAAGTATTTTGAATTTTGTCAAATAATTATTCTATTTAGACAATCATATGATTTTTATCTTTCATTTTATTAATGTAATGGATCTCACTGATTTGCGCATGTGGAAGTGTCCTTGCATCTCAATGTTATATCCCACTTGATCATGGTGTGTGATCCTTTCACTGTGCTGTTAAATTTGGTTTGCAAAGATTTTGTTCAGAATTTTTGCTTCTGTATTCACTAGGGTTGTTGGCCTGTAGTTTCATTTGCTTGCAGTGTCCTTAACTATCTTTAGTATCAAAACAAGGCTGGCCTCATAAAATGAACTTGGGAGTGTTTTCTCTCCTCTTTGATTTTTTGGAAGAGTTTGAGAAGTATTGGTGTTAATTTTTCTTTGAGTGCTTGGTTAATTTTTCTTTGAGTAATTAGTTAATTCAATGATTAACCAGTGAAATCATCTAGTCCTGGGCTTTTCTTTATTGGGAAGTTTTTAATTACAGATTCAATCTCTTTACTCATTACTAGTGTTCACATTTTTTATTTCTTCATGATTCAGCCTTAGTAAGTTGGATGTTTATAGGTATTCATCTAATTTTTTGGCATATAATTGTTCATAATGGTCTCTTATGATTTGTTGTATTTCACTTCTGTGAGTTATAATTTCTTTCTTATTTTATTTATTTAACTGTTCTTTCTTTTTTTCTTAGTTATTCTAACTAAGGGTTGTCTATTTTCTTTATCTTTTAAAAAACAGCTAAGTTTTTTAGCTTTTTATTCCATATTTTAGCCTTTATTCCATTTGTTTCCATCTGATGTTTGTTATTTCATTACTTATGATAATTGGGCATTCATGTTACACTGTTTTTTCACAGGGAAATTGTCTCTTTCTGAACTGGGTTGCATGAGCTTGGGGGAAGGTGATGGGGATAGTGTGACTCCATCTTTTCTACCCTCCTCAATGGATTTTTTTCTCATTTTCGTGCTTCATCAATGTTCTGTAATTGTTCACCTGAAATCCACTGGCTCTTACGAAGGGATTTTTGTGTGTAGGTAGTTGTTCAAATTGATGTTTTGTTTTGTTTCATTTTAAAGGTGGGGGGCAGTAGTAGAAATTCCTTTGTCTGCTGTTAAACCTCTGCCACGACTTTCATTTCAGCTGTTGTATTTTTCGGCTCTAGATTTTCTGTTTAATTCTTTTTTCATAATTTCTATTTCTTTGTTGATATTTTAATTTTGTTCATGTGTCATTTTCCTGATTTTCTTTAGTCATTTGTCCATGTTCTCCTTTAGTTCATTGAATATATCTGAGACAGTTGTTTTAAAGTCTGTTCAGTAAGTCTGAGGCCTGTTTCTTCAAGCTAAGTTTCTGGAGATTTATTTTGTTTCTTTTAGCTAGTCATGTTTCCCTGTTCTTTGCATACTTGTGTTCTTTTTTTGGAATACTGGTCATTTGAAAAACAGTTCCCTCTCTCAGTCTTTACATACTGGCTCTTTCAGAGGTAGACTTCACTGATCTTGTGAAAGCTCAACGTCTTCTTAAGCATTTTCCAGGAATGTGTCCTCTCTGGGCCTGTGCATGTGCTTCCCCCAACCCCAAATATACGTGCTGCTTTTAAATGCCTTAATTTCTGTTAGAAACTTACACCTGTTTATTTTCAAGGCCTTAAGTGTTCTATTGTATTCCTCTTTCCATAATCTCTTATCCTGAGTCTCCCATGGGACTACTGTACCCTGGAACTCTCACAAGTCACAGTGCTTGCCACTGCTTCAGCAGTCTCCAAACTATAATCCAAACTGTGCCTCCATTCTTGTCAAATGCTCTGAGTCAAGCAAGGCAGAAACGAATTCCTCAGGCAGCCCTGACATAAGCCAGAAAATTGGAAGAAAATTTCACTTTTTTTCTTCCATGCTGAGAGAGGAGCTGGGAATTGGGTGTCTTCCTCCTGACCATACCACCTTGCACCAAGGAATGGATGGAGCAAGAGTGAGCAAAAATTCCACAGATGTTCCTATCATGCTGAATGTGGCTTTTTCTTGTTTAGGTGTTCCGTCTATTGATATAACTACTTAACTGGTTTCTAGAATTCCCACAAAGCTACTTTGGTCCACATAAGGCCTATTTGGTGTTTCTGTGGGGGAAATGAGGGCCTGAAGCTTCCTAGTCTACTATCTTCCTGATGTCATTCCAGACTTCTGAGTCATGTAGACCAGAAATCAAATCTTGGCTCACTCTTTTTCCACTTTGGGGACATTAGCAGGAACATGGTCTCTTTGTGCTTTAGTTTTCTTATTTGCAAAATGAAGATAATGACAGCATGCTGTAAATTTTCATTAAAGTAATGTATAAAATTTCTCAACATAAGTAGTTTTTAATATTTTATAGTAGTAGGGCCACCTGGGTGGCTCAGCTGGTTAAGCATCCCACTCTCGATTTGGACTCAGGTCATGATCTCAGGGTTGTGAGATCGAGTCCCAATATGACGATGGGCATTGTGCTCAGCAGGGAGCCTGCTGGCTGGTCCCTCTCTCTCTACTTCTGCCCTTCCCCCACTTTTGCATGCTCACACGCATGCTCTCTCTCAATAAATAAATAATGTTTAAAAATATTTGATAGTAGTCATTTTCTTTCCAAAGACTTTTTTTTTTTGAGATGCCCAACTCTTTCTAACAAGTAATTCTTACAGAATGATAGCTGTATCACTAAAAGATTTTCAGGCAGAGGGCTTGTATACACATGTATATATCTGAGTAAATAGTTTGTTGGCCTGTGCTTTGGTACATGGTTGTGAATGCACAACTATGGGTGTATCCATATGTGTGTGATAGTGGATCTGTGAATAAACTGAGTTGTATACATGCCACTGTGCACAATGATACACAATACCTGTTTGGGAGGCAAAGAGGGTTTCACCTGTAGTACATATTTATTATTTCAAAGCATGGAAGCACTGATAAACATGTGCACGAATATGTATGTGTCCTGCCTTACAGCAGAAGCTAGCTATCTCCAAGGAATTGAGCATCAGAAGCACGTATCTGTTCAGGTAAATGGGAACTTGCCCAACAAGTGCTCATAGAGGCAAATTTTGTAGACTTAAATTCTCAGGAAAATACCACTAGTAATAAGAGCAATAGGAACAACACCACCAATAACTACAACAAAGGCTAATGTGTAGTCACCTCTCTTTTTTTTTTAATTTGTTTATTTACAGCATAACAGTGTTCATTGTTTTGGCATCACACCCAGTGCTCCATGTAGTCACCTCTTACTAAGTGCCAGACACTATTCTAAGTACTTTAAATATATTAATTCACTTAATAATCACAATAATCTTAAGAAGTAGTCTCTATTATTATTCCCACTGTACAGACGGGAATGAAGGGGAAGAGAGCTGAAGTTACTTGTCCAAAGGACAAATCTAGTGAAAAAGAGAGCCCAGGTTTGATTCTAGAGGACTTTGATCTGAGCTCTTGTGCACTTCACATTCTGTCTTCTGTGATCATGGTTGCATAGAGACTGACCATAGCCATATCTTTCTCAGGAAGCATGAGAAAAACAGTAAAAAAATCGAAGACAGAACCTGCAACTAAATGTCACCAAGGCTATGGAGTATGCAGAGACTATTGCAGACATGATGAAACTGAAGTTTACCTCTGTCGAAAAAAAGGAAAGTGCTGCGTTGTCACTGAATCAATCAACAGTACTCATGTAGTAGAGGACGAAGTTTTGTGGTCGAAAACAATCACCACGAGTATGCCTTATTACTGAAGGCCCTCAACAATCTCCCCTTCTGGAAACCCTCCTGTCAAATGTTTTCACTATAAAATTGCATTCCAGTCTCCCGTGTCTGTGTTTTTTTCTATGAAGATTCATGATCGGAAGAGGGAAGCTAGGTAGGAGCCATAGAATTTGACAAAAGGCTCCAGTCAAAAAAGCAACTAAAATTCTGAGATTGCTCAGTAGAGGCAGACAGTTCAAAGGAAAGGAGATTATATTTTACTTTGCTTGTTTACCACACAGAGTGAAAAAGACATGAGCAGGCACTTCACAAAATTGAGTATCTAAATGACTACTAAACATAGGACGGTGTCAATACGCATTAGCTATCAAGGAAAAGCCAAAGAAACCCATATGCCCAAGTGGCTGGCTGAACACAAGATAATTCCATATGTTGGTGAGAATAAGGAGAGACTAGGACCCTCTTATACTACTGTAGGAATATAAATGAAAAATTGAAGATATGAATTCATATGCTTTACTATATCTATTTTTAGCATATACATAACAGAAATGAATACATATTTTCACCAAAAGACATACAAGAATGTTCATAGAAGGATTATCTTAACTCTAAAGCATGTCAACAAGAGAATAAATATACTGTATTGCAAAGAAAATAAGACTATTTCTCCACACAACAAGGATTAATCTCAAGAACACAATGATGAATGAAGAAAGCCATGATTCCCTTTAAAAATAAGAAAAAATTTTTATGACATTAGAAATCAGGATAGTGATAACTTTTGCAAGGGAAAATAAAATGAACTTCCATAATACTGGTAAAGCTCTATTTTTTTTTTATTATGTTCAGTTAGCCAGCATATAGTACAACATAAGCTTTTATTTTAGTGTTCAGTGATTCATTAGTTGCATATAACACCCAGTGCTCATCCCAACATGTGCCCTCCTTAATACCCATCACCTGTTTACCCCATCCCCTGACCCCCACTCCCTTCTGCAACCCTCATTTTGTTTTCTGGAGTCCAGAGTCTCTCATGGTTTGTCTCCCTCTCTGATTTCCTCCTGTTCAGTTTCCCCTCCCTTCCCTTGTTGTCCTCCACTCTATTCCTTATATCATACATATGAGTGACACCATATGATAATAGTCATTCTCTGCTTGACTTATTTCATTTAGCATAATCCCCTCCAGTTCCATCTATATCAATGCAAATGGTGGGTATTCATCCTTTCTGATGGCTGAGTAATATTCCATTATATATATGCACTACATCTTTATCCATTTGTCTGTTGAAGGGCCTCATGGCTCCTTCCACAGTTTGGCTATTGCAGACATTGCTGCTATGAACATTGGGGTGCATGTGCCCCTTCTTTTTACTACATCTGTATCTTTGGGGTAAATACCAAGTAGTGAAATTGCTGAGTCATAGGGTAGTTCTATTTTCCATGTCTTGAGGAAACTCCACTAGCCATCAGGGAAATACAAATCAAAACCACAATGAGATACCACCTTACACCAGTTAGAATGGCCAAAATTAACAAGACAGGAAACAAGTGTTGGCGAGATTGTGGACAAAGGGGAACCCCCTTACACTGTTGGTGGGAAAGCAACTGGTAAAGTTCTCTTTCTTGGCCAAGGTAATGGTTACATGGGCTTGTTCATTTTGGATAATTCATCAGACCATATACTTATGATTTTTGCACTCTTCTATAGACAAGTTATACTTCAATTAAAATGATTATTTTTAAAAAGACCTAAGAGATTTAGGGTTATGGCCAGAATTCTCTGCAAAGGTACTCACACCATGCCAACTTCCAATAGTTATGGCCCTATTCTCTAAAGGCATGATTTTTTCCCCCTGAAACTTCTCAGTATGCAAGTTAGCCACATATTGGTCCAGGAGAGGGAGGCTTTGTCCTGTATCTTTTCAGTTAAGCTAGGCTCTGCAAAGGTAACAAACCCTGAAATCTCAAAATCAAAGATTTATTTATTGCTCAGAAATTCAGGTCCCAAAGTGAGTTAGTAATAATCATAATAATAATGTATTTATTAATGTGAAGAAAATCTCTAAAGGAAATTCTGCCACTACTGAAGATGGAAAAAGGCTACAAGTTCTTCCCCACTCTGCACTGATTCCCTTGCAATGGAGTGTTGCAGAGTCTCTCATTAAGAGGTAGAGCCTTTTTGCCACCACTCGACTGTGGGCTTGGCCATGTGACTTATTTAGGCCAATGGATGTTAGCAAAAATACTGCAAACATAGGCTTGAAAAATTCTCATGCTTTAGTCTCAACCTATTGCTGCACTTGGATCCTGAGTTTGCTCAATTGATGAGCTCAAACCAACTTGCTGGAAGTTGAAAAGCTATGTAGAGGAGAACTAAGGTGCCCTAAATGACATCCAATCAAATGTCAGATATATTAGTAATGTTATCCTAGATCATCAAACGACTCAACAACCAGCTGAGCACAAACTTATGCACAGCCCAACAGAGATCAGTCAAGCTTGTCCAGACCAGAAGAACTGCCAAGTCAATGCACAGAATTATGAGTGAAATAGAATGATCTATAGATCTATAGAAAGATCTATACTAGAATGATCTAAGTTTTATTGTGCTTTTTTATTCAGGAGACGTTAACTGATACATTGACCTTGCAACTGCCTGTTGGAAAATCAGCATTGGAGATTTTGATCCTGTCTACACATTTCCATCGGGGGACAGGAAGATGCTAATCCTAGCTATTAGTTATTCTATTAGGTGCCTCCCGAATATTTGTGGATAGAGAAAAAGAACAAATGGAAACAACAGTGCTGGAATACCCAAGAGGCATTATAAATCTGCACTTAGAGCATGAGCAGAGACATCAAGAATGAAAAAAAATGGGAAAAAATTATTTTTTAGAGGAAATATGTAATCTTTTGACATTTAAAAAAAGTATAAAAATTCATGGTGGACATTACTGGGATTTTGTTGTACTTCCTTGCACTTCCCTTTAGATGAATATTTTTTACCCTGAGTTATAGGTAGTTGATTATGAGATGTGGTTGGAGTCTTCAGAGATCTTGATCAGGGTCAGAGCGACATGACAGATTGGCAGCAGATGAGGTCATGCCCATGGCACACACTGTTCCTCAACAGTCCCATTTGTTCTTATTGGTACCTAGAAGGTAGTATCCCAGTCTCTCACAGTTAGGTGGAACAGTAAGCCTAATTCTGAGCTGTGGAATGTGGGGAGAAGTGACTTCAAGGCCAGGCTTCTAAAATCTTCCATGACATACCATGATGTGGTTCCATTTTATTTTTGCTTCTGTTGCCTGTGGTTTGGGTGTCAAATCCAAGAAATAATGGCTAAGACTAATGCCATGAAGTTTTCCACTGTGTTTTATTTTAGGAGTTTTACAGTTTGAAGCCTTGCTTTTAAATGCTTAGACTATTTTGAGTTAATTTTTGTGTCTAGTCTAAGAAAAGAGTCCAACCTAATTCTTTTGCAAGTAGATATCCAGTTATTCTAATATAATTTATTGAAGAGACTATTCTTTCCTCATTGTCTAGTCTCAGCACTCAGGTAAAAAATCAGTTTTTCTTCATTCCTTCCTTAGTTCATTGTTAGTGTATAGAAACACAACTGAATTTTGTATAATGATTTTGCATCCTGGTTTTTCCTTTCCTGCTTTCAAGATTTTCTCTTTGTTTTTTCCTTTCAAAAATTTAATCATGATGATAATGATTTGTTTAGATGTGAATTTATCCTACTTGGAGTTTACTAAACTTGTTTAATATGTACATTAATGTTGTTCTCATTGTTTTAATAAAATTTAAGAAGTTTGTTACCATTAATCTTCAAATATTTTTTGTCTTTCTCTCTCCTGTCTCCTTCTGAAGCTCCCATTACACATATATTGATAATATTCATGGTATTCCACAGATCTTCAAGGTGCTATTCATTTTTCTCATTCTTTTTTTCTCTCTGCTCTTCAGAGTGAATAATCTCTATTGAACTATCTTAAAGTTCACTGATTATTTCATCTTCCAGATTAAATCTTCTGTTAAGCCCCTGTAATTTATATTTAATTTCAGTTATTGCATATTTCCAGTCCAGAATTTCTATTTGAATTTCTATTTAGTTCTTTTTAAAAATTTTCTATCATTTCCTCTGCATTCACAATTTGATAAGCTAGTATCATATATTTATTTTGTTGTCATTATATTTTATGTTAATTCTTTAAGTGGTTTCTTTTAGTTCTTGAATATATTTATTTGAATTGCACTGAAGTCTTTCTTTGCTAAGTCCAATATCTTACCTACTGTATTCGTTTTCTATCAGTGCTGCAATAAATTACAACAAACTTAGTGACTTAATGCAGCAGAAATTTATTATTTTACAGTTCTGTATCTTAGAATCCAAATGAGTCTTGTAGGGCTGAAATCAAAGTGCTGGCAGGGCTGAATTCTTTACTGAAGAGGATACCTGTTTTCTTGCCCTTTCCAGCTTCTAGAGGCTTCCTACATTCCTCAGCTTCTGGGTCCCTTCTTCCGTCCTCAAAGTCACCAACACTGGGTCTTATCATATCATTCTATCTCCTTTTTCTGCCTTCCACTTCCATATTGAAGGGCCCTATAATTCATTGTTGAGGAGAGGATTTGCTGAGCTTCTCATTCAGCTCTTCTGGAAGTCTCACATCCAATGCAGATATCAGAAAGAATATGTTTACGTCTTTCTGAATCCTGCATTTAAACAGAAGTTGATCAATTCAGTATTCAGTCATCAGATGTTATTTTTATATGAGATAATTGAATTGTCACTGGTGTTTATAATTAAATATATGAAATTAAACAGGTACATTAGTACTTTATTGTTACCTATTATTATTTTCTTATCTTTTTAAAATTTAAATTCAATTAGCCAACATATGGTACATTAGTTTTTGATGTAATGTTCAATGATTCATTAGTTGCACTGATACCCAGTGCTCATCACATCACGTGCCCTCCTTAACGCCCATCATCCAGTTACCCTGTCCCCCTAGTTACCTCCCTTTTCACACCCCTCAGTTTGTTTGGAGTCAAGAATTTTTCATGGTTTGTCTCCCTCTCTGATTTCTTCCCATTTCATTTTCCCTCCCTTCCCGTATGATCCTCTGTGCTGTTTCCTATGTTCCACATATGAGTGAAACCATATGATAATTGTCTTTTTCTGCTTGACTTCTTTCACTTAGCATAATACTCTCTAGTTCCATCCATGTCAGTGTAAATGGTAGGTATTCATCCCTTCTGATGGCTGAATAATATTCCATTGTACATATGAACCACATCTTCTTTATCCATTCATTTGTTGAAGGACATCTTGGCTCCTTCCACAGTTTGGTTATTGTGGACATTGCTGCTATGAACATTGGGGTGCATGTGCCCCTTCTTTTCACTACAGCTATATCTTTGGGGTAAATACCCAGTAGTGCAATTGCTGGGCCATAGGGAATCTCCATGCTGTTTTCTAGAGTGGCTGTACCAGCCTGCATTCCCATCAAGAGTGTAAGAGAGTTCCCCCATATCCTCATCAACTTTTGTTGTTCCCTGTCTTGTTAATTTTAGCCATTCTGACTGGTGTGATGTGGTATCTCATTGTGGTTTTGATTTGTATTTCCCTGATGGCAAGTGACATGGAGCATTTTTTCATGTGTCTGTTGGGTTATTTGCATGTCTTCTTTGGAGCAAATTAATTTAAATGCAAATCCACTAAACACTCCAATTAAAAACTAATATTTCTGGGAGGAGTCAAGATGGCGGAGAAGTAGCAGGCTGAGACTACATTAGGTAGCAGGAGATCTGCTAGATAGCTTATCTAAACATTGCAAACACCTACAAATCCAACGGGAGATCGAAGAGAAGAAGAACAACAATTCTAGAAACAGAAAATCAACCACTTTCTGAAAGGCAGGACTGGCGGAGAAGTGAATCCAAAACAACGGGAAGATAGACTACAGGGGGAGGGGCTGGCTCCCGGCAAGGGGCGGAGCAACGGAGCACAAAATCAGGACTTTTAAAAGTCTATTCCACTGAGGGACATTGCTCCAGAGGCTAAACCAGGGTGAACACCACGCGGAGTCAGCGTGGCCCCAGGTCCCGCGGGGTCACAGAAGGATCGGGGGTGTCGGAGTGTCGCAGAGCTTGCAGGTATTAGAACAGGGAAGCCGGCCACAGAGACAGAGCCGAGGACTGAGCTCTCCGCTCAGGGTTACCTTGAACTGGTCACAGGCTGGGTGAGCTCGGAGCGCGGCTGGAGGCTGGGGATACGGGAGTGATTGGGTGCTGTTCTCTGGGGGCGCACTGAGGAGTGGGTCCCTGGGCTCTCGGCTCCTCCGGGCCGGAGACTGGGAGGCCGCCATTTTCATTACCGTCCTCTGGAACTCTACGGAAAGTGTTCAGGGAACCAAAGCTCCCGAAAGCGAACCCGAGCGGATTACTTAGTCGACACCCGATAAGGGCAGTGCAATTCCGCCTCGGGCAAAGACACTTGAGAGTCACTACAATAGGCCCCTCCCCCAGAAGATCAACAAAAAATCCAGCCAGGACAAAGTTCATCTATCAAGGAAAGCAGGTTCAATCCTAGGACAGCAGCGGAATTCCAGAGGAGGAGAAAGCAAAGCACGGAACTCATGGCTTTCTCCCCATGACTCTTTAGTCTTGCGGTTAATTTAATTTTTAAAAAATTTTTTTTTTCTTTTTTCTTCTTCTGCTAAATTTTTTAAAACTTTTACTCTTTTCATTTTCAACATTTTTTAACCAGTTTATCTAATATATATATATATATATTCTTTCTTTTTTATACTTTTTCTTTATTTGTTTTCTTTTTAAAAATTTTTTCTTTTTTTTTCCTGAATCTCTTTTTATCCCCTTTCTCCTCCCCATGATTTGGGGTCTCTTCTGATTTGGTTAAAGCGCATTTTTCTGGGGTCTTTGCCACCCTTTTAGTATTTTACTTGCTCCTTCATATACTCTTAACTGGACAAAATGACAAGGCAGAAAAATTTACCACAAAAAAACCAAAAAAACCAAAAAAACAAAAAAAACAAGAGGCAGTACCGAAGGCTAGGGACCTAATCAATACAGACATTGGTAATATGTCAGATCTAGAGTTCAGAATGACAATTCTGAAGGTTCTAGCTGGGCTCAAAAAAGGCATGGAAGATACTAGAGAAACCCTCTCTGGAGATATAAAAGCCCTTTCTGGAGAAATTAAAGAACTAAAATCTAACCAAGTTGAAATCAAAGAAGTTATTAATGAGGTGCAATAAAAAATGGAGGCTCTCACTGCTAGGATAAATGAGGCAGAAGAAAGAATTAGTGATAGAGAAGACCAAATGACAGAGAATAAAGAAGCTGAGCAAAAGAGGGACAAACAGCTACTGGACCATGAGGGGAGAATTCGAGAGATAAGTGATACCATAAGACAAAACAACATTAGAATAATTGGGATTCCAGAAGAAGAAGAAAGAGAGAGGGGAGCAGAAGGTCTATTGGAGAGAATTATTGGAGAGAATTTCCCTAATATGGCAAAGGGAACAAGCATCAAAATCCAGGAGGTGCAGAGAACCCCCCTCAAAATCAACAAGAATAGGCCCACACTCCATCACCTAACAGTAAAATTTACAAGTCTTAGTGACAAAGAGAAAATCCTGAAAGCAGCCCGGGAAAAGAAGTCTGTAACATACAATGGTAAAAATATTAGATTGGCAGCAGACTTATCCACAGAGACCTGGCAGGCCAGAAAGAGCTGGCATGATATATTCAGAGCACTAAATGAGAAAAACATGCAGCCAAGAGTACTATATATCCAGGTAGGTTATCATTGAAAATACCAGGAGAGATAAAAAGCTTCCAGGACAAACAAAAAACTGAAAGAATTTGCAAACACCAAAACCAGCTCTACAGGAAATATTGAAAGGGGTCCTCTAAGCAAAGAGAGAGCCTAAAAGTAGTAGCTCAGAAAGGTACAGAGACAATATACAGTAACAGTCACCTTACAGGCAATACAATGGCACTAAATTCATATCTCTCAATAGTTACCCTGAATGTTAATGGGCTAAATGCCCCAATCAAAAGACACAGGGTATCAGAATGGATAAAAAAACAAAACCCATCTATATGTTGCCTACAAGAAACTCATTTTAGACGCGAAGACACCTCCAGATTTAAAGTGAGGGGGTGGAAAACAATTTACCATGCTAATGGGCATCAGAAGAAAGCCTAATATCAGATCAATTAGATTTTAAGCCAAAGACCATAAAAGAGATGAGGAAGGACACTATATCATACTCAAAGGGTCTGTCCAACAAGAAGATCTAACAATTTTAAATATCTATGCCCCTAACGTGGGAGCAGCCAACTATATAAACCAATTAATAACAAAATCAAAGAAACACATCAATAATAATACAATAATAGTAGGGGACTTGAACACTCCCCTCACTGAAATGGACAGATCATCCAAGCAAAAGATCAACAAGGAAATAAAGGCCTTAAATGACACACTGGACCATATGGACATCACAGATATATTCAGAACATTTCATCCCAAAGCAACAGAATACACATTCTTCTCTAGTGCACATGGAACATTCTCCAGAATAGATCACATCCTGGGTCACAAATCAGGTCTCAACCGATACCAAAAGATTGGGATCATTCCCTGCATATTTTCAGACCACAATGCTCTGAAGCTAGAACTCAATCACAAGAGGCAAGCTGGAAAGAACCCAAATACATGGAGACTAAACAGCATCCTTCTAAACAATGAATGGGTCAACCAGGAAATTAAAGAAGAATTGAAAAAATTCATAGAAACAAATGATAATGAAAACACAAAGGTTCAAAATCTATGGGACGCAACAAAGGCAGTCCTGAGAGGAAAATATATAGTGGTACAAGCCTTTCTCAAGAAACAAGAAAGGTCTCAAGTACACAACCTAACCCTACACCTAAAGGAGCTAGAGAAAGAACAAGAAAGAATCCCTAAACCCAGCAGGAAAAGAGAAATCATAAAGATCAGAGCAGAAATCAATGAAATAGAAACCAAAAAACAAAACAAAAACAAAAAAACAAAACAAAAAAACCCACAATAGAAGAAATCAACGAAACTAGGAGCTGGTTCTTTGAAGGAATTAATAAGATTGATAAACCCCTGGCCAGACTTAACAAAAAGAAAAGAGAAAGGATCCAAATAAATAAAATCATGAATGAAAGAGGAGAGATCACAACTAACACCAAAGAAATACAGACAATTATAAGAACATACTATGAGCAACTCTACGCCAACAAATTTGACAATCTGGAAGAAATGGATGCATTCCTAGAGACATATAAACTACCCAACTGAACCAGGAAGAAATAGAAAACCTGAACAGGCCCATAACCAGTAAGGAGATTGAAACAGTCATCAAAAATCTCCAAACAAACAAAAGCCCAGGGCCAGATGGCTTCCCAGGGGAATTCTACCAAACATTTAAAGAAGAACTAATTCCTATTCTCCTGAAACTGTTCCAAAAAATAGAAATGGAAGGAAAACTTCCAAACTCATTTTATGAGGCCAGCATCACCTTGATTCCAAAACCAGACAAGGATCCCGCCAAAAAAGAGAACTACAGACCAATATCCTTGATGAACACAGATGCAAAAATTCTCACCAAAATACTAGCCAATAGGATTCAACAGTACATTAAAAGGATTATTCACCATGACCATGTGGGATTTATTCCAGGGCTGCAAGGTTGGTTCAACATCTGCAAATCAATCAATGTGATACAACACATTAATAAAAGAAAGAACAAGAACCATATGATACTCTCAATAGATGCTGAAAAAGCATTTGACAAAGCATCCCTTCCTGATCAAAACTCTTCAAAGTGTAGGGATAGAGGGCACATACCTCAATATTATCAAAGCCATCTATGAAAAACCCACCGCAAATATCATTCTCAATGGAGAAAAACTGAAAGCTTTTCCATTAAGGTCAGGAACACGGCAGGGATGTCCATTATCACCACTGCTATTCAACATAGTGCTAGAAGTCCTACCCTCAGCAATCAGACAACAAAAAGAAATTAAAGGCATCCAAATCGGCAAAGAAGAAGTCAAACTATCACTCTTCGCAGATGATATGATACTATATGTGGAGAACCCAAAAGACTCCACTCCAAAACTGCTAGAACTTGTACAGGAATTCAGTAAAGTGTCAGGATATAAAATCAATGCACAGAAATCAGTTGCATTTCTCTACACCAACAACAAGACTGAAGAAAGAGAAATTAAGGAGTCAATCCCATTTACAACTGCACCCAAAGCTATAAGATACCTAGGAATAAACCTAACCAAAGAGGCTAAGAATCTATATGCAGAAAACTATAAAGTACTCATGAAAGAAATTGAGGAAGACACAAAGAAATGGAAAAATGTTCCATGCTCCTGGATTGGAAGAATAAATATTGTGGAAATGTCTATGCTACCTAAAGCAATCTACACATTTAATGCAATCCCTATCAAAATACCATCCATTTTTTTCAAAGAAATGGAACAAATAATCCTAAAATTTATATGGAACCAGAAAAGACCTCGAATAGCCAAAGGAATATTGAAAAAGAAAGCCAAAGTTGGTGGCATCACAATTCCGGACTTCAAGCTCTATTACAAAGCTGTCATCATCAAGACAGTATGGTACTGGCACAAAAACAGACACATAGCTCAATGGAACAGAATAGAGAGCCCAGAAATAGACCTTCAACTCAATGGTCAACTAATCCTTGACAAAGCAGGAAAGAATGTCCAATGGAAAAAAGACAGCCTCTTCAATAAATGGTGCTGGGAAAATTGGACAGCCACATGCAGAAAAATGAAATTGGACCACTTCCTTACACCACACATGAAAATAGACTCAAAATGGATGAAGGACCTCAATGTGAGACAGGAATCCATCAAAATCCTTGAGGAGAACACGGGCAGCAACCTCTTCGACCTCAGCTGCAGCAACATCTTGCTAGGAACATCGGCAAAGGCAAGAGAAACAAGGGCAAAAATGAACTATTGGGACTTCATCAAGATCAAAAGCTTTTGCACAGCAAAGGAAACAGTTAACAAAAACAAAAGACAACTGACAGAATGGGAGAAGATATTTGCAAACGACATATCAGATAAAGGGCTAGTGTCCAAAATCTGTAAGGAACTTAGCAAACTCAACACCCAAAGAACAAACAATCCAATCAAGAAATGGGCAGAGAACATGAACAGACATTTCTGCAAAGAAGACATCCAGATGGCCACCAGACACATGAAAAAGTGCTCCACATCACTCGGCATCAGAGAAATACAAATCAAAACCACAATGAGATATCATTTCACACCAGTCAGAATAGCTAAAATTAACAAGTCAGGAAATGAGAGATGCTGGCGAGGATGTAATAGAACTACCCTATGACCCAGCAATTGCACTACTGGGTATTTACCCTAAAGATACAAACGTAGTGATCCAAAGGGGCACATGCACCCGAATGTTTATAGCAGCAATGTCTACAATAGCTAAACTATGGAAAGAACCTATATGTCCATCAACAGATGAATGGATAAAGAAGATGTGGTATATATACACAATGGAATACTATGCAGCCATCAAAAGAAATGAAATCCTTGCCATTTGCAACGACGTGGATGGAACTAGAGGGTATCATACTTAGTGAAACAAGTCAAATCAGAGAAAGACAACTATCATATGATCTCCCTGATATGAGGACGTGGAGATGCAACATGGGGGGTTAGGGGGATAGGAGAAGAATAAATGAAACAAGATGGGATTGGGAGGGAGACAAACCATAAGTGACTCTTAATCTCACAAACAAACAGGGTTGCTGGGGGAGGTGGGGTTGGGAGAGGGGGAGGGGGTTATGGACATTTGGGAGGGTATGTGCTATGGAGAGTGCTGTGAAGTGTGTAAACCTGTGATTCACAGACCTGTACCCCTGGGGATAAAAATACATTATATGTTTATAAAAAAAATAATAAAATTAAAAAAAAAAACAAAAAAAATCCTAATATTTCCAAGCTGGATAAGAAATAAAGCTCAACTACATGCTGCTTACAAGAAACATGCTTAACTATGAGGATACAAGACTTTAAAAAAAAAGATACTATTTATTTCTTTGATACAGAGAGACACAGCAAGAGAAGGAACACAGGCAGATGGAGTGGGGGAGGGAGAAGCAGGTTTCCTGCTGAGCAGGGAGCCAGATGTGGGGCTATATCCTAGGACCCTGGGATCATGACCTGAGCTGAAGGCAGCCACTTAAGGACTGAGCTACTCAGGTGACCCAATACAAGATATTTTATTCCACCTTGGTCACAGAGAGTCCTTTCCTGACTTTAAGATTTTATGAACTTGTTTATGTTCAGCAAGGAAACCACATGGCCCAACTGGTAGCAACTAGTGCAGATACCAGACATTAGCTGTGTTTTTTCTTTCTGAGTGCTGACCAAAGAGGAAAAAATAAAACTATCAAATGATACCACTGAAAGAAAGAAAAGGCAAGTGAGAGGATTGAAGAAAATATTATAATATATATGCCTATAATCTGACAAAAAACTCATACCTAGAATATAAAAAGGACACCTACAAATCAATAGGAAAAGAGAGACAACCCAGGAGAAAAGACCTGAACAGATATTTCACATAAGAGAGTAACCAAGTGGTTAATAAATACATGAAAATGTGTTCAAGTTAATTTCTACATCAGGAAAATGCAAATTATAGCCATAATGTGATACCCCAGTACAGTTACCAGGTGGTTAAATTGAAAAGGTATACAATAACAAGTGTTGGCAGAGATTTGTAGCAACTCGAACTTCCCATTGTGGTGGGAGTATAACTGGTTCAGCCAAATTGGAGAACTGACAATATCTACTAAAGAAGACCAGTTATATGCCTGTGATCTACTGTTAGTAGATACATCCTCAACAATAAATAATATGTATGTATTTCACTGTAAAATATGTTCCAAGCATGTTTCTAGTAGTATAATTTCTACTAGTCAAATAGTGGAAGCAACCTAATGTCCATAAAAATTAGGATGGATAAAATACTTCTGGAATGTTATATAATGGAATGCTATACAGCAATGAGAATAATAAACTATTGCAATATGTAACAACGTGAATGAATCTACAAACTTTCCATTGAGCAAAATAAGCCAGATACAAAGGAGTATTTTCTGAGTGATTTCAGTCCTATAAAAATTTTTAAAAAGCAAAAGAAGTTGAGAAGTTCAGGATCATGGTTTCCTTTTTGGCCGGGAGTTAATAAAAGTCAGGATTATGATTACCTTTTTGGGATGAAGCATGATGGGGAGCCCAAATGTGGAAACAAAGCCTTTCTCTTCTCTTTGGGTAACACATTCTCACCTGGGAGGAGGCTCTGCCCTCAGATTCTGTCTGTGTAGGGTTATCATTTGGGTTTTTACAGGCTAGCCAATAGGATCAATATTAAGATTATGGCTATACTCATAATTCCTTGACCGGTATTGAACCCCTTCTTTCTTCTTCTTCTTCAACTAAAACAATCAAATAATTTGTGTGCATATCAACATCTGGGTTATCAAACATAGCCAGATGTTTCTGAACTTTAGCTTGCTCTTAAGCCAAAAACTATTTTTATCTATTGACAGTTTGTATCCAGGGAACACAGCCTAGTTATTAGGCAAGTTATTTTGGTATCTGGGGAGAGCAAAACATCCAGAAGCTTATTTCTACTTCATGGAAGGGCTCATGATGGGACCACCTGGTAGTCCCATTTGACTCATAATTATTTTTTCTGATTATCTGAATGCTGGATCCTTCTGTCCCCAGCACAGATGTTACCCATTTGGAAAGAGCCTTCCTGACCACCTTATCTTAAGAGTCTTTAGAGCCCAAGTCTGAGGAGGGCCATTTTGAGAAGGCAGGCCAACAACCAGATAGCAGACTCACAACAATGGTCCTGGCTGCAGACACAGAAATATCCTTGTCCTCCTGTGGACTCAGCTAGAACCCCATCTGGCCTTGATTCCTATCACCAGCACTATGTCAAAGGACCTGCCCATGTCTCTAGTAATAGTCCCATGGACCTTGCCACAGTTCAGAAGCAGTCCTCCCCATGCAGAAATTCAGCAGAAGACACATGTATACATGCCCCTGGAGGGAATAACTACCCACAAAGGCAATTAATAAATAAATCCCACTTACAAAGTCATCAGAAAGAATAAAATAATTAGGAATAAATCTATCCAAGGAGGTGAAAGACCTGTATCCTGAAAACTATAAAACACTGATGAAAGAAATTGAAGATGACACAAGTAAATAGAAAATAAATATCCCACTTTCATGAATTGGAAGAATTAACATTGTTAAAGTGTCCATACAACCCAAAGCAATCTACAGATTCAATGAAATCCTTATTAAAATTCCAATGGATTTTTTTTTAGTTTTATGGATTTTCTTTTTAAAAATTTTTTTTAAAAATTCAATGTAGTTAGTATATAGTGCATTATTATTAGTTTCAGGGGTAGAATTTAGTGATTCATCAGTTGCCTATAACACCCAGTGCTCATTACATCAAGTGCCTCCTTAATGCCCATCACCCAATTATCCCATCTTACCACCCACTTCCCCTCCAGCAAATAAGTCCATCAAAGAAAGACAAATACCATATGATTTCACTCATATGTAGAATTTAAGAAACAAAGCAGATGAACATAGAGGAAGGAAGGAAAAATAAAATAAGATAAAAAGAGAGAGGGAGACAAACCATAAGAGACTTTTAATTATAAGGAGCGAACTGAGGGTTCCAATGGCTTTTTTCATAGAAATAGAGAAAACAATCCTAAAATTCACACGGAACCACAAAATCTCTAAAGAACCAAAGCTATCTTGAGAAAGAACAAAGCTGGAAGCATCACATTTCTTGATTTCAAATACACTACAAAGCTATAGTAATCAAAACATTATGGTACTGGCAAAAAACCAGGCACATGAGGCATATGGAACAGACCAGAAATAAATCCATGTATGTGGCCAACTAATCTTTGACAAAGTCACAAAGAATATACAATGAGGAAAGGTTACTTTCTTCAATAATCTTTTTGGAAAAATTTGGTATCCACATGCAACATAATAAAACTGGACACATACCATACCAAAAACATCAACTCAAAGCTGGTTAATGACTTAAACAGAAGACCTAAAACCATAAAGTTCTTACAAAAAAAAAGCATAGGTTAAAGCTACATGACATTGGCAATGGGTTTTTGGATTTGACTCTGAAAGCATTTGGTAATCTAATGGCAATACAATTTTCACTTAAAAAAAAAAAAGCAAAGGCAACAGAAGCAGAAGTAAGTGGGACTATAGCAAACTAAAAAGTTTCTGCACAGCAAAGAAAACCATCAACAGAGTGAAAAGACAACCTCCAAAGAGGAGAAAATATTTAAAAACTATACATCTGATAAGGAGTTAATATCCAAAATACCAAAAGAACCCATATAACTCAGTAGCAAAAAACCAAACGATCCAATTAAATAATGGGCAAAGGATCCATTGAACTGACATTTTCCCAAAGGAGATATACAAATGGCCCACGGGTATATAAAGAGGTACTCAGCATCACTAACCATCAGGGAAATGTAAATCAAAACCACAATGAGATATTCGTTCAACCTGTTAGGATGGTTATTACACCTCAGACAAAAGATAACAAGTGTTCACAAGGATGTAAAGAATGAATATACATGGAATGTGAATTGATACAACCATCATGAAGAACAGTATGGAAGTTCCTAAAAAAGTTGAAAATGAAACTATCTTATGATCCAGCAATTCTGCTTCTGGGTATATATCTGAAGGAAATGAAAATAATATCTTGAAGAGATAACTGCAGTCCCTTGGTCATTGCAGCATTATTCACATAGTGAAGACATGGAAACAATCTAAGTGTTTGTCAGTGGATGAATGGGTAAAGAAAATTTGAAATCTATATATTACATATATATATACATATATAAGTACACATATATGCAGTGGACTATTATACAATGTTAAAAAGAAAGAAATCCTGCCATTTTGGACAATTTGGATGAATGTGGAGGATATTATGCTAAGTGAAATAAACCAGACACAGAAAGCAAATCGTGTATAATTTCACTTATATGGTGAATCTAAATTAGTTGAACTCATGGAAAAGAGCAGAAAGGTGTTTGCCAGTTCTTGGAGGGGATTGGACATGAAATGGAGAGATATTGGTCAAAGGGTACAAACTTTCAGTTATGGAATAATTTTTGGTGATCTAGTGTGCAAGGTGACTATTGTTACTAAAATTTTACTGTATACTTGAAATTTCCTAATGGTGTAGATCGTAAGTGTTCTTATCTAGAAAAAAGGTAACTATGTGAGGTGATAGGTGTGTTAAATTAACTTGATTGTGTATACATATATCAAAGCATCACATTGTATGCCTTAAATATAAGCAATTTTTAGTTGTAAAAAAATTTAAAGTAAATTAATAAAAAGACCCATTTGGGCTGGGAAAGAAGTAAAGAATGAATATACATGGCTTAGGGCAGGTAGAAATACTGGTTAGGTGAAATTTACAGAGAAGTACACATTTGTTTTGCAAGAAGAACCTTCCTAGCAAAAGGGGAAGCCTATTTTAAAAAGAGCAAGAAGGGGCGGGGGGTGGGAGGCTGGGGGAGCCAGGTGGTGGGTATTATGGAGGGCACATATTGCTTGGAGCACTAGGTGTGGTACATAAACAATGAATTCTGTTACGCTGAAAAGAAATTAAAAAAAAAGAGCAAGAAACCCATTAATTTCAAAGAACATAAGTTGTTTGTGAGGTCCATGGTGGGAGTGGAAAAGGAGGGTACTAAGGTGAACAGGGATTATCGTAAAGGAAGTTTGTTTGTTTGTTTGTTTGTTTATTTATTTATTTGACAGAGAGAGAGAGAGAGAGAGATCACAAGTAGGCAGAGAGTCAGGCAGAGAGAGAGGGAAGAAGGCTCCCTGCTGAGCAGAGAGCCCGATGTGGGGCTCAATCCCAGGACCCTGGAATCATGACCTGAGCTGAAGGCAGAGGCTTTTGACCCACTAAGCCAATCAGGTGCCCCATAAAGGAAGTTTAGAATTGATTCCTATTATCATCGCACAGCTTTTGAAGAGTTTGAAAGAAACAATTAAAATTTCAGGTCTGGTTTTAGAAATGATCCACAATAACTGTATGGAAACAGTGGAGTGAGTCAGAGGGGTGACGGCAGACAAAGAGACCAGTAAGATGCAAATGTTAGAGTATGTGTGTTTTAATCTGCCAGGGCTCAACAACACATATCAGGCTGGTGGTTGAAACAACAGAAATTTATTTTCTCAAAATTCTGGAAGCTAGGAATTCAAGATCAAGGTGTTGGCAGGGTTTTTCTTTTTTTTCTTTTTTTCTATACTTAGTTTCAGAAGGTAGAATGGTGTGGCAGGGTTGATTTCTTCTGAGGTCTTGCTCTTTGGCTTGTAGGTTGCCGTCTTCTCTCTGTATCTTCACACGGTTTTTCTTCTGTGTCCTAATCTCCTCATCTTATAAGAATGCCAGTCATACCGGATTAGGGTTCATCCTAATGATCTCATTTTAATTTAACTGCTTCTTTAAATTTAGACCCTATTCCCAAATGCAGTCATGTTCTGAGGTACTGGGGATTAAGACTTGACTGTATGAATTTGGAGGACACAGTCAGCCAATAACAATGGGCAAGAAAAGATGATGGCTGAATCAGAATAGCAGAGGCAGGGATGGAAAAACAGGTGCTAAGGAGGCAAGTTGGAAGGTTTTTGTGGCCAACATGATGTGGGGGGGGGCAGTATAGAACAAGAAGGTAACTAAGATATATTTTAGGATTATGGTTTGAGTACTTAGATTGAGGTGACTTCCCTGTTTCTCAGTCTCTTCATCCTCCATCATGTCTTTGCTTTCTAGAGTGGCATCCGAAGTCATAGGTAAAGAATGGATTTTCGATATAAACAACGAAGAAGGCTTTAAGAGTTGAAAGGCATATGGAATTTATAATGTACTCCAACACTTCCATTTTGGGGATGGGCAAAATGTGGCTCAGAGTGGTAAGGTGACATAGTCACACACTATTAGTGCCTCTGAATTGCCCCTGCGCCCGTATCAATTCTTTGGGACTATGGTTTCTTCACACAACTAAGACTCTGGAGTCCATTTGTAAGCATAATCTCTCCAGTCAAAAATCCACAAAAACTTGTAGAAGAACAGGTGGCTTCTTGGGTTTTTCTGCAGCTCTTGGTGTGGTCGAGGTTGGCATCACTGTGCCCAGATAACTGGAGACCCAGTCACTGATCCACTCTCCAGATATTCTAAGGACATATTCTAAAGTTTGGGACATGAATGTTATATGGTGGTATAACAGTGGGGGTAGATGAGGAAACTGGTAAGAAATTTCTTTGAAAAATGGGTTGAATGGTTAGAAGCTGCCATGATTGTGGAATGTTGCACCTTGTCTTCAGACTGTGTCCTCCAGATAATTATGTCAGCAGAGTCAAGGGATAATTTTCACCACTAGATCTGACTGGTATTGGTCTCTGAACTAAGATTGTCTACTAAGTGGGAACAATCCTTCCTTAACTATAACTTGGGATCATTCCTATTTGTGTCTGGATATACAAGTTAGGGCTGGATTTGTTATACATTTTAACCACAAGGAGGCTCCCAAGGCTTTCCCTTTCGCCACACCTTCCACATTAAGGACATTGGTTCTGGACGGGAAGAGCACATTGAGCTTTTCTCACTACAGCAATAGTTTTCTGCGTTGAGGAAGCACAACATCTGACCTCGGGCATCATGGGTTCGAAGTCTTGCTACTGAACCAGGAGGGCTAGTTCAGTGGCCAGCGGTACTTGGGGCAAGTCACTTAAACTCTCTGTGACTTCATTTCCTCTTCTTTTTTTTTAATTTATTTTTTAAATTTGTTTATTTACAGCATAACAGTGTTCATTGTTTTGGCATCACACCCAGTGCTCCATGCAGTACGTGCCCTCCCTATTACCCACCACCTGGTTCCTCAACCTCCCACCCCCCACCCCCCCCCACCCCCCGCCCCTTCAAAACCCTCTGGTTGTTTTTCAGAGTCCATAGTCTCTCATGGTTCATCTCCCCTTCCAGTTTCCCTCAACTCCTTCTCCTCTCCATCCCCCCATGTCCTCCTCATTTCCTCTTCTGGCTAAGGAACATAATACTAAAATTCTTACCTCGTGGAGCTGTTGTTAGGAAGAAAGGAGATTATGTATGTAAAGTTCTTAGGACAAGGCTTTGCACACAATAAGTAAATTCTCAGTAAATGCAGTGGTTGGGGGGGGTGTTTGTCTGATTTTGTTTTGGGGTGGGGGTTGGTTGATTGGTTGGTTTGTTCTTTGTTTTGTTTTACTCTTTTCCCCTTCCATTTGGGTGGGGGTGGCAATGGTTGCTTCCCGGTCAGAAGACATGCCAATCTTTGGAAAGCTAAGAATGATTAAGGAATTGGGGTAAGGGATAAATTCCAGAAGTGAGCCTATGAGGCAGAGCTTTGGGCCGAACCTTGAGTTAAAGAGGCAAAAGACCTCTGGACCACAACGGCCTATCTCAAGACCCTAGGATGAGTCTTAGATAAGGTTTGGCCAAGGTGGAATCTGCATCAGCCTGGAAAACTTCCACATTGAGGGACCTAGTAGCATGTGGTCGGAGACTTAGGAATTCAGGTGGTAGATCCTATAAAATAGTCTTACAGTGAGAAACAAGAACATTAGTTATGTCCTGACACAACCTACCGATGTCAGGCTACAGAGAATTAGAGAGACAGGATATAATGAGAGCTATAATGAACATATTTTCTTTAATGGACCCTGTGAAGACCCAGCAGGTGTCTAATATCTAAGGACCATGAAGTTGCCCCAGACAGCCACTTCACCAACTCATAATTCTGGCTGTTAAGAGTCTTGTATCAGGAGTTTTACAGACATTCAGCTGTTCTTACCTTAGCATCGTATGCCATCTGTTCTTTCTCAACACAGTATGAGGGTTCACGCTTTACATCAGGGATGCAACAAATTTTTCTTTCCCCACATTTTTCTTTCTTCTTCTCATTTTCTTTGCAAGATTGCCTGCACCTGCCATTTCTATAATTGCATCTTTTGACCCATCCATCTATCAAAAAACCAAAAGATGAATAAACAAATACATGAAAGAGAGTAAAGACTATAATACCAAGGGTGTTAGTATTGTAGTAATAATAGTTAGGATGCCTCCCCTTCCAATTTTTTTAAATAAACATATAATGTATTTTTATTATGCTGAAAAAAATAAATTAAAGAAAATAATAGTTAGGATGAACTACTGAAATGTTATGGCATTCTTGGGAAGATTAAATAAATATGTAGATGTAGAATGCCTAATGCTGGTCCTAATATGTACTGGATATGAGTAGTTATCTCCCTTCCTTTAACCAACTCTAACTGGACTTTATTTCTGCGCTTGTGATGTTTTCATCTTTGTCATTTTTCAGTCTTGCCAACACTGGTTCCTCCTTGTCCCTCAAATCTAGGTGCTTGGACCTGTACCTTCAATTACTATTTTTCCCCCCTCTCAATTCATTGTTCACTCAACAGTGATTTGTTGAGAACCAGAGTATGTGCCAGGAACTGTTCTTTTTTTGTTTTTTTTTTACTAGCAATATGTAAAGTCACATGTTTTATTAATTTAATGTATAATATCACATCTTAGTATATATAATGCACTATTCTGATAAGACCGGAGATTCTAAGATGAAATGACATGCAAAATGCTGTGAAGGTAACAAAATGCACTGAAGATACAAAGTGTTTCTATGACTAAGCTCCTAAATTTATTTATTCAATGTATATTATATGAGTACTTTGATTACAAAAGTATGTGGCCCATTACAGCATAGCACTAATCCTGGCATACATTTGACTTGCTCTGTGCATTCCATACTTTCAGATTCTTTTTATTATTTTTTTTCAGAATTATTAAGCATACCAAAATGTGAGTGTATTTTTTAAAATTATGTTATGTTGGTCACCATACAGTACATCATTAGTTTTTGGTACGGCCACTTGGGAAAACAGTGTGGAGGTTCCTCAAAAAATTAAAAAAAAATAGAGTTACCCTAGGACCCAGCAATTGCACTACTGGGTATTTACCCCCAAAATACAGATGTAGTGAAAAGGACCATGTGTACCCCAATGTTCATAGCAGCAATGTCCACGATAGCCAAACTGTGGAAAGAAACAAGATGCCCTTCAACAGATGAATGGATAAAGAAGATGTGGTCCATATACAAAATGAAATATTATTCAGCCATCGGGAAGGATGAATACCTAACTTTTGCATCAACATGGATGGGACTGGAGGAGATTATGCTGAGTGAAATAAGTCAAACAGAGAAAAATAATTATCATATGTTTTCACTTATTTGTGGAACATAAGGAATAGCATGGAGGACACTAGGATAAGGAAAGGAAAAGTGAAGGGGGAGAAATCAGAGTGGGAGATGAACCATGAGAGGACTCTGGGGGAAAAACTGAGGGTTTTGGAGTGGAGGGGATGGGGGGATGGGTGAGCCTGGTGATGGGCATTAAGGAGGGCACAGATTGCATGGAGCACTGGGAATTATACACAAACAATGAATCATGGAACACTACATCAAAAACTAATGATGTACTGTATGGTGCCAGGCACTGTTCTAATTGGATGTCCCAAATGATGCCCTAGAACAGGAATTTGACCACTGAAGGATTAACCTATACTGCCTACCTGCAGGCTGATGTTCTAGATGGTATAAGTCTCTGTCTTGTTTGTGACTCAACCCCATCTAGATCTATAAAACACAGCTTCCTCAGCACACTGGGTTCATTGGATTTTCTCTACTTTTTTTCCCCCCTCTCTACTTGTTTATTCTCCCCTCCTGAGAGATAATTACCAATTTGCTCTTTCTTACCAGGATATTCAGACTGGAAAAATCTGACTCTGATTCCATGAATCAATGTGTAGATTCTTTCTCCCAAAATGTCTTTTGCAGCTGCAACTCCCTCTTCAAAACTAATCTGCCCTTACCAGAGTTTAAGACAAGCTGATACTGATTAGCCCAGAACTACCTTCTTTTGCTTCTAGAAAAACTGAGTGATTGACAAAGGCTTTCAGTTTGAAAAGCGGATCCAAGAGATGATGCACCTTCCAGCAGCAATGATTCAGAGGGAAATCATGGAAATAATAATCATAAACTTTAGAATCCCCAGGAAGCCTAAGCAGAAAACTTTCCCATCAGAAAGAGATTCACTACTCAGCCATAAAATCTATCAGACTGTTAGAGAACTATGATCATGTTCAATCTGGAATCCAGAATCTTCTGTCCTAACTCCAGCTCCACACCTTGAACCCATTTTTTACAAGCCTCTAGATATCCAATATCAACCTACAAATTTTTCACTACATATTCTAAGACAAGAACAAGATGTCTCTTCTGATTGCTTTAAAGGAACATTCAAAACTATGTAACGATGAAGAGGTGAAGAAATGGGACTGGTTACTGCCAGAGGTGGTATCCATTAGAAGTAGGTTGAAATGAGAGATGGTTGGAAGAGACCCTGTTGACATTTGGGCCAAGGATATTAAGGACACTAGGGATGCTGCAGTTGCTTCTGCATATGGAAAGGACTTTATACAAGAAACTCTGGGCTCTGCCAGTATTTGCCATCATGAAAAACACCATCATAGTTAGGGATGACAGACTGCGCTTATTATGGAGCATATTCATTATAAGACTGCACTAGATCTCGGTCATCTCTGTGGGTTGTCATCACTGCCACATATGTTCAGTTTTCCAATGGTTCTATGACTAGAACCCCATTTTTACTCCCTCTTCCCTCCTCCCCATTGTCTGGTTACCTGGGGAAGCCTGAGCCAGGAGCACAAGGACAGCTAAGGTCAGGACCAAGAGTTTAATGTATCCTGAGAGGAGTGAGGAATGATCCAGCGGCATACTGAATGTGCCAGGAAAGGCTGGTCTTCACTCTGCATTTTATTGTCTTGGGTAAGGCTGAGTCATGGACAATAAATCAGAGAAGGGCAGAGTGCTCCACCACCCATCAGCTTGTGGGTCCACAACATAAATTGATGATCCAATATTCAGAGTCCTTCTCGAGACATCATCTGGGAAGGTGGAAGACATTAGCAGAGGATCTACAGGTCCATCACAAGTCTCTGGCATTGTGGAGAGAAGGAACCCACTTTCCAAGAAGGCGTTCTTGCTCCTCTCCTTGAGAAGTTTAGTCCCCTCCCTTATGTTTACAGCTGCCCTGCCTCCTTCTTTCTGTCATAATGGTTTTTTTTTAAAAGATTATTTATTTATTTATTTGACAGAAAGAGAGAGAGAGAGAGAGAGAGAGATCACAAGTAGGCAGAGAGGCAGGCAGAGAGAGAGGGGGAAGCAGGCTCCAGTGCGGGCTCTAATCCCCAGACCCTGAGATCATGACCTGAGCCAAAGGCAGAGGCTTAATCCACTGAGCCACCCAGGTGCCCTGGCATAACATTTTTCATGCTGAGGTGAAACTAAGTATTTTTCTAGTTTATCTCCCCTATTGGACTGACACTTTCAAGGGCAACTTTTAACAGACAATGAGCCCCTGAAGGTAGGGACTGGCTATAATTTCTGTATGCCCAGAGTGTGCAGTGCACATTTGTTGAAAACAATGAATTAATGAATGCGTGTATGGTATTCATTCATATCCTTATAGATTTAGAATTGGCATTTCTCAGCTATGAAAATGCAGACTGAGAGAGTGGAAGAGGATTGCCCAGGGTCATACCATGAGCAAGAAAGAACCAGACAGAGACCCTCCTAACACAGTTCCCCATCTAGCTCTTTTAATCTATGCATTTAGTCCTTATTTCTTACTCCAAATCCTTAATATTGGCTGTCTTTGAGACATTCTTGGACTCCAGCCTCAAAGAATACAACAAAAATGTTTCCCACAGGTTCTCCAACAAAGAGGTATATAGAAGTTCTCCAACAAAGAGGGTATAGAAGGGGGCAATGCCTGGGCACCATCAGGAAATGTATCTGTGAGTCCACTGGGTTTTCTTTTGGAGGTCTGCGGTATGGTCATTTCATACCTTTAGATGGGCCCAGTGCTCTTCTACTTTCTTCTTCCTCCAGTTGGCAGATATTAGGGAAAGCCTGGTGGATAGCAGGAAATCTGTTTTGTCCTTGATATAGAAGTAGTCCCTTTTCCAGGAAAGCAGTGAGCATGGAAGACACCCACTGAAGTCTTACTGCCAGTAGCGAAGATAAGCACTTTCCATATATGACCCCCAGAATCCTTACAGGATCTCTGATAGGCAAATATAATTTGCTCAAGGTTACATCGTGCTTAGGAGTAAGGTCTAGATTCAGGATTGGGTCACTTGTCTCAAGAGCACATCTATCTATCTATCTATCTGTCTATCTATCTATCATCTATCATCTTTCTTTCATTCATTCTTTCTCTCTCTCTCTTTCTTGTGATTTTATTATTTGAGAGAGAGAGAACGAGTTCATGAGACCACCAAGGGGATGGAGAGGGACAAGAAGACTCTGCACTGAGCTCGGTGTCCAACAGGGCTCTCCACCTCAGGACCCGAGATCTGAAATCAAGAGTTGGATGCTTAACTGAGCCACCAAGGCACCCTGAGCACATCTTCTTTCTGTCATCCCAGAGGATTATGCTTGAGTAATGATGGAAGGAGAAACCTATTAACCTGAAAAGCAGTGATGGGTGGACGAGAGGTAGAGTCATTATCTCCTGAAAGACATGATCTGTGCAGGCCTAGGGGGCAGAACTACAAGTCTTGGGTGGAAATTGCACCAGGATAGATTTTAACTAACTAGAAAGACTTCTGATATTTGGAAACATCTGAAAATGGTTGGACAGTCTGGGAGATGTGGTGGTTCCTGGTGTCCAAATACTACACATGGAGTCTGACTGATTACTTCTCTTGGGTTCTGCAGGGAGGACTGGTGAATTGGCTGATATGGATCTCTACACTAGACAGAGTTCTAGGCACTGGGTCTAAGAGGAGAAGAAGGCAAAGTCTTGCCATTTTGATTAGAGAGGGAGACAAAACACATAATGGCAGGTGATGACAGTGCTTATAAAGAAAACTAAAACAGGGTAAAGGATGGAGGATAAGCTGTTGTATGTGTATATGTGTGGGGGTGGGGGTGTCTATTTGGAACAGGTTACCCAAGCAAGGACTTTCTGAGTTAGTGACATTGAGTAGAAACCTAAATGTATGGAGGAAATGAGCTACATGGATATCTAGAATCTTCCAGGCAGAGAGAATTGCAAGACCAAAGGCTCTGAGGTAGGAAAGCAACAGGTCTCTTAGGAAGAGTAGAGAGCCACTTATGACTGGGGTCCAGTGAGCAAGGGAAAGAAAAAGAGAAACTGAAATCACAGAAGCAGGCAGAGCTATACGACATCAGGACTGACAATGAAATCTTGCCATTTGCGACGACGTGGATGGAACTAGAGCATATCATGCTTAGTGAAATAAGTCAATCGGAGAAAGACAACTATCATATGATCTCCCTGATATGAGGACATGGAGAAGCAACATGGGGGGGTAGGGGGACAGGAGAAGAATAAATGAAACAAGATGGGATTGGGAGGGAGACAAACCATAAATGACTCTTAATCTCACAAGACAAGGCCTACTAAGGACTTGGGGCTTTGATATGTGGTAGAGAATTGTGATTTACATTTTAAGAGCTCTTTCAAATCTGAAAGTTTGGTTCTTTTTGTCTATGAGACATCATTTTCTTCATCTGTAAGGTAAAATATTTGGGCTAAACTACGGTTTCCTGAAATGTGTGACCCATGTCACTGACAGTGTGAGTGATAATTTAAGTGGCAAACATAAGTGTATGTTTTTAAATAATTTTTATTTTAATGCTTATTTGACTAAAAAAATCACTAGCTCTTGATCTGGTGATTTTACAGAAAATCACTTAAGATATGGTCCAAATATGAGTTAAAGTAAATGGATTTTGTTGGTTTCTATAAAAAATATTAACTAAATAATACTACAACTTATAGATGATATAGCAGCCTGTATGTTTGTAAAAGGATACACAGATGACTGACATTTAGGCTAGGAAATTGATAAAGACCATTCTATGGAATAGAACTGAAGCTCCAACAGGTCAGTTAACTTTCTTAAGGCCCTGGAGTCATCAATGGGACTTTAGTCTACTGACTCCAAATCTATTGTTCCTTGTATGAGGGAAAACTGTCTTGGCAAGCACATAATTATTCTGGCTATAACTGTCTTTATATTTGTATTTTATTTTATTTTATTTGTTTTGAAATGATTATAGATTAAGAGGAAGTTGCAGATAGTAAAGAAATCCTGTGTACCCTTTACAAAGTTTCCCCAAATGTTACATTTTGATAACTATACTACAATGTCAAAACAAGGAAATTGACATTGGTGTGATGCTTATGTATACCTCTGTCATTTTATCACAGGAATCGTTTAGTGTGAGCAATCAATATGCAGAACTATTCAGTTACCACAAAGATCTCCCTTGTGCTACTCTGCTCCCTATTCCCCAACATTCCAAGATTCTTGCTCTAATTTTGTCACTTTGAGATATTATATAAATGGGATCATACAATATATGACCTTGTGAGATCACGGCACCTATCAATAGTTGCTTCTTCTGTTGCTGTGTTGTATTCCACGGTATGAATGTACTGTTTAACCATTAACATATTATAGAACATTCTGGTTGTTTCCAGATTTTGGTTATTCCAAATAAAGCTGCTGTGAATATTTGCGTACAGATTTTCCTGTAGACGTGAGTTTTCATTTCTCTGGATAAATGCCTAGGTAGGTGATTTCTGGGTTGTATGACATACCTAAGTTTAGCTTTTTAAAAAAGTGCCAAACTATTTTTCAGAGTGCCTGCATCACTTAACATTCTCACCAACAATGTATGAGAGATTTGGTTTCTCTTCATCAGCTTTTGGCATTCTCATGGTTTTTAGCTGTTCTAATACATACGTAGTAGTATCTCATCCTGGTATTAATTTGCATTTTCCTAATCGCTACTGATGTTGAACATCTTTTCATGTACCTATTTGCCATCCTCTGGTGAAATGTCTATTCATTTGCCCATTTTCTAAATGGAATATTTGTGTTTTTGTATGAGAAGTATGTGTTTACTTTTTTTTATTGAAGTATAACTAACATACAGTGTTATAATAGTCTTGGGTGTACAATATAGAGATTCAACAATTCTATGTTCCTCAGTGCTCACCACAGTAGTGTAGTTATCATCTGTCACCAAACAATGTTATTACCCTCTTACTGACTACATTCTCCACGCTGTCCTGTTCATCTCCATGAGTTATTTATTTTGCAACTGGAAGCTTATACCTCTTAATCCCTTTTTCCCTATCTATTTCACCCACTCCCCCCAACCTCCCTCCGGCAACCACCAATTTGTTCTCTGTATTTAAGAGGCTATTTTTCTTGTTTGTCTCTTTTCCTTTGTTTTTCCTTTGTTTTTTGTTTTTTTTTTTCTTAAACTCCACATATGAATGAAATCGTATGGTATTTGTCTTTCTCTGTCTGGCTTATTTCACTTAGTATTATACTTCTAGGTCCATCCATGTAGTTGCAAATGACAAGATATCATTCCCTTTTATGGCTCAGTACCATTCCATTGTGTATACAAATACCACATCTTTTTTATCCATTCATCTATTGATGGGCACATGGTCTGCTTCTGTATCTTGGCTAATGTAAATAATGTTAAAATAAAGATAGCTGTGCATATATCTTTTCATATTGGGTTAATATCAAAAATATATTAAGAACTTATACAACTCAACACACACTGGAAAATAATAATCCAATTAAAAATGGGCAGAAGACCTGAATAGGTATTTTTCTAAAAAAGACATACAAATGGCCAACAGAATCCGGTCCAATGCATCATTCAAAACTCTTGTTTCTTTGTTGATTTTCTGCTTAGATGATCTTAGATGCTGAGAGTGACATGTTAAGATCCCCTACAATTAATGTATTCTTATCAATGTGTCTCTTTATTTTGATTAACAGTTGGCTTATATAGTTAGCTGCTCCCATGTTGGGGGTATAAGTATTTACAGTTGTTATAATTTCTTGTTGGGTAGACCCTTTAAGAATGATGTAGTGTCCTTCTGTATCCCTGACTACAGTCTTTAGCTTAAAATCTAATTTGTCTGATATGAGAATCGCTACCCCAGCTTTCTTTTGAGGCCTGTTGACATGAAAGATGGTTCTCCATCCCTTCACTTTCAGTCTGGATGTATTTTTAGGTTCAAAATGCATCTCTTGTAGACAGCATTTGGATGGGTACTACCTTATTATCCAATCTACAACCTTGTGCCATTTTATGGAACCATTTAGGCCATTCACACTGAGAGTGATTATTAAAAAAATATCCAGTGGAAAAAAGACAGTCTCTTCAATAAATAGTGCTGGGAAAATTGGGCAGCTACGTACAGAAGAATGAAACTAGACCATTCTCTTACACCATACACAAAGATAAACTCAAAATGGATGAAAGACCTCAATGTGAGACAGGAATCCATCAAAATCCTAGAGGAGAACATAGGCAGTAACCTCTTCTACATCAGTCAGAACTTCTTTCAAGACACGTCTCCAAAGGCAAGAGAAACAAAAGCAAAAACCAACTTTTGGGACTTCATCAAGATAAAAACTTCTGCACAGCAAAGTCAACAAAACAAAGAGGCAACCCACGGAATGGAAGATATTTGCAAATGACACTATAGAAAAAGGGCTGATATCCAAGGTCTATAAAGAATTTCTCAAACTCAACACCCAAAAAACAGATAATCAAGTAAAAAAAAAGGACTAAAGACATAAACAGACACTTCTCCAATGAAGACATACAAATGGCTATCAGACACATGAAAAAATGTTCATCATCATTAGCCATCAGGGAAATTAAAATCAAAACCACATTGAGATACCACCTTACACCAGTTAGAATGGTAAAAATTAGCAAGACAGGAAACAACGTGTGTTGGAGAGGATGTGGAGAAAGGCAAACCCTCTTACAGTGTTGGTGGGAATGCAAGTTGGTGCAGCCATTTTTGGAAAACAGTGTGGAGATTCCACAAAAAATTAAAAATAGAGCTACTAATGACCCTGCAATTGCACTACTGGGCATTTACCCCAAAGATACAGATGTAGTGAAAAGAAAGGCCAAATGTAGCCTAATGTTCACAGCAGCAATGGCCACAATCACCAAACTGTGGCAAGAGCTGAGATGCCTTTCAACAGATAAATGGATAAAGAAGATGTGATCCATATATACAATGGAATATTACTCAGCCATCAGAAAGAATGAACACCCAACTTTTGCATCAACATGGATGGGACTGGAGGAGACTGTGCTAAGTGAAATAAGTCAAGCAGAAAAAGTCAATTATCATATGGTTTCACTTACTTATGGAACATAAGGAATAATATGGAGGACATTAAGAGAAAGAAAGGAAAAGTGGAGGGGGGGGGAATTGCAAGGGGAGATGAACCACGAGAGACTGTGGACTCCAAGAAACAAACTGAAGGTTTCGGTGGTGAAGGGGATCGGTGAGCCTGGTGGTGGCTATTAAGGAGGGTACATATTGCATGGAGCACTGGGTGTTATATGTAAACTATGAATCTTGGAACACTACATCAAAAACTAATGATGTACTGTATGGTGACTAATAAAACAGAAATTTTTAAAAAAGCAAATGGCCAACAGACACATGGAAACTACTCAAAATCACTCATCATGAGGAAAATACAAATTGAAATCACAGTGAAATATCACCTCACACCTGCTAGAACGACTAAAATAAAAAAGACAAGAAATAATAAGTACTAGCAATGATACGGAGAAAAAGGAACCCCCATGCACTCTTCATGGGAATGCAAACTGGTGCAGCCACTGTGGAGAACAGTATGGAGGCACCTCAAAAACTTAAAACAGAACTACCATATGACTCAGCATTAAACTTCTGGGTATTTGCTCAAGGATAATGGAATATTTGTTTTTAATTGTCAAATTTTAAGAGTTGTTTATGTACTCTGAGTTCTTTATTGGATATGTGATTTGCAAATAACATCTTTCAGTGTATGGTTTCTTTTAATCCTTTTCATTTTTTAAATTCATTAACACACATAGTTACTGTTCTCTTTTTTTATCATTTTTTTTTTTGTGGTGGAAACATTTAAGATCTACTCCATTAGCAAATTTGAAGTATATAATACAACATTGTTAATTTACAGTCACTTTGTTGTACAAAAGATCTTCAGAATTCATTCATCTTGCATAGCTAAAATTTTGTACCTCTTGACCAAAATTTTGTACCACCTCTCCATTTCCCCTCCACACAACCTCTGGCAATCACTGTCTACCCTCCGCTTTCGTGAGTTTGACTATTGAGACTTCATCGTAAATGCAATATTTTTCTTTTCCCATCTGGCTTATTTCACTAAGCATAATGTCTTACAGGTTCATGCATGCTGTCAAAAAATGGTAGGTTTTCCTTCCTTTTCAAAAGCTGATTATTGTGCTCACTTTGGCAGCACATAGACTAAAATAATGACACAGAGAAGATTAGCATGGTCCTGTGCAAGGATGACATGCAAATTCTGAAGAAAAGTCTGATTATTACTCCACTTTATATACACATTTTTAAAATCCATTCTTCTGCCAACAGACATCTGGGTTATTTCCATACCTTGGCTATTGTGATAAAAATTGCAATGAACATAGGAATACAAGTATTTATATTCCATTTGTGAACACAGGATATCTTTCCATGTATTTGTCTTCCTTAATTTCTTTCATCAATGTTTTTTAGTTTTCAGTGTATAGATATGTCTTTCATCTCCTTAGTTAAATTTATTCCCAAGTATCTTATTCTTCTTGTTGCAATTGTAAAAGTGATAGTCACTCATGGCTCTCTCCAACCATCAACTAATTTCTGTACTAAATAGTTCTGCACACATTTATCATAAAGTAAAAGTGGTACAGCAAGGGGGACACAAGTAATGAAACTGGTACAAAAATATCAAAATTATTGTAATGGCTTTTATAGGATACATGAGTCATTTCTTTATGTCTTTTTTTACCCCACACTGTCTCCTTCAAATATTAAGAATATACATACAATATTATTGCTAACCTTATTATACAAATGCTACCCTAAATGTAGATGCTCAAATACATAGGATCATTTTGCAGTAAGACATCTTGGCCAAGGGCCATAGGTATGGAACTATGCAATAAAGGATTAGCTTAGCAGACTTGTGGGTGCCCCAACTCCATGTTCCCAGAGTCACTGGAATGAGACTTTGAGCAGCTTCTGGCATACGTTTAATTTGTGAGCCCTTAAAATATCCTGCCTGATTAAGTATATTTGAATACTTGAAACTTGGGCCACACATTCCTACCATGTGCTTTTGGCCCATAGTTAGAAGATGGCTGCATCACCTGCAGCATTACAACTGTGTTTCAAGCACAAGGAAGTGGCAGGGCAAACACTAATGGGTACATGCCACTTGAATCTTTGCCCCACCCCTTTGAAGTATCTTACAAGATACCCCACCAAAAATATTCTGTTAAACATCACTGGCCACAATTGCACCATATTTCACCACTGCATGCTTGCCACATTTGGAAACATTGTGTACATGGGCGTGCTGCTGTCCCTAACTACCATTCAGACACAAAATATTGTCATAAGAGCGAAGAAGCAGAAATGCCCAGAGCACACTCACTCCTCAGCAGATATCACATAGCACACTGAGTTCTCTGAGCAAGACGACACCCCTGCAGGGCCAGACTCATGATCCCTTTCTTGGAACACCAAGATCAAATTGTGCAGGCAGCCTGCAGGCATACCCCAGGTGATCCGCGCCACTACTGGCGATTTAAGGGAGCAGAAGAATTTTGGCAACTGATACCAACCTACAGCCCCTGGAATGCACGGGGGCTTCTCAGAAAGCCTGCCATCTGAGGACACATATGTGGACAGAAGACACTCCCAGTGTTGGTGACAGAGTAATCAGTGTCAGAATACTTTCGTGCAAGTTGCCTATTGCCTTGTGCAGTTCCATTTTCTTTCTCTGTCTCTTGGCATATCATTTAAACGTATTTTTACAATTTTTTGTGTGCTTGACCTAGCGTTTTCCTTATACCTTTTTAAATGATCAAAGTGTACTTAGAAACACCTAGATCCTGTTTAGCCCTTGCAGCTGAAGGCCACTGTTAATATCCTGAATTTTTTTTTTTTTTTTTTACACTGGTACACTGCAGGGAGGGAAAAAGATCTAAATTTTTCTGATTTTGTCCCAGACTTTTACTGAGGCTGTATGTCAGGGATATGACCTTTACCAGTGTTCCTGTCACTTTTCCCAGGATACAGTGTTTTCCCCGTCCACTGCTCTCTTCCCTCAGTGCGGTACCCCCAGTGTATTTCCTTGAAGAACTCTTCCCTATTGTCTATTTTTTTCTTTAGATGAACTAAGTTTAGGGCAAGCTGGAGTGGGCAAGATACTTTCTTTCATCTGGGATAAAGTCTCAGAATTGCACTCGGTCAAATTCTTTCTCCGTAGAGACTAGACCTTTGTTAGGAAGAAAGTCTTCATTGAAGAGTCTCACCATTGCCAGTAGCCAGATACTGTGAGAGCCTGATGGTTTTCATTTACTCTCTGTGAAACGGCAGCTTTTTCTCAAAGTGTGGTCATCCTAGATTTCCTATTCATACTTAATAGACACAATAGAAATTTTGATTGTAAGCAATGTTTTATGTGTTTGGGCCTATCTTCAGTTAGATTTTGATTTAAGATGTTTAGCTTTGAACACAGAAAAACGTGTATTTGTTGGAATGCGTGGCACTTTTGGCACTAAAGTTTATTGCTCTTATTCTCTTTATAAAAGATACTTCAACAGAAAAGTGGAGTAATTTTGTAAAATATGAAGATATGGCATTAAAAGTATTTATGCCAACTCAAGAGATTAATAATAAAAATCTAAGATGACATCTGTGTAGCCTATTTAACAAGAAATGAGTGTACACTGTAGAGGGAGAATAAGTTCCAGTGATAAGACAGAAGTGAGGTACACCATCATTTACTACATATATCATTTTACCTTACGGGGTTAAGTTTTCTGGAACATATATTAGATGATCTGTTTAGGACATGTATTTTTTTACATTTTTTATTATGTTATATTAGTCACCATACAGTACCTTATTAATTTTTTGATTAAATTTTTAAATTTTTTAATAAATATATAACGTATTATTAGCCCCAGGAGTACAGGTCTGTGAATTACCAGGTTTACACACTTCACAGCACTCACCATAGCACATACCCTCCCCGATGTCCATAACCCCACCACCCTCTCCCTACCCTCCTCCCCCTGGCCCCCCTCAGTTTGTTTTGTGACATTAAGAGCCTCTTATGGTTTGTCTCCCTCCTGATCCCATCTTGTTTCATTTATTCTTTTCTTACTCCCCCAAACCCCCCACGTTGCATCTCCACTTCCTCATATCAGGGACCTTATTAGTTTTTGATGTTGTGTTCCATTTTTCTTAAAGTCTCTTTGCATGTAAATCAAGTCATCACTTTCTGATTTGGAAGCTAGTGAGCCTATCCATGTGAATTATTTGCTAAATCAAAAGTGAACAAACAAAAAGGAACCTAGATGGTAACTGAGGTTAAAGCAGTGAGCAGGGCAATAGGCAACTTGCACGAAAGTATTCTGACACTGATTACTCTGTCACCAACACTGGGAGTGTCTTCTGTCCACATACTGTGTCCTCAGATGGCAGGCTTTCTGAGAAGCCCCCGTGCATTCCAGGGGCTGTAGGTTGGTATCAGTTGCCAAAATTCTTCTGCTCCCTTAAATCGCCAGTAGTGGCGCGGATCACCTCTCAACAGAGCTCTTCCATCTGCCCCATCTCTAGCCTGCTCCTTTCATGGCTGGTGGTTTGGACATGGAGTTCCTCGCCTGACCCTCTGTGATGTTCCACACAGCTGGGGTATGCCTGCAGACTGCCTGCACAATTTGATCTTGGTGTTCCAAGAAAGGGATCATGAGTCTGGCCCTGCAGGGGTGTCGTCTTGCTCAGAGAACTCAGTGTGCTATGTGATATCTGCTGAGGAGTGAGTGTGCTCTGGGCATTTCTGCTTCTTCGCTCTTATGACAATATTTTGTGTCTGAATGGTAGTTAGGGACAGCAGCACGCCCATGTACACAATGTTTCCAAATGTGGCAAGCATGCAGTGGTGAAATATGGTGCAATTGTGGCCAGTGATGTTTAACAGAATATTTTTGGTGGGGTATCTTGTAAGATACTTCAAAGGGGTGGGGCAAAGATTCAAGTGGCATGTACCCATTAGTGTTTGCCCTGCCACTTCCTTGTGCTTGAAACACAGTTGTAATGCTGCAGGTGATGCAGCCATCTTCTAACTATGGGCCAAAAGCACATGGTAGGAATGTGTGAAAAGAGGGGAAGATGTTGCCTGGTGCTTGATGTCATTGTGAAGCTCTTATGGCTTTCCTTGACATTATACCATATGAGAAGAATAAAACCCTAATTTGCCTAAGACATCTTTTTACATGTTTTTGTGTTTCACATTTCTTCCTAATAGGTCATATCAAAATATGTGGGCTATATCTAAAGTGATAATTAGAAGGAAGCTTGTAGCATTAAATGCTTATAATTGAAAAGAAGGAAGATCTCAATAATGTAGGATCCTATCTCAAAACCAAAACAAGAGGAGAAAAATCAACCCAAAGCAACCAGAAGAAAGGAAATAATAAGAGCAACAGCAGGAGAAAAATAAAATTGAGAACAGAAAAACAATAGAAAAAAAGAATTAAGGGGTGCCTGGATGGCTCAGTGGTTAAAGCCTCTGCCTTCAGCTCAGGTCATGATCCCAGGGTCATGGGATCGAGCCCCAGATCGGGATTTCTGCTCCGCAGGGAGCCTGCTTCCTCCTCTCTCTGTCTGCCTGCCTCTCTGCCTGCCTACTTGTGATCTCTGTCTGTCAAATAAATAAATAAAAATCTTTAAAAAAAAAAAAAGAATTAAACCAAAAGCTAATTCTCTAAAGAAAATCTATAAAATTGCTAAATCAAGTTTCAAAATTATCTGATAAAGATAAAAAGAAGGAACTCAAAAGCCATCAGCATCCACAAAGAAACAGTGGATATCATTAAGCTCCTATAGCCATTTAAAAAGATAGGAAGGGAAAACTACAAAAAATGTTCCACTCAAAAATTTTATAACTTAAGGGGTGCCTGGGTGGCTCAGTGGGTTAAGCCTCTGCCTTCGGCTCAGGTCATGATCTCTGGGTCCTGGGATCGAGCCCCACATTGGTCTCTCTGTTCAGCGGAGAGCCTGCCCCCCCCCCACCTCTGCCTGCCTTTCTGTCTACTTGTGATCTCTGTCTATCAAATAAATAAAATCTTTTTAAAAAATTTTATAACTTAAAAGAAATAGGCCAATTCTTCAAAAACCAAAAACAATTTAAACTCATTCTCGATGAAATAGACAACCTGAATAGTTCTATAACCATTGAAGAAATTGAATCTGTAATTTGAAAGCTTTGAAACAGAAATCTTCAGGCCAAAATGGTTTCATGGGAGAATTCCACACAGTACAGGTTTCCCCCACTATCCGAGGGTAGAGCATTTCCATGAAACTTTTGTAAGCCAAAATGGCATAAAGCAAAGAAGCAATTATCTTTAATCTACATGGAAAATCTGTTGAGTGTTTTTGGACCCCACAATAAACTTTCTTAGGCTTTCTGATACCTTGGGACAGAGCTTGCTAATGGATGCACAAACTAAATCCAAAGTACAGATGCTCAGAGACATAGTTCAAAGCTATGGCGGCTTGATGCTGAGATGCTGAGTGTAGACCCAAAGGAAGGAGCTTGGCGGGGCCACCCTTGCTGCTCTAGGTGTGAGCTGTCTCTGTAACAGCTCACTGAAAAGCAAACACTGAACTGAACACTATTTTTGCTTTTTGCCTTCTTTGTAAAAGAAAAGATCCTCTTCAGATTTCTTTCAGTTAGCAAAACTAACTAGCAGGTTCTAATTTAGGGCTTTCATAAAAGTTAAGTGGTATAACCCAAACTTTCAAAAAGTAAGAGATACCTGTACTTTAAAAGATTGAATACCAATACCACACAATCTCCTCCAGAAAGTAGAAGAGGGAATGCTTCCTAACTCATTTTATGACATCAGCATTACTTTAATAGTAAAACTAGATGAAGACATTATGAAAAATGAAAACTACAGACCAAATGCTCTCAAGAACTTACATGTCTCAGTAAAATATTAACTTAAATGTCTCAATAAAATATTAACAAATAGAATCCAGCAATGTATAAAAAAGTAATTTATTTCAGGTATGCGAGACTGGTTTAATACTCAAAAATCAATGCAAGGTGCCTGGTTGGCTCAGTTGGTTAAGTGAATGACTGTCGATTTCAGCTCAGGTCATGATCTCAGGGTCATGCGACAAGTCCTGTGTGGGGCTCCCTGCTCAACGTGGAGTCTGTCTGAGATACTCTCTTCCTCTCCCTCCCCCTACATCATGCTCTCCAAATACATAAATAAATAAATAAATAAATAAAATCCTTAAAAAAATCAGTGTAACCATAGCAATAGGGAAATTATAAAAATAATATGAGCATTTTGATTGTTGCATAAAAAACATTTTGCAAAACACTAATTCATGATAAAAATTCTCTACAAGTGAGATGGGAACTACCTCAATTGGATAAAGAACATCTAGAAAATAAATCCCTCATATTTAATGATCAAAGACTAAATGGTTTCACATTAACATTACTGGAAATTGTAAATATTGCAATAAAGCAGGAAATAATAGGTATATAGATTGAAAAGGAAAAAAGAGCTGCCTGTTTGCAGATGACATGATTATCCAGGTAAAAATTCCCTAAAAAAATCTATCTGAAAAATGCACAAGAATCAAATAGTGAGTTTGGCTGTGTTGCAGGAAAAAAGATGAGACACAAAAGAATTCAGGTTTCTATCTGAATATGTGACTCCTGAATTTCAATCCTAATTGCCCAAATAAACATCGGTTCACTAAATTACATTTCTATGTATTAAGAATATATTTATGGAACCTGGAATTTTAAGGCAGTACTAATTATAATCACTCCCGAAGTAAATGATATACTTAGGTATACATTTAACAAAACATGTTTAGAATCTATGCTGAAAATTACAAAGTTCTGATGGAGGCAAAGAAGACTAAACATACAGTGAATCATACTGTGTTCAGGGATTGGAAGACTTAACATTGATCTATAGGTTTAAGGAAATTCTTATATAATCTAAGCAAGATTTTTCTAGACATGGACAAGATTATTCTAAAATTGGTATAGAAGAACATCAGCACTGGAGTCATTAAAACCATCGTGAACAGAGAATGAAGTGGGAGGTATCATTCCATCCATTATCAAGGCTTAGGTATATCTGTGTGGTATTAGCAGAGAGATAAATGCTTACAGAACCTGAAATAGATCATACAAATATGCTCAACTGACTTTTAACAGTAAACTGAAGGTGGAACACTTATGCTGATGGAACTGTATATCTTGAGTGGTAGATATGCAAACCTACATGTGATACAAGTGTAGGGAACTGCAGACACACACACTATCACAACACACACATGCACACACAAATAACTACAAGTAAAACTGGGGAATCAGAATAAGACTGGTGGAATGTATCATTGTCAACATCCTGGTTGTTGATATTGCACTGTAGGTTTGCAAGATGTGACTATTAGGGAACAAAATAAAGGGTACACAGGATTGCTCTAGATTATTTCCTACAAGTACATGTCAATCTACAACTATTTCAATTAGAAAGTACTGGCAGTTGGAATTGGGCAATATATAAAAAGAATTAAAGTCATGACCAGGTGAGATTTGTTGCAGAATGAAAGGTGGTTAAATATTTGAAAATCATCAATGTCATCTAGCAAATTAATAGGCTAACAGAGAAAAATCATATAATCCAATCAGTTGATGTATAAATAGCATTTGAATAACTTTCAAATGCATTCATGATAAAAACTCTCAGAAAACTAAGAATGTAGGGAAACTTTTTCAACCTGATTAAAAAAAATCTACAAAATAGCTACAGCTAATGTCATACGTAATGGTAAAAGAATGAATACGTCTACCATCACAGAAGTGCCAGGATATTCACTTTTACCCTTCTCATGTAATATATACTGAAAATTCTACTCAACATGGTAAGATAAGAAAAGGAAATAAATACAGAGTTTGGAAAGGAAGAAAGAAAATTGTCCCCATTTACAGCTGACATGATAGTCTACAGAGAAAAGATCAAGGAATCAATTAAAAAACCTCCTAGAGGGGCACCTGGGTGGCTCAGTGGGTTAAAGCCTCTGCTTTCAGCTCAGGTCATGATCTCAGGGTCCTGGGATTGAGCCCCACATCGGGCTCTCTGCTTAGCAGGGACCCTGCTTCCCCTTCTCTCTATGCCTGCTTCTCTGTCTGCTTGTGATCTCTGTCTGTTAAATAAATAAATAAAATCTTTAAAAAAAATAAAAAATAAAAAATCTCCTAGAACTAATAACTGAGTTAAGTAAGCTTCCGGATCCAAAGTCAATACATGAACATGAATTATATTACTGTATACTAGTAAAGGTATGTGATATTGAAAACAAAGTATTAATTTATTAAAATTACTCATAAAATACTTAATTATAAACTGAAAAATATTTTGTCTGTATTCTAAAAACTACAAAACAGTGATGAAAGAAATAAAAAAAACACTTAAGTGGCATAGGCACACATAGATGGATTAGAAGACTCAACATAACAAAGAAGTCATTTCTCCCAGACTAATACACAGGTTTACTCAATTGCAATCATAACTCAAGCAAGATCTTTTGTAGATATATGAAAGACTATTCTACAGTTTTATTGAAAGGCAAAGGAACTGGTATAGGTGAACAAAAATTTTAAAAGAAGAATTAAGCAAGAAGAATCATTGCACTATCTCAAGACATATTATACAGATATAGTAATCAAGAATGTGCTGTTCTGGCAGAGGAATAGACACATAATCAATGGAACATAATACAGAATCAAGTACGGCCACATAATTTTTGGCAAATGTGTCAAAAGAATTTAATGGAGGAAGGATAGTACTTTCAATAAATTGTTAGTGCCAAAATTGAATATCCACAGTAAAAAAAAAAAAAGTCCATCTCAAACTAAACTTCATAACTTATACAGAAATTAATACAAAATGGATTTGGTAATCATTCAGATCGAAGAGGAAGACACTCTACTGGAAGTCAAAAGCTATTGGTCTGAAATAAGTGAGATCTTTATGTAGCATTCTGTTATCATGGTGTATATTTATGGTGCTGCATATAAAGAGAGGAGAAGTAACTGGCCCCATCTAGGGTTAAGGAGAACAATTTCCTTTGGGAGTTGTTTCTTCCCATCAGACCCTACACTTCCTCGGGATTATAACTCATTTCACAAGGCCTCAGTTTCCTTTAATAGTTTCTAGAACAGAGCATTATTTTGTCATGCACACTCAAGAGTGCAAGTTAATGGTCTGGTGATCCAGATGGCATGGCATTCTCCCCATCTCTGGTTCATCACCCCTGATAGGCAAGTAGAGGTGACTATTTATACTCCTAGCTGGGCCAAGTGCTCTTGGTTCCTCAGGACACAGAGCTTCCTCTCTGCCAGGAGCTATGAATTTCCTGATGCTGACGTTCCTTATATGTGGGTTCCTAAATGTGGTGACCAAAGGTAATGGAACCCTAAAATGGAGGGATGATGGAACTATGATTAAGTTATAGAACTTGAGCTTTCAGGGTCTTGAGAGGAAAAGAGGATCTGCAGGAAAAGCCCTGGGCCAATTAAAAAAAAACAACACAGAAATGCTCTCATTATGGCAGTTTCATGACCCTACTTTCTAAGACCCTACTGGAGGCACCTATCATGCTGGGGTATCTTCTGAGACATTTCTCCAAAGGAAAGAATTTCCTCAATCTTCTGAGCAGTCTTTTCTGACTCTCTAACCAGTGTTACAGTAAGCCTCTGGTATTAGATCAATATGAATGAGTTTATTCCTGCTTTTTAGTAATGCTACTTTTGGAAATTACTTCCTTTTCATTGAAAAAGAGTACTTAAAATTGATACAAAGTATCAAGCACCTGATAGGTTTATATGAGCTTAAGGAAAATTACTCTCTTACTCTAGAATAACGTTTCTTCAATCTTCGTTCAGAATCTCTCAATCAATCAATCTTATCAATTATTTTTACATCCTAGTATATATATGTACATACATATATATATGCTTACCAATCTTACTAATTACTTATGTATCCTAGTGCATATGCATATATATCTTAGATTTTTTTAAAAAGTGTAAATGAACCATGTGGATTCTTCTGCAAGGTACTACCAGTATGTCTTTGAGATTTATCAATATAGAAACTTACTTTATTATTATTAACAGATGCATAAAACTTATAGTGGGTGGATGAATTTCTGATTATGAACTATTTGCTGACATTTTGAAAAGTTTCAAAATAATAAAGTTTTGTTCTGTTGCTCTTCTTCAGATTCCTTGGATACTATGTAAAATGTGTAACCTATATTTAAATTTCTATTACATTATTAGTATTTTCCCATATATTATTTTCCAAGAACTGAATTTTCAATAATTGTATAAAACATCAATGAATGAATGCTCTGCAAATTAATTATCCACTTTGAGAATTGAACATTTATTTCATTATTTTTGCTACTAAGTGCATTTGTTATATATATGAGTCATGTTCTATATAAATGTTCTTAGACATAAAATTTTTACACAAAGGATAATATTTAAAGATATAATTGTTTCCATTTTACTCAGTATGAAGAAGTCAAACTTCAGATATATATTTATTCTGTATTTTAATTTTTCTAAAAACTGTATGGCTATGCCTATTTTTCCTTTTTGTTTTGGGGGATAGTTTTTATTCCTGTTGACTTATAGAGTTTCCCTTATAGGTTCTGTTTTGAAATTTAACTATTTAATGTATTTGAGTTTATTTCTGTATTTTTTTTTCAATAAAATTTTTTTTCACTTTTTTAAAACTTCTTTTCAGTGTAACAGTATTCATTGTTTTTGCACCACACCCAGTGCTCCATGCAATACGTGCCCTTCCTATTACCTACCACCTGGTTCCCCAACCTCCCACACCCCGCCTCTTCAAAACCCTCAGGTTGTTTTTTAGAGTCCATAGTCTCTCATGGTTCATCTCCCCTTCCAATTTCCCTCAACTCCCTTCTCCTCTCCATCTCCCCATGTCCTCCATGTTCTTTGTTATGCTCCACAAATAAGTGAAACCATATGATACTTGACTCTCTCTGCTTGACTTATTTCACTCAGCATCATCTCTTCCAGTCCTGTCCATGTTGCTACAAAAGTTGGGTATTCATCCTTTCTGATGGAGGCATAATACTCCATCGTGTATATGGACCACATCTTCCTTATCCATTCGTCCGTTGAAGGGCATCTTGGTTCTTTCTACAGTTTGGCGACCGTGGCCATTGCTGCTATAAACATTGGGGTACAGATGGCCCTTCTTTTCACTACATCTGTATCTTTGGGGTAAATACCCAGTAGTGCAATTGCAGGGTCATAGGGAAGCTCTATTTTTAATTTCTTGAGGAATCTCCACACTGTTCTCCAAAGTGGTTGCACCAACTTGCATTCCCACCAACGGTGTAAGAGGGTTCCCCTTTCTCCACATCTTCTCCAACACATGTTGTTTCCTGTCTTGCTAATTTTGGCCATTCTAACTGGTGTCAGGTGGTATCTCAATGTGGTTTTAATTTGAATCTCCCTGGCTAGTGATGATGAACATTTTTTTCATGTGTCTGATAGCCATTTGTATGTCTTCATTGGAGAAGTGTCTGTTCATATCTTCCGCCCATTTTTTGATATGATTATCTGTTTTGTGTGTGTTGAGTTTGAGGAGTTCTTTATAGATCCTGGATATCAGCCATCTCTCTGTACTGTCATTTGTAAATATCTTCTCCCATTCCGTGGGTTGCCTTTTTGTTTTGTTGACTGTTTCCTTTGCTGTGCAGAAGCTTTTGATCTTGATGAAGTCCCAAAAGTTCATTTTTGCTTTTGTTTCCTTTGCCTTTGGAGACATATCTTGAAAGAAGTTGCTGTGGCTGATATCAAAGAGGTTACTGCCTATGTTCTCCTCTAGGATTCTGATGGATTCCTGTCTCACGTTGAGGTCTTTTTTTTTTCCCCATTTTATTTATTTTTTCAGCGTAATAGTATTCATTGTTTTTGCACAACGTTGAGGTCTTTTATCCATTTCGTGTTTATCTTTGTGTACGGTGTAAGAGAATGGTCGAGTTTCATTCTTCTACATATAGCTGTCCAGTTTTCCCAGCACCATTTATTGAAGAGACTGTCTTTTTTCCATTGTATATTTTTTCCTGTTTTGTCGAAGATTATTTGACCATAGAGTTGAGGGTCCATATCTGGGCTCTCTATTCTGTTCCACGGGTCTATGTGTCTGTTTTTATGCCAGTACCACGCTGTCTTGGTGATCACAGCTTTGTAGTAAAGCTTGAAATCAGGTAACGTTCAAGTAAAGCTTGAAATCAGGTTAATTGTTTTTCAACATTTCCTTAGCAATTTGGGGTCTCTTCTGATTCCATACAAATTTTAGGATTATTTGCTCCAGATCTTTGAAAAATACCGGTGGAATTTTGATCGGAATGGCATTAAAAGTATAGATTGCTCTAGGCAGTAGAGACATTTTAACAATGTTTATTCTTCTGATCCAAGAGCATGGAACGGTCTTCCATCTTTTTTTGTCTTCTTCAATTTCTTTCATGAGTGTTCTATAGTTCCTCGAGTACAGATCCTTTACCTCTTTGGTTAGGTTTATTCCCAGGTATCTTATGGTTCTTGGTGCTATAGTAAATGGAATCGATTCTCTAATTTGCCTTTCTGTATTTTCATTGTTAGTGTATAAGAAAGCCACTGGTTTCTGTACATTGACTTTGTATCCTGCCACATTACTGAATTGCTGTATGAGTTCTAGTAGTTTGGGGGTGGAGTCTTTGGGGTTTTCCATATAAAGAATCATGTCATCTGCGAAGAGAGAATTTGACTTCTTCATTGCCAATTTGGATACCTTTTATTTCTCTTTGTTGTCTGATTGCCGTTGCTAGGACTTCTAATACTATGTTGAACAAGAGTGGTGAGAGTGGGCATCCTTGTCGTGTTCCTGATCTCAACGGGAAGGCTGCAAGCTTTTTCCCATTGAGGATGATATTTGCTGTGGGTCTTTCATAGATAGATTTTATGAAGTTCAGGAATGTTCCCTCTATCCCTATACTTTGAAGCGTTTTAATCAGGAACGGATGCTGCATTTTATCAAATGCTTTTTCTGCATCAATTGAGAGGACCATGTGGTTCTTCTCTCTTCTCTTATTGATTTGTTCTATCACATTGATTGATTTGTGAATGTTGAGCCATCCTTGCAACCCAGGGATGAATCCCACCTGGTCATGATGGATAATCTTTTTAATGTGCTGCTGGATCCTGTTTGCTAGGATCTTGTTGAGAATCTTAGCATCCATATTCATCAGTGATATCGGTCTGAAATTCTCCTTTTTGGTAGGGTCTTTGCCTGGTTTGGGGATCAGGGTAATGCTGGCTTCATAAAAAGAGTCTGGAGTTTTCCTTCTGCTTCAATTTTTTGAAACAGCTTCAGGAGAATTGGTGTTATTTCTTCTTTGAAAGTTTGGTAGAATTCCCCAGGGAATCCGTCAGGCCCTGGGCTCTTGTTTTTTGGGAGGTTTTTGATCACTGCTTCAATCTCGTTACTAGATACCGGTCTATTCAGGTTGTCAACTTCTTCCTGGTTCAATTTTGGGCATTTATAGTTTTCCAGGAATGCATCCATTTCATCTAGGTTGCTTAGCTTATTGGCATATAACTGTTGGTAATAATTTCTGATGATTGTTTCTATTTCCTTGGTGTTAGTTGTGATCTCTCCCTTTTCATTCATAATTTTATTAATTTGGGCTTTCTCTCTTTTCTTTTGGATTAGTGTGGCCAATGGTTTATCGATCTTATTGATTCTTTCAAAAAACCAGCCTCTAGTTTTATTGATACGTTCTACTGTATCTCTGGCGTCTACCTCATTGATCTCTGCTCTAATCTTGATTATTTCCCTTCTTGCATGTGGAGTTGATTTGATTTGTTGTTGATTCTCCAGTTCTTTAAGGTGTAGAGACAGCTGGTGTATTCTGGATTTTTCAATTTTTTTGAGGGAGGCTTGGATGGCTATGTATTTCCCCTTTAGAACCGCCTTTGCTGTATCCCATAGGTTTTGGACCGAAGTGTCTTCATTCTCATTGGTTTCCATGAATTGTTTAAGTTCTTCTTTGATCTCCTGGTTGATCCAAGCATTCTTAAGCAAGGTGGTCTTTAGCTTCCAGGTGTTTGAGTTCCTTCCGAACTTTTCCTTGTGATTGAGTTCCAGTTTCAAAGCATTATGATCTGAGAATATGCAGGGAATAATGTCAGTCTTTTGGTATCAGTTGAGTCCTGCTTTGTGACCCAGTATGTGGTCTATTCTGGAGAAGGTTCCATGTGCATTTGAGAAGAATGAGTATTCTGTTGTTTTAGGGTGGAATGTTCTGTATATGTCTATGAGGTCCATCTGGTCCAATGTTTCATTCAATGCTCTTATTTCTTTATTAATTTTCTGCTTCGATGATCTGTCTATTACTGAGAGAGGCGTATTAAGATCTCCTACTATCAGTGTATTCATATCAATATGACTCTTTATCTTGATTAATAGTTTCCTTATGTAATTGGCTGCTCCCGTATTGGGGGCGTAGATATTTACAATTGTTAGATCATCTTGGTGATAGTCCCTTTAAGAATTATGTAGTGTCCTTCTGTATCTCTGACTACAGTCTTTAGTTTAAAATCTAATTTATCTGATATGAGAATCGCTACCCCGGCCTTCTTCTGAGGCCCATTGGCATGAAAGATGCTTCTCCATCCCTTCACTGTCAGTCTGTGTGTGTCCTTAGGTTCAAAATGGGTCTCTTGTAGACAACATATGGATGGGTCCTGTCATTTTATCCAATCTGCAACTCTGTGTCATTCTATGGGCGCGTTTAGGCCGTTCACATTGAGAGTGATTATTGATAGATAGGTGTGATTGACATCGTGTTACCTTTTAAGTCTTTCTGTCTGTAGATTGTCTCTATATTTCTGTTCAATGATATTCTTAGGATTTTTTCTCTTTTATAGAAGCCCCCTTAATATTTCCTGCAGTGTCGGCTTGGTGGTTGCATAGTCTTTTAAGCCTTGCCAGTCTTGGAAACTCTTTATCTCTCCATCCATTTTGAATGTCAGTCTTGCTGGATAAAGTATTCTTGTCTGCATGTTCTTCTAATTTAGTGCCCTGAATATATTTTGCCAGCCCTTCCTGGCTTTCCAGGTCTCTGTGGACAGGTCTACGTTATTCTAATGGGCTTTCCTCTGTATGTAAGGAGCTTCTTTGTTCTAGCTGCTTTCAAGAGGGTCTGCCTACAATTATAATTCTTCATTCTAACTATCAGGTGAAAGCGAGGACTTTCAAGAATCTAAAATCTTGGGGGGAAACCGTTCTGTCTCTAGTACATGAACGCTGTTTCCATTCATGAGATTGGGAAAATTTTCATAGACAACTTGTTCCACTATATCTTCTAGACTTCTTTCTTTCTCCTCCCCTTCAGGGATTCCAATAATTCTGACGTTGGAATGTTTCATGGCATCATTTATTTCCCTGATTCTGTTTTCGTGGCTTCTGAGTTGTTTGTTCCAGGCTTCCTCCTGATCCTTTCTCTCTATCTGTTTGTCCTCCAGATCACTAATTCTATCTTCTGTCTCAGTTACCCTAGCTTTTAGAGAATTTAGATTAGATTGGAACTCATTGAGAGCATTTTGAACATCACCCCTGGTGGCTTTCAGTTCTGCCCTAATCAATTCTGTTTGGTCATCCATGGCTTTCTTCAACCTAGCTATTGCCTGGATAATTGTTAGCTTGAATTCCTTTTCCCACATATTGTCTATGTCGATAGCCATTAGCTCTGTTGCAGAAGGTCCATCCTCTGTATTTTTCTTCTGTTGGGCATTCCTCCTTCTAGTCATTTTTGTAAGAGACGACTGAATGGATGTAGCTGGATGTATCGACTGTGGTGCAGTCAAGGTGCACCCTGGAATGCTTCTGTGTAACCAGGATTCCCCACCCAAATGAGAGAAAAAAGAAAAGAAAAAAAAGAGAGAGAGAGAGAGAGGGAAAAAAGGGAAGATAAAAGAGAAGGCTCAGCCCAAATGGGCCCCAAGGTAAGATTTATGAAGTATACAAACAAAAACAGACAAACAAAAAGACTGATAAAAGTATATGACAAGAGAAAAAAAAAATATATATATATAAAAGCAAAAAAAGGAAGAACCTCGTCAAAAAGAACCCCAATTATAAGATTTATATACTATCAGGACAAACACAAATACACAGAAACACTGGCGGAAGGAAAGATGGGAAAGTGGTTATAAATTCTCAGTGTGGGCAAGGAAGGTTATTTTGATTCTTCCTGGATGTATCTTGATGTCTTTGTTAAAGGACTCAACTTTCCTAAGATAAAGGAGGATTAAAAATTGGTTTACCTATAGGGGTAGCATTGGTTGGGGAAAGGGGATTACCTTGAAGTTTAACTCTATATGTACATTAGAAAATAAAAATTAAAAAAAAAATAAACTAGACTAAACTAAACTAAATTTTTTTAAAAAAATAGAAAAGCAAAAGAAAAATATGAATGTATGTATCAAAAAGTTCAGGTTAGAAGGTTATTAAGGAATTTGATGTACTGGACATCTCACTGTGATGGTAAATAGGTTAAAAAATTATCTATATGTATAAAAAAAAGAACCAGAATAGTGGTAACGAGTTAAAAATTTATGAAGTAGTGGTGGTTGTTCTCTTGTCTTTTTTTTTTTTTTTCCTTCCTTCCTGGTTGGTTTTCTGGGGGAGGGGCCTGCCACGTGGGTTTTCAGTCAATGATGTTCCCTGAGTTAGGTCCTCCCGCCCCCTCAAGGGGGTGGGCTCTGAGGAAACTTTTTTTCAGGCTTTTGTTCTCTGGAGGTTTTTATGTTTGTTCATCTGTTTTCTCTCACCTTGACAGCTTTTGATGGTTTTTGGAGGTTTAGAGGACAGCAAACTGCACCCCGACCTCCCTCTCGGAGAGAAGCCTCAGAATGCTCTGCAGAGCTGCTGGCAGAGTAGGTTCCGAGTCACAGTCCCTGGGGATGCAGGATCTCCTCCTTGTACCCAAAACCATGGCAGCGGCGGCTGTCTGGGCAGCTCCAGACCGCCAAAGAGTTTCCAAGCAGCAATTGCACACTGAGATTTTCCTGCTGGCCGGGGCTGGGAGTGCCCAGTTTTTCTAGGTCCGAGAGCTCCCGGTTAGCGCCTGTGAGCACCTCTCCCAGGGGAGGGTGTGGAGCGCGCACGTCTCAGGCTCTGATCCCTCGGCGGGAGTCTAAGAGTGCCAGGCTAATGCCTGCCCGCACCTCTCTCAGGCAGGGTTGTGGGGCACGCGCGTCTCAGCAATGACATCTGGCGAGGCTTCCAGCCCCTCACGGGAACCGGACCCCACGCGTTCTTGGGCGCGCTGGTGGCTTGGGTGCGCTGGCGGCTCAGGGACCAAGACCTGGTTTCTCCGCCGCACTCTCTCTGGCTCAGCGCCAGGGGAGGCTGTTCTGCGTCCGGGGACTTACGCCCCTGTCCCTAACCGCCCCGATTCCCACAATTTCCCCCCGCGATCCTTTGCTCTTTTTTGAGTGCTTTCAACCAGACTCCAAGCTAATGCTGGTCCCCAGATGCAGGGCACTCTCGTATTGGGGTATTACTTTCCAATCGGTTGCCTCTGGTGGCTCCCTGCCCCTATTGTTTATCTTCCAATATCAGTCCGACGTTCCCACTCCGCTTTACCTGCTCACTGGCGTCTTCTGCTCCTGTAGAGATCCAGACGTGTATAATTCTGATCTCAGGCTGATTTCATGGGTGATCGGAGTTCTTTGGTAGGTCATCAGCTCACTTTAGGGTACAGGTTGAAATGGCGCCTCCTCCTACTTCCCCGCCATCTTGACTCCCTCCTATTTCTGTATTTTTAAGTGAGACAGCATCTGGTGTTTTTACCAAGCCACGCTGTCCTTCAATGGCAGTAATTATATTTAAGATGATGTTTTTTGATTCTGCATCTGGTATGTTTTAGAGAGTATTTCTACATGGGATAATGTTTTGGCAAATGGCTTATGTGTCTGAAATAATACAGTTGTTATTCATATTCTTTAGTTTTATAATTTTGAGATACTGGTGATGGAGGTCACAAGTTTTAACAATGTAATTCCCGAATGAGGAGCTTTGAAAAACATGACTACTGTCATTCTAAACAGAAATACATTCAATTATAGATTATTCCCAATTGCCATAATTGCATTGTTCAGGCCATATTCTCGGAATTATCCTTGGTAGTTTTAGCTGTGACATCCATATCTGTCAAAGAGTCCACTTGCAAATTATGTCCAGAGTCAACCAATCTCACCACCTCCACTGCTACCATTCTGATTCAAGTCACTACCATCTCTCACCTCCTAATGCTATAGTTTCCTCACAGGTATCTGTTCTTGCCTCCTGCAATCTGCCATCAAGATAGCAGACTTCACTCCCATTGAAGTCAGATTATGTACCTCTTCTGCTCAAAACTCCGCAATGCCCCCCCTCTTCACTCAAATAAGTAGGGTCCTAACAGCAGCCTTCCTGCTCTCCACAATCTGTCCCTTATGACCTCTCTCTCACTTCATCTACTATTCTAGTCCTTGCTCACTTCACTAGAAACACTATGGTTTCAATGCTTTTCCTCAGATATGCCTGGCTTGCTCAACCCTGTTCCCTCTGCTTAGATTGCACTTGCCCCAGGTACTGTTGTGGCTAATTCCTTTACTTCCTTCAAGTCACTGTTTTTCTTGTCACCTTCTTTCAAGCCCTGTGCTAATGGCTGTTTAAGAAATTGCAGCCTGGGGGTGCCTCGGTGCCACAGTCAGTTAAGTGTCTGACTCTTGGTTTCAGCTCAGATTGTGATCCCAGTGTCATGAGATCGAAACCTGCCTTGGGCTCCATGCTCAGCAGAGTCTGCTTGAGAGTCTCCCTTTCCCTCTGCCCCTCCTTCCTGTGCTCTCTCTCTCTAAAATAAATGAATCTTTAATTAAAAAAATAAAGAAACCGCAATCTGCCCCCATAACCCTCCAAATAGATTCTCTCTTATTTCTGCAAACCACTTATCACCTTCTCACATATAAGAAAATTTACTGTTTTTCATTGTCTGCCTTGCTCTGGTAGAAAGTAAGCTTCATGTGACTTTGTCTGCTTAGTCCACAAATGTACCTTAAGGGCTTAGAATGAAGTCTGTACTATAGTTAGGGGCTCAAACTTTGTTGAATGAGGAGCTTTCAAGAATAGATACCCTGGAGGAAGAGAAAAATTGAGAAATAATCTTTGTAGAAGCAAGAAATGAAGACGTGATGTCAAAGTTTGTCTTGTATGAAAGAAGTGGAATGTCTACATTTGAAACTTACAGAAAATTCTAACATAAGCCAGTAAATAGTAAGAGAATGAATCATTGGAGGTGGGTGGGAGGATGGGTGGCTGGGTGAAATAAACTTCTTAGCCCAGCAGGAGACAAATTACTGTGAGCTTTATATATGTCAACCCATGAAAGGTGCTTTTACACATTATCAAATTAAATCCAGAAAAGATTGTTTTGAGAATTATTTCCCCGTTCTCATATATACCAGGCTTACTCTAATATGAACTTTTGTGGGGAGCCTGGGTGGCTCAGTGGGTTAAGCCTCTGCCTTCAGTTCAGGTCATGATCTCAGGGTCCTGGGATTAAGCCCCACATTGGGCTCACTGCTCAGCAGGGAGCCTGCTTCCCCCTCTCTCTCTGCCTACCTCTTTGCCTACTTGTGATCTCTCTCTCTGTCAAATAAATAAATAAAATCTTTAAAATATATATATATATAGAACCTTTGCTCTAGCTGCTTCCTCTGCCTGAATACACTAACCTTCACACTTTGCAGGCAGTTTGATGAAAAAGATGGTCATGTTTGAGAATATGCAGGGAGTAATTTCAATCTTTTGGTATCAGATGAGCCCTGCTTTGTGACCCAGTATGTGGTCTGTTCTGGAGAAGATTCCATTTGTACTCGAGAAGAATGAGTATTCTGTTGTTTTAGGATGGAATGTTCTGTATATATCTATGAGGTCCATCTGGTCTAATGTGTAACTCAATGCTCTTGTTTCTTTATTGATTTTCTGCTTGGATGATCTGTCTATTACTGAGAGTGGCATGTTAAGATCCCCTACTATTAATGTATTCATATCAATATGATGTTTTATCTTGATTAACAGTTGTCTGATGTAGTACACTGCTCCCATATTGGAGTTGTTAGATATGGAGCTCCCATATTACAGTTGTTAGTTGTTAGATATTCCTGGTGGATAGAGCCTTTAAGAATGATGTAGTGTCCTTCTGTATCTCTGACTACAGTCTTTAATTTAAAATCTAATTTATCTGATATGAGAATCACTATGCCAGCCTTCTTTTGAGGCCCATTGGCATGAAAGATACTTCTCCATCCCTTCACTTTCAGTCTGGATGTATCCTTAGATTCAAAATGGGTTTCTTGTAGACGACATATGGATGGGTCCTGTCATTTTATCCAATCTGCAACCATGTGCTGTTTTCTGGGCACATTTAGGCCATTCATGTTGAGAGTGATTATTGAGAGATACATTTTTATTGACATTGTGTTACCTGTGAAGTCTTTGTTTCTATAGATGTCTCCATAAATTTCTGTTCAATGATATTTTGGGGTTTTTTTCCTCTTTTATAGAACCCCCTTAATATTTCTTATAGTGGCAGCTTGGTGGTCACATATTCTTTTAAACCTTGCCGGTCTAGGAAACTCTTTATCTCTCCATCATTTTGAATGTCAGTCTTTCTGGATAAAGTATTCTTGGCTGCATGTTGTTTTCATTTAGTGCCCTGAATACATCTTGCCAGCCCTTTCTGGCTTGCCAGGTTTCTGTGGACAGGTCTGACGTTATTCTGATGGGCCTTCCACTGTACAGAAGGAATCTCTTCCCCCAGCTGCTTTCAAGAGCTCCTGTCTAAAATTATGATTCATCATTTTCACAATCAGGTGTCTCAAGGTCTTTCTAGATTCTATGATCTTGGGGGGAGGCCTTTCTGCCTCTAAGGCATGAACACTGGTTCCATTCACCAGGTTGGGAAAATTTTCAGGGAGAATTTGTTCCACTATATCTTCTAGTCTTCTTTCTTTCTCCTCCCCCTCAGGGATTCCAATAATTCTGATGTTGGAACATTTCATGGTGTCATTTCCCTAATTCTGTTTTCATGGCTTTTAAGCTGTTTGTTCCAGGCCTCCTCCTGATCCTTTTTCTCTGTCAGTTTGTCCTCTAGATCACTAATTCTATCTTCTGCCTCAGTTACCCTAGCTGTTAGAGAATTATTATCATACAATGGAGCAGGCTAGTTTCATTTTACATTCATATCCACATCCCACAAATGAATGATCACATTGCTTAGAAATCCTACTGTATTTTTTTTTGTGAGCTCATCTTCCCTCTTTTTCTAGACAGCTATTTTATACTGACCTTTCTTTTTCTTTAATTCTCCTGCTCTACTTTTCTTTGTGCCTCTCCCTCCCAGCTTACTTCAAGATTTGAAAAATTCAGAATCACATGAAAAGATGCTCAACACTACCAATCAGCAGGGGAATACAAATCAAAATCACAATTACATATCACCTTACAGGAGCACCTGGGTGTCTCAGTCACAGTTAAGCATCTGCTTTTGGCTCAGGTCATGACCCCAAAGTCCTGGGATGGAGCCCTGCATCAGGTTCCCTGTTCAGCGGGGAGTCAGCTTCTCTCTCTCTCTCACAGCACCCCCCACCCTGCTCATGCTCTCTCTCTCTCTTTTCCTCTCATTCTCTCTATATCTGTATCTATATCTATCTCAAATACGTAAATAAACTTAAAGAGAGATATCACCTTATACCTGTCAGAATGGCTAAAATAAGAGACAAGAAATAACAAGCGTTGGCAAGGATGTGGAGAAAAAGGACCCTTGTGCACTGTTGGTAGGAATGTAAATTAGTACAGAAACTGTGAAAAACAGTATGGAGGTTCCTCAAAAAAAATTAAAAATAGAAATACCATATAAATTAATAATTCTACTACTGGGTATTTACCCAAAGAAAATGAAAACACTAATATGAAAAGATATATGCACCCCTATGTTTATTGTAACCTTCTTCATAAAATCCAAGATGTGGAAGCAACTCAAGGGTCTACCAACAGACAAATGGATGAGGACGATGTGGTACGTATACACATTGAAATATTATGCAGCCATAAAAAGGATGAGATTGTGCCTTTACAACAACAGATGGACTTTGAGGGTATTTTGCTAAGTGAAATAAATCAGACTGAGAAACACAAGTCTTATATTGCTTCACTCATATGTGGAATATTAAAAAAAGGAATAAACAAACAAAAATTAAAAAATTAAAAATTGAACTTTTTATTTTTACCATGGTCAACCAGTTATGCCTTGCATCCGTCTACTCTTTCCCTCTTGACATAACTGAGGATGTGTGCCTTCTGTCTTTATCTGCCAAATGTGATTTTGATTCTTGCCAACTACAAAGGACTACACCCTTTCATTGTCTCATTTCCCTATTCTACATTAATCTCTCCCTTTCTACTGGTTTCTTCTTAAGTGCCTTCAAACATTCTCTTTTATTTCCCATTCTTCAAAACATCCCTGAAAAATGCTCACTTGGCTCTGTATTATCCTCTAAGAACCTATTTCTCTGCCCTTCCTCCCACTAAACTTCTTAAGAGTTTTGTCTCCAGGTAATACTTCGACTTTTCTCATTCACATTTCACCAACTTTATTTTTGTTTCTTTTTTCCCTACCACTGGGAAACTGCTCCTCTCATGGTTACCAGTGACAGTCATCATGTTGAACATAATGGACACTTCTGCCCTTATCTTATTGAACTTCTCAGCAAAGTTTACCTACAAAAGTCCACTCATTGCTTTAAGAAACATTTCCCCCTCTTGCATAATCTAGTCATATCTGATTCGATTTTCCTTGGATCCTTTCCACATTTACCATTTTCATGCACACCTGCCTGCAACTGGCAGCTATCCTCAAAGCATTACTGATTGCGTGTGAAATAGCCCTAACACAGAGCAATCCAGAAATGAGAGAGAATTATGAACTCACTCTGAGATCATCTATCAACTATTTGCTGGCTAGGTGGCAGACAAATACTCCAGCTCCTTTCATTCTCAAAAACGATAACTCCGAGACTTAATTCATACACTGGCTGCCAGAGTTTCCCACGGGATTATGGCTGCCAGAGTTTCCCACGGGATTATGGCTGCCAGAGTTTCCCATGGGATTATGCTTTAGTCAGTCAGTAGTAACTAACTGTATAACTCACCTACTTCTGGCTTTCTCTCTTTTTTTTTTTTATAACTTCAAGTTTTTATTTAAATTCCAGTTAGTTAACATATATTTTAAAAATTGGTTTCGTTGTAGAATTTGGTGACTCATCACTTACATATAACACTCAGTGCTCATCGCAAGTGTCCTTAGTAACATCATCCATTTAGCCCACCGCCCCCAACTCCCCTCCATCAACCCTGTTTGTTCTCTATAGTTGAGGATCTCTTATGGTTTCCTTCCCTCTCTCTCATCTTTTTTTCTCCATTACTCTATGTTCATCTGTTTTGTTTCTAATTTCCACATGTGAGTGAAACCGTATGTTATTTGTCTTTTTCTGACTGACTGATTTTGTTTACCATAGTACACCCTGGCTCCATCCACATCATTGCAAATGAAAGATTTTATTATTTTTGATGGTTGAGAAATATTCCATGGTATATATACTTCAACTTCTTTATCCATTCATCAGTTGATGGGCACTTGGGTTCTTTCCATAATTTGGTTATTGTTGATAATGTTGCTATAAACACTGGGGGGGCATGTGCCCCTTCAAATCAGTATTTTTTTATCCTGTGGGTAAATACCTAGTAGTGCAATTTTATTGGGTCATAAAATATTTCTATTTTTAACTTTTTGAGGAACCTTCTGAGGTGGCTGCACCAGTTTGCATTCCCACCAACACTGCAAGAGGGTTCCCCTTTCTCTGCATCCTTGCCAATATCTGTTGTTTCCTGAGTTGTTAATTTTAGCCATTTTGACTGTGTGAGGTGGTATCTCACTGTCTGTGCTTTTTTTTAAAAGATTTCATTTATTTATTTGACAGAGAGAGAGAGCGAGCACACAAGAGAGCACAATCAGGAGGAGCTGCAGAGGGAGAGGGAGAAGCAGACTCCCTGTTCATCAGACAGCCTGATGTGAGGCTCAGTCCCAGGACCCTGAGATCATGACCTGAACCAAAGGCAGACACTTAACCAACTGAGCCACCCAGGTGCCCCTTCATTGTGGTTTTAATTTGTATTTCCCTGATGCCGAGTAATGTGGAGCATTTTTCACATGTCTGTTGGCCATTTGTAGGTCTTCTTTGGAGAAATGTCTGTTCGTGTCTTCTGCCCATTTCTTGACTGGAATATTTGTTTTTTGGATGTTGATGTTTCACAAGATCTTCATAAATTTTTGATACACGCTCTTTCTCTCTTAAGACATTTGCAAGTATCTTCTCCCATTCTGTAGGCTGCCTTCTAGTTTGTTGACTATTTCTTTTGGTGTGCAAAAGCTTTTCATCTTGATGAAGTCCTAATTGTTCATTTTTGCTTTTATTTCTCTTGCCTTTGGAGATGTGTCTAGCAAGAAGTTGCAACAGCCAAGGTCAAAGAAGGTGCTGCCTGTGTTCTCCCCTAGGATTTTGATGGATTCCTGTCTCACATTGAGGTCTTTCATCCATTTTGAGCTATTTTTGTTTGTGGTATAAGAAAGTGGTCCAGTTTCATTCTTCTGAATGTGGCTGCCCAATTTTCCCAATACCATTTGTTGAGGAGATCCTCTTTTTTCCTTTGGATATTCTTTCCTGCTTTGTCAAAGTTTGGTTGACCACAGAGTTGAGTGTCCATTTCTGGGCTTTCTCTTCTGTTCCATTGATCTATGTGTCTGTTTTTGTGCCAGTACCATACTGTCTTGATGATTTCAGCTTTGTAATATATATTGAAGTATGGAATTGTGATGCATCCAGCTTTGCTTTCCTTTTTCAACATTACTTTGGCTATTCAGAGTCTTTTCTGGTTCCACACAAATTTTAGGACTGTTTATTCCAGCTCTATGAAAAATGTTGATGGTATTATGATAGGCATTGCATTGAATGTGTATATTGTTTTGGGTAGCATGACATTTTCTCAATATTTGTCCTTCCAAAGACAATTAAGATGAAATGTTCTGAATATATCTGTTAAGTCCACCTAGTCCAGTGTGTCATTCATAGCCCTTGTTTCCTTTTTGATCTTCTGCTTAGATGTTCTATCCATAGCTATGTGTGGGTGTTAAAAGTTCCCTAACATTATTGTGTTATTATCAATGTGTTTAATTTTGTTATTAATTGGTTTATATATTTGGCTGCTCCCAAGTTAGGGGCATAAATATTTATAATTGATTTTCTTGTTGGATAGAATCTTTTATTATGATATAATGTCCTTCATCACCACTTATTACAGTCTTTGGTTTAAAATCTAATTTTTCTGATATAAGGTTTGCTACCCCAGCTTCCTTTTGACGTCCATTAGCATGAAAACTTTTCTACCCCCTCACTTTCAATCTGGAGGTGACTTTGGGTCTAAAATTAGTCTTCTTGTAGACAGCATCTTGATGGGTCTGTTTGTTTTTATACAATCTGATGTCCTATGTCTTTTGATTGGAGCATTTAGTCCATTTACATTCAGAGTAATTATTGAAAGATATGAATTTAATACCATTGTATTACCTGTAAAGTCACTGTTTCTGTAGATTATCTCTGTTCTTTTGTGGTCGTTGTTACTTTTGCACTTTCTCTTCACTCAAAGGATCCCTTTTAATATTTCTAGCAGGCCTGGTTTAGTGTTTACAAATTCCTTTAGTTTTTGTTTGTCCTGGTAGCTTTATTTCTCCTTCTATTCTGAATGACAGCCTTTTTGGATAAAGATTCTTGGCTGCATATCTTTCCATTTTAACATTGAATACATCATGCCAGTCCTTTCTGGCCTGCCAGGTCTCTGTGGACACATCTGCTGCTAACCTTACCTTCCTACCCCTGTAGGTTAAATACCTGTTGTCCTGAGCTGCTTTCAAGATTTTTTTCTTTATCTCTGAAATTTACAAGCTTCACTATTATATGAAGAGGTGTTGACCCATTTTTATTGATTTTGAGGGGGTTTCTCTGTGCCTCCTGGACTTGAATGCATCTTTTCTTCCCCAGGTTAGGGAAGTTCTCATCTATAATTTGTTCAGATAAACCTTCTGCCTTTCTCTCTCCCTCTTCATCTTCTCAGAGTTTTACTACCCAGTTACTGTCTTGTTTTATGGAATTGTTGATTTCTCCAAGTCTCCCTTCATAATCCAATAGTTGGCTTTCTCTCTTCTTTTCAGCTTTATTTCCCATCATTTTGTTTTCTACACCACAGACTCTTCTGCTTCATTTATCCTCGGTATTAGAGCATCCATTTTTGACTGTATCTCAGTAAAAGCAATTTTAATTTTGGCTTAATTAGAATTTAGCCCTCTGATTTCTACAGTAAGGGATTCGCTGGTGTCTTCTATGCTTTTTTCAAGCCCAGCCAATATCTTTATAATTGTTTTAAATTCTACTTCAGACATCTTACTTATATCGATATTGATTAAATCCCTGGTGGTGAGTACTACCTCTTATTTTTTCTTTTGTGGTGAATTTCTCCATCTTGTCATTAAGTCCAGAAAACAATAGAAGAAAGAGAGAAAAGACAACAATACCACAACAAAAACAGAAAAAAAAAAAAAAAAAAAAAAAAAAAAAAAACCAAGCCAGGAAAAAAACCAATGAAACAAAATAAAAACAAAATCAAAGCAGAACAAAACAAAATACTAGATCCTGGGTGTATTTTGACCTGCTCGTTAAAAGAAGCTAGATCCCAAAATAGTAAAGAAAGAAAAACTTGTGTATATATATAAAGTAAAATAAAATAAAATGAGCGGATACCAAAAATTAAAAAAATATATAACATATAATTGTATATATACATACAAAAAATTTTTAAAGAATAAAAAACTGGGTGTGGTACATAAACAATGAATTCTGGAACACTGAAAAGAAATTTTTTAAAAATTATAAATAAATAAATAAATAAAATAGGGGGGAAAAAAAGAACAAGACATTTAGGTGTGTGGCTTTCAATGGGAAACCCTGTAATTGAAAGGACACTCAGTTTCTCTTAAATGTCTGGCAAAATATTTTAATTTTTAGCACAGTGAATAAACATAATCCACTGTAAGAATATATCACACTATATGTTAACTAATTGAAATTAAAATAAAAACTTGAAAAAATAATATCAGAAAAAAAATAAACTGAAATATTAAAGAATGAAAAAAAGAAACCCTACAAATGCTATATACATTTTTTCCCCAAGAGCTGAAGTTTTGCACTCCTCTACGATCAATAAACTTGGTCTTAGCCAGTTGTTCCTTGGTCTTCTGGGGGAGGGGCCTGTTGCACTGATTCTCAGGTGCCTTTGCACCTGTGGAAATGTGCCTCCCTTGCCAGGGGATGGGCTCAGTGTAAGCAGCTCCACATTGCACTATGTGGCATGTTTTGCTCCCTGAAGGCTTTCAGCATGAATACAGGGGATGAATATGGCAGCCCCCACTCTCTACCTCCAAAGCTGAAGTGTGCACCCCCTACTCTCAATGAGCCCTCACAGAAGAGCAGTCAATTATTTTTGTCTCCCTGGTTTCTGTCCAAACTCTGTTCACCCAGCCTGTGACCGAGCATTTTTATCTCAGGCACATGACTGAGATTCAAGTCTCCAGATTTTATAGACTCCTATGGCACAGACCCATGCTGTTCCTCCTGGGGGAGGGAGGATGGTCTCACAGTGCTTCTGGCTTTTGCTGGGCTCCTGCCAGGAGAGTAGTCACATGACTGTGCAGCAGTTCACAGTTTATGGCAACACCAGGCAGAAAGCCAGAGCCAAGACTCACTGTTTTCAGCCAGCTTCCCCTCTCCAACACCTGGGAACTCTGCCACATTCAGGCATCCCTGTTCTTCTTGTGATCCTAGGGATCCTGAGACCACTATCCCACTTGGGATACTGCCCTGCTTTGCCACCTAAGCACCTTTAAGCTAGGGATGTCCCCCACTATAGCAGACTTCTGAAAGTTCTGATTTTGCATTCCATAGCTTATTATACATTGCAGTAGCCTCCTTAAGCTGGCTCCCTCCCCTCACTGTATCTTCTGCTATATAGTCCTGGATTCAAGTCCATACCTCCTACCTTCCAAAAAAGTGATCGCTTTTCTATTTGTAGACTTGCAGCATTTGTTTTCTCAGATCTCTGATTGATTTCACGGTGTTCAGAATAATTTAATAACTATCTAGCTGAATTCCAGAGACCAAAGAACAAAAGGTCCCTACTCCTCTGCCATCTTAACTGCTCCCACTGAGCATTTTTTTTAAAAATTTCAGCTTGACTAGCTTTTAGTTCTTTTATCTCTGCAGTAAGGGATTCTCTAGTATCTTCTACACTTTCTCAAGCCTAGCTGGTATCCTTATGATTATTTTAATTCTGGTTCAGGCATATTACTTATATTGTTTTGATCAGATCCCTGGCCATGACCTCTTCCTGATCTTTGTTTTGCGGTGAATTCCTCCATCTTGTCTTTTTCTCTTGGTCACTGTTCTTTTGCATGCCAGGAAAGCCTGTTATATTTTCTGCTCCTGAGAGCAATGGCTATATTAAGAAGAGGTCCAATACTGTCCAGGGCCTGGTGCTGCAGAAAGTGTTTCGAGTGTGCACTCTGCTATTGTGTTTTGCCTGCTTGTTCCCTCAGGTCAGTTCTCCACAGAGTTTTTCCCTGTCTGCAGTGGGGAGTGTTTGGACATTGTCCACTGTGTGGCAAGTTTTAGCTAGGTGTGTTTTGCTCTACTTGATAAAACAGGCTAGATCCTATTTCCCCTAGAGCTGAAGATTTGCAGCACTCCATGATCAGTAGACTTGGTGCATGCAAAGGGTTTGTGCTGGTCTTCTGCGGGAGGGGCCTGCTTCATTGGTTCTCAGGCTGACCTGCCCTAGTAAAGATGCACCTGCAGGGCATGGAGGGGCCAGGCTTGATGTAGTTGGCTCCAATCCCCACTGTGTTGCTCACTGAAGTCAGTCTGCTGATGGGCAGGGTGAAAAATGGCATTGGCCTGCTCTCTAGTCCCTGGAGAGGGAAGTTCGTGCTTGATAGTGTTCAGGAAACCCTCACAGAAGAGTGAATAATCTCCCCTCTTACATCCCAGGCTTCCATCAGAATCTTGCTTTCACCCTGTCTGTGTCCAAGATGTCTTCCTACCTGGTGGCACAGTGCTCCTGTGTTTTATCTCAGGCAAACAGCTGCGTTTCAAAATTTCAAATTTTAGGGATCCGGTGTGATTGGACCTGTGATGATCCCCTGGGGGTGGGTTTTGCTGCACTGTGGCTGATGCCGATTTGTCTCAGAAAAGTGGTTGCACTACTGTACAGGGGCTCAGAATTTATGGTACCTTCAGCAGTTGCTTTCGTTGCTATGCTAATTAACAGGGCTGCTCAACAGTGCCCACCATCTCTTTTGTCCCCTGAGAGGCAGTGTCACCTCTCCCAAATGCACCCCAAGAAGGGGAACAGTCTCTCCTCTGCCATCCAGAGGATCCTAAAACCGCTTGTCTGCTCCCAAGCCTCTGCCCTCCTTCCCCACAGGAGCACCACAAAGCCTGACAGGCATGATCCCCTCAATGGCATGGACCTCCAAAACTTCCAACTTTGCGCTCCACTGCTTTTAAAAACATGATAATTAGCCCCTCTCCTTTTCCCTGCCAATGGTTTTGGAGAAGTATTTTTCATGTGCGATCCCTGTGCACTGCTTTCTCTTTTTCTCCACCGCCCACCTCTGCCCATGCTCAGCTCCCCTCCCTTTAGAGCACCTACAAATCTTTTCTCCCCCAAAATCAACTCCCTGCAGCTCCTCCCTTCCACAATGTGGCTATTTTTTTCCCTCTAGATGTTAGGTTTGTTCTCTCAGTCCTCAGATGGAGTTCTTGGGTGTTCAGAATGATTTGATACATATCTAGCTGTGTTTAAAGGATGAGACAAGCATAGGATCTCTGTACTATGCCACCATTTTAACTCCTCCTAGCTCTTTTTTACTTTCTTACTTCCCTAACTATCCCATTTCCAAATAGATTTAGGAGGGAGGAGAATGCCTCTCAATTCAATTATTATACTCAAATTCTTTCCCAAGGTCTGCTTTGGAAAAAAATAACCTAATTATCTAGTGTCCCATTCTCTTGTTTTGTTCGGACATTTATGGTTGTTCCTTTTTGAGCCTCTTCCTCCTATTTGAGCTCTCAATATTGACACTTACCAGAATTTAATCTTGGTCCCTTTTTATCCCATGTTATTCCAACTCACTATACTTTATCCATTACTATAGTTTTAAATATCCATAGCAATGATTCTAAAATTTACATCTAGAGTTCAAACTTCTCTATTGAGGTCCTGTGGGTATATTCCACTGCCTTCTTGACATCCTAGATATATTATATGCCCTGAAGAAAATACTTGAGCCCACCTCTTTCTCTTCCTTCCAAATCTTGTTCTTTTCTCAGTTTACTCTTTTATGAATAGTGAGCACCACAAATTTTCCTTATCTCAAAAGAATATAATAATGCACTTTGATTTCTCCATCTTCCTGACCTTTTTTCTAAGCCACCAATGTCTTAAATCTGTCCTCTTCTTTCCACAGCTCTTGAAGACCAGTTCCAGACACCATTGTGTCTTACCTAGCCAAATCTTCTAACACGCCTTCCTGATTCTATTATTTCTTTTCTCTAATCTAGTTTCCACATAAAATCCAAACTAACTGTCTAAATCATAAATTAGGTCACACTATGTTTTGAAATAAAAATGCTTAATAATGGTCTAATCTGACTGGAGAATGGCATTGCCATTTCAAGTTCATTTCATCTCTTTCTCCTTCGCTCTTTGTACATTACACTTCAGACTCAATTAGCCTTCTCCAGATTATCTTCTCCAAATACACAGTGCAGTTTCTCAGTGGTGGGACTGAGCACTTACTAGTCTTTTCCTGAAAAAATCTCTGCCTCCTGTGTATGTGGCTGGCTCCTTCCATCCTTCTTGCCTTGGCTTAAATATCAACTCTACATAGGTCTCCCTCGCTGCCTCTCCTCCTTCCTCTTCCTCTTTCCTTCTTCTGCTTTCCTTCTTTCTCTCTCTCCCCAGCCACCACACCCCCATTTCCTTAATGGCATATCATACAATATTTAATATACAGTTGCAGTTTTCTTTTTTGCCCCCTCCAATGGTTTGTAGTATTTATCATATTAGTCTAGACAGGAGTAGTAATAGTTATGAAAATTTTGAATTAATGCTTACCATATTATTGCTAGAGTTAAAAACTTGACCTATTTATTTATTCCCTGCAGCTGGCTGGAGAGTTGAAAGATGTTGGAAGAATAATATAGGACACTGCAGAAAACAATGCTTTCATGTTGAGAGGTACAAGCTTCTTTGTATGAACAAGCTAACATGCTGCATTCCCATAAAAGAAGATAATGGATACACTAAAACACCACCACGTCTTGTACCATTTGAAGAAGAGATAACTATAGATGTTAATACTTGGGAACTTTTCTCAGATTCCCCCGCTTCTCTTATGAATGATGAGTTTGTACCTGAGCCAACCAAATCCAGAGAAGGCACAGTAACTGAGACCTAAGAGAAGTTTCTTCCTGAGCTTTGGCACATCCTCTTGAGACCACTAATGGTACAACTAACATTTCATTTGGGTATGGGACACTAGAGATAAGCACTGGCAGTAATATCCAGGAAGCCAACTCTACTCATGTTATTTCACAAAGGACAATTTTATTGGAATTAGATGGCATGCAGATGGACAAAATGCTATTACCAAGATAAGTACCAAGAGTTACCCTACAGTTAGAAATGTGTAAAGGGAAGTACATAGAAGATATAAGGGTTCTCTTTACTGGCTGAAATTCTTTATCTGTGTTCCTCCAATGTATTAAAATATATTGGTCTCAAGAGAACATTTGTGTGTTTGCATATTTTTCTATGCAACCCCCCCAAAAAACACAAAAAACAAAAACAAAAACAAAATGAAGACCACAGTTTGGAGCTGCCTTTATGGCTGAGACAAGGATTTTGACTTTAATAATGCCTGAACCACTACTATCATACACAGAGGAACCTATGAAGGCACAGAAAAAGTTCTAGACAAATCCCTTTCCCATACTTCCCACCCCTTTTATTGTAAGAGTTTAAAGCCCTATCTGTATCATTAGGTCAATTTTTGTTTAAGGCTTCAACTAGAAACTAACCCAGTTATAGTTAGAAACCCCCTCATTCTCTACAAATATTTATTTAAGTAGGTAGAGATTAAAGGCTGCATCACAAATTCTACTTATCTTTCCAACAGTCTTTCCAACAAAAAGTCCAACTTCCCACTATAGTGATCTCATATCATGCCTCTCCAGATCTTCATCTTGTCCACAAATGCTTGTTGTATGTAGGGTTTCTATGCTTTGTGTGTCCACATACATGTTAGTGATGTTTCTATGGTGACTGATGAGTCAGTGAGTTAACTCAGAGATGCAGTTATTAACTATAAAGTTGATTAATTATTAATGTATTGGACTAAGTCTGGGGTGCTACTAAAAGCCACAGTCTCAATTGCCCAAATGTCTCAGACTCAAGAAGTTTTTTTCCTCTAGTTCTTTTTATTTTGTCTAAGTCAAGTTGCCAATGACTCTGACTGCAGTTTGGATATTGGCCATCAGATCACTGACCTTTCAAGGGACCTCTATTCCAGTAGATCATAGAGCCCCTGTTAGGCCGACAAACCATCTTTGTTTGGGACTGAAGGTTTTCCCAGAATACAAGAATTAGAGTTCCAATATCAAGAAAGTGAACTGGAACAAACTGATCACCTTCTCTCTGCCTAACCTGCTCTTCTCTATTTCTTTGCATAGCTGACATCTCATCACACAGGTCATGTGTTGACTCTTCACAGAGGCATCCTTTCACTGTGAAGGCCTCCCTAGACCGTCAGTCTGTCTCAGTCTAGATTACTCTTTTTCCAACACCTTTGCTTCAAATGTCATCTCCTTAGAAACAGCCCTTGGCCATGAGACCATTCCTCACTATTCTGTATTATTTTCTTCCTATCACTTAGGTCTTTTGAAATTATTTTGTGTATTTCTTCATTCTCCTACTGAATTGTTGAGTTTTTTACTTATTTATGGACTATCATCAGGACCATAATGTCCATATAATTCTAACACCTTGATTTTATTATTGGCTGTGTCCCAAGCTGCTAGACCAGTGTCTTGCACATGGAAAATGTTCAATAAAAACTTGAGAACATATGGTTCATGCAATCATCTCAATAAATATTAGAAGGTCACACAATATAAATCAGTAAGTCTTCAAACTGGGATACTAACCTCAAAAACGGTTTTCCAGAATGTTTATAGCAGCAATGTCCACAATAGCCAAACTATGGAAAGAACCTAGATGTCCATCAACAGATGAATGGATAAAGAAGATGTGGTAATATATACACAATGGAATACTATGCAGCCATCCAAAGAAATGAAATCTTGCCATTTGCGACGATGTGGATGGAACTAGAGGGTATTATGCTTAGTGAAATAAGTCAATCAGAGAAAGACAAATATCATATGATCTCCCTGATATGAGGAAGTGGAGATGCAGTGAGGGGGGTTTGGGGGGGTAGGAAAAGAATAAATGAAACAAGATGGGATTGCGAGGGAGACAAACCATAAGAGACTCTTAATCTCGCAGAACAAACTGAGGGTTGCTGGGGGGAGGAGGGTCAGGAGAGGGTGGTGGAGTTATGGACATTGTGGGGGTTGTATGCTGTGGTGAGTGCTGTGAAGTGTGTAAACCTGGCAATTCACAGACCTGTACCCCTGGGGCTAAAAATACATTATATATTTATTTAAAAAAAAAAACAAAACGGTTTTCCAAGGTGTGCACATTGAGAATTTAAAGGAATCAATTTTAGATCCGTGATTTCTGAATATCTTATCATACTAAGAATACTCTTAACAGGCTCTTTTTTTCTACCTCCACTTTCTCGCTTTCTCTTCATCCACTCTGAAAAGAAAATGTACCTCTCACCGTCCTGTATCTGACAGTCATGGATTACCCAGAGTGGACAAACCTCCAGGTGTCAAATCAGTGGATAATTAAAATATAACACTGCTGGTGTCCAAAAGATGAGTAATCATAGATTTTGGGCAATAAATCCTTTGGAAATCCAAGTGACTGAAAATTTTTTGTTTATCAAAGCAATGACCAGGAAGAATCAAGCTAATGGTGGATAAATCAAATTAATTAAATTAAATTAAACCTTTCTGAAACTTAGTAAAAATTCCTAAGAAATTTTTGGCATATAACTTGTAAGAAGTTGAAAGAGCTGTGTGATCTATCTATCTAATGGCTAATTTTCCAAATTTCACGTCTACTTATTGATGTGAATAAGATCTTTCAGTGTTTACATTTTTCAAAATAAAAACTGAGGAAAAGTTGATGCCGATCATCATCTCACTCCAGTAAAAAGAAATATTCACCTATGTATTCATAAAATAATAGAAAGAAAGCAGCATCTATTTACTAAAGATATGCATTTATAGTAAAACAAAAAGTTATTTTTGGTTAATAATTATTTTTCATGTTTGATAACACATTTAGGCATCTTTAATCAATTTTGTTCCAAATATTTTAATGATGACTCAATCTTGAATATGTTGTTAAAAATTTAGAGGTTTAGGGCACTTGGGTGACTCAGTCGGTTAGGCGTCTGCCATTGGTTCAGGTCATGATCTCAGGGACCTGGGATGGAGCCCCGCATCAGACTCCCTGCTCAGTAGGTACTGAGGTGTCCTATTGTTGTAATCTTGTCTATTTCTTCTTTCTGATATATTAGTATTTGTTTAATATGTTCAGGTGCTCCAGTGTTGGTTGTATATGTATTTAAAATTGTCATATCTTCTTTTTAAATTAACATACACTGCATTATTTGTTTCAGGGCTACAGGTCTGTGATTCATTAGTCTTACACAACCCACAGCACTCACCATAGCACATACCTTCCCCAATGTCCATCACCCAGCCACCCATCCTCCCACCCATTTCCCCTCCAGCAACCCTCACTTTGTTTCTTGAGATTAAGAGTCTCTTATGGTTTGTCTCCCTTCCTGGTTTCATCTTGTTTCATTTTTCCCTCCCTTCCCCTATGATCCTCTGTCTTGTTTCTCAAATTCCTCATATCATTGAGATAATATGGTAATTGTCTTTCTCTGATTGACTTATTTCACTTAGAATAATACCTTTTAGCTCCATCCACGTCATTGTAAATGGCAAGATTTCAGAGGGTTTTGATGGTTGTATAATATTCCTCTGTGTGTGTGTGTGTGTGTGTGCAATATTTTCTTTATCCATTCATCTGTTGATGGATATCTAGGCTCTTTCCATAGTTTGGTTATTGTGGACATTGCTGCTATAAACATTGGGCTGCACATGCCCCTCTGGATCACCACATTTGTATCTTTGGGGTAAATACCCAGTAGTGCAATTGCTGGGTCATAGGGTAGCTCTATTTTCAACTTTTTGAGGAACCTCCATGTGGTTTTCCAGAGTGGCTGCACCAGTTTGCATTCCCACCAACAGTGCAAGAGGGTTCCCCTTTCTCTGAATCCTCGCCAACACCTGTCATTTCCTGACTTGTTAAATTTTAGCCATCCGACTGGTGTGAAGTGATATCTCACTGTGGTTTTGATTTGTATTTCCCTGATGCTGAGTGATGTTGAGCACTTTTTCTTGTGTCTGTTGGCCATTTGGTTGTCTTCTACAGTTGTCATATCTTCTTGATATATTGACATCTTTATCATTATATAATGGCCTTCTGTGTCTCTTGTTACCATTTTTGGCTTACAGCATACATCCACACTTTCCTTTGGTTTCTGCTTGCATGAAACAAGCCCCCCACTTTGAGCACATGTCTGTTCTTAAACCTGAAGTGGTGTCTTGTAGGCATTATATAGCTGGGTCTGGTTTTTTTTTTAATAAGCATTTAGGCACTTTGTGCCTTTTGATTGATGAATTAAATCCATTTATCTTTGGAGTAATTGTTCATATGTAAGAACTTACTACTGACATCTTATTGATTGCTTTCTGGTTCTTTTATATTTCCATTGCTCCTTTTCCCCTCTGTTTCTAACTACTCCTGTAAACTGATGCTTTTTCATGGTGGAATGCTCTGTTCTCCCCCTTTCTCCCTCCTTTTTTTTATCCTTCCCAAACCTACTCTTGATGTTTGCTTTGTGGTTATCTTGAGGCTTACATAAAACATCTTATAGACAAAACAGTCCATTTTATGCTGAAAGCAACTTAGTCTTCATTCACTTATCAGTCTCCTCCCTTTTCCTCCTCCCCTTTTATATTTTTGGTGTCACAATTTACCTCTTTTATGCTGTGAATTCATTAACAAATTATAGTAATTATAGTTATTCACTTATTTTTTATGTTCAATTAGCCAACACAGTTATTTTTAATACTCTTTTCCTTTAACCTTTATACTATAGTTAAGTGGTTCATATCCCATCTTATTATAAAATTAAAGTTTTCTGAATCTAACATTTTCCACCTTTAGCAGTGTGCTGTGTACTCTCATACGTTGTCATATTGCTGACTAGCATCTTTTCATTTCAACTTGAAGAACCCCTATCAGCATTTCTTAAAAGGCAGGTCTAGTGGTGAAGAACTCCTTCAACTTTTGTTTGGGAAAGTCTTTATTTCTACCTCATATCTGAAAGACAGTTTTGCCAGCTATTCTTGGCTGGCCATTTTAAATCCTTCATCACTTGGCATGTCTCCAAGACACTCCACTGTCTCCTTAGGGTTTCTGCTGAGAAATCTGCTGACAGCTAAATGGGGTTTCCTTTGTAGGGAACTACATTTGTCATTCACTAGCTGCCTTTTGGGATTCTCTTTATATCTTTGATTTTGAATAGTTTTATTATATTGTGTTTTGGAGGTCTTTTGGTCCTGAGATAATAGGGTGATCTATTAGCTTTGTGAATATGGACAGCCAAGTTTTCCCCAGGTTTGGGCAGTTTTCTGCCATTATTTCTTTAGGATTTCTGTCCCCTTCTTCTTCCCTTCTCTCCCTGGCATCCCAGTTATTCCAATATTTCCCCTTTGATTCAATCCCAAAAAACATACAAGTTTTCTTCACCTTATTCTTTTTTCTTTGTTCTCTATGTTCAAAATTCCTAGCCTCTAAGTCACTTATAACATCTTCTATCTGCTCTCTTCTCAAAAAGATGTTCTCTATAATATTCTTCATTTAAGTCACTGAATTCTCTAGCTCCAGAATTTCTGTTTGGGTCTTTTTTAGGATCAATCTCTTTGATAAAGAGTTCATTTTGTTAATGTATTTTTCCCCTAAAATCATTTAACTGTCTTACTAAGTTTTTTTGGTAGCTCATTAAGTTTCTTCAAAACAACTGCTTTGTATTCTTTATTGGCTAGATTGCAGTATTCTCTAATTTTGAGCTCAACTGTTGTAGAATTATGGATATCTTATGGTGATGGCATATTTCTTTGATTTTTCATCTTCCTGTATTTGTTCATTGCTGCCTTCACATGCGAAGCAGCAGAAACCTCCTGAAATCTCTACTGGTTGGCTTCCCATGTGGTACTGTTCCTTGGTGTTGGTTTAACTGGTTTTCCTAGGTTGTATATGGGTAGACCAGCTCCACGTTTCTTGCTCCATCTTGTGGCAGAATTCTTAGGCTTTTATTGATTTCTCTTATAACTCACCAGTCTGGCTACTGAAGTCTCCCTTTAGTTTCCAGAAGATGGCACTGTAGCTTGTGATTTCTCCTTGTCCACATGCCCAAGTAACCTGAACTACTCTCACTGCCACACAAAGACCTGGCTGCAGAGTGCAGGGAGGTTTGTGCTTAGCACTGGAGCATTGTGGGTGCCTGTGGACCAGGTGAGGAGATCCACCAGCAGGACACTCCCAGAGGTTTGTGGGCAGACTTCCTACTGAAGTCCAAAAGCAGTCAGCAGGAACTGCTTTCTCTATGAACTTTTAATAGTCTTATCTGCTTCCTTCCCTGTCTTTTCCCTCCCCCCTAGCATGGGTGTCCTGCCTCAATACTCTGGGTCCTCATGAAAAGGAATAAGTTTCTCCAGCCATGACCCATACACCTTGGGTAGCTGGGCGCTAACTCACTGCTTTCCATGCCCTCAGTGGGAGATGTTGTCCCTAACACTGCACAGCTTAGCCCTGTGCAGTATTACCCTAGGTGGCTCTCATGGAATTCTTCTCCACTTGTCCAAACTCTTATTTTTCCCTCTCTGTTCCTCTGCTGGAGTCTCCATGTAGCCTAAACCCAGGCAACTGTTTTGTGTCTGTCTCTTTGTTTGTAATGCAAGTGCCTGACTTAAGCTTTGATTGCTGAGGCATCCAGTTCAACAATGGCTATCTCTAATAAACACACTGCCAGCCACAGAGCTAGAAAAAGAGCCATCCCTTCCCCTCTTCACTGAGGATCTTTTGTTTTAGAGATCTTGGTTGATTTCAATAACTGACCACTTGGGACACTAGTTTTTTCTCTCCCCATGCTTTGTCTTTTTTTTTTTTTTTTTAGCTTCATTTATTTAAGTAATCTCTACAACGCAAAGTGGGGCTCAAACTCATGACCCTGAGATCCGCAGTCACACTTCCCATGAATCAGCCAGGTGTCCATAATACCCTAGACCTCCACCAGCAACCCAAATAAAAGCAGAACCCCAGGCTCCTGTACCCACTCTCTCTCTAGCCATGACTTCTCTGTGCGGTCTCACGCATGTTATGTAATTTCCATGCCCTATAAGCAATAAAACCTTATTTTTTCAAAGTTTCCTGATAGTTATTGCTAAAAGGCACTTGCAGTCATAACCATAAGGGCTGGTCCAACCACAAGACCAGTTATTGATAGGCTGACTGACATACAATACACCTTCAGGCAGGTAGATTTCTACAATTGGTTTGCAATATCTAGACTATCATATAAATGACATTGATCTTGACAATGATTTTTTATTTTTTGTTGTTGATTTTTTTTGATTCATTATTATTTTTTATTATGTTAGTCACCATACAGTACATCATTAGTTTGGGAATGATTTTTTAAATATGACAACAGAAAACAAGCAACAGAAGCAAAAATTAACAAGTGGGGCTATATCCAATTTAAAAGCTTCTGCACAGCAAAAGAAATGGTCAACAAAATGAAAACAGCAACCTGCAGAATAAGAGAAAATATATGCAAACCACATATCAGATAAAGAGTTAATAATCATAAAGAAGGCACACAACTCAATAACACAAAAACAAACAATCTAATTTTAAAGTAGGAAGAGGATTTAAATAGACATTTTTTCCAAAGAATACATCCAAATGGCCAACAGACACATGAAAATATGCTTAAGACCACTAATCAGGGAAATAGACATCAAAACCAAATGAGATATCACCTCACACCTGCTGAAATGGCTGTCATCAAGAAGATAAAAAATAAATGTTAGCAAGAATGCAGAGAGAAGAGAACCCTATTCACTATCAATAGGAATGTAAATTGGGATAGCCACTATGGAAAAGAGTATTACAGTTCCTCAAAAAATTAAAAATAGAACTACCATAGGATCTAGCAATCCTACTTCTAAATACATATACAAAGGAACTCTCATAAAGTACTGGTAAGAATGTAAAATGGTATAATTATTTGGAAAAGAAGTTGGTCATTTCTTTCTTTCTTTCTTTCTTTCTTTCTTTCTTTCTTTCTTTCTTTTTTTAAGTAAGCTCTATAGTCAACATGGGGTTTGGACACACAACCCTGAGATCAAAAGCCACATGCTCTACCAACTAAGCCAGACAGGCACCTGGCCATTTCTTAATAACACTGTGACTCTACCCTCCTATTACCCTTCTAGATGTTTTATGTAAAAGAAATGAAAGCATATAGCCACAGAAAGACTTGTGCACAAATGATTAGCAATAGTTTTGTAGTAGCTAATATCTGGAAATAACCAAAATTAAGAGATGAATGAGTAAACAAATTTTGGTGTACACATGGAATAGAGTACTATCAATGAAAGTAAATTAAGTATTATTATACCCAACAACATGGAGGAATCTCAAAATTATTACACTGATGAAAAAAGACAGGCTAGGGGCTCCTGGGTGGATCAGTGGGTTAAACCTCTGCCTTCGCCTCAGGTCATGATCTCAGGGTCCTGGGATCGAGTCCCACATCGGGCTCTCTGCTCGGCAGGGAGCCTGCTTCCCCCCCCCCCCCTCTGCCTGCCTCTCTGCCTACTTGTGACCTCTCTCTGTCAAATAAATAAATAAAATCTTTTTTAAAAAAAGGCTAAAAAATGCATAATATATAATTTCACTTATGTGATATTCTAGAAATTGCAAACCAATCTATATAGACAGATATCAGAACATTGGTTGTCTGAGAAATATGGAGGAAGGGGAAGAAAGAAGTGGATTTCAGAGAAGCACAAGGAATCTCTGAAGGCTGAAGGAGGTATTATCTTGATTGTGGTGGTGGTTTCACCAATGTTTGTATATGTCAAACTCATCAAATTGAACACTTTAAGTAATATAGTTCATTATGTCAGGTATACCTCAAGAAAGCTGTAAAAGAAAGGAAAAAAATAAAATCTCTTCACAAAAAAGGAAATCTCTAAGATCTTATGACTTCCAGTCACAATTCAGAGGGCCACTCAAAAAATCTAACGCAACTTAAAAGTTTACTCTGACTACCTGCCTTAAACCAGTCCCATCCAGAGGAAAAAGCTACTATTAAAATGATGTGTATCCTTCCACCCCTTTTAGCTGATACTTTTACTGACATACATACACATAATATTGTATTACATAAATCAGAATCATTACTATATTGTTCTGCAGCATTGCTTTTGCATTTAAAAATATGTTTAGAAAGACAAATCTGCTATATATACTCTTTTTAACAGATGCATGATACTAAATCACATGAATGCACTTCATTTAATGATGTTCTACTGATGGACTTAAAGGAGGATTTGAAGACATGTTTGTACATATGTCTTTGATCACTGATTTGTTTCTTTAAAAAAAACCTTTTGAAGTGCCCATTATCTAAAGAGTATTAATCTGTTCATTTGACAATTATGGAGGTACTTCTCTGTACTCAGTACTAAAGAATCATATGTAGTCAGCGTCCTTAAAGACATTCTGGGTTTTTTTTTTGGTTTTTTTTTTCACATTTTTTTAAATTTATTTTTTCAGCGTAACAGTATTCATTCTTTTTGCACAACACCCAGTGCTCCATGCAAAACGTGCCCTCCCCATCACCCACCACCTGTTCCCCCAACCTCCCACCCCTGACCCTTCAAAACCCTCAGGTTGTTTTTCAGAGTCCATAGTCTCTTATGGTTCGCCTCCCCTCCCCAATGTCCATAGCCCGCTCCCCCTCTCCCAATCCCACCTCCCCCCAGCAACCCCCAGTTTGTTTTGTGAGATTAAGAGTCATTTATGGTTTGTCTCCCTCCCAATCCCATCTTGTTTCATTTATTCTTCTCCTATCCCCCTACCCCCCCATGTTGCTTCTCCATGTCTGGAATACTATGCAGCCATCAAAAGAAATGAAATCTTGCCATTTGCGACGACGTGGATGGAACTAGAGCGTATCATGCTTAGTGAAATAAGTCAATCGGAGAAAGACATTCTGTTTTTTAAAGGGAGAGACAGACAGTTGAACAGACTGTCACAATGCAGTAAGATAAACACCAACAAAAGCAACACAAGTAGCTGTGAAAAAAAAACAGGTAGTGCTTAGACCTGGAGGATCAGAATATATTACCCTTGTAAACGTTCTTTCTCTCTAAACCATACCATTCTTGCACATTCTCCTCTATTTTTCACATTCCTTAAAGGCATGCCTAGTACAGGACTCTGAACAATGGTGCCTCAATTAGAGCTGCTGGCCAATAGTCTGCAGTTATATTTGACACAGTATCCTATATGCTACTGGTCTATGGGCTGAGCCCAACTCCACTTAGACAGGACAACAGAGACCTGTGTTCAGAGTCACACTGAATATTGAGTTCTGGACTCCATAGAACCCATTGTCTTTCAGGAGTGATGAAGTCCTTATTATTCACCCTTGCAATTTTTTTCCTCCTGGTCCAGTTGGTCTCAGGTGAATAAAATCTTGGGGAAGAAGAAACACTAACCTAAAACAGGGTCCTGCACATGGAGTCCCTATTGTTAAACTGTCCATAGGAGTGGGGAAGTGTTCTCACAGGACAGGAGGCTGAGGTTTGCCCTGTTTCTTCAGAACATCTCTGTTCTAAGGATCCCAAGGCTCTCAAAACAGAGCAAGGTCTATGGTTGGCAGTTAAGGAGAATAATGAGAATCCAAATGCAGAGATCGTCCTGATGTTCCAACCCCCTCTCTGTCTTATCACTTAGGGCCAGCCCTGCTTTACTTCACTTTGTATGGCACCAAGTGTTACTCCTGAAGTAACAAGACCACAATATTACTTCTTTTGATTTTCTCGGTCTTACAGAGAAGGTCTCCCCCTTTTTTATTCTTGGATGTTATTAACAGAACAGTAAAGGGTGTTTCTAAATATCTATAGGACTGTAAAGTGGGAAAGTGAAGGAAACTATCCTGGGTGGACATGGGGAAAGATTCAGAACTGCTGGAAGTCCTATGTCACATTTCAGGCTACTTGTATGAGCATTTCTTCCTCTTAATTAATTCTATAGTTTATATTTACAAATTTAAGACTGCAAGTATTTGGAAAATCAAAAAATTGACTACAATTTATTTTTCTAAGATTATATTTATTTATTTGAGAGAGAGAGAGAGAAGGAGAGATAGCAAGCAGTGGAGAGGAGCAGAGGGAGAGGGAGAAGTAGGCTCCAGCTGAGCAGGAAGCCTGAAATGGGGCTCGATCCCAGGACCTGAGGATCATGACCTGAGCCAAAGGCAGCCCCTTAACCACTGAGCCACCCAGTGCCCCCCAAATTGGCTACAGTTTAATAACCTTATATTTTCCAATATTGACCAAGTCATATACATGTTTCTAACCTGATTTTTTAATTTAACATTTTATGAAGAAAATTTTACAGACATTTAAATATTCCCCCAAAATACAGTTTGCCATAGATGTTCATTTTTCTATTTTTTATACCAACATTTACTTGGAAAGACCCTCTGTTGTATCAATTTGTTTTTCCAATGTGTCAGTATTATAAACAGTGTTGTTACTTAGTTCATAAATCATTGTAAGATTTCTGATATATAAACAAATTTTAGAAGCTCTATTTCCAGGTTACAGTATATTATTTCCTTTAAGGGAACCACCATACATTTTCAAATGGCCACTCTTAGTATATTAATGCTTTGTTTAGTTTTTACCAGATAAGTATATTAACTTTGAAATTTGGTATTACTGTGAATATTGTGTTGGCTTTTTAAAACCTTTACTGATATGTACTTTCATACCTATGTCACAGGGCATAATTTTTTTTTTAAGGGAACTGGCATATATTTTCAAATGGTTACTCTTAGTATGTTAGTGTTTTCTTACCAATTTGCTACTTTTATTTGACAAGTATGTCAACTCTGGCATTTCATGTATTGTAAATTATTCTTTATTGATATAGAATTTATATACCATATAATTCAATTATTTAAAATGTATAAATTAATGCATTTTAGCCTATTTAGAGAATTGTGCAACTATCATCATAATCTAACTTAGAACTTCCTCATCATCCTAGAAAGAAACCTTGTGCCTATCAGCCATCACTCCTCACTTGGCCCCATACACCCAAGGCAATCACTTATTTGTCACTTTTTAATTTTTTATTAATTTATTGGGGTGTGAACTTTTCACTTTCCTATGAAATCTATTGGCATTTTTTTTGCATTCTCCATTAGCTTAGAAAGTTCTTCTCAGTGTTGAGAACAGTTATTCACCCATTCTTTTTTTTTTTTAATATTTTATTTATTTGACAGAGAGAAATCACAACTAGGCAGAGGGGCAGGCAGAGAGAGAGGAGGAAGCAGGCTCCCCACAGAGCAGAGAGCCCGATGCGGGGCTCGATCCCAGGACTCTGGGATCATGATCTGAGCCGAAGGCAGAGGCTTTAACCCACTGAGCCACCCAGGCGCCCCATTCACCCATTCTTTATATTTTCTATGGTTATATTTTTTACACAGGTCTATATCTCATCTGTAATTTTTAACTAAGTGGGAGGTTGAGGAACCAGGTGGTGGGTAATAGGGAAGGCACATACTGCATGGAGCACTGGGTGTGGTGCCAAAACAATGAACACTGTTATGCTGTAAATAAACAAATAAAAAAAATAATAAAATTAAAAAAAAATAAAAATAAAAATAAAAAATAAAAAATAAATAAATGGCACAAAGTGCGAGACTAACTTTTTGAGGACAAACTTTCTAACAGAAAGTTAGTTGTGTTACTTGACAGCCTGTCTCCAAGGACAATGGTCACTGTTCTCTACTACCAGAAGATTGTTCAAATTGAAGGATAGGAAAAGATTAATAATGGTATGAGAGCTGCCTCAGAAAATGTTCCTGCTCTGGGGCGCCTGGGTGGCTCGGTGGGTTAAAGCCTCCGCCTTCGGCTTAGGTAATGATTCCAGGGTCCTGGGATCGAGCCCCACGGCGGGCTCTGTGCTCCGCAGGGAGCCTGCTTCCTCCTCTCTCTCTGCCTGCCTCTCTGCCTAGTTGTGATTTCTCTCTGTCAAATAAATATTAAAAAAAAAAAAAAAAAAGAAAATGTTCCTGCTCTAAAGTAGCCTCAAAATTCTATGAGTTAGTTTATACAATTTCTCTCCCTGCTTCTGGGACTTAGTGACAAACACCACATATTCACATGGTGTCCTAGTTCTAAACCAAAGGGCCCTGAGGAAATGCAGGTTCCCTTTCTAGACAAACACAAGCAATTCAGGATTATTCTGTGACATTAGCCAATCCATCTCCAGGATTTGCTGGCATTAAAAATAGAACACTTATGAAGGCTATTTGGGAGAGAAAATCTACAAAACGCCAAGGTACATGGAACATCAGGAGTGGAAAGAAGGAAACAAGAGACCTGATCTAAGATTTCCATCCATATATCCCAGCTGAAGAAAGACATTTGAGTGCCATGTCCATGAAGATGTTCGAGATGGTGAGGAAGAGAGGATAAAAGAGGGCATGGCTGGAAAGGAAGTGTAAGTCCAAGGACCATTGCTAGAGCACTTGAGACACAGAATATAAAGAGGGAGAAGTGTCATGAAAACAACAGAAGTCCCTTAGGTACATCGAGTTCTTCACAAGCTCATGGCCTTTGCATATGCTCCTCCCTTTCCTTCTACCATCTTCTAGCTCTTCACAGAGCTGGATCCTTTTCGTCTTTCATATCTAGCATCAAGTATCACTTCCTTTAGGTAATTTCCTCTAATTCATCAACAGTAGCTCTATTTAGTTGCTCTTTGTTACATTATTTCTTTCCTTAATAATACTTAGATCAACCTGTAGCTATTTACTTACTTTTTATTTTCTTTCTCTTTTCCAATGTAAGCACTAACCTTGTCTGTCCTGCTTAATTCTGATTATATGTATTTTGGCTGAATAAAAGAAAATATGACTTAACATAAAGCAAGATAGGGAAGAGTCCCAACATCTCTTCAAGGTCCTCTGTATGTTAAACCATGTGATGGAAGACTTTGTAAATGTATATAATATGCACATATATTATACACATACAAAATATTTACACTCTGCAGAATGTCTCTCTGGTTAGTACATTCCTAGTAAAATATCTCTAGTATATTTTATTCCTGAAATTATCAAAAATTGTGCAGATATCTCAGTATTATATGTAACCAATGTTTATGTATTAAAAATTTAGATGTCTATCACTCAATACATTTTGAACATCATATGTAAGATAAGCATAGAGTTACATTCCAAATATAATTTGTAAGACCTCAGAAACATGTAAAGACATTCTGGAAATCTTCTCAAGTGTCAACAAAAGCTATATGTGTTTTGGTAATTCTGAGGAACATTATAATAATGACTTAAGAATTTCATATGTTAAGAAGATAGTTTGCGAGTTCTAGTTAGGTGTTTAACTGTGTTTTGGTAACATTTTAGAAAACTCGGGATTTTGTGTTGATATGTAATGATATGCTATATTTTTTGTCATTTAAAAATGAAAAACAGAATTCTGGGGAAAGTTTTCATGCAGAATTCTCATTTCAGGAATGGTATGCCCTTACATATATGTACAAATCCCATATGTTTCTGTATGTATAAAATCTCATTTATTCCTCAGAGGAGGTTTTCACTATTAGGACAAATATAACAAAGCAACTGAAAAAGACAAATAAGCAATGCTCAAAAAAGTTTGCTGTTTTACATTTATTTAAATATCTTTGGCTTAATGAGCTATAAAATTCCTTTATACAGGTCATTTATTTTTGAGAAGATGTGAAAACAAAATGGGATATTGCAAGAAGAAATGCAGTAGTAGAAAACTTCAAAAAGATCTTTTGAAATGGAGATGTGACAGATATAAAGTGTGCTGTGTTCTGACTATAGACAAGATTAAACCCTTAAGTTCCAGTAATAAAATCTTAATGCCAACTGTTAAGAATCAACAACTATCAACTACTAAGAAACTGAAAACTGCACTAACCATGATCACTGCTTCTCCTGTTTGAAATTTTAGCCTCTGTCTCCTTATAGGATTCCTGGTTCATTAAAGCAAAGAGCCTTATTTTGGGGTCAGTCTTCTCTCTCTACTGCTCTCCTCATTGTCCCTCCACTCACATAAAATCTTCATAGCACCAGCAGTGCCGGGGAGGGATGCAAATAAGGCAGATGCCAGACACAAGTGAGGCTTAATCCAAAACACTCATATTAGAGGTTGATGGACGTTAGTGGTGTCATCACTAAAGACAGTTCCCAGCCCACAGGCCCACAGTCTGCCCACAGCAGTGATTATCAAACTTTAAAGTTTGATAATACTTTAAAGTACATCAGAAACACCTAGAGAGACTGCTAAAACAGTCTTTTGGCCCTCACTTTCAGTTTTTGATTCTGTGGTATAGCCTGAGAATTAGCACCACTCACAAATTCCCAAGTGATTCCGGTGTTGCTGGTTAATGAGCCACACTTTGAGAACCACCGGCCCATAATATGGAATGCTTGAAGACTTCCTCCTACAGATTGAAGGCATTTGCCAAATAATTTTTTTTAAGATTTTATTTTGTTTTTTGAGAGAGAGAGAGTGTGTGTGTGTGTGAGAGAGAGAGAGAGAGAGAGCACAAGCTGGGTGAGAGACAGAGGAAGAGGGAGAAGCAGGCCTCCCATTGAATAGGGAATCTGACATGGATTTCAATCCCAGGACTCTGGGATCATAACCTGAGCTGAATGCAGATGCCTAACTGCATGAGACACCCAGGCACCCACCAAATATTTTTTTAAGTGGTTAGTAATACAAAAGCATTCCTACAAAGAGCTTTCATATCCATTTTCTTACTGGATTTCCTACAACAACCTTAGGATGTGGGTATTCTGGTCTCACTTCAGAGAAGAGAAATACTGATTTGTAGGCATTTGAACTGAGACAGACTTAACTATTAAGAACACTCTGTCACTATACATTGCTCTTACCTAATTTTCTTCTTCCCCTGGAAATCTGAATATAATGGCCAACTCAGAGAGGACAGAAGGGAGAGCAAGAACTCTGCAGTGTGACCTAAATACTGGTTTATTTAGCCATTCATGTTTATTCACAGGACTTAATGGCTGCCCACACAAGTCAGAGAAAGTAATCAGAATGAAATATCACCTTCATTTATTCTAGATCTTCTCCAGGAAATTGGCCTCTTCCTCCTGAAACAGATAACATCTATGATCTGTGATATAATCCAGCAGAAGAAATTTGAGGGGTGGGTCATCCCAAACTAGCAGGACATCATTGCCTTTTACTCTCATGGCTCTCATTGTAGGCAGAACTCAAGAACTCACACAGGAAAGAGGATGGACAGAGGCAGGTCACTTCAGCAGAGGAGGGCAGTAGGAAAAAACATGATCTTTACAGTCAGACATCTATGCTGTCATTCATAGTCCCACCATCGACTCATCTATTCAGTCTGTAGACAACTGATTTCCCACCTTCAAGACGAAGTTTATGAAGTTGAAGAATAGAGAAAATATTTACTCCCACTCAGTGTACTTTGAAGGTTCCTAGGGTAGCATACTCAAATTTACTCACAACATAGGGACTCAGCCATAGCAGGTTGCTGATTCCTGGGCGAAGAGCATAAAGGCACATTTCCTAAGGGCCCTGCCCACTAAACCATGGCTGCTCTGCATGGGTACGGTGATTAGAAGCCATGTTTCTCATTAGAATGGCGGGAAGCTCATTACAATGCAGAGAAGGCTGTGACAGAGGTTAGGATCATAGGATCTCACTGAACAGCCAGGTGGGATTTTAAAGGCTCCTGGTAGAACTCACTGTGCTTTCCCCTGAGTAATCACCTTGATCACTACCTTGAAAACATCCCAGAGCTATGATTACTATGATTATAGGTGAGGAATATCATCTTAGTGCTGCAACCTGAAACGTTACCCTCCTGTCCTCTTCCCTCACATCCATTCCTTCTTCATCCCATGCTTGAGCTTAGGTGGCAAATAACCTTTCTCTGCTTTGTGGTTTTGGGAAGAAAAGGAAACTTCGTTGTATGAGAATCACAATGTGCCAAGCACATTGATACACAATGTCATTAAATAAAAGCCTTATATAATAATTACGATGACATTATTAAAGCTGAGGAAACTGGAGCAAAACAAACCCACGGAATGGGAGAAGATATTTGCAAATGACAGTACAGACAAAAGGTTGATATCCAGGATCTATAAAGAACTTCTCAAACTCAACACACACAAAACAGATAATCAGATCAAAAAATGGGCAGAAGATATGAACAGACACTTCTCCAATGAAGACATACAAATGGCTATCAGACACGTGAAAAAATGCTCATCATCACTGTCCATCAGGGAGATTCAAATTAAAACCACATTGAGATACCACCTGACACCAGTTAGAATGGCCAAAATTAGCAAGACAGGAAACAACATGTGTTGGAGAGGATGTGGAGAAAGGGGAACCCTCTTACACCGTTGGTGGGAATGCAAGTTGGTGCAGCCACTTTGGAGAACAGTGTGGAGATTCCTCAAGAAATTAAAAATAGAGCTTCCCTATGACCCTGCAATTGCACTACTGGGTATTTACCCCAAAGATACAGATGTAGTAAAAAGAAGGGCCATCTGTACCTCAATGTTTATAGCAGCAATGGCCATGGTCGCCAAACTGTGGAAAGAACCAAGATGCCCTTCAACGGACGAATGGATAAGGAAGATGTGGTCCATATACACGATGGAGTATTATGCTTCCATCAGAAAGGATTACTACGCAACTTTTGATGCAACATGGACGGGACTGGAAGAGATGATGCTGAGTGAAATAAGTCAAGCAGAGAGAGCCAAGTATCATACGGTTTCACTTATTTGTGGAGCATAAATAACATGGAGGACATGGGGAGATGGAGAGGAGAAGGAAGTTGAGGGAAATTGGAAGGGGAGGTGAAACATGAGAGGCTATGGACTCTGAAAAACAATCTGAGGGTTTTGAAGGGGCAGAGGGTGGGAGGTTGGGGGAGCCAGGTGGTGGGTATTAAGGAGGGCATGTATTGCATGAAGCCCTGGGTGTGGTACAAAAACAATGAATACTGTTATGCGGAAAAGAAAAAAAAATATCTAATTTCTCCTTTTACTACATTTTACTATGTTTACTTATTATGTGGTCTCTACCTCAATTTATTCATTGGTAAGGCAAGTATAATCATACACCAACTTCCTGGAACACGTCTAAAAATGAAATAAGTATCTTTGAACACTGAGTACAGTCTCTGGTACTTACTGAAATGCTACAAAATGCAGGTTTAAAAAAACTATGTGAGGTATAGGTTATTCCCATTTTAAAATATGAAAAATCTGAGCTCCTGTGTGGAAAGGTTCTTGAACAAGAAAGGCCAGCCACATTTCACAAGCAGTTCTGCTGCTCCCAAGGCCATTTCTCTAACCCATCCGATGCTAAATCTGAAGGTATCCTTAAGGCTGACTTCTAACCTGTTAGTTTTTCATCCTGCAGAGGCACACAGTCCTCAAGTATGAGCTCTGAACCCCACGCATATTCCTCCATGTGCATCCAGGCTCTAGTGTCTGAATAAATCTTTTCCTTAAATAAATTAAATGAGAATTCAGTTTCAAAGCACATCAGTATTTGAGCCTAATAATGACATTCAAAACTTTGATTCCAAGACTCATGATAACCACAAAGTAAAAACCTGTAATAAAAAACCACAAAAATATAAAAATAAGAATCAAAGCATTTTACTATGGAAAATCATCAAATCACAAAAGAAGATGGTAAGAGAGAAAGAAAGGAATAAAAGATCTGCAGAACACCCAGAAAACAATTAACAAAAGGGCACTAGTTAAGTCCCTTACTTGGGATTTAGTAAATTTTGCTAATTATTCAGCCTTAAAAAGAGAGGGATATTCTACCATTGCAACAATACAAATGAACGTGGAGGACATCATGCTAAGAGAAATAAGCCAGACACTAGAAAGGCAAATTATCATGTGATCATACTTACATGTGGAACTTAAAAAAAAAAAATTCAACTCACAGTAACAGAGTAGAATGTAGTTACTGGAGGCTAGGAGTGGGGGAAAGGAGGGGATAATAATCAAGGGTACAAACCTTCAGTTATAAGATTAATGAGTTCTGGGGTGCCTGGGTGGCTCATTGGGTTAAAGCCTCTGCCTTCGGCTCGGGTCATGATCCCAGGGTCCTGGGATCGAGCCCCACGTAGGGCTCTCTACTCCGCTGGGAGCCTGCTTCCTCCTCTTTCTCTGCCTGCCTCTCTGCCTAGTTGTGATTTCTCTCTGTCAAATAAATAAAATAAAATAAAATAAAAAGATTAATGAGTTCTGAAGACCTAAAGTACAGCATAGTGACTATAGCTAGTAACAATATGTTGTACTTGAAATTTGGTAATAGAGTAAATCTCAAATGTTCTCACCACATACACACACAAATGGTAACTATATGAAGTGATGGAAATGTTAGTTTGACTTTGGTAAGCTTTTCACAATGTACACATATATTAAAACACCATGTGGGGTGCCTGGGTGGCTCAGTCCATTAAGCATCTACCTTCAGGTCATGATCCCAGGGTCCTGGGATTGAGCCCCGCATGGAGATTCCTGTTCAACAGGGAGTCAGCTTCTCCCTCTCATTCTGCCCCTCCCCCTGCTTATGCACAAATAAATAAATAAAATCTTTTAAAAAACCCATGTGTATACCTTAAATAAATGCAATTTTATTTCTCAATTATACCTCAATAAAGTTGATAAAATAAAATCTTCTGAACTAAATTATATCAGAGATATATCAACTGAGGGAAATTTATGCCATTTGATCTATATATTAGAAAAGGAGATAAGTTGAAAATAATTAGAGATTCATATTGAAAGAGTAGAGAAAGTTTAGTACATCAAGTTCAAATACATAACAAATAAGACAAGCAGTAAATATATATATATATATTTATATAACCATTTCATAAAGAGTTATTAATTTTAAGCCATACATCTGTATGATGAAACATGTTCAAGTATGTCAGACTTCCTATTTCAGTCCCACATGCAAAGAGTTTAAAAGTTGGCATTCCAAACTTAAAACCAGAAAAAGTCATTTCTGAGCATGTGTCCTTCCCTTTACATGTGTAGCTTTCTAAATTATCCAGTATACATGGAATCCCTTAACTTCCCCAGTATACACTGGAATCCCCTAACTTCCTGAAGCAATTCTCTCTTCATTTTTTCCTCCCAGCTATCAATACCCTAATGCTTGTCTCAGCTGTAATCTCTGCTTCAAGGAGGCAACAAGTTGTTCATTTTCCTTTCAAAGTTTTCAATGAATACAGTTTCTGCCCTGAGTGGTTTCTGAGTTAGGTGAAAAAAAAAAAAAAAAAGGCCAGTCCTTTAGGTTTACCCCCTGATAAATTAGAACAAATAAGCCTAATTCTTGAGAATAAGGTCGGCTCGCCTTCGTCTGCCTCATACACTGCAATTACTGGCTGCTCGTCTTCAAGACCACTGCTAAGTGAAGAGGCAGTTACAGCAAAGGCAAGAAAAAGTTCTGCGAAGCTTTCCCCCCCATTTAAAAAATTCCTTTTCCTTGATCCAGTGTTTGCTTGGTTGTCGTAAACCCTTGACTACTTTCCATATTCCTGACAAAATTAATTCTGACACATTTGGCTTATTTGTGGATGTTTCTCTGTAGGGAGGGGCGCTTGGAGCCACCTGCTCCGTCACTGCCACTGATGGCGCCCCATCCATCCTTCCTTCTTCATGAACAGTAATATGTGTTTACAGGTGAGTAATTTGAGCAGCTTGCTCTCTGCCTGTAGAATTTGGGGAGTTCTACAGTCTTCTTCCATGTATTTCTGTCTCTGGCATTTTCAGTCCAACCTGGCAGTTTTTCTGCAGATACAACATTCTCAAGAATCTTGCGGGTCTCCTGTGTATGACTTGAGATTCATTCCATTAGACAAGATACCCCTCCAAAGATATTTTCTGGATAATCCTATCTCTATTCACAGCTTCTGCTTAGGTGGCTGAGGGGATCCATTAGTCACATGCCTAATCTCTTCAAAGAAGCCTCTGGGTGATTGAATACTATGAACTGGCAATCCTTCCAAGGCATTGGCAAAAGGCTGTCTAGCCACACCCTTACAGTTCTTTCCAGAACATGCTTTACTGATAGTGGATCTCCTAATTTTATTTTTCTTTTTTTTTAATTTTTTAACATATAATGTATTATTTGCCCCAGGGGTACAGGTTTGTGAATCATCAGGCTTACACGTTTCACAGCACTCATCAGAGCACATACCCTCCCCAGTGTCCATCCCCCAGCCACCCTATCCCTACTCCCCCCTCTAATTTTCATGTCTTTTGTAATCTGGACAGGCAGATAATTTCTAAATTATCAAGTACTGGTTCCTTTTTGTTGAACAGTTCTTTCCATCAATCCTTTTCTTCTTGTATTTTATTATAAACTGCACCAAGAATCCAGGCCATGCCTTCAGCACATTGTTTGCAAATATCCTCACTCACATATTCAAATGCATCACTTACAACTTCTGATTTCCATATAACTGTAGAATATAATTCTGCTAAGCTTTTTGTCATTACACATAACAAGGACAACTTTCCTCCAGCTTTAGTAACATGTTCCTTCTGAGTCATTGCTAGCAGCATTTTTACTGTCCATATGTCTACCAAAAATCTGTTTGTGATTATTTAGATATTCCCTAAGGTGATTTAGTTTTTCTCTACCATGCTCCTCAATTCCTTCTAGGTCCTCTTTGACAAAGTTCTTAGCATCCATATCCCTTCTAACAACTGTTCAAGGTAATCTAGACTTTATCTATCATGCATTTCCTAAATCTCGTGGTCACCACCCAGTACCCAGTTCCAAAGCCATTTACATGTTCTTGGATGTTTATTTGTTATAACAATACCTTACTTCCAGGACCCAAAATCTCTACTTGTTATCTACTGCACTTTACCACAAATTTAGTGGCTTCAAACAACAAAGATTTATTACCTAAGCTTCACACTCTTAGTTCTGAAGGTCGGAACTCCAAACTCAATTTGGGTTAAAATCAAGCTGTTAGCAGAGCTGTGTTGCTTCTGGAGGTTCCAGGGAGGATTGTGTCTTCTTCCTTTGCAGCTTCTACAGCTCACGGGCTCTCCTTGGTTCATGGCCTCTGCCCCATCTTCATTTTCTGTCACATCGTCTTTTCTTCTTCCAGTATCTACTTCTTTCTTCTGAGGACCAGTGGGATTACATGGCTTGGCCCAGATGATCCAGGATAATCTTCCCATTTCAAGATGTTTAACTTAATCATGTCCATAAAGTTCCTTTTTCCATATAAAATGACATTCAAATGTTCTAGGAATTAGGACATGAACATCCTTTGGGGGAAGGGGGCGTTATTTCGTTTACCACATGCTCACTTCTCTTTTCATTCTTTTATTTTTTTTCCTCTCCAGTCTTCAGTTTTTGTATATTGTATTTATCTATTCAATTTGCTAATCCAATCATCTGTCATTTTTTACTCTTCTATTTATCCATTTTGTTATTTCTATATATGATATTTTTCAGTTCTAAAATCCCCATGAAACTCCCTTTTATTGACTTCAGCCATCTGTTTCAATTCAATTCTCAATCCATCTAACTCATCTGTATTTTTCCTCTATTTCTTTAACACATTGATTATGGTTGTTTTGAAAGTCCTTGTCTCTTAACTCCAAAATTTGGATCATCAGTGAGTCTGGTATCATTAGTTTTCCACGCAGCATAACAAATTACCACAACTTTAGGAGCTTAACACACACACACACACACACACACACACACACATTTATTATTTCACAGTTTCTGTGATTCAGGAGTCTGGGCATAGCTTATCTGGGTTCTCTGCTTATACTAGAGTGTATAAGAAGTTCAAGATATTGGCCAGGCTTCATTCTAATCTGAAGACTCAACTGAAAGAAATCAGCTACCAGGTTCACTCAGATCCTGGGCAGAATTTATTTCCTTGCAATTGTAGAACAGAATCCTTATTTCCTTTCTGTTTGTTAGCCAGAAGTTACCCTTGGCTCCTGGAATCTGTCCAAACATGACCATTTACTTCATCAAGCCATCAAGGAGAATCACTAGCATGAGTTTCTGGATGAGCTATTATATAAGATAATGTTATTATAGGGAGTGACAGCCCATCACCTTTGCTATATCCCATAAGTTATATTAAATCACAGGTTCTGCACTCTCTCAAGAGGAACTCGGGAGACTGAACACTGAATTACTGATTTACTGATTGTTGGGGATCATGTTATAGTCTGTCCCACCACACTGCTTTTAACATATGTTTTTTTCCCATTCTTCCTAAGTTTTATTTTATGACATGTGAGTTTTATTGTATGCCAGATACTAGGTAAAATGGATTGACTGTAAAGGCTCTAAGTGATGTTATCTTCAACCAGAAAATGTTCTTCCTTGGGGCGCCTGGGTGGCTCAGTGGATTAAGCCGCTGCCTTCGGCTCAGGTCATGATCTCGGGGTCCTGGGATCGAGCCCTGCATCGGGCTCTCTACTCCACAGGGAGCCTGCCCCCTCCTCTCTCTCTGCCTGCCTCTCTGCCTACTTGTGATCTCTCTCTGTCAAATAAATAAATAAAATCTTTAAAAAAAAAAGAAAAGAAAATGTTCTTCCTTTCTCCAGATAACAAATAGAATAAGTGTCTTATTACTCACTCTAGCACAGTATTTTGCTTGTTCAGGGCTCTGTTTCAGTGCTAGTAATGAGTCCACATACATCTAGCTTTCCTGTTCTTCAGATAGAGCCTTCTAGTCTTTTTCTTGAGATTCTGATGGGTGTCAACAATCACAGCCCTAAAAGAACAGGGTATTCCAGCTCTGCCCGTTAGAGTTCAAATCTCGGCTCTCCAGCCCCCTAACTCAGATAATTCATGGAACACTTTCACTCAATGTACCCTTTAAACTAAACCACTACTTCAGACTTCTACCCTATTGTGGGTTTTTTGCCCTATTGTTTTATTTTATTTCTATCTATTATAATAGTAAGACAGTATTATTATTAGAGATGGTTGTACTTTCTGGGCAAATCCAACAACTTATCATTACAAAGTGACCCATATTTCTCCAGTATGAATTTCTGCCTTAAATGCCATTTTGTTCAACAGTAAGAAGTATTTTTTTTTTTAGTTTGGTATTTATTTGCCTGTTATGTCTTTTATCATCTTTTTCACTTTCAATCTTTCTTTGTGTTGTTTGTACATATAACTGTTGTAAATATCACCTAATTTTTGATCCACTGTAAAGTTAATCCATGAATTTCCCCCGTATCTAAATAATATGTGGAACATGGAACACTTTAATTCTACTCAATCCTTTCAATTTATTTCTTATATTTTCAGAATTTTTATTATGTTTTTAAATCTCACAAAATACTTTTCATTCAATCCTGCCAGTTTTTTGTTTTTTTTGTTTTTGTTTTTGTTTTTTTGTTTTTTTGTTTTTTTTTACTGGAAAAAATAATTATTTTTTTTATTTTTTCATTTTATTTATTTTTTCAGTGTAACAGTATTCATTCTTTTTGCACAACACCCAGTGCTCCATGCAAAACGTGCCCTCCCCATCACCCACCACCTGTTCCCCCAACCTCCCACCCCTGACCCTTCAAAACGCTCAGGTTGCCCCAACCTCCCACCCCTGACCCTTCAAAACCCTCAGGTTGTTTTTCAGAGTACATAGTCTCTTATGGTTCGCCTCTCCTCCCCAATGTCCATAGCCCGCTCCCCCTCTCCCAATCCCACCTCCCCCCAGCAACCCCCAGTTTGTTTTGTGAGATTAAGAGTCATTTATGGTTTGTCTCCCTCCCAATCCCATCTTGTTTCATTTATTCTTCTCCTATCCCCCTACCCCCCCATGTTGCTTCTCCATGTCCTCATATCAGGGAGATCATATGATAGTTGTCTTTCTCCGATTGACTTATTTCACTAAGCATGATACACTCTAGTTCCATCCACGTCGTCGCAAATGGCATGATTTCATTTCTTTTGATGGCTGCATAGTATTCCATTGTGTATATATACCACATCTTCTTTATCCATTCATCTGTTGATGGACATCTAGGTTCTTTCCATAGTCTGGCTATTGTAGACATTGCTGCTATAAACATTCGGGTACACGTGCCCCTTCGGATCACTATGTCTGTATCTTTAGGGTAAATACCCAGTAGTGCAATTGCTGGGTCATAGGGTAGTTCTATTTTCAACATTTTGAGGAACCTCCATGCTGTTTTCCAGAGTGGTTGCAACCAGCTTGCATTCCCACCAACAGTGGAAGAGGGTTCCCCTTTCTCCACATCCTCGCCAGCATCTGTCATTTCCTGACTTGTTAATTTTAGCCATTCTGACTGGTGTGAGGTGATATCTCATTGTGGTTTTGATTTGTATTTTCCTGATGCCGAGGGACGTGGAGCACTTTTTCATGTGTCTGTTGGCCATCTGGATGTCTTCTTTGCAGAAATGTCTGTTCATGTCCTCTGCCCATTTCTTGATTGGATTGTTTGTTCTTTGGGTTGTTTTTGTTTTTTGCTTGAAACTACTGAAATTTATTCTCTTAATAGTTCTGGAGGCCATAAGTCCAGCATGTCTCTTCCAGGACTTAAATCAAGGTGTTAGCAGGGCTGGTTCATTCTGGAGGTTTTAAGGGAGATTGTTTCCTTGGCTCCTTCATCTTCTAGAGGCTGTCCCATGATTTGTCCATGATTTGTGGTCCTTTCCTTCCACTACTTTACATTTTCACATCCCATTTTTCCTCTTCTGTCATCAAATCTTATCTGTCTCTTACAAGGACACTTGTGATTATATTATCCAGGATAATCTCCACCATCTGGAGATCCTTAACTTAATTCTATCTGCAAAGTTCTTCCTAACATATAAAATGACATTCAGAGATTCCAGGGATTAGGACCTGAATGCCCCCATTTTTGCCCACAGTTCAGCAGCATCTCCAGAAGGCCCTTAAGAATGATGCCCTACTGTAAGAGGTGGCTTGGATGAAGCTGAATTCCCGAAAGAGAATGTGAATTCCCTGACTTACAATGTTAAAATATTCGGTGAAGAGTCTTGGCAGTCCCATACTGCCATCCTTTTTCTCTGGCAGCTGGCACGCTGCATCCTCCATATATGGGGGATGAACATGTGGCTGGGCCAGATATTTGTAGTCCGGTAGGGCTAGGCACTCCAGACTCAGCACCTTTGATCAGGGTAGCTCCCAAGCTCTCTGATTCATCCACTTTTATCACATTTTTAATTGTTTCTCCATCACAGACTTTTATCACAGTAAAATATGGTCATTTTTTCAACTAAAGTGTATCCTTTAGAATTTTCTTTTATTCTTTCATGAGATTTACTGATGTCTATGACTCTGGAAATTTTTCTTTTTGAAAAAAAATCTGAAAAGGCTATATTTATATTTAATCCTAAAATATATTTTTGGTGGATATGGATTTCTAGGTTACATTTACTTTTTTTGGTAATATGTTGAATAATTTATTCCACTGGATTATGGCTTCTATTGTTGCTTATAAAAAATCACCTGTCAAAGTAACAGGTTAACAGTTACTCTGTCTAAGGTAAGGACCTTGTTTTTCCCTCTAGCTGTTTTCAGCTTTTCTTTTCTTTTGTGTTTTATGTAGAAAATCAACATTCTTATTTATTATATAAAATAGTATTACTTTGAGCATTTCTGGAAAAAAATAAGATCCATTATTTATACGGCAAGAAGATCCATTTTCAAATTCATGTAACTTTTTGTAATTTCTTTCCCTCTTTTCTCTGCCCTCCCCTTTGAAAACCAGATATTAACCAGACATCTAATTAATCTGATATCAGCTTTCCTGAATTGACACTCTATGTCTCATGCATTTTGCTCATACTTTTCACTTGGATTTACATTTCAAATATTTCTTCACATTAACTTAATCATATTTCTAATATCCAAACATTTGCTACTTCTCCTTTTCCCTTTATGTAGCATCACATTATTGTTTCATGGAGAGAGTGAACTCCTGAATCCATCCAAAGACACTAATTATTTGTCACCATTTATTGGTTTATTCCCAAATAATAGCTCTGATGTGACCTTATTTTTTCATTTATTTTCAGTCATATTGCAGATTCTCAGGCAGCTGCTCATCCCAAATTGCCCATTCATAATTTATATGTATGTTTACACACACACACATATATATATATGAAATAAGGCTAATTATAAGACATTTTTACGTGTGCAAGTTTGTCCTCAGTTTTTGATTTACATTGTTTGAATATATAGAGAAAAAATATATATGTTGGAATGCATGGTACTGATGTTTACTTCCCACATTCCCTCCTAAAAGAAGTCACTTGGGGTGCCTGGATGGTTCAGTATGTTAAGTGTCTGCCTTCAGTTCAGCTCATGATCCCAGAGTTCTGGGATCAAGGCCTGAGTCTAGATCCCTGCTCAGCAGGGGGCCTGCTTCTCCCTCTCCCTCTGCTCGCTGCTCCCCTTTGCCTGTCCTCTCTTTTTCTCTCTCTCTCAAATAAATAAATAAAATCTTTTTTATTAAAAATAAATAAATAAAAGAAGTCACTTGAACAAAAAGAAGGAGTTATTGAAACATTTTACATATGACTTCCAGGGATATTTGTGCCAACTCAGAAGGTTAGTAAAACAATCAGAGGATGCGAGCTATACAGTCTGTGGAGCAACAACAAGTTCACACTATAGAAGAATGAGGGTTTCAGAGATAAACTAGATAAAATACAGCTTCATCTATATTGCTATAAAATAATAGATGAGGTCTAAAGTTGACAAACTTGGGCACCTGGGTGGCTCAGTTGGTTGAGTGACTGCCTTCAGTTCAGGTCATGCTCCTGAAGTCTCCAGATCGAGTCCCACATCAGGCTTCCTGCTCAGCAGGTGGTCTGCTTCTCCCTCTGACCCTCCCCCTCTCATGCTCGCTTCCTCTTTCTCTCTAAAATCTTTTAAAAAATAAAAAATAAAAAATTGACAAACCACAGTGGCATAGTACTTTTAATAATAGTCATTCCGTATTTTATTTTACTTGGTGGCATTTTTTCTAGAAAAAAATCTTATTTTTCTTTGACCACCCCCTGTTTATTCCATGTGTTTCTTTTAGTCATCTTACATAATCCTTACATGGAAACTAAGCCAATCACTTTTCACTGGAAGTTAGATTGTCTTTGTCAATTATTTGCTAAAGCAAGACAAAACAAACAACTACTACTACAAAAACAAAAAGCTTAGGTGGGATAGAGACCATATGAATGAACCAGGAAACAGGTAACATGCATGAAAACATTTTAATTCTTAATACGGTCTCACCAATACTAACAATGTACCCTGTCCATATATTGTATCCAAGAATGGCAGGGTTTTTGAGGAGCCCCTATATGTTCCAGGGGAAGTAGGTTGATATTACATGTCAAAATTTTTTGGCTGACTTAAATCACCAGTAGTGACACTGATCACCTGTCAGCAGAGCTCTTCTATTGCCAAATCTCTAGCCTGCTCCTTTCATGGATGGTGGTCTGAACATGCAGTTCCTCGCCTCACCCTCTGTGATGTTCCACAAAGCTCAGGATATGCCTACAGGCTGCCAGCACAATTAGATCTTAATGTTCCAAGATAAACATCATTTGTTTGGTACTTCAGGATATACCACCTTTCTTGGAGAATTCAGTGTGCTGTTTGACTAAGAGGTAAAGAGGCCAACATACACACACATACACACACACAGTCTCAATCAGTTAAGGCCATGTTTAGAGCAGTAATGAGGCATTTCTCCCCCTTCCAGTCAGAGTGGCATCAGTAGGAGCTTCTACTCCTACTGGGAGGTCTGAAATCCTACCCCTACTCCGTAATGATGAAGAGCTCCTCTACCCCTCATGTCCACAGAGACAAGGTAGAGAAACAGGACTTCCACCTGCACCAGATAGAAAGGAGGCTGTGCCAATGGGGTGATATCAAAAGAGTCCTGATAAAGCAAAATATTTAATTAAGATCTAGAACTGCATGACATATTACCCAAAAGGTCATGATTTCAATTAAAAAAATCACTCATATATTCTTCTCCTATCCCCCTAACCCCCCATGTTGCATCTCCATGTCCTCATATCAGGGAGATCATATGATAGTTGTCTTTCTCCGATTGACTTATTTCACTAAGCATGATACCCTCTAGTTCCATCCACGTCATCGCAAATGGCAAGATTTCATTTCTTTTGATGGCTGCATAGTATTCCATTGTGTATATATACCACATCTTCCTTATCCATTCGTCCGTTGAAGGGCATCTTGGTTCTTTCCACAGTTTGGCGACCATGGCCATTGCTGCTATAAACGTTGGGGTACAGATGGCTCTTCATTTCACTACAGCTGTATCTTTGGGGTAAATACCCAGCAGTGCAATTGCAGGGTCCTAGGGAAGCTCTATTTTTAATTTCTTGAGGAATCGCCACACTGTTCTCCGAAGTGGCTGCACCAACTTGCATTCCCACCAACAGTGTAAGAGGGTTCCCCTTTCTCCACATCCTCTCCAACACACGTTGTTTCCTGTCTTGCTAATTTTGGCCATTTTAACTGGCATAAGGTGATATCTCAATGTGGTTTTAATTTGAATCTCCCTGATGGGTAGTGATGATGAGCATTTCTTCATGTGTCTGATAGCCATTTGTATGTCTTCATTGGAGAAGTGTCTGTTCATATCTTCTGCCCATTTTTTGATATGATTATCTGTTTTGTGTGTGTTGAGTTTGAGGAGTTCTTTATAGATCCTGGATATCAACCTTTTGTCTGTACTGTCATTTGCAAACATAGTATTAGAAGTCCTAGCAATGGCAATCAGACAACAAAGAGAAATAAAAGGTATCCAAATTGGCAATGAAGAATTCAAACTCTCTCTCTTCGCAGATGACATGATTCTTTATATGGAAAACCCCAAAGACTCCACCCCCAAACTACTAGAACTCATACAGCAATTCAGTAACGTGGCAGGATACAAAGTCAATGTACAGAAATCAGTGGCTTTCTTATACACTAACAATGAAAATACAGAAAGGGAAATTAGAGAATCGATCCCATTTACTATAGCACCAAGAACCATAAGATACCTGGGAATAAACCATCCAAAGCAGTAAAGAATCTGTACTCTAGGAACTACAGAACACTCATGAAAGAAATTGAAGAAGACACAAAAAGATGGAAGACCGTTCCATGCTCTTGGATTGGAAGAATAAACATTGTTAAGATGTCTCTACTGCCTAGAGCAATCTATACTTTTAATGCCATTCCGATCAAAATTCCACCAGTATTTTTCAAAGAGCTGGAGCAAATAATCCTAAAGTTTGTATGGAATCAGAAGAGACCCCGAATTGCTACGGAAATGTTGAAAAACAAAAAACTGGCGGCATCACGTTACCTGATTTCAAGCTTTACTACAAAGCTGTGATCACCAAGACAGCGTGGTACTGGCATAAAAACAGACACATAGACCCGTGGAACAGAGTAGAGAGCCCAGATATGGACCCTCAAATCTATGGTCAAATAATCTTTGACAAAACAGGAAAAAATATACAATGGAAAAAAGACAGTCTCTTCAATAAATGGTGCTGGGAAAACTGGACAGCTATATGTAGAAGAATGAAACTCGACCATTCTCTTACACCGTACACAAAGATAAACTCGAAATGGATAAAAGACCTCAACGTGAGACAGGAATCCATCAGAATCCTAGAGGAGAACATAGGCAGTAACCTCTTTGATATCAGCCACAGCAACTTCTTTCAAGATATGTCTCCAAAGGCCAAGGAAACAAAAGCGAAAATGAACTTTTGGGACTTCATCAAGATCAAAAGCTTCTGCACAGTAAAGGAAACAGTCAACAAAAACAAAAAGGCAACCCACAGAATGGGAGAAGATATTTGCAAATGACAGTACTTCCAGTCCTTTTGAAAGTTGATTATGTTACTGCCAAGTAATCCCCTTCTCAGTAACCCTCCTTCCCAAACTCATACATATTCTGATCAGTTCCAAAATGCTTAGTACGTGTGGTTTTGTTTTTGTGGGTGGAGGGGGGAGCTAAGGAAGAGTTTTGCATCAGGGAGGATGGATATGGTGTAAGTCAGAGTTAGCAAATGAAGATAGAGAATTCTGAAGATCAGCGTATCCCTGAGAACATACACATCTCTGGAACTAGCAGAGGTTTGAAGGATTCTAGACTCTCAAAGGCCATGCAATTGATGTACATTTGAGACAGTTTTACTACATCTCTCCTGTTAATCACAAAAATCCCATATGCTGGTATTTGGCCTAAACAGTAAAATTATTTTCATTCTACTAAAGAAAAAATTTTTAATGGTATACATGTTTCTAGATGTTTTCTTTAGACAGCAGTAATGTATTTAAAGCGTATAAAAAATACGCTTTTGTATTTCCTGATTCTTGTTAATGATGCACACGTTTACAATAAAACTACTTTTCAAATACTATTTTTAATTGACATAAAAAGAAAAAATGTTAATCTTGCAAACACAATTTCCCTTGTTGACCCATTTAAATAATCAAATAATGTGCTCTCCTGACTGCTCAACTCCAAAGAGCATGGTGGGTGAGTTATCCAGAAATACATTACACTCATGTTCTTTTATAAGTAGTACATTAAAATATATTGTACTTTTATAATTTTTTTATTTGACAGAGAGAGATCACAAGTAGGCAGAGAGGCAGGCAGAGACAGAGAGAGGAGGAAGCAGGCTCTCTGCTGAGCAGAGAGCCCAATGCAGGACTCGATCCCAGGACCCTGAGATCATGACCTGAGCTGAACGCAGAGGCTTAGCCCACTGAGCCACCCAGGCGCCCAATAAATTGTACTTTTAAAAGTCCCAATAGATGTTTTCCTAGAAAACATCATGTTCTTTATTCATCCCATCTTGCTCATTAGAACACCTATTTTTTAAAATTTTTAAATTTATTTTATTTTATTTTATTTTTAAATTTATTTATTTTTTCAGCGTAACAGTATTCATTGTTTTTGCACAACACCCAGTGCTCCATGCAATACGTGCCCTCCCTATTACCCACCACCTGTTCCCCCAACCTCCCACCCTGACCCTTCAAAACCCTCAGGTTGTTTTTCAGAGTCCATAGTCTCTTATGGTTCGCCTCCCCCTCCAATTTTTTTTTTTTAAACATATAATGTATTATTAGCCCCAGGGGTTCAGGTCTATGAATCGCCAGGTTTACACACTTCACAGCACTCACCATAGAGAACACCTATTTTTTAGCACTAGGAGGATCTGAGGAAAGGAACACTCTACAGAATTAATCTAGGAAATCAGACTCATAGACTCTCCAGCAGCAGGGGACAGAAAAGACACACACACACACACACACACACACACACACACACATATTACTGAAATGGGAGGATAGAGATAACACTTTTTCCAAGATGCAGTCTTTTTCCCCCCCAAGATGCAGTCTTAATGTCATCTGTGGAACAAAAGAATGTAAATTTTCTAATCAATGAATTGGTAAAAAACACAGTGCGTATTAGATACAGAATGTTCTCTCCATTGCACAGGCAATACTTTTGTTAATATAAATAAACTCTTTAGAAGCCCCTGGTTGGTTTCTGCTCAGGTCATGATCTCAGGGTAGTGGGATGGAGCCCCGAGTCAGGCTCCATATTCAGTGAGGAATACACTTGAGGATTCTCTCTACCCCTCTCCCTCTGCCCCTCCCTGTAGTCACACATAATCACTCTCTAATAAAAAAAAATCTTTTAAAAAATAAAGAAACTCATCTTCAAAACCCAAAGATCAATTTATTAGCCACACTGTTTATGTTTCTTTATATATCTACTCATAAAAGAAATTGAGGAAGACACAAAAAGATAGAAGAACATTCCATGTTCATGGATCGGAAGAATAAACATAGTTAAAATGTCTATACTGCCTAGAGCAATCTATACTTTCAATGCCATCTCAATCAAAATTCCACCAGCATTTTTCAAAGAGCTGGAACAAACAATCTTTATATATCCAGAAGAGAGTCCAGGATCTATTTCAATAGCCTCTAGCCAGTAACTAGGACTCCTTTGTTCTTCTTCTTTCAGTCCTTTAACTCCTTGGGCACACCACAACTCTGCATTAATGCAATTATCTGTTGTGTACATTTCTAAATTTATATAGGCAAATGTTGCTGGTGGCATTACACAAAACTATACATTGACACCACTATAAATGCATGAGAATCACTCTGAATTAGTTCATCTACACTGTCCAGATGCTACTGTATTGAAATTCTTACGGCCAGAGTCTGAGTGAGAGGTTGTTAAGGGATGAGCTTAGAAAGGTATACAGTTGGTATAATCTCCAAAAGCTTATTCTGTAGGTATGAGTTCCCTGGTTGCGATCTAAAATGAATTTCCTGATTCAAAATGATTTGTTGATTGGTTAGACATGAAAACGACTGAAAGTAATTCGAAGGGAAGTGTGTTATCTTTCAAAGAGTTACAACAGCATAGAAATCAAAGTCTGGGTAACAAAATCATTTGTATAGTTTTCTAAACCTGCACTAGTAGGAAATGTGTTGCTAAAGTAGCACATCTCCCAGAATAATTCTCCCCAAACCTCCTCCAAGAAAAATGGCCACTGAGATCAATGGACTAGAGACATCTTCCCAAAGAGCAGAACAAAGAGAATACAAACTAAAGAATTCTCTAAACTGGAAGAAAAGAAACCCTTGCTGTTGTCCATCAGGATGATGCTATATGCTATGTTATCTCTATCTTTTCTCCTCCTTGCTGATTCTAAATCAAATTGTATTTTAGTTATTCTATTATTCTCCTATCACTGTATATTGCTTGTCTGTGAGTAATTAAACTTATCTAAGATATGGGGATGAAAATCAGCTACCACTTGGATGGACTGAAGTGATAGACACAACACTCAGAGATCCTAGACTTAGATGAATGCAGTAAATGGAATAGCCCTCATTTATATTACTTTATTCATACTTAGAAGTGAACACATGTCTACCCTGGTCTAGCAGGGTAGAGAGCCAAAGTAGAGAAAGCACAGATTATTCTCACCAGCAGTCTACAGCCTACAGAAGGCATCACATGGGATGAGATAGAACATGCTGTGTCTCTGCATTCCATGTGGGAGTATAGTGGGTAACCTCAAATTTCCTGTGCCTACCTACGTGGTGCAAAGTCCACAGTTCAGGCGTTTAGGAACACACTTCATATCATACCATCTGTCCTAGTTAAGTGCATAAGAATCCAAGTCTCTGAGGAAGGTGACATAGTGTACAACTCACGGGACAAAGAGCTTTGTCTGCCACCTCTTATGGGAAGTCTGGCCATGAAGCTTCTCCTGATTGTTGCAATTCTGCTGTTCCAGAAGTCCAAAGGTAATCCAGAGCTTTCCAGAAATAGAGTATTTCCAAGAAGAAAGGGAATTTCATACTTCATGGTAGTTAGAAGATAGGGCCCCTTGGGATGCCTGAAGTCTACCCCAATGTTGCCAGAAATTTTCTCTTCCTGATGCCTTCTACCACAGCACTGTTCTTTTTTTTTTTATATAACCATTATACTGTTCTTAAGAAGTAGTATTTACAGAGTTGAAAAGAGGCCATAATTTTCTTCTGAGAAGGTCTCATTGAAGAAAGGAATGAGCCTAATATCTAGGAATGCCTTTATTTATTTGGACACAGTTTTTATTTACACCCAGCCATGTTTTCATCCACTCCAATACATATTTTAGTCTACAGAGTGTAAATAGTGAAGGAAGCACAAATTTGGAGTCAGGTTTGAGAAATATGCTTTCAATGTCTACTAGTTTGTCAACCTCAGATAAATGGTAAAGGCTCTCTAAGCCTCAGTTTCCTCATTTGTGGAGGTAATGACACATGGATCCTGGAGGCTTTACTAAGTAAGATTTGTAAGTCATCTAGCATAAGGCTTGACACATACTAAGAACTTAAAAATTAGTTTTCCTTCCTCTTTCAAAAGCAGATCTCTTATATTTGACTCTTCTTAGAGAATTAGTAATGGTCTGTCCCTGGCCCATCAAACTCCTAAGAATCAAAGGAGTTCTAGAATCTGGAGTTAGAAGCAGCATCTTTGCTGGTCTCAGCAAATAAGACCTGATGCTCTTGGTGGAATCCATCTAGGCTCTATCTCAGGGGATTGTACAAGCCCAGAGCCAAAATCTGAACATCTTAACTCTGTAGATCACTGAAAGTATTTAGGATCACTAAAGAAAAGAATGTATATCAAGGTGAGCAAAGTTCTGGGACTGAGAAATTCTTGCTTCTAGAGGTGGAAGGAAAATGAGGACTCACAGAGAGTAAAACAAGTCCAAGATTGTTGTGATGACACAGAAGCCAAAGAAAGATATGCAGTGACAAAAACGTGCAATGCTGAGAATTAAAAGGGGAAGATTATAAGGGAAAAAATAACTGACTGGACAATATGATAGTCATTCTAGACCATGGTAGTGAGTATGAACCCAAAAGCATAATCTGACTCATATATAAATACATAGGAACAAATTGTTGTTCTCTGGGCACTAGAATTGGGGCAGTAGTAAAAAGGTAGTGCCATGGGATCATTCCAATGGAGACAGATGTGTTGAGGTTCCCAGATGGGAGTATACAGTTCCATAGCCTGAAATCGAAGTTTCAGTTCCTTCATTTTCCAAAACAAGATCTGATGCTCCTGAAGAAATCCACCAGATATAGGATGGAAGTTCAAAACCCAGAGGAAATAAATATGAGTGATCAGTTATACATAAACACTGAGGTTTACCTTCTCGGAGCATCCTTCTTAGGATCTTATTATGAGTATATGCCTGTGGATCTCCCATACACTTAACAGCTATAAACATCATCTGTCTTCCCCCATTACCAAAGTTTCCTTTTAGTCTCAAACACTGATCTTGGCCTATTCTTTATATGCACAGTAGCTGAACAACTTAAGAGATGCTGGGGTGAATATATACAAGGATATTGCAGGAAAATATGCAGAATAAGTGAAATACGTCAAGTACTATGTGAAAATGGGAGATATTGCTGCCTCAATATCGTGGAATTGGAAGTACGCAGAAAAATTACAAAGCCACCTCCTCCAAAACCAAGGACATATGCAATGACTTTCCCTCAAGATGATGATACACCTATAGAAGATTATCCAAGACCAAAGGCAAATTCTACATAAATCCAGCATAATTTTCCTTTCCTTTATTTCTCACCCTACTCCAATAAAATAAGGTGAAGATCTCCACATCTTTTCCCTTCTTATTCCTTGACCCCCTAAATGACCTTACATCAGATTCTAATAAAGCTGTTTTCTGACTCATTTGTTCTTTAAGAGACTGACCACTCAATATACCAAGGGATGAATTGATAAGGACCATTCAGAATCTCCCCCCTTGGAAAGGGTATATAATCAGCACACTAAAAAATCTGTACACGGAAGACTGGAACAAGAAACTCAGGAAAGTTGTCTTGGAATTCAAGAGAGGGAAAGGTGAAATCAAGTATTCAGGGAAAATCACAACTGAGTTTAAAATTATAGTGGTGCCTTCTGAAATGTGTAGGATTTCAACCAGTGAGTGTTCATGAGAAGACAGTTTGCATGAAGAGAATAAAATCAACAAATGGGGGGCACCTGGGTGGCTCAGTGGGTTAAGCCTCTGCCTTCGGCTCAGGTCATGATCTCAGGGTCCTGGGATCGAGCCCCACATCGGGCTCTCTGCTCAGCGGGGAGCCTGCTTCCTCCTCTCTCTCTGCCTGCCTCTCTGCCTACTTGTATCTCTCTGTCAAATAAATGGATAGAATCTTTTAACATTTTTTTAAATTTTATTTATTTATTTGACAAAGAGAGATCACAAGTAGGCAGAGAGGCAGGCAGAGAGAGTGAGAGGGAAGCAGGCTCCCTGCTGAGCAGAGAGCCCAATGCGGGACTCGATCCCAGGACCCCGAGATCATGACCCGAGCCGAAGGCAGCGGCTTAAACCACTGAGCCACCCAGGCGCCCCTGGATAGAATCTTTTTAAGAAAATCAACAAATGGAAAGAAATTGTAACAAACAGGACATTTCTGGAGAATATACATGCACTTTGTTTGGCTGATGAATGGGGTTCCCAAAAATGAACTATGAAGAAATCTAATTTCTTCAGCTTCTGTGTAAAAGCAGCAAGCTGAAAAGATAGAATTTCACTATCTGGAGCACGCTATATAAGGTATAGGCAGAAATAAACATGTAACTCCAAGACAGAAGTTTTTAGTGTTCCTTTGTTGTTGATGTTTTGTATGTTACCACTAGCAATGGATCCTTTCGGTGATTGGAGCTCTTTGGAGTTTGGAGGAAATGTAAAGGATTTAGAAATTGGTTTCAATTGCAGTATTGCATGAGACTTTATTGCCTCTAGATAAGCAAGGTGACATAATGATAATCCATGTAAATAGTCCACCTGATTCTTTTTTTTTTTCTTAAGATCTTATTTATTTATTTGACAGAGAGAGATCACAAGTAGGCAGAGAGGCAGGCAGAGAGAGAGGAGGAAGCAGGCTCCCCACGGAGCAGAGAGCCCGATGTGGGGCTCGATCCCAGGACCCTGAGATCATGACCTGAGCCGAAGGCAGCGGCTCAATCCACTGAGCCACCCAGGCACCCCAGTCCACCTGATTCTTAAAGATACAGCTTCTGGATATGATTAACATGAAAAATTTCCTTTCCAACTACATTTCGCACTCATTTTACAGTTCTGATTCTTAGGTCATTTCACCAATGTAACATCCACCACACAAATTTGTGGCATTTGTTCTCTTAATTACTTCTTACCTCCTTTTCTAGGGTTGGGGCAGAGAATATACATGATGAGCCCAGAACATCTTGTAGTGTCAGAAAGCAAGGAAGGGGCTTTAAAAATCAGAAGGCTGGGCGTGTTATTGAGACACAGGAGTCACACTGAATGAATTTTGAATGACCAAAGTTGGGACAATTTGAGCAATAAAATAACATAGCATTGTATTATAAAACAATATAGAAATAAATATCCATGAGTCCATACTGATCTGAAAAATAACTAAACAAAATAAATTGGTGAGAAGAGACAGATTTCCTGTACAGAAGAACTCCAAGTAATTTATGCTGATACTCCCTCAAAGAGGTGGAGATTTGCCTCTCTCCCTTCAGTGTGTGCTGTGCTTAGTGACTTGACTCCTAATAGTAGAGTATGGAAAGGGGCAAAAAGGTAACTTTACAATGGATAACCTTCAGATTCTATGGAGAAATCATGTTCATAGCATGAGCAAGTGAAATGATGTAATAAGAATGGCACTTCGCCTTTGCTGTATTCCTCCCTAAAATCCATAACCCCAGTCTAACAATGAGAAAAATCATCAGAAAAACCCAAATTCAATGGCATTCTGCAAAATATCTAACCAGTACTCCTCAAATCTGTCAAATGCATCAAAAACAAGTTTCTGAGAAACTGTCAAAGACCAGAGAAAGATAAGGAGACATGACAACTAAAATAATGTGATATCCTAAATGAGCTCCTGAATAGGAAAAGGACAGTAAGGAAAAACAAATGAAGCTGGAATAGTGTAGAGCTGAGTTAATAGCAATGTACTTAGCTGTGACAAATGTACCATGGTATGTAAGATGTTAATAATAAGGGAAACCGGTTGATGAATACACAGAAGCTCTCTGTACTATTTTTGTAACTCTTGTATACATCTAAAACTGTTCCTTTTTTTAAAAAAAAAAAAGTTCATCCCAAAGATACAGATGTAGTGAAAAGAAGGGCCATCTGTACCCCAATGTTTATAGCAGCAATGACCATGGTCGCCAAACTGTGGAAAGAACCAAGATGCCCTTCAACGGACGAATGGATAAGGAAGATATGGTCCATGTACACGATGGAGTATTATGCCTCCATCAGAAAGGATGAATACCCAACTTTTGTAGCAACATGGACGGGACTGGAAGAAATGATGCGGAGTGAAATAAGTCAAGCAGAGAGAGTCAAGTATCATATGGTTTCACTTATTTGTGGAGCATAACAAAGAACATGGAGGACATGGGGAGATGGAGAGGAGAAGGGAGTTGAGAGAAATTGGAAGGGGAGGTGAACCATGAGAGACTATGGACTCTGAAAAACAACCTGAGGGTCTAGAAGGGGCACGGGGTGGGAGGTTGGGGGAACAAGGTGGTTGGTATTGGTGAGGGCACGTGTTGCATGGAGCACTGGGTGTGGTGCAAAAACAATGAACACTGTTAAGCTGAAAAGAAATTTAAAAATTAAATTAAATTTAAAAAAGAAATATTTTTTAAAAGTTCATTAGATTTTAAAAATGAACTTTTGTAGCAACATGGACGGGACTGGAAGAGATGATGCTGAGCGAAATGAGTCAAGCAGAGAGAGTCAAGTATCATATGGTTTCACTTATTTGTGGAGCATAACAAAGAACACGGAGGACATGGGGAGATGGAGAGGAGAAGGGAGTTGAGGGAAAACTGGAAGGGGAGGTGAACCATGAGAGACTATGGACTCTGAAAAACAACCAGAGGGTTTTGAAGGGGGGGGGGGGGTGGGAGGTTGAGGAACCAGGTGGTGGGTAATAGGGAGGGCACGTATTGCATGGAGCACTGGGTGTGGTGCAAAAACAATGAACACTGTTACGCTGAAAATAAACAAATAAAAAAAATTAAACATAAAATCAATTTGGTTATACTATCTTTTTTCATATTTATCTAAGAGATTCTCATGTTATTTCTTTATTGAATGTTTGATAGAATCCACTGAGATTCAACTTCTTATAGGAAGTTTAAAAATTATAGGTTAGGTTTCTTTAAAAGTTAAAGGACAATGGCAATTTTTTAGTAAACTCATATTTTTGCTTTTATTATTTCTCCCATTTTGTTAAGGTTTTTAAACCTGTATCAGCCTAAAATAATTTGTATTATCTTCCTTTTCTTTTTAATGCCTATAAGATATGTAGTGATGTCTCCTTTTCCGTTTCTGATATTGTTTATTTATAACTCTTCTCATTTTTTTTCTTGGTAAGTCTACTTACTTATTACTTTGAGTATCCTTTTAAAAAACAAATTTTCTTTGCTAATTTTTAGTCTAGTTTCCAGTTCTTTAATATCTTCATTAATGCTTTTATTTCCATTTTATTTTCTTTTTTTTTTAGATTTTATTTTTTTATTTGACAGAGGGATAGAGAGAGAGAGAGCACAAGTAGGCAGAGAGGCAGGCAGAGAGAGAAGGGAAGCAGGCTCCCTGCTGAGCAGAGAGCCAGATGTGGGGCTCAATCCCAGGACCCTGGGATCATGACCTGAGCTGAAGGCAGAGACTTTAACCCACTGAGCCACCCAGGCGCCCCTGTCAATTCTATCTTAATAACACTGAGGAAAAAGAGAAACTGGGCAGTAGGAGGTACGTGAAAATTATCTCAAAGAACCACACATGTACTCCACAGACAAGCTAGGATTTGAATACCTGCCACACAAAAGACATCAATTACCTCACAGAGCAAGAGCGTGGTACAGTGTTGCCCAGTCACAAAAAGAGAGATTTACTCTTTCCCTCTCCCCTCCCCAGTGACAGTAATCTGTGGAAGATGGAGTAGAATAGGGTAGGGGGGAGTCCCTGGCATAGTTGATACCCAGAGTGGGTCACTTTTTATTGCCATACAACAATATCTGTCTACAATAATTGTATAAAATTCGTAATAATTTCCTTCATTTATTTTTTAATTTTAAAATAAGACCTAAAAGAAGAATAAATTTCAATTTTAAAGAACAATTCAAATCCAGAAAAACAGGGGTATAGCTCAGTGGTAGAGCATTTGACTGCAAATTCAGAAATATATTTCATATATGAATTGAAATTAGTACTAACCATGCAAAAATATTACAACTTGCATTCTCTTTCACCATTTGGATAAACACAAATTTGGTCACACAGAGTGACAGACTGAATTAACTAACTCTAGTACTATTCCTTCACCTTTACAATCACTTTGGTATCACTGCTGAGTTCAAATCCACTATTTACAGAAATACATGGTACTTGAGGGTTTGGAAACATGAATGGGACCTGAAGCAAGTTGAATCACAATGAACTGATTTTTAAAACAAACACATGTATCTGAATCCACCTGTATCGATGCAGATTGTAAAACCTGGAATTCTTCAATTAACCTCCCTGTAGAATACAATATATATTAAAGCATAAATAATTTTTTAAATGTGCCAATTTGATGTGTACATATTATTAAAACATATACATATATTTAGAGAACAGTCTGAGGACTGACATTACCAGACATACAGATTTACTACAGAGCTACAATAATCAAGGCAGTGTGGTATTGTTGAGAAAAACCGACAAGTAGATCAATGGAACAGAACAGAGAACCTAGAAACAGGCCTACATAAATATAGTCAACTGATCTTTGACAAAGGAGGGAAATCAATTCAATGGAGAAAAGATAGTTCCTTCAACAAATTGTGCTGGAACAACTGGACAGCCACATGCAAAGAAAGAAAAATGGAGTAACAGGGCTTGTGGGCAGAGAACAGGACAAAGGATGATGTTGGAGATATGAGCAGAGACCAAAAGACTAATAGGCAGAGCCTAACAGATCATTTTAATGTTTAATTGAAGAGGAATAGGAAGCCATTAAGTATTTTAAGCATGCAATGATGTGGTCAGGTCTGCACTTTTTTAATGGTTCTGTACTGAGTACATAAAATGCATTGAAAGTGGGAGTAGATAGGGAGAGAATCGATAAAAGGTATTACAATGGGCCAGGAGAGAGGGGGTTTGGACCAAAGCTAAGATAGCAAAGCCTGCAAAGTGGATAGATTTGAGAGGTATTTAGTAGCTATAATTTATAGTAGTTACTTATTCATTGGATGTGGTGGGAGGGAGGATGACTTTATGGTTTCAGCCCACAGTGACATGAGAAACTGAATGACAATAATGTCATTTTCTGAAGGATAGTATGTGTCCTTGTGTTGTCTCATTATCAAAACACCAGCTGCTGATTTAAGCCTCTTAAATGAATTCTGGAAGCCATGGATTGAACCAGTGGTACAGTTTAACAATTATGGCACGTAAGTTGAAAAGTGAAGCTCAGTGATATCCTGACAATACACCAAGCAGACAGCAGGATCCTACATTCACAGTACACAGTAAGTCTGTGGAAATAATATATAAATCCTCCTTTGTTTCACTGACTATAGATGGTACTGATCCTGCTTCCTTAAAATATAGTCACCCAAGTCACCTACAGTCCACTGACTTGCTACAATTGCATGCCCCCAATTCACTCTCTCCCTCTCTTAAACCTATTCCTAGAGGGAGAGGAGGCTGTGACTTCTCTATACCTGGGGATGTGGTGTGATCAGGGTTGAGATGGCTCTGAAGCTGAGATATTGCCCTAAGAAATACCAATCTTTTCCTTGAACTGTAAACCAAGAGCACTGTCTCCCTTGTTTTCTTCAAAAAACAAGCACTGTAGGTTATATAGTGCAGTGTCTTTTCACTGTACACCTGTACTGTTTCTAGTGGTATCTCTAAGTCTAGGCCAATTACTCCGCTTCTGTCCCTGAAAATCTATCTAGCTCCACCTGCATTAAAGGAAGAGGTTCTGCTCCTGAATTCTTATCTCAAAACTGGTGTAATGGACAACTATCAGGTTATTGGCTTCTCAACACTTTTTCACCACAATTCTTATTTTGGTTGTAGGAACAGGTCTGTACAATCCATAGTTGCTCCTAGGGTACGGGCATGTGACCTGGGCTATTTATTACAAATAATGGTGTCATGAACATTCATGTACAATCTCTGGAAGTATGTTTTCATTTTTCTTGCATATATAACTAGAAGTGCAATTTTTAATCATATAATAATCTTTGTTTAACATTTGAGGAACTACCAGATTGTTTCCCAATACGGCTGCACCATTTTATATCCCACCAGGGGGTATGAGGGTTCCAAATTCTCTGAGCACACTAAAACTTATTATCTGCCTTTCTGATTATGGCTACTGTAGTGAGTATGAAATGGTATATCATTACGGTTTTGACTTGCATTTATCTGATGACTAGTAATGTTGCATTTTTTTCATGTGCGTATGGGTCATTTGTATACCTTCTTTGGAGAAATGTCTCTCATCTATTTTTTTTTGCTTTTCACATGGTATATGTTTATTAGTTTGTACTAATACATTCTCGTATTATAAAAGCAATTTAGTGGAAGAATCTTTTTGATACTTGAATCATCTAAAGTAACACAAACAGAGCCACACATTTTTTTTTTAATTTTATTTATTTATTTGACAGACAAGAGATCACAAGTAGGCAGAGAGGCAGGCAGAGAGAGAGAAGGAAGCAGACTCCCTGCTGAGCAGAGAGCCCAACTCGGGGATCGATCCCAGGACCCTGAGATCATGACATGAGCCAAAGGCAGAGGCTTAACCCACTGAGCCACCCAGGCACCCCCACACATTTTTTTTAAAATCTTCATTTATATAACAAAAAGAGATGCATTAAACAAAAAAGGTTTTCCTTTCTTACAAGTGACACTAAAGGGGACCCAATTCAGTTTTCTTTTTAAAAGCCTCCAAAGACAAAAGCAACTTAAAATCTAATTAAAATGAATATTACTCAGCCATCAGAAAGGATGAATACTTACCATTTACATCAACACGCGTGGGACTGGAGGGCATAGTGATGCTGAGTGAAATAATAGATGCTGAGTGAAATAAGTCAATCAGAAAAAGACAATTATCATATGGTTTCACTCTTGTGTGGAATATAAGAAACAGCACAGAAGATCATAGGGGAAGGGACTAAAGACTGGGAAGAGAGGGAGAAAAACCATGAGAGACTTTTAACTATAGGAAACAAACAGGTTTGCTGGAGGGGTGGTAGGGGAGGTGGGGTAACTGGGTGATGGACCTTAAGGAGAGCACGTGATATGATGAACACTGGGTGTTATACATAACTGATAAATTATTGAACACTACATCTCAAACTAAAAAAAAAAAAAGTTAAAAATAATAAAAATTTTTTAAAAATAAAATGAATAAACACTTTGTTTCCTAAACTACCAGTCTCCAGCACCATTTTGTTTTCTGTTGTTTCAATGCACGTTCTTGTCTGTTTCTTTTCTTGCTCTTTTTCCTTGTCCAGCTGCACCATTTTTATCACCTTCATAATCACGATCACATTTCATTTTCTTGCCCTGAAACTGAACTTTTCCTTTATCCATCCTGGACAGTTTTATTTCCCTTTCTTTTTCCTTTAAATCTGAGACCTTTAGACTTCCCTTTGTTTAGGGATTCTTGTTGATTTATGAGTTTTTCAATGCTTCTTGTTCCATTTCTTCCTTTAGTACATCCCAGGTCACTTTTTTTCAAAGATTTTATTTATTTACTTGATAGAGAGGGAGCACAAGCAGGCAAAGGCAGAGGGAGAAGCAGGCTCCCCGCTGAGCAGAGAGTCCAATGTGGGTCTTGATCCCAGGATCCTGGGATCATGACCTGAACCGAAGGCAGACACTTAAACTGATTGAGCCACTCAGGTACCCCATCCCCAGGTCACTTCTTTGTTCCTTTATTGTACGTTACCGTTATTTGCACCTTTGGCTTTATCCAATGCTTCCTTAGTTCTTTCATCAAATAGAATTATTCCCTCTTTTGCTCCTCTAACAAAGTCTATCCATTTTATTTCACCATGATTTAAGAGAAAGATGTGCAAATCTTTTCTACAGGTCTGATCATCTAAGTTCCCCAAAAATTTCAGCAAGCATCAAATCCTTTTTTTTTTTTTTCATTTAATTTTGTGTGTGTGTGTTTCAAAGTTCGCTGTTTATGCACAACACCCAGTGCTCCATGAATGTATGTCCTCCTTAATACCCACCACCAGGATCATCCAACCCCCCACCCCTCTCCCCTCCAAAACCCTTAGTTTGTTTCTCAGAATCCACACATGGTTTCTCATGGCTTGTCTCCATCCAATCCTTTCTGCTAGAGATTTCATTTCAGCATTTTCTGCTTTCATTTTCCTTCTTGATCTTGTTTAGCATATAGTTTACTTCACTTTGTTTTCTTTCTTCCTCTTTTTCCTTGTCTTCCCCCTCTTCCCTATCTTCCTCATCCTCAGCATCCTTCTCCTCCTCTCCCTTCCCCTTCTTTTTCTCTTCCTTCTTCCTCTTTTTTTTTTTAAAGATTTTATTTGAGAGAAAGTGAGAGAGATCATAGAAGGAGAGGGAAAGGAGAAGCAGACTCACCACTGAGCAGAGGGCCAACACAGAACTCAATCCCAGAACCCCAAGATCATGAACTGAGCCGAAGGCAGATGCTTAACCAACTGACCACCCAATCACTCCTTCCTCTTCCTCTTCTGCTTCTGTTACTTCTCCTTCTGAAGCAGTCAGGTCCCTGTCTTCTGGCCAGGAGTCTAAACAAACTTCTTAGATTCAGTTCCATCAAACACAGCATATATTGATCCCTTAAATACTGCATGCAATGCTCTTTTCATCTGAATATTTAGTATTTGACCTTTATCTCTTACCACTCTTATGTCCTCAAGCACTGCATCAGTTGGGAAGCGTTTAATATAAACATATCTTTTTTTAACATCATTTTTATACTTATCCGTTACTTCAAGGTAAGGTTTGCTTGGCAATCTTCTGATTTTCGTTTTAGGTTCATTTATTTCCATGAATTCTGCCTTTGATTTGCTCAGTGCTTCCACTATTACATTAAATTTAAATAGATAGATGAATTTTATCATTATCTTTAAAGGTAACCAACCCTCATCTGGTTTGATCTGTGCCTTTAAAGTTTTATCACATGGCAAATTGAAGTCACCAAAATCATACTCAATTTGATGAGTTTGGCCTCCAAAGCAGCCATTTTTTTTCATTATCACCATTTTCATCCATTGTGGCTATCTTTAAGGTCCTGCTCCACAAAAAAAAAAAAAAGGTCCTGCTCCACAGAGCCACAATCCCTAACAGTGACAGCAGATTGCAATGTATTGACTTCCCAGCATTATCAGCTGGCCCAATGTGCAAAAAGATAAAGGTTATTTTCCGTCCATTTTTTAATTGGATTGTCTTTTTATTATTAAGTTGTAATAATTCTTTATATATTCTAGATACAAGTCCCTTATCAGATAAATGATTTGCAAAAATTTTCTCCCATTCTGTGGATTACCTTTACACTTTCTTCATGGTGTCCTTTGAAGCACAAAAGATTTTGAGTAATGTCTAATATTCACTGTACACTTTTTAACTTTTTAAAATAAGATAGGTTTTGTGCAAACTCTGGGGGATATTCTGTGTGTCTACCAGTCATTAATTGCATGTTACTTAAAATACTTTTTTTTGGAAATGGAGGGAACTTTCTATTCTTAACCAAAGGATATAGATACATCGCTAAATTTATATTTTACTACTTCAAATTGGTTAACTATATTTTACTTTCACTACACTTTGTAATTTAATTTGTAGAAGTTACAAAAAATTCACCTTCCAACTTTTACCCAGTTGAAAGATAGTTAAAAAAAAAATGCTGAAAGATAGCTATTGTATCATTTCTGTGCTTCCATTTTTCCATTAGATAGGGATTTCAGATGTGCCTAAGTCTTATGCAACCTGATTCTTGGACTCAGGAAATACTATTTAAAGACATCTGGGCTTTTCATATTTATCTGACATGCACTATTTGGCAGGATTTTTTTTAAATATCTGAATTATTATCCCTTATAATTATTTTCCACTAATTCGATTGTGTTTTCTAATATTTATTAGCTATATTTTAAAAGTTTGAAAAGTACCAAAATGAGGTAATAGGTACCTACATATTCCTAAGGGTCTCTGAGTAAATGAAGCTAACTTAGAACTTATCTGTGAATACAAAATATCATCATAAAGTTGCTTTGAACATGGCCTCTGTTAAGTACCTGGGAATTTCTGAAACTAGTTGTTGAAGTGGGTCTGAATTGCTGTCACTGTCATTATCCTATTCTTCACTAATTAATTCTAATGAGCAAACCCTGTTTGTACCTCTGTGCCTGAAAACTTGCCCTACATATAATTTTCATATCTGAGATATGAGGTCATAGGAAACATATACCAACTCAAGCCCATTTTAGAAAAAAAGGACCTAATTATAAGAAATTTTAGTAAATACATGAGGCCTAAAGGACTAGAACCAATAACTAGAAATCTCTCTCCCTCTTCCACTTTCCTTCTCTCTCCCTCCCTCTCACTTTCCTTCACTCCTTCTCTCTTTCCCTCCATCTTTTCCTATTCATCAGTTTACCAGGACCGAACTTGGATATCCGAAGAAGTTCAATCTCTATGTACACATCTGTCATCCATCCCTGTCCAATTACTTGTAGCCAAAATAATAAGGTTTTCTGGCCTTCCACTCTCTTGCTGGGGCCCATTGAAATAAGCTCCCTGAGAAAGGCTGAGCAAATTTTCTAAGAAGGTGTGAGTGTGGATATGAAATAACTAATTTAATCTCCAGCACCTTTCATGAGCATTATCCAAGACCCCCAAAGAGGTGGGTGGTCCCAACTGCTGCGACTTAGTAGAAAAATCTATCTGGGGGCGCCTGGGTGGCTCAGCGGGTTAAAGCCTCTGCCTTCAGCTCGGGTCATGATCCCAGGGTCCTGGGATCGAGCCCCGCATCGGGCTCTCTGCTTAGCGCAGAACCTGCTTCCTCCTCTCTCTCTCTCTGCCTGCCTCTCTGCCTACTTGTAATCTCTATCTGTCAAATAAATAAATCTTAAAAAAAAAAAAATCTATCTGAAACATTCCGGCAATTTTAAAATGTCCAATGAATAAGATTTTGAAGGATGTCCTAAAACAGATTTGAGAAAAATAACCAATAATACTGCCTGTGCCAGAAAGATATATAATAAAAATATAGGATTTCAATTTAAATTTGTGTATAAAAATAAAGTCAACCAAAAAAACATGTGCCTATCAATACTGACCACATTCACTCTTCTATGAGTATGAAGGGGGTATAAAAAGGATAACAAGGAAAAGTCAAAGCAAAGATTAGTTCCATCCATTCAAAGCAGCATTCAAGGCTTAATTTGTCTGTTCCTTTCATTATACCTCTCTCCCTGACTCTTCAACATTTCACTGGTCGATCTCATACTAACTAAGCCAAAATGGATTCTTTTATCTAATTTATCAATGGACTCTTATAGAGTAGAGGACACATATAAATTAAAGACAATGGTCAAGACCCATCTTCATATCATAGTGACAAAATGGACACTACTTAAAAATGCCTCTGAAGGGGTGGGGGGTGGGAGGTTGGGGAACCAGGTGGAGGGTAATAGAGAGGGCACGTATTGCATGGAGCACTGGGTGTGGTGCAAAAACAATGAGTACTGTTACGCTGAAAATAAATAAATAAATTTTTTAAAAATGCCTCTGATAACCCACAGAGATAGAAGACTGAAAAAGAGGAGCTTATGAAGTGTTGCAATAAAGAAAGGGCTTTCTTATGTGAGTATCTTGATAATTAGACTGAAATAGATTAGTTTCCATGGTGAATTCATCAACAAAATAATTTCTAATTCTATGATTTAGTCTGGTCCTTGTTTCCTATACACTTCTCCAAGATTCTTAAAAGCCACAACTACTAAAAGGAAGGTCTTTATAGGCTCTTAAAATGTTACCATAGCTATCTAAATATTTGTCTCCCTGTCCTCCCAGTGAAATGAGATGCACATGGTGAGCTGTCCGTGGAGGAATAAAGCCCATTGAGTTCTTCATCTCAGATGAGCAAATGGTAGCTCCACAAAAGTTATTTATGACCAGTACCTTAACCAAGCAACATCAGTGGATGGTACCACAAAATGTTCTGTTCTGTTCATCTAGAGAGCATCATGACTTACTAAGATTTTATCTAGCTCACGAGGAGCTTCTTAAATATGTCTCTCTCATTTATAAGGCTTTAAATTTCATAGTATATTTATTTATTTATTTACTTATTTACTTATTTTTCAGCTTTACTGAGGTATAACTGACTCACAAACTTTAAGATATTTAAAAGGTACATCATGGTGTTCTGATAGGTGCGTATGTCATGAAAGGACTCCCTCCCCATCTACTTAATTAACACACCCATCACCTCCCATATTTACTTGGTGGTTTTTGGTTTTCTGTGTGTGTGTGTGTGTCTGTGTGTGAGAACATTTAAATTCTATTGTCCTAGCACATTTTAATTACACAATACAGTGTTCTAAACCATGGCCATTGCATTTCACTTAGATCCTCAGATTTTATTATAACTGAAAGCTTGCAGATTTCACACTATTAACAAACAAACAATTGAATATGTAATGTTTTCAAGATTCTAAGGGTAATATTGTCTAAAACTTGTGTCAACTGAGTGGTCTGATTGCTCTTAAAAAGGAAATGAAGGATACACATTAAATAAGCTTCAAATAATGTATAGATATCCCCTGCTTTTTTAAAGTTTGTAGTTACACCACTTCACTTTTACAAAAAACCCACCTTTTTCATTACCTGCAAGAAATCTGAAGAAGATACTGTCTTTTGCATAAAAAGCCAAAAAGCAAAAATGGCACTCAGTGTATGTTTTGCAGCAAACATTACAGAGGCTGTGGGTACCCTGAGCAGCAAGAGTGGCCTCACCAACCTCCTTCCCCAGGACTACTCAGCATCCCAGGACCAAGCCACCATAGCTTTGAGCTATGTCTATGAGCATCTGTGCTTTATCTTGACTTACTTTGGGCATCCCTTAGCAAGATGTGTCCTAAGGTATCAAAAAATCCTAAGAGAGGTTATTTTTTGGGTCTGGAACACTCAAAAAAGTTTCCATTATATAAGTTCATGGTAAGTGCTTCTTCATTTTTACACCATTCTGGCCTATGAAGGTTCTCATAGGATCGCTCTACTTTTGGATAGTAGGGGAAACCTGTATTGGAATTATCACTAGCTGTCATCACTGCCCATTAGAGCTGGCCAATAAATGTTATGAAAATGTTCCAATGACTTGCCTTCTATTAATGAATTCTTAGTCGTTAGCAATACCCTTATTCATCCTACACACACAAAGTTGGGACATTTAGATCTGCTTACACCCAAGAAACTTCATTTAAAAGAGGAGTAGTACTTGAAATGCTATGAAATATAGAAAATGGAGGAGCTAACTTCCACTTATACCAACATTTTCATTTCATCTCTGTATCACCCATCTTACCAGTATAATGCCTGGAACATGATTATCCATTTATAGTTAAAGTGTTTTTTAAAAATAAAGTGTTTTTAAAACTTTTTTTAATTAAAAAAATTTTTTTTCCATTTTATTTTTTCAGCGTAACAGTATTCATTCTTTTTGCACAACACCCAGTGCTCCATGCAAAACGTGCCCTCCCCATTACCCACTACCTGTTCCCCCAACCTCCCACCCCTGACCCTTCAAAACCCTCAGGTTGCCCCAACCTCCCACCCCTGACCCTTCAAAACCCTCAGGTTGTTTTTCAGAGTCCATAGTCTCTTATGGTTCGCCTCGCCTCCCCAGTGTCCATAGCCCGTTCCCCCTCTCCCAATCCCACCTCCCCCCAGCAACCCCCAGTTTGTTTTGTGAGATTAAGAGTCATTTATGGTTTGTCTCCCTCCCAATCCCATCTTGTTTCGTGAAATAAGTCAATCGGAGAAAGACAACTATCATATGATCTCCCTGATATGAGGACATGGAGAAGCAACATGGGGGGGTAGGGGGATAGGAGAAGAATTTAATTAAAAAATTTAATTTTTAATTAAAAATTAAATTTTTATTATAAAAATTTATATTATTTATATTATAAATAATATAAATTATTATTTATAATAATAAAATTATTATTATTTTAATAAATAAATCCAGAGAAAAGCATAAAATTTTATTACATGGAGAATCAAGTTCACAGAAGAAGTAGATAAGGGCGCCTGGGTGGCTCAGTGGATTAAAGCCTCTGCCTTCAGCTCAGGTCATGATCCCAGGGTCCTGGGATCGAGCCCCGCATCAGGCTCTCTGCTCCATGGAGAGCCTGCTTCCTCCTCTATCTCTGCCTGCCTCTCTGCCTACTTGTAATCTCTGTCTGTCAAATAAATAAATAAAATCTTTAAAAAAAAAAAAAGTAGATAAATTTCTTACTGCTGACTGTCAAAGGAGGTGGCACTTTTGATTTAGGAAGAGTGGAGACCAGTGAAGCAAGTGCTCGATTTATAGTTGCACTGTGAGAAGTGTGGTGGTGGGTAAAATGACATAGTCTATCTTCCCATCAGGCTGTGGTAAAGAGAAGGGTGACTCTGGCGCTTTCTTGTGTTTTTTGATTTTGACTTCAATTACACAACATAATTTCCCATTTAGACATGGCACTTCATATATTTCCCCCATTTCACATTTCTTCCGGCAGTAGCCTATTATATTACTAAAGCATTTTCTGGGGCATGCTGTATCTGTGCACAGGAAACGCTGAATGCAGATTAGTTTCTAAGACAGAGTAGAAGTAGTATGTGGTTCGCACAGGTTTGGCCTCCTGTGCTTCCAAAGTGAACCTTATGCTGGTAAGAGAAAACTAAGAGCCTCTTCCTTAAAAATCATCCAACAGGGGTGCCTGGGTGGCTCAGTGGGTTGAAGCCTCTGCCTTCGGCTCGGGTCATGATCTCAAGGTCTGGGATCAAGCCCCACATCAGGCTCTCTGCTCAGCAGGGGGCCTGCTTCCCCCTCTTTCTCTGCCTGTCTCTCTGCCTACTTGTGATCTCTCTGTGTGTCAAATAAATAAATAAAAATCTTAAAAAAAAAAGAAAAGAAAATCATCCAACAAATTAAGAACATCAAAAGTCCATGCTCCTAGCCGAAACTCAGTTGGCTCTGAGAACATTTGTACTTATATGACAAAAAAGAAGAGAGAACAATTCATGGTTATCAACTGGAGCTATGTCCCAGTCCTGGACTCTGGAAAATCTGACTCTGTCTTCCATACTCCGAAGTCAGCACTCCCTCAGCCTTACCCAAGCTCAGTGTCCCCAGAGAGTACCAACTTGCCACCAAGGCACTATTCAGAGACAAGTTAACTTTTAAAAGAGTACCACAAACAGTACTTTTTAAGTTAAGAGAGAAATAGGGTTTCACACTCACTGATATGAAGAGTAGAAATCTCCCTTTGCCAAGGCCAAGACTTCATGGGTCTCAGCAATAAATGCTGCTGAGAAATTCCCTTATTCAGCTTCTATGTCTTCATGACCATGATCCTCCTGGATTCAGTCTCAATCTATATTTCCTTCTCTCTCTCTTTCTCTCTCTCTCTCTCTCCTCTTTTTTGATCTCAGATGAATGTGTTGCCTATGGATCAAACTCAATTCCATGTGTATACATCTCCCTAGAGAACCAAACTGTCACCTATCTGAAGTATTGCACTGAGGTCCTAGATCACCTGTTTCACATTATTTATGTGCCCCTGTACACAAATTTAGACAAGCTCCTGGACCAAAGAGGAAAACAAAGACATTTCCTCATATGAAATTCAATCATTATGAAACTGGGTCATTATACTCAATTGACAGATGAGAAAACCTAGATTCAAAGGGAACAATTAGGGGTGCCTGGATGGCTCACTCAGTTGAGCATCCAACTCTTGGTTTCAGCTCAGGTTGTGATCTAAGGGTCCTGGATTTGAACCCGTGTTGGGCTCTGCACTCAGCAGGGAGTCTACTTGAGGATTCTCTCACTCTCCCTCCACCCCTCCCCCCATGCTCTCTCTCTCCCTGTAAAATAAATAAATAAATCTTTAAAAAAGGGAATAATTAGCTCAGTTCATACAATGAATTAGTGATCAAGATATTTTAACCTCACATCTACATGATTCCAAAGCTTTTGCTCTTCTCATTACTGTTGTAAACACAGAGTTTGAATGGAAAAACAGATGGTAGGGTTCCTGAATGAAAACTATATTCAACATTACAAAGATAATTCTAGATGCTGGGTTCATGCCTACTTTTGGAGAGGATGTCTGAGAGTAGAGCCCTGATGTCTTCTTACCTCTTACCTCCCCAAACACTTTCTTCTAAGACACAGGCTTAAGGAGACTGGGTACTTTTTTTTTTTTTAAGATTTTATTTATTTATTTGACAGACAGAAATCACAAGTAGGCAGAGAGGCAGGCAGAGAGAGAGGGGGAAGCAGACTCCCTGCTGAGCAGAGAGCCCGATGTGGGGCTCGATCCCAGGACCCTGGGATCATGACCTGAGCCAAAAGCAGAGGCTTTCCCCACTGAGCCACCCAGGTGCCCCGAGACTGGGTACTTTTGATGATATTGGCAAGATATCAACAATCTCAAGGGCCCTGACCGCACTCCTACAAACAGTAATATCTCCTAGGATTTCATGGTACATTTGGACAAGTTACCTGTTGGTACCTCAAACTGCAGAAGAATGAGAACCAGAAACAGCTTCATGTTTACAGACTTCCCAAGAGAAAGTGGCAGCACAATTTCTTTGTCTAGTGCTCTCTTTCACACAGAGTTTTTCAAGGTGAGACAAGAACTTTTGGTGCTATCAGCATTCTGAGCTCTCATTTTAACCCACATGGATGGACAGGAAATCAAAGTCCATTCCACCTTCTTTCCCATATATGGAGTTTACAGTCACAGAAGGTTCCATTACCTTACACCTACTTTTCTTTACTCAGGATAAGAGCTCCCAAAAAAATAAAAATAAAAAGAATAAGAGCTCCCAGAGAGCAGGAACATTGATTTCTCCATCTCGGCCATCAGCCCCAATTGAAGTCTTGTTGGATATGTTCTTGTTTGTGTGAGTCAGTCCTAGTTTATTCCTCTCATTCCAATATCCCACCCAGCTAATGCCACCATTTACTCACAAAAGTTACCCAATTGGAAGATTAATTAAATCATGGACTAATCAAGGCAGACACATATGCACATCCAATAGTAATTATATTTTTTTGAGATTTTATTTATTTATTTGAACCAGGGGGAGTGGGAGAGGGAGAAGCAGGCTTCCTGTTGAGCAAGGAGCCCAATGCTGGGTTTGATCCCAGGACCCCAGGATCATGACCTGAGCCAAAGGCAGACATTTAACGACTAAGCCACCCAGGTGCCCCAATAATTACATTTTTTAATGTATGAAACCTCCAGAAAGCCCTCTGGGAGTAAGACTGCATTTAGGTTTAGCTAGATAAACTGATATTTTTTCAGAGTCTCCCATAAGGTCTTCCCAGTACAGCTCAATTCTACAAATGAAGTCTTTCAAAAGATCAAATCTCTTTAGCACAGTGTTCAACTCATTATTAACTGGTCCCTGCTCACCTCTCCTAGGCATTCTACAGAACCACTTAACGTTTCTACAAATTAGTGTGGACACCTCAACCCAACTTGTTACTTCCATAACCTGTTTCTTTGCACATTTAAATCCCTCTTCACAAATTTATATCATGCTCTCCCACTTATCCATTAAATTGGCCCCAGTGAGCTCCCAATTTTCCTTCAAAACTACATTCAATCATCTCCACATCTATGAAAGTTTCCCTTGACCCAACTAAACAGAGCTGCAAACTCCCTTCTTTGTGTCAACACTGTACCTTCTTGGCAGTCATAATATGTCATGTTCCAATTATTTGTTCATCTGTAATAAGCTATGAGCCCCTCAAGGGCAGGCCACCGGCTTCATTCAATTTGGAGTTCTTTTGTGTGCGTGTGTGTGTGTGTGTGTTTGTGTGTGTTATGTTAGTTACCATTGAGTAATATTCCATAGTATATATACACAGTCTCATTTTCAAAGCCTTTTGTGACTAAGTAATAGATTTCCCCTTGAGTAGGCTAAATTGAATAATTAAATGCTGCATTTTAGTCATGGTCATTAAAAAAAATCACTCATCAACATTTGTTACTGCACATCCCACTGTGACCTATAGTCATACAAATTGCTTTTAATACCTTACTTTAAATGTGTTTCATTTCTTAGAAATAATTTCTGAATTCTAGTTAAGATGTTATCTTCCCAAACTGTTGAATAGGCTGAATCCAGGCAAAAAATAGGACTATTAATACCCTCTTATAAAGACTGGAGGAGTTAAGCAAAATTCTTTTGTTGTTCTTCGTTTATGATGTGAGGAAGCTGAATTAACATTTAATGTTAGAAAAATCAGAAACTCAGATAAACAAAAAGGTGGAAAAAACCACCCATAATCTTACCGCTGTTAACATTCCAGTGTTTAGCCTTCGAAATATTTCCCTCCAAAAGTAATCTGACAACTGCATGAGAGGTAAGATAAAACAAAGTAAGCTTGTTTGCTTTTCAGTTATTCTGTTTAAAATAAAGTCTGCTAGTCAATACTCCCTGAGCACACATATACTAATACTCATACAAAGTCTACATTCACCCTTCCAATTCAAGAAACGGGCCTACTGGCAAAACAGACATGACCAGTACAGAGGAACCACATTCAGCTGCCTTTACTAATCCAGCATTATGCCTAAATATATGTCATCAGATAGTTTCAGGGAAATAAACAATATAAGAAAAGAACTTAAATGAACAATAAGGATAAATGACCTCAAAGGAAATAAAGCTAATAATGAGGACAGAAGAGAATTATTAAAAATCATAAAATTTCGGGCGCCTGGATGGCCCAGTTAGTTAAACAACTGCCTTCGGCTTGGATCACGATCCCGGACTCCCAGGATCCAGTCCCGCATCAGGCTCCCAGCTCCACGGAGAGTCTGCTTCTCCCCCTGACTTTCTCCCCCTCATGCACTTTCTCACTGTTTCTCTCTCAAATAAATAAGTAAATAATCCTAAAAAAATTTAAATTAAAATCATAAAATTTGACTACATAAAATGCTTAACATATTAATAACAAAATGCATGCAGGAGAAGGTTCAAACCAGTATAAGATTAAAGATAATCAGAGTAAAATAAAACTTATAAATGCATTATATACCATAAGAGGATTAATATCCATAATATATAAACAATGTTTACAAATCAGTAACAAAATGACAAATGACCTAGTAGAAGATAGGCAAACAATATCATAGAAACAAAACATGTATGCATCTCTTGCAGAACTTTGATATAATTTAGAAATACATTATTCATTTTAAGAGTCTATTTTTAATCCATAAATTATCTCACAAAATAAATTCATTTGGGTAAGACTGTGGGACCCAATTAGGTTGCAATTTGCTATATTTTACTGTTCCTTCTCATTCCACTGTACGCTTGAGACCTTACTAGCAATGTGTCATATTTTATGAAATGTGCATTTGGATCTTTTATGTGTGCGTTTGGACAGTAATTGTAAAACCCTACACAAAAAGCATATCAACGTCTCATGTGATAATTAATATTGGCTCATAAACAATATTTTCTTAAATACTAAAGATATGTGCTTTAAGTAGCTTTAAATATGCCACTTAACTATTTTTCTCCTTTTTTCTCTAGATCTACTAAAAGATTAAGGTATTTGAAATAAATGACGTTATGGTTTTCTCTCCCTGCTGCAGTGTGTTTCAGATCATTTTATAAAATCAAAACGAATCTGGTGCGCCTGGGTGGCTCAGTGGGTTAAGCCTCTGCCTTCAGCTCGGGTCATGATCTCAGGGTCCTGGGCTTGAGCCCCGCATCGGGCTCTCTGCTCAGCAGGGAGCCTGGTTCCCTCTCTCTCTCTGCCTGCGTCTGCCTACTTGTGATCTCTGTGTGTCAAATAAATAAATAAAATCTTTTTTAAAAAATCAAAATGAATCTGAAGTTTTATTTGTTTTGTTTTTTGTTTGAGCCATGCAGAGTTTTGTTAGGAGTGTAGATAAAACTTTAAGGTTGAACATCTGGTACAAATAAGAACATGTGTTATCTGGGGCTTGACGTCTTACACCTAAATTTCACAGTGCTTTAAGATTCTCAGAAGGGAGCCCATATATTTCCATGTGTATCTGGTGCTTTGGTATAAGGAATGTTCCAAATCCATGGCTGATCTTTTCTTCCATACAGTTCTGGAGGCAGATCATACGGCACAGGAAAGGCGGCCACTGGCTCCTTCCTCCCTGAGAAGAATTTCTGTTTTACTTTGAAGCTGTCCAGGCCAAATGCCAATGGCAGGAAAAGGAACCCAAGCTCATAGGAATGGATCATGAGCTGGGTGCTGTTCTTCTCTAATGCGCCCAGGCAGCCTTGGACAGATTGGTGCTTGTGACAAGGAACCAAGTAATTTGAAGCCTGGAGAAGGTCTCATACATGTTTTAATATGTGGCATAGCATTGCTGTGACCAGATATGTCAGCCAACCATTTGTGAAAATAGGAAGGGAGCCAATTCTGTTTTTCAGCTGTCTGGATGTTATAGGGAAGAGAGATCCCAGCTGGATATCCTTCTAAGCTGGTTCACACATTTTCCACAAAAGGATAGATCAGGTGAAGAGGAATGGCACTTTTCTCTGGGGTCCTGCTTTCCTTCCCCAGCTTCACCAAGCCTTCTTTAAACTCAGAACATAACCATTTCGAATCATCAGCTCCCACAGACCCAGTGTTTGAAAACTGACTTACTATCAGCAAAGACTCTCCTTTAGGCATGGATGAGGCATGCTCTTTCAGAAGCTTTCTAAGCCTATAATGTCCCCAATTATCTTTCTGACTTCCTTGAAAGCATCCTGCAGTTGATCCAATAAGATACACATTGGTTTCAGAGAGATCATGCTTGTGGATGGTATTTATCTACTCCTTGAGTGAAAGAGCATTATAAGCCATCAAGTAGCTGATGATAGCAACTTTAAAATGTGTTCTGATTCTCCAGATCTGTGGGTTTCATGGATAATTCGTGGGTATAAGGGTCTCAACCATATTCCCTGAGTTTTCTGGTGCCAGTTAGCATGGATAAGGTTGGAGGTGTGTATGACAACCCAGAGGCCTTCTTCATACAGTAGTAACATCATTTTCCTGCAAGAGGGAAATGTTTTCATAAGGCCTGGCCTAGGTATGTAAGTGAGCCTTAGCTTCTCATTTATCTCCATGCACAAGCAGGATTGGTTTCTGAACTCTGGTGGATACTGTTTTATGAGCCTGCCCATATCAAAGCAGTAGTTAAACCGAGCTGAAGATACAAGTGTCCCAAATAGAGGAGATAGAATATCCTTGATGTGGAGGGCTCTGGAGTTATAATTTGGCTTAATTCTGGAGACTCTAGTGAGGTAAAATTGGGAGTCCCTTTTTCCAACATGTCCCAAATGTCTTGGCCTTCCCCTGAGGTTTCATACTCCTCTTCCTCCTCTTTTAATCCATGGTGGGCAGGAGGACCATGATTTCTAGTTCTTTGGACAGCACTATCTTTGGAAGAAGAGATGCCGCTCTCCTCTTTGACCACTATGTTTTTAGCCTGCTTCTGCTGTGTTCCTGGTTGCAGCTATTTGTCGCTGCTAGAGAGACACCAACCTAGATCCTCCTGGGAACTACTCTTCTTTTAAGAGGTGAAAACTTCTTCACATTTGGAGAGGTGAAACTTGTGAATCTGTGTTGCTGAACTTCACAAGTATTGATTTTCTTCTATGGGCAGCTTTCCTAGCCTCAGAATAGGTGTATCTTGGTTCATTTCCTGCTCCCTGCCCAGCATGGGGGAGGGGAGAAGAAGATGGCTTATCTAGTTTTGGCTTTTCCTCCTCACTTTCATCACTATTGGATATTGTCCACTTCCCATAATCACCTTCCTGAGGCATACTTTAAATGTATGGGGCGCCTGGGTGGCTCAGTGGGTTAAAGCCTCTGCCTTTGGCTCAGGTCATGATCTCAGGGTCCTGGGATCGAGCCCCACATTGGGCTCTCTGCTCATTGGGGAGCCTGCTTCCTCCTCTCTCTCTCTCTGCCTGCTTCTCTGCCTACTTGTGATCTCTGTCTGTCAAGTAAAAAAAATAAAACTTTCAGAGCTGATAACAGCTGAATTCGCACCTCAAATTCTGGCAACACACAGGTCTGTTTTTGTTATTTTTTGATAGTTAAATAGCACCATGAAAGGTGAATCTAAAATAGAAGAGATATCACCTGTGACTTTGATGCAGCATTCCACAGCATGTCAAAATGAGAATTTTCTCCAGGTGAGGCGTGTGTGTGTGTATGGGGGGGGGGGCTACCCATGTCTGTCTGATTCTTCCAGTCTTTTATTGATGAAAACTGTCAGGTCAGAGGAACATAAGATAAAAGAAAAAGATCGTATGTTAGTAATGAGAAATAAAAGGTAATTGATAATTAGGGACGTTAGTCCTGATGATGATTTTTTAGATATGACACAAAAAGCACAAGTAACAAAAGCAGAAACAAACAAGTGGAACTTCATCACACTAAAAAGCTTCTGCACAGCAAAAGTAACAATTAACAAAATGAAAAGGAATCCTATGGAATTGGAGAAAATATTTGCAAACCAGATATCCAATAAGAAATTTTACCCAAAATATATGAAGAACTCATACAACTCAACAACAACAACAAAATCTGATTAAGAAATAGGTAGAGGAAATAGACATTTTTCCAAAGAACACAACCAAATGGTCAACTGGTACATGAAAAGATATTCAATGTCTTTAAACATTAGGAAAATGCAAAAAAAACCAAACCCACAATGATATATCGTCTCATATCTGTTGGAATGGCTATCATAAAAAAGATAAGAGATGACAAGTGTTGGTGAGGATTTGGAGAAAAGGGAACCTTTAAAAATTGTTGGTAGAAATGCAAATTGGTTCAGTTGCTATGGAAAACATTATGAAGGTCATCAAATAAGTAAAAATAGAACTACCATATGATTCAGCAATACCACTTCTGGGTTCATACCTAAAGGAAATGAAAATAGGATATAAAGAGAGAGGTGGCCTATAGTTTTCTGTATACCTGTTTTCTAATACCTTGAGGGCATTATGCTAAATGAGGTAAGTCAGACAGAGGAAGACAAATACCATATGATCTCTCTTCCATGTGGAATCTTAAAAACAAACAAACAAACAAAAAAAAAAACCTCATAGATACAGAGAACAGATTGGTAGTTGCCAGAATAAAGGTGTGAGAGGTGGAAGAAATGGGTGAAGATGGTCAAAGATAAAAAGAAAAAGAAAAAAATACAGCATATCACTGACCACCATCGCCACCAACAAAAAAGACCAGAGGTTTAAGAAGATGAAAAGATAGGGTCATGCCAAAAGCTATAAAAAATATGGGGTTCCCATTCCAGTCTGGGGGGGTCTCATGGAATATGGGTCAAAGAAAGCTCCCCAATGAATGTACATATATATATAAATAGGCCTCAAAGGATGCATTAGATTATTTTTCCATAATGAAAACAGCTTTATTCCATATGAAGGGATAAAGAAGATGTGTTGTATGTATACATACAATGGAATGTTATTCAGCCATGAAAAGAAGGAAATCCTGCTATTTCTGACAATGCAAACGGACCTTGAAAGCATTACGCTAAGTGAGAAAATTCCAATAGAGGGAGAAACCTACTGCATGATATCACTAAAAAAAGCTAAAGCCAAACTTGTAGAAACCGAGAGTAGAATGGTGATTACCTGGGACTAGTGTATGAGAGAAATGGATCAATAAATAAATCCTGGAGATCTACAACACAGCATATTAAGTATAGAAGACAATACTATATTATATACTTCAAAATTGCTGAGACTTGGGGCGCCTGAGTGGCTCAGTGGGTTAAAGCCTCTGCCTTCGCCTCAGGTCATGATCCCAGGGTCCTGGGATCAAGCCCCGCATTGGGCTCTCTGCTCAGCAGGGAGCCTGCTTCCCTCTCTCTCTGCCTGCCTCTCTGCCTACTTGTGATCTCTTTCTGTCAAATAAATAAATAAAATCTTTAAAAAAATTGCTGAGACTAAATCTTAATAAATGAATCTGGGTAAAGGATATGGGGTATTTTGCAGTATTGGTTTTTTTTCTGTAAGTTTGAAATTGTTTTATTATAGGGGCTCAGTTGGTTAAGCATCTGCCTTCTGCTCAAGTCATGATCCCAGAGTCCTGGAATCGAATCCCTCTTTGGGTTCCCTGCTTCATGAGGAGTCTGTTTCTCCCTCCCTCTATCCCTTCCCTCCACACATGCACGAGTGCAAGCACACTCTCTCTCAAATAAACCAATAAATAATTCTTAAAAAGAAATTGTTTTATAAAAAAATTAAAAATATAAAAAAGAGTCAAAAAATGGTAATTATAGGACATGACAGAGGTGTTTGCTAACAGTACAGCAGTAATCATATTACAGTACATAAATGTACAATTTAAACTTATACAGTGTCACTGTACACCTTAAACTGATACAATGTCAACAGCATGTCAATAAAAAATATTAATTTTTTAAAAATGTTTCTGTTTCTAAAGGCCTTAAAAGATGTGTAGAAGTCTATACAACCAACTTTTAATCTTAGTGTCTTCTGAAGAGGAGGATGAGAAGGGTTTCAGGGATAAACTAAATAGATCACTGGTCTGTGAATCAGTGAGGACTCAAATTCACGACCTTGCTGGATGATCCCTTGATAATTCCCTTTTCTTTCTTTAGCTTCACTCTTCCTATCTGCAACATATAAATGTTGGACTTAGATGTCCACCAAAGTCCTTGTATTCTAAGCCAGGAGTTCAGTTTATCCCCAGGGATGAAAATTTCCCTTTGTCCTTTTAGGAAAGACCTACTCTATAATTTGGGGGTACATGAGATAATTGGGAGGGGAGGTTGTGTCCACACCCACATACAATGGTAACTGGAGCAGATTCCTAGATGTTTCATCCTCTATTTCCTCCACTGACCACCCCCAAACCCTCCACACCCATCCCCCACTCCCCAGCTCCACTTTCTGTTCTCAGCTTCATTCTCCATTGTCTCCCACCTGTACTATGGGACTCTCTTCCCTGGCCTCCCTGTCACCCGTCGTGTATTCCAACAGCCAGAGTGATTCTTTTTTTTTTTTTATAGTTTTATATATAATCTACTTTGTTTCTAAAATGGCAAAGTTCTATATGATTTTATGCAGAAACTAAACTGATCTAGAAGCATATAACTAGAAAAGTGAAGGCTACAAACACTGCCCATAGCACTTAAGAAAATAAGATCTACAGTAAAAAGAAGACTGGGACTCATCCTACAAGAAACACCGGTAAAACATCCTGTCACTCCTCCAGAAGGTGCTCTAGGACTTTCAATGTGCTCCCTGATGTGATAGTAGGTTATGGTAAAGCATTATGTTCCTGAGGAATGCATTATGCCAATCTTTTCTTTTTCATTAATCTTTTTTAAAATTATGTTATGTTAATCACCATACAGCACATCATTAGTTTTTGATGTAGTGTTCCACAGTTCATTGTTTGCTTATAACACCATGCTATCCATGCTATTCATGCCCTCCTTAATAACCATCACCAGGTGAGCCTGGTGATGGGCATTACCTCATTCTATTACCAAGTACAAGAGTCCCTGATGATCTATCCTAACAAGCAGTATTATGCTGTGCAGCAGCACAAGGACTGGGTTTCCATTAGCTACACTGCAGAAAGGCACTGCCACAATTCCCACACATCAGTAAGCCTCTTTCTACCTGGAGCCACATATCCCACTGTAAGGAGACCTTAACCCTGATCATTTAACAACTTCATACATGTTCTTTATGTTTCTCACAAACAGATCAATGAGGTCCAGCCTGTTGGTGCCAACGTATGGAAACACAAGAAAGTCATAAGTATGACTTAAAAGTCTTCTTTTTTTTTTTTTTTTTAGATTTTATTTATTTGACAGAGAGACAGCGAGAGAGGGAATACAAGCAGGAGGAGTGGGAGAGGGAGAAGCAGGCTTCCCGCAGAGCAGAGAGCCCAACACAGGGCTCGATCCCAGGAAGCCGGGATCATGACCCGAGCCAAAGGCAGAGGCTCAACCCACTGAGCCACCCAGGCGCCCTTTAAAAAGTCTTCTTAAAGTCTTAATTCTTAAAAGCCTATTCCTAAAAGTAACACCAATCATTTCTCCTCACATTCCATTGGTAAGAACAAATCACATGACCACACTTAGATACAGGGTGAATGGGACTTTGGCAACATTTCCCAAGTGACAATTATATACTATGGAAGGGGAGGATGCATTTCAGAGGAAAGCTGGTCAGAGTCACCACAGGTATAGCAGAGGGCTAAAAGACACAGAGAGTTACAGAGGAGTTGAAAGATGCAGAACAGCTAAAAGAAAGTGTCATACATCTATTAGAGAAGGGCATAGACATCAGATGATATATGAGTCAACATTCTTCTTGTTTCACAAATAATAATCACCAAAAAAGAAAGCACAACTTTTGTTATATATCCAAGCATTCAACAAGAAAAGGCATTTTTGTACCAAAGTAATTCAAGAGTCTAAATGCATTTTTCTTCAAGTGTCTAAATTTAAAAAGTAATTATGTGGCTAAGTAATCAAGACTCCATCCAGTCTGGGATTCCGCAAAATGCCAAAGTATTGTACTAAAATGGTATGTTTTCTTTATATTTGCTATTACAATGCAAAAAATCATTGTTCATTGTCCCAAACAAACAAACAAAAAAAGAACTTGAAAAGCATTCAACTTGCTTTTGCTGCTATTATGAGTTTTAGAAATCTGTCTTGTTTCTGAACTTACAACATTTTCTCCTCTGGGGATTTAGAAGAGCACATACTTTGCATCCACTCCACAATTACCTGTGCATATTTTCAGTAGCATGCATGCTTCACTGGGAGCTTAGGGGAACTCTCTCCTAAGGCTTTGCTCTCTGGACCATGGCAGAAGTGTAGGTACACAAGTGGTTGCAGATCATGCTGTGCCCTAGGGTGAAGACCCATTAGTATGACTAGAAGAGATAAGTCACAGGTACAAAGAGTTTGGGATCTGTCTGCCCAGATAAAGGGGTTATCAGAGGCCCCCTGAAGAGTCCCTTGTACTTCCCACTCGGGACTACCTTGATCCCTGAAGTCACCCTACTCATGTGACCTAGATGAAGGAACTGACCTTGCTAAGCTCTCCTTCTTAAGGTCTTTTATCTTCTAGTCTCTTCTAGTCCCTTAACCTGTCTGTCCTGCCCAATTCTTTATTCCTCATCTTATTTCATGGGAGAATAACTCTGTTAGGCCTCTAACAATAACAACAGGAGAGAGGAAAGGAATAAAAGAAGGCTGGGTGGCATCAAGCAGTAGTGAGCAAATGTTCTGTGGACACCAACCACGTGCAGAGTGCTACTTAAGTTATCACACTTAAAACTTGTAACACTTTGCGTTTGATGTCATTGCCAGCACTTTTTAATTGAGGAAAGTGAGGCTCAGAGGTTTGGTATTAGTTTTCCAGGGTCTCATTAATGCATCAGCAGTGCAAGCTAAATGAAATCCATTCTGCCTAACTCTACCTTCTGTAATCACACCCAGAAACATCTTTAGCTCCCTGATTTTGTTATTACAGAAAACTTCTTGAATTCATCAAGATGTATACTCCCTTGACCCAAATAAATTCCATGCATCAGACTTTTCCTTCTTCACTTTTCTTTACAGTGTCCACTCCATGATTCATCACTTCAATTGCTTTCCTGCCAAAATCTTAAGAATCCAAACACTATTGAGAGTCAAGATGGCGGAGAAGTAGCAGGCAGAGACTACATCAGGTAGCAGGAGATCAGCTTGATAGCTTATCTAAACATTGCAAACACCTACAAATCCAAAGGGAGATCGAAGAGAAGAAGAACAGCAATTCTAGAAACAGAAAATCAACCCCTTTCTGAAAGGTAGGACTGGCGGAGAAGGGAATCTAAAACGACGGGAAGATAGACCGTGAGGGGAGGGGCCGGCTCCCGGCAAGCGGCGAAGCAACGGAGCACAAAATCAGGACTTTTAAAAGTCTGTTCCACTGAGGGACATTGCTCCAGAGGCTAAACCGGGGTGAAGCCCACGTTGGGTCAGGGTGGCCCCAGGTCCCGCAGGGTCACAGAAGGATGGGGGTGTCGGAGTGTCGCAGAGCTTGCAGGTGTTAGAACGGAGAAGCCGGCTACAGAGACAGAGCCGAGGACTGAACTCTCAGCTTGGGGTTACCTTGAACTGGTCGCGGGCTGGGTGAGCTCGGAGCACGGCCGGAGGCTGGGGATACGGGAGTGATTGGGTGCTGTCCTCTGGGGGCGCACTGAGGAGTGGGGCCCCGGGGTCTCGGCTCCTCCGGGCTGGAGACTAGGAGGCCGCCATTTTCATTCACGTCTGCCAGAAGTCTACAGAAAGCATTCAGGGAACAAAAGCTCCCAAAAGCGAACCCGAGCGGATTACTTAGTCCGGCCACCGGTAAGGGCTGTGCAATTCCACCTCGGGCAAAGACACTTGAGAGTCACTACAACAGGCCCCTCCCCCAGAAGATCAACAAAATATCCAGCCAGGACGAAGTTCATCTATCAAGGAAAGCAGGTTCAAGACCTAAGACAGAAGCGGAATTCCAGAGGAGGAGAAAGCAAAGCACGGAACTCATGGCTTTCTCCCCATGATTCTTTAGTCTTGCGGTTAATTCAATTTTTTTTCAACTTTTTCTTCTTTTTTTCTCCTTCTGCTAAATTTTTTTAAAACTTTTACCCTTTTTTTTAACGTTTTTTGACTAGTTTATCCATAATATTTTTCTCTCTTTTTTATATTTTTTCTTTATTTGTTTTATTTTTTAAATTTTTTTTTCTGAACCTCTTTTTATCCCCTTTCTCCCCCCCACAATTTGGGGTCTCTTCTGATTTGGTGACAGCGCATTTTTCTGGGGTCTTTGCCACCCTTTTAGTATTTTATTTGATCCTTCCTATACTCTTATCTGGACAAAATGACAAGGCGGAAAAAATCACCACAAACAAAAGAACAAGAGGCAGTACCGAAGGCTAGAGACCTAATCAACACAGACATTGGTAATATGTCAGATCAAGAGTTCAGAATGACGATTCTGAAGGTTCTAGCCAGGCTCGAAAAAGGCATGGAAGATATTAGAGAAACCCTCTCTGGAGATATAAAAGCCCTTTCTGGAGAAATTAAAGAACTAAAATCTAACCAAGTTGAAATCAAAGAAGCTATTAATGAGGTGCAATCAAAAATGGAAGCTCTCACTGCTAGGATGAATGAGGCAGAAGAAAGAATTAGTGATATAGAAGACCAAATGACAGAGAACAAAGAAGCCGAGCAAAAGAGGGACAAACAGCTACTGGACCACGAGGGGAGAATTCGAGAGAGAAGTGACACCATAAGACGAAACAACATTAGAATAATTGGGATTCCAGAAGAAGAAGAAACAGAGAGGGGAGCAGAAGGTCTATTGGAGAGAATTACTGGAGAGAATTTCCCTAATATGGCAAAGGGAACAAGCATCAAAATCCAGGAGGTGCAGAGAACCCCCCTCAAAATCAACAAGAATAGGTCCACACCCTGTCACCTAATAGTAAAATTTACAAGTCTTAGTGACAAAGAGAAAATCCTGAAAGCAGCCCGAGAAAAGAAGTCTGTAACATACAATGGTAAAAATATTAGATTGGCAGCAGACTTATCCACAGAGACCTGGCAGGCCAGAAAGAACTGGCATGATATATTCAGAGCACTAAACGAGAAAAACATGCAGCCAAGAATACTCTATCCAGCTAGGTTATCATTGAAAACAGAAGGAGAGATAAAAAGCTTCCAGGACAAACAAAAACTGAAAGAATTTGCAAACACCAAACCAGCTCTGCAGGAAATATTGAAAGGGGTCCTCTAAGCAAAGAGAGAGCCTAAAAGTAGTAGCTCAGAAAGGTACAGAGACAATATACAGTAACAGTCACCTTACAGGCAATACAATGGCACTAAATTCATATCTCTCAATAGTTACCCTGAATGTTAATGGGCTAAATGCCCCAATCAAAAGACACAGGGTATCAGAATGGATAAAAAAACAAAACCCATCTATATGTTGCCTACAAGAAACTCATTTTAGACGCGAAGACACCTCCAGATTTAAAGTGAGGGGGTGGAAAACAATTTACCATGCTAATGGGCATCAGAAGAAAGCCTAATATCAGATCAATTAGATTTTAAGCCAAAGACCATAAAAGAGATGAGGAAGGACACTATATCATACTCAAAGGGTCTGTCCAACAAGAAGATCTAACAATTTTAAATATCTATGCCCCTAACGTGGGAGCAGCCAACTATATAAACCAATTCATAACAAAATCAAAGAAACACATCAATAATAATACAATAATAGTAGGGGACTTGAACAGTCCCCTCACTGAAATGGACAGATCATCCAAGCAAAAGATCAACAAGGAAATAAAGGCCTTAAATGACACACTGGACCATATGGACATCACAGATATATTCAGAACATTTCATCCCAAAGCAACAGAATACACATTCTTCTCTAGTGCACATGGAACATTCTCCAGAATAGATCACATCCTGGGTCACAAATCAGGTCTCAACCGATACCAAAAGATTAGGATCATTCCCTGCATATTTTCAGACCACAGTGCTCTGAAGCTAGAACTCAATCACAAGAGGAAAACTGGAAAGAACCCAAATACATGGAGACTAAATAGCATCCTTCTAAAGAATGAATGGGTCAACCAGGAAATTAAAGAAGAATTGAAAAAATTCATGGAAACAAATGATAATGAAAACACAACAGTTAAAAATATGTGGGACACAGCAATGGCAGTCCTGAGAGGAAAATATATAGTGGTACAAGCCTTTCTCAAGAAACAAGAAAGGTCTCAAGTACACAACCTAAACCTACACCTAAAGGAGCTAGAGAAAGAACAAGAAAGAATCCCTAAACCCAGCAGGAAAAGAGAAATCATAAAGATCAGAGCAGAAATCAATGAAATAGGAACCAAAAAAACAATAGAAAAAAATCAATGAAACTAGGAGCTGGTTCTTTGAAAGAATCAATAAGATTGATAAACCCCTGGCCAGACTCAAAAGAGAAAAGACCCAAATAAATAAAATCATGAATGAAAGAGGAGAGATCACAACTAACACCAAAGAAATACAGATAAATATAAGAACATACTATGAGCAACTCTATGCCAACAAATTTGACAATCTGGAAGAAATGGATGCATTCCTAGAGACATATAAACTACAACAACTGCACCAGGAAGAAATAGAAAACCTGAACAGGCCCATAACCAGTAAGGAGATTGAAACAGTCATCAAAAATCTCCAAACAAACAAAAGCCCAGGGCCAGACGGCTTCCCAGGGGAATTCTACCAAGCATTTAAAGAAGAACTAATTCCTATTCTCCTGAAACTGTTCCAAAAAATAGAAATGGAAGGAAAACTTCCAAACTCATTTTATGAGGCCAGCATCACCTTGATCCCAAAACCAGACAAGGATCCCGCCAAAAAAGAGAACTACAGACCAATATCCTTGATAAACACAGATGCAAAAGTTCTCACCAAAATACTAGCCAGTAGGATTCAACAGTACATTAAAAGGATTATTCACCATGACCAAGTGGGATTTATTCCAGGGCTGCAGGGTTGGTTCAACATCCTCAAATCAATCAATGTGATACAACACATTAATAAAAGAAAGAACAAGAACCATATGATACTCTCAATAGATGCTGAAAAAGCATTTGACAAAGTACAGCATCCCTTCCTGATCAAAACTCTTCAAAGTGTAGGGACAGAGGGCACATACCTCAATATTATCAAAGCCATCTATGAAAAACCCACCGCAAATATCATTCTCAATGGAGAAAAGCTGAAAGCTTTTCCGTTAAGGTCAGGAACACGGCAGGGATGTCCATTATCACCACTGCTATTCAACATAGTACTAGAAGTCCTACCCTCAGCAATCAGACAACAAAAAGAAATTAAAGGCATCCAAATCGGCAAAGAAGAAGTCAAACTATCACTCTTCGCAGATGATATGATACTATATGTGGAAAACCCAAAAGACTCCACTCCAAAACTGCTAGAACTTGTACAGGAATTCAGTAAAGTGTCAGGATATAAAATCAATGCACAGAAATCAGTTGCATTTCTCTACACCAACAAGACAGAAGAAAGAGAAATTAAGGAGTCAATCCCATTTACAATTGCACCCAAAGCTATAAGATACCTAGGAATAAACCTAACCAAAGAGGCTAAGAATCTATATGCAGAAAACTATAAAGCACTCATGAAAGAAATTGAGGAAGACACAAAGAAATGGAAAAATGTTCCATGCTCCTGGATTGGAAGAATAAATATTGTGGAAATGTCTATGCTACCTAAAGCAATCTACACATTTAATGCAATCCCTATCAAAATACCATCCATTTTTTTCAAAGAAATGGAACAAATAATCCTAAAATTTATATGGAACCAGAAAAGACCTCGAATAGCCAAAGGAATATTGAAAAAGAAAGCCAAAGTTGGTGGCATCACAATTCTGGACTTCAAGCTCTATTACAAAGCTGTCATCATCAAGACAGCATGGTACTGGCACAAAAACAGAGACATAGATCAATGGAACAGAATAGAGAGCCCAGAAATAGACCCTCAACTCTATGGTCAACTAATCTTCGACAAAGCAGGAAAGAATGTCCAATGGAAAAAAGACAGCCTCTTCAACAAATGGTGCTGGGAAAATTGGACAGCCACATACAGAAAAATGAAATTGGACCACTTCCTTACACCACACATGAAAATAGACTCAAAATGTATGAAGGACCTCACTGTGAGAAAGGAATCCATCAAAACCCTTGAGGAGAATGCAGGCAGCAACCTCTTCCACCTCAGCCACAGCAACATCTTCCTAGGAACATCGGCAAAGGCAAGAGAAGCAAGGGCAAAAATGAACTATTGGGATTTCATCAAGATCAAAAGCTTTTGCACAGCAAAGGAAACAGTTAACAAAACCAAAAGACAACTGACAGAATGGGAGAAGATATTTGCAAACAACATATCAGATAAAGGGCTGTGTCCAAAATCTATAAGGAACTTAGCAAACTCAACACCCAAAGAACAAACAATCCAATCAAGAAATGGGCAGAGGACATGAACAGACATTTCTGCAAAGAAGACATCCAGATGGCCAACAGACACATGAAAAAGTGCTCCACATCACTCGGCATCAGGGAAATACAAATCAAAACTACAATGAGATATCATTTCACACCAGTCAGAATGGCTAAAATTAACAAGTCAGGAAATGAGAGATGCTGGCGAGGATGCGGAGAAAGGGGAACCCTCCTACACTCTTGGTGGGAATGCAAGCTGGTGCAACCACTCTGGAAAACAGCATGGAGATTCCTCAAAATGTTGAAAATAGAACTACCCTATGACCCAGCAATTGCACTACTGGGTATTTACCCTGAAGACACAAACATAGTGATCCGAAGGGGCACGTGTACCCGAATGTTTATAGCAGCAAGGTCTACAATAGCCAAACTATGGAAAGAACTTAGATGTCCATCAACAGATGAATGGATAAAGAAGAGGTGGTATATATACACAATGGAATACTATGCAGCCATCAAAAGAAATGAAATCTTGCCATTTGCGACGATGTGGATGGAATTAGAGGGTATCATGCTTAATGAAATAAGTCAGTCGGAGAAAGACAACTATCATATGATCTCCCTGATATAAGGACGTGGAGATGCAACATGGGGGGTTAGGGGGATAGGAGAAGAATAAATGAAACAAGATGGGATTGGGAGGGAGCAAACCATAAATGACTCTTAATCTCACAAAACAAACTGGGGGTTGCTGGGGGGAGGTGGGGTTGGGACATTGGGGAGGGTATGTGCTATCGTGAGTGCTGTGAAGTGTATAAACCTGATGATTCACAGACCTGTACCCCTGGGGATAAAAATACATTATATGTTTATAAAAAAAAAAAAAAAAGAAAGGATGAATACCCGACTTTTGTAGCAACACAGACAGGACTGGAAGTGATTATGCTGAGTGAAATAAGTCAAGCAGAGAGAGTCAAGTATCATATGGTTTCACTTATTTGTGGAGCATAACAAATGACATGGAGGACATTGGGAGATGGAAAGGAGAAGGAAGTTGAGGGAAATTGGAAGGGGAGGCGAACCATAAGAAACTATGGACTCTGAAAAACAACCTGAGGGTTTTGAAGGGGCGGGGGTGGGAGGTTGGAGGAACCATGTGGTGGGTAATAGGGAGGGCACATATTGCATGGAGCACTGGGTGTTGTGCAAAAACAATGAATACTGTTACGCTGAAAAAATAAATAAATAAAAATTAAAAAAAAAAATCTGAGATTTGCCCAGACCCGGTAGCCACAGAGGAATGAGCTCCCAACGAAGCAAATGGGAGAGAGCAGGACCCAAAACTGTCTGGACACTATGATTACCAGGAGGCAAAAATAAAAACCTGCGTCAGAAAAAGCAAGCTGCAGGGAACCACACCCAGGGGGAGGGCTGGGAGAGGTGGCCGGAGTTGATCTGGTTTTTGTCTTTGTCTGATTTCGCTTCTCTGTGATGTCGTTCAGTTGCATTTATAATGAAAACAATAAATTTATTCTCAAAGAAAAAAAAAGAATCCAAACACTATTATTTTCTGCATCTATCTGTAAGGAAAAAATTCAACCCCGGATCTTTTTTTAAGATTTTTTATTTATTCTTTTGAGAAAAACAGAGCAAGTGAGAGCACAGCATGGGGGGAGGGGAATAGGGAGAGGGAGAAGCAGTCTAGCACTAAGCAGGAAGCCCAGCATGGGGCTCCATCCTACAACCCTGGGATCATGACCCAAGCAGAAGGCAGACACTTAACCAACTGAGCCACTCAGGCTCCCCAACCCTAGATCATTTTAAGCATTTGCTTTCTTCACCACCAAACAAACAAACATAAATCCCAACCCTGATAAGAATGCTGGAGAAAATCACAAAGCTATACAGATTAACAACATCTGAATTTGTCACTTTCAATCTTTACACGGCGCTCAGCAGTAGCCATTTGACTGCCATTCAAGAGAAGACTTGATGAAAGTAAAAGTAATATCTGGTTTTGCTCATTATTTCAAACCATTTTAAATATAAACTCCATGATGTTGAGAATTGCCTGTGGTACATACTGCCAGCCCCTAAGACATGATACATGCTCAATATCTAATGAAGACATTAACTGAAAAAGAGCCTCAAGTGGTCAATAATAGTCCCGGATTTAAACAACCTTGCATTAGAAGTTACAATTAAGCAGAGACTTGAGAGAGCAGTAAGAGTTCGCTCATGAGAGGAGATGGAAAGCATAGTATTAAAGGGAAATTGAAAGGCATTCCTGGGGCGCCTGGGTGGCTCAGTGGGTTAAAGCCTCTGCCTTCAGCTCAGATCATGATTCCAGCATCCTGGGATCGAGCCCCGCATCGGGTTCTCTGCTCAGGGGGGAGCCTGCTTCCTCCTCTCTCTCTGTTTGCCTCTCTGACCACCTGTGATCTCTGTTTGTCAAATAAATAAAATCTTTAAAAAAAAAAGAAAGGCATTCCTAAGATCCCTCCTTCCTACTTTACACACAGTGTTCTAAATATTCTCTCTATACAAAGCTCTTCTGTTCTCTCCATACCCATTATCACTCTTATGAACATACTCAGATTCAGTCTCTACCTTGCAACCAAATGCACTTCTGCTGTTGAAATAAGCAAGATGGTGGGATAGGAGGCTCCTGGATCAAGTCCTCCTCACAGAAATACAAAGAAACAAATATCCACAAACAAGATGCCTTTTGAAAATCCCAGAATTTGGGAGTGAGGCTGAAGCATGTCCTTTGAAGCACAAAACAAACAAACAAACAACAACAAAAACAAAAAACAAAAAACAAACAGAAAATCTACTTTAGAAAGATAAGAGAAGCAGGTTCACTTTGACCATATCACCCCTCCCCAGGCCAACAGAGTGCGGAGAGTGATCTTCTGGGCCTATGATTTCTCCAGCGGAGAAAAGAGGACCAGAAGCAGACATTCAGCCTCTCCAGCATTTCGGGGTCACTCCCTGGAAGCCTACTTCTATCTTGGAGAATACTGGGACAATTGACAAACTAAGTACCTGCTTGATCATGGTACACAGTCAGGGACCTTGCCCAACCACAAAGAACAGCTAGTGACTCCACTGAACCAGAGAGCAAAGCCATCATTCCCAACCAACCACAGAGCACAACGTGCAGCCTGGCCCAATTGCAGGCCACAGCCAGTCGCCCCACCCAACTATGAAGCACAGCCTGCAACTTCACTTAAAACATAAAGTGAAATTAACTTCACTTAACATAAAATCCAGCTAGAAGCACCATTTCACCAAGTACAAATTGCAATTACAGAACCCAGCCAGTGGGTGGGAGCCCAGCCAGCAGCATTACCAAGGCTCACAGCACAAGCAGAAACTCCATCCAAACAGAGACCCTATAGCAAGCCCCACCTGCCAGTGAAAGGTATGAGCTAGCCCATCCAGAACCCAGGGCTGAACTGAGTCTTGAAGGTCTTTCCATCCAAACTGAACCTGTATAGACTAAAAGAGATGACTGCTTCCTCAAATGCATAGACACCAATACAAGGATACAAGATCACAAAGAATCAGGGAAACATGACACCCCCTAGAAAACTAAGATTCCAATGACCGGTCCTTAAAAATAGAGATACGTGAACTGACAAAGGATTCAGAATAATCCTATTACAGAAGTTCAGTGAACTACAAGAAAACACAGACAACTAAACAAAACTAGGAAAACAATACTTAAAATAAGTTTAAAAAATCACTTTTAAAAAACTCCTAGGGGCACCTGTGTGGTTCAGATGGTTAAGCGTCCAGCTCTTCATTTCAGCTCAGGTAATGATCTCTGGGTTGTGAGATCAAGCTCAACATCAGGCTCCCACACCGGGTGTGGAGTGTGCTTAAGATTCTCTCTCTCCCTCTCTCCCTTTGCCACTCCCCACTCCAAAACACCCTAGAGCTGAAGTATTTCATGACTGACCAAAGGCACAATCCATGACTAAGTAATTGATAAAGTAAACTTCATTAAAATTAAAAACTTCTGCCCTGCAAAAGACAATGTCAGGAATATGAGAAAACAAGCCACAGACTGGGGAAAAATATTTCCAAAAGACACATCTGATAAAGAACTGTTATCCAAAATATACAAAGAATTATTAAAACTAAATAATAAAAAAAAAAAACCTCAAGTGAAAAAATGGACAAAGACTTTAGCAGACACTTCAACAAAGAAGATACACAGATGACAAATAAGCATGTGAAAAGATGTTACACACCGTCAGGGAAATTCAAGTTAAAACAACAGTGAGATATCATTACACACCTATTAGAAGAGCCAAAATGCAAACACGGACAACACCAAATACTAGTGAGGATGTGGAACAAAAGGAAACCTCATTCATTGCTGGTGGGGATGCAAAATGGCAACAGCCAATTTGAAATACAGCTTGGTGGTTTCTCACGAAATTAAACATACTTTTACTTATGATTCAGCAATTGTGCTTCGCAATTGTGCTTCCTCACACAGGTATCCCCCACTTCCCCAAAGTTCAGTTATACCACTTCACTTGTACAAAAGACCTCCGAGTGAACCATCAAACTAAAAAGCTCCTACTCAACAAAGGAAACAATCAATGGAGTAAAAAGGCAATCTATGGAATAGGAGTAAATATTTGTGAACCACGTTATCTGATAAGAACAGTATCCATTAATACTGTTTCCACTAGGGGCGCCTGGGTAGCTCAGTGGGTTAAGCCTCTGCCTTTGGCTCAGGTCATGGGCTCTCTGCTCAGCGGGGAGCATACTTCCTCCTCTCTCTGCCTGCCTCTCTGCCTACTTGTGATCTCACACTCTCTGTCAAATAAATAAATAAAATCTTAAAAAAAAAATACTGTTTCCATTAACCAAAAGAAATCTTTAGAGGATTCTTACTTTTACAAAAAAAGGCAAAAAAGTGAAAATAGCTTTCAGCTTGTTTTGCAGCAAGCTGTTGTAGAGGCGGCGTGCACCCTGAGCAACAATGGCAACGCTGCCAAGCCCCTTCTCCCACATCTATAGTCAGCATCTCAGCATCTCAGCATCAAGCTGCCAGGGCTTTAAACTGGATCGGTGAGCATCTGTGCTTTATCTCAATTTCTTCTGTGCATTCACTGACAAGATGTGTCTAAAGATCTCAGAAATGCCTAAGAAAGGTTACTTCTAAGGTCCAGGAACACCCTCCAATTTTTCCATATAAATTAACGATAATTGGGGCACCTGGGTGGCTCAGTGGGTTAAAGCCTCTGCTTTCGGCTTGGGTCATGATCTCAGGGTCCTGGGCTCAAGCCCCACTTCGGGCTCTCTGCTCAGCAGGGAGCCTACTTCCTCTTCTCTCTCTGCCTGCCTCTCTGCCTAGTTGTGATCTCTCTCTGTGTCAAATAAATAAACAAATTCTTTTAAAAAATAATTAATGATAACTATCTCTTCACTTTACACCGTTTCATCTCACAAAAGGTTTCATAGAAATGCTCCAGTTTTGGAGACTAGGGGAAACCTGTGTTTACCAAAAGGAGTTGAAAACTTATGCCCACACAAAAACCTGCATGTGGAAGTTTAAAGCAGCTTTATTCCTAATTGCCAAAATGTGGAAACAACCAATATATACTTCAGAAGGTAAAGGGATAATAACTGTGATACATCCTGACAATGGAATATTATTCAGTGCCAAAAAGAAATGAGCTATTAAGCCATGAGCAGACACAGAAGAAACTTACATGCATATGACTAAGTGAAAGAAGCCAATTTCAGAAAGACACAAACTGCATGATTACAACTGTATGACATTTGTTAAAAGGAAAAACTATGGCGACAGATTAATGCTCTCAGAGATTGGGATGGGGGGACGGATGAGTAGGTGGAGCATAGTTAAGTATTTAAGGCAGTGAAACTATTCTATGATACTAGAATGATGAATCCATGTCAATACATTTGCCTAAACTCATAGAAAATATAACACCAAGAATGAACCATAATGTAAACTATGGACTTTTGGTGATTATTATATACTAACTGTAGCAAGTAAACCACTCTGCCGGAGTTTGTTGATAATGGTGGAAGCTACGCACGTGCAGGGTCAGGGAGTATATGACAGATCTCTGTATCTCCCCACCCCCAACAATCTTGCAATGAACCTAAAATTTCATTTAAAAAAATAAAGTCTTAGGGCCCCTGGATGTTTCAATTGGTTAAATATCCAGCTCTTGATTTCGGCTCAGTCATGATCTACAGGTCATGAGATCAAGCCCCACATCAGGCCCCATGCTCAGCATGAGTCTGCTTGAGATTCTTCCTCACCCACTGCCCCTTCTGCTCATCCTCTCTCTCTCAAATGAATGAATGAATGAATGAACAAATAAATAAATACATAAATCTTTTAAAAAAGAAGAAGGGGAAGAGTGGGGAGGAGCAAACAATTACCAAAATATCAAACTAAAAAGCTCCTACTCAACAAAGGAAACAACCAATAGAGTAAAAGGCAATCTATAGAATAGGAGTGAATATTTTTGAACCATGTATCTGATAGGAAATTAATATCCAAAATATTAAAGGAGCTCCTACAACTCAGTACCAAAAAAAAAAAAAAAATTTTAAGCTAATTTTTAAAAATGGGTAAAAGACCTCAATAGAAATTTCTCCAAAAATGTACAAATGGCCGAGAAGTATGAGGAAAGGGTGCTTGACAACACTAATCATTAGAGAAACAAATGCAAATTAAAACCACAGATTATCACCTTATGCCTCTTGGGATGTCTATTATCAATAAAACAAAGTTAACAAGTGTTGGCAAGGATATGCAAAAATTTGGAACCCTTGTACATTGTTGCTGGGAATGTGAATTGAGTCACTATAGAAAACAGTATGGAGATTCCTCAAAAAATTAAAAATAGAACTACCACAACTATCCACCAATCCTAATCCTGGGTATATATCTAAAGGAAGTGAAACCACTATCTCAAAGAGATATCTGTATTCATATTCACTGCAGTATTATTCACAATAGCCAATCCATGGAGTAATCTAAATGTCCATTGATGAATGAATGGATAAGAAAATGTGGTATTTATATATATTAGAATATCATTCACTCTTAATATGAAAGGAAATCCTGCCATTTGTGACAACATGGGTGAATCTGAAGGACATTATGCTAAGTGAATTAAGCCAGACACAGAACAGATGCTACCTGATCCTACTGAAATAGGGAATCCACATTAATCAAACACAGAAACAGAGAGTAAAATGGTGGTCACCAGGGACTGGAGGGAAGATGAAATGGGAGAAATTTTGGTCAAAGTGTACAAAGTGTACAAAGTTTCAGTTATGCAAACATAAGTAAGTACTATATAGCACAGTGACCATAGTTAACAATACTACAATGTACACTTAAAAATTTACTAAAACAGGGGCGCCTGGGTGGCGCAGTGGGTTAAGCCTCTGCCTTCGGCTTAGGTCATGATCTCAGGGTGCTGGGATCGAGCCCTGCATCGGGCTCTCTGCTCAGCAGGGAGCCTGCTCTCCCCTCCCCCGCTCTGCCCACCTGCCTCTCTGTCTCTCCCTGTCAAATAAATAAATAAAATCTTTTTAAAAAATTTACTAAAACAGTATTTATTATGTTTTTAGTGTTCTTATCACTAAATAAATTAAAAAATAGATTTTAGGGCGCCTGGGTGGCTCAGTGGTTTAAGCCGCTGCCTTCGGCTCAGGTCATGATCTCAGGGTCCTGGGATCGAGTCCCGCATCGGGCTCTCTGCTCAGCAGGGAGCCTGCTTCCCTCTCACTCTCTCTGCCTGCCTCTCTGCCTACTTGTGATCTCTCTCTGTCAAATAAATAAATAAGAAATCTTAAAAAAAAAAATTTTTTTTTAAAAATAGATTTTAGGGGCACCTGGATGGCTCAGTTGGAGGACTGTGTGACTCTTGATCTCAGGACCTTGAGTTCATGCCCCTTGGTGGGTGTAGAGATTACTTAAATAAATAAAACTTTTTAAAAAATAAATAAAAAGTAACTTAAATTAATTAAAAATAATAAAAAATAGATTTTAAATTATAAAATACTAAATGTTCAAATGTAAAAAAAAGATTTTAAATGTAAGAAGATTTTAAATAGATTTTAAATGACTTTTGGAGGTCATACATGTTTGTGACATGATGTCGATTGTGGTGATGGTTTCATAGGTGTATACCTATCTCCAAACTCATCAAATTGCATACATTAAGTTTGTACACATTTTGTATGCCAATAACACCCCAATAAAGTGTTGTTTTTTTTTTAAAGCCATTTTCAGATAAAGGAAAACCAGCAGATCTGCTCTAAAAAAAATGCTGAAGAAATTTCTTCCCAAAAAAGGTGGTAGGGGGGAGGGTGAAACAGGGGAAATTGGAACTTCAACAATGAAGGAAGAGCAACAGAAATGGTAAATATTCTGGTAAATGTAATAGACTAGTCTTTATTCTCAAGAGCTTTAAGATATGTATAGCTACAGAGAACAATGACTATAACATGTCTCATGGGGATTTTATTATACATAAATGCAACACATATGACAACATAAGGAGGGTAGTATAATGGGACTTATATAGTGGTAAGAATACTACATTCCACTTGAAATGATAAAATATTAATTCTATGTAGATTATGAAAAGATAAGGTTATATATTGTAATCCCTAGAGAAATCACAAAAAAACTCTATGGTCAAGAAAAACTAAAAAAAGATACTAGAAACATGTTCAAATAATCCAAAAGAAGGCAGGAAAGGTGAAATAGGGAGATAAAAAAAAAACAGAGAACAAACAGAAAACAAATACTAAAATGGTAGGCCAAAATCCAAATTTACTGATAATCATAGTACATGTAAATGATTTAAAAACACAAATTAAAAAATAGACGGGTTTTTTCACTAGATAATTAGTGACCCATAAAAGAGCCAAGGCTTACTTTAGTATTTTTTAATTGTCATAAAGCAGACATGCTCCTTCCATAATCACACTGAATCTACAGCTACATTCAGAACAATATCTGCAGGAACAGGGGACTAGCTGAGTAACTCCTACACACTGGACAAATGGACCTACACACTGAAATAGGTAGGAGAAGCTGAGACACAATCTCTCTATAAATGCCACCTGGCCCCCAGCATGGTAGACATCTATTTTAACACACATCCAGGGGACTACTGAAATACTCTCCAGAGACTGGAGCTGGTGGGTGCCATATTTGTGCTCTCCCTCTGCTTCTCTTCAGCTCACCCATATCCCCCAGAAAAGAGCTTGTACAGCATCTGGCCCCCCAGTTTTTGCTGCTGCTGCCCAGGGGACACCTCTAGACTGCCTGCCTCTAGTTGCCAGTAGGACTTACACTTACAGATCCTACAGGACAAGAAAAGAGAAAGAGTACTTTCTACTACCAACATCAAGGCAGAGAAGACAGGCAACAGACTGAGGTGCCCAATCTCCCTGTGAAAGGGGTCTATTAGCTTCAGAGCTGCAGCTGAGAAGCAAGTATCTAATTAAACACACATCTAAAAACCAACAGTAACCCTCTCCAGAGACCTCAGAGAAAAGGCAGTTATCTTTGCTCTCTCCCTCTGCTGCTACAGAATACCATTATTGCCCAGAGTGGAGTTTATACACATGAATTGTGCCCTTGTTTTTACAACTGGTGCCCCAGTTTTTGTGGCTGCCACCCAGGGGACAATTCTTGATTGCCTGGTTCTGATGACCAGCAGGGCTTGTATTCATGGGCCCCATGGGATTGCAACAAATGGAGAGACAGTTCTTGACTAGCTACCAACCCCACAGGGCACAATGCAGAGACAGTAAACTGAAACACATGCCCAGTCTTTCTGTGAAAGAAGCTTATTTCTCATCTTGGAGCTTCTGGTTTGGAAAACATCTAGAGGTCTACTGAGGTGTTCTTTGGGGATAGGCTGGTGGCCTCGATCTTTCTACTTTGCCTCTGCCTCATTTTGTGTCACAAGTATCTCCAAGGGAGAAGCTTGTGTACTCACAGTGCACCCAGATTTTTGCAGCTGCCACACAGGGGACATCTCCTATCACCTGGCTCTGGCAGTCAGTGGGGCTTGTGCTCACAAGGCCTGCAGCACTATTACAAAAGAATTCTTAGCCAGTTACACCCTCTCTCCTAAAAGGCACAGCATAGTGACAGCTGACTGAAATGCATCCCCAGTCTTTCTGTGAAATAAAAAAAAAATTAAAAAAAAAAAAAAAAAGGCCTATTAGCTTCCTTCACAGCTATAGCCTGGAGACAGGCTTCGAATTAAACACACATCTAGGGAGCAACAGCAATCCTCTCCAGAGACCAGGAAGACCAGCAGGTACCATCTTCTTACTCTCCCTCTGACCTGCCCCAGGTTATCAGTGTCTCAAGGAGTTTGTGTATACATCTGTGCCCCAGATTTTATGTCTGCCACCCAGAGAACACATCTCTTGAGAGCCTGGCTCTGGTGACTGGTGAGGCTTGTGTTCACAGGTTCAGTGGGATGGTAGCAAAAAAAAAAAAAAAGAGACAGCTTTCAAATGGCCAATTACCAGAGCCCAGTACAGAGGGAGCAGACAGGAATGCCCATCTCCCAGTCTTCTCCTGGAAAAAGTATACTCAGATATTTTAAAAGCTGCAGCTTGAGAGTCAGGCTTCCAATCAGCCTGAACCTAAGTGCAGACTGAGATCCTTTCCTTTAGAACACTGACAGGTCTTGTCACACCTCAGCTATTGGTAGCCACTAAAAATAAAGTAGCTTGCTTGGACAATCATGATGATTTGAGAGTCAAAGCAAGGGTAAGGCTGAACAATAAGATTCATCTCTTACATGAGGCAAATCCTGTGCTCGCTTCGGCAGCACATATACATGAGGCAAATCCTTCAAGACTGGGAGAGGTGGATGTTTTATCTAATGCAAAGAAACCAACACACAGAGTCAAGGAAAATGGACAGAGGAATATGTTCCAAACAAAGGAAGAGCATAAAACTTCAGGAAAAAGATCTTAGTGAAACACAGATAAGTGATTTACCAGATAATGAGTTCAAAATAATGGTCATAAAGTTGCTCACCAAGCTCAGAAGAAGAATAGATGAACAAAGTGAGAATTCCACCAAAGAAATAAAAAATATTAAAAATCACAGAGTAAAAGTCACAGAGTTGAAGAATATAATAACTGAAAAATACAATAGAGGGTCTGACAGCAGACTAGATGCAGTGAAAGAAAGGATTAGTGACCACAAAGGACAGCAGAAACTCACCCAATTAGAACAGCAAAAAGAAAAAAGAATGAAAAATAAAGAAGAAAGCTTAAGGGACTTGGATAATATCAGGTGGACCAACATTCACATTATAAGGGTCCCAGAAGAAGACAGAGAAAAAAGGACAGAAAATTTATTTGAAGAAATAATGACTGAATATTCCCCTAACCTTGGGAAGGAAACAGACATCTAGATCCAGGCAGCCCAGGGAGTTCCAAAATATCTGAACCCACAGAGACCCACACCAGGCACATTATAATTAAAGTTTCAAAATGTAAAGACAAGAAGAGAATCTTAAAAGCAGCAGCAGAAAAATAACTCGTTACCCCCAAGGACTCACCATAGACAATAAGCAGATTTTTTTAACAGAAACTCTGCAAGCCAGAGTAAAGAGGCACAATATTTGTAAGACACTGAAAGAAAAACTGCCAGCTGAGACTACTCTACCTGGCAAAACTTCCTTCAGATTTAATGGAAATATAGTTTTCGAGATAAGCAAAATCTGAAGGATTCATCACAAGTAGACCAGACTTACAAGAAATGCTAAAGGGACTTCTTTAAGCTGAAATGAAAGGGAACTAGTTAGTAACAGGAAAACATGAAGTATAAATTTCACTGGTAAAAGTATATATATAGTAAAATTCAGAACAATCTAATGTAAAGGTGATGGGTTAGTTACTTATAAAGCTACTGTGAAGGTTAAAAAAAACAAAGGTAGTAAAGTAACATAACCATAATAATTTGTTAATGGATGCACAAAATAAAAAATATAAATTGTGACATCAAAAAGCAAAATGGGAAGAGGAAAGAAATTGTAGAGTCTTAGAATGCATTTGAGGATGCCTGGGTGGCTCGGCCATTAAGCATCAGCCTTCAGCCTTCGGCTCAGGTCATGATCCCAGGATCCTGGGACTGAGCCTCACATCGGGCTCCCTGCTCGGCAGGAAACCTGCTTCTCCCTCCCCCACTCCCCCTGCTTGTGTTCCTGCTCTGTCTCTCTCTCTGCAAATGAATAAATAAAATCTTTTTATTTATTTATTTTTTTATAAACATATAATGTATTTTTATCCCCAGGGGTACAGGTCTATGAATCGCCAGGTTTACCACTTCACAGCACTCACCATAGCACATACCCTCCCCAATGTCCATAACCCTCCCTCCCCCCATCAACCCTCAGTTTGTTTTGTGAGATTAAGAGTCACTTATGGTTTGTCTCCCTCCCAATCCCATCTTGTTTCATTTATTCTTCTCCTATCCCCCTAACCCCCCATGTTGCATCTCCACGTCTTCATATCAGGGAGATCATATGATAGTTGTCTTTCTCCGACTGACTTATTTCATTAAGCATGATACCCTCTAGTTCCATCCACATCGTCGCAAATGGCAAGATTTCATTTCTTTTGATGGCTGCATAGTATTCCATTGTGTATATATACCACCTCTTCTTTATCCATTCATCTGTTGATGGACATCTAAGTTCTTTCCATAGTTTGGCTATTGTAGACCTTGCTGCTATAAACATTTGGATGCACGTGCCCCTTTGGATCACTACGTTTGTGTCTTTAGGGTATATACCCAGTAGTGCAATTGCTGGGTCATAGGGTAGTTCTATTTTCAACATTTTGAGGAACCTCCATGCTGTTTTCCAGAGTGGTTGCACCAGCTTGCATTCCCACCAAGAGTGTAGGAGGGTTCCCCTTTCTCCGCATCCTCGCCAGCATCTCTCATTTCCTGACTTGTTAATTTTAGCCATTCTGACTGGTGTGAGGTGATATCTCATTGTGGTTTTGATTTGTATTTCCCTGATGCCGAGTGATGTGGAACACTTTTTCATGTGTCTGTTGGCCATCTGGATGTCTTCTTTGCAGAAATGTCTGTAAACTGTTATAAATTTAAATAGCTGTTATCAGTTATTTTATGTAAGCTCTCATGGTAACCATGAACCAAAAACCTACAATAGATACATAAAAGATTAAGAGACAGGAATCTAAGCATAACACTATAGAAAATCATCAAATTACAAAGGAAGAGAACAAGAAGAAAGGAACCAAGGAGTAACAAAACATTCAGAAAACAATTAACATAAAGCGCATATCTACTGTGCTCAATTGGGCAGCTCATATACTAAAAAAGTGTATGCCTCCAGTAATTACTTTAAATGTAAATGGACTAAATTCTCCAATCTAAAGACATAAAGCAGCTGAATGGATGCAACAGTAAGACCCAACTAAATGCAACCTACAATAGACTCAATTCAGATGTAAGTAAACATACTGGTTGAAAAATGAAGGGATTAAAAAAAAAATTCATACTAATGGAAACCAAAAGAAAATTGAAATAGCTACACTTACGTATCAGAAAAAATACACTCAAAGGCTAAGACTAGTAAGAGACAAAGAAAGTAACTATATAATGATGAAGGAGTGATCCAACAAGATGATATAACATTTCTAAATGTCTATGCACCCAACATAGCAGCACCTAATAGATAAAGCAAATGCTAACAGACTTCAAAGGAGAAATTGCAATACAATGATAGTAGGAGACTAATCAGTCACCTTCATCAATGAATAGAAAATCTATATTAAAGATCAGTAAGGAAACACAGGGGTCAAACCAGACATTAGACCAGAGAGATTTAACAGACATGTACTAAACATTTCATCCAAAATCAACAGACTACACATTCTTCTCAAACATATACAGAACATTCTCCAGGATAGATCATATGTTAGGCCACAAAATAATTCTTAGTAAACTTAATAAAACTGAAATTATATCAAACATCTTTTCTTTTTTTTAAGATTTTATCTATTTATTTATTTTTATTTTAGAGAGAGAGTGCGAGAACGTGAGCAGAGAGAGAGGGAGAGAGAAACAAGTAGACACTCAGCAGAGTGTGGAGCCTGACACAGATCCAATCTTACACCCTAAGATCATGACCTGAGCTGAAATCAAGGGTCAGACACTTAACGAACTCAGCCATCCCAGCTGAGATCCCCTCAAACATCTTTTATAACTATAATTGTATAGAAACTAGAAATTAATTACATGAAGAAAACTGGAAAATTCACAAGTAAGTGTAGCTTAACCAACATGCCACTGAAAAACCAATGGGCCAAAGAAGAAATAAAAGGAGAAATTTAAAAAATGCCTTGAGACAAATGAAAAGGGAAATACAATGTACCAAAACATACAGGATGGAGCAAAGCAGTCCTAAGAGGAAAAATCATAATAATACAAGCTTATCTTAAGAAACAAGAAAAGAGGGGGCACGTGGGTGGCTCAGTGGGTTAAGCCTCTGCCTTTAGCTCACGTCATGATCTTAGGATCCTGGGATCGAGCCCCACATCGGGCTCTCTACTCAGCAGGGAGCCTGCTTCCCCCTCTCTCTCTCTGCCTGCCTCTCTGCCTACTTGTGGTCTCTCTCTCTCTCTGTCAAATAAATAAATGAAATCTTAAAAAAAAAAAAAAGAAAGAAACAAGAAAAGTCTCAAATAAACAACCTAAGTTTACAACTCAGGGAAGTAGAAAAGGAAATAACAAAGATCAGAGTAGAAATAAATGAAATAAGAATTAAAAACATAGAATAGATCAAAGAAATTAAGAGCTTTTTTTTAAAAGATAATTTGTTTATGGACATATCTTCTCACCAAGAAAAAAAGAGATTTAAATAAAATCAGAAATGGAAGAGATGTTGTAACTGAAACCACAGAAATTAGTTTGACACTGAAAGCAAAGACAATAAAAGCAAAAATAAATAAATGGGACTACATTAAACTAAAAAGCTTCTGCACAGCAAAGGAAACCATCAACAAAAGGGAAAAGCAATCTACCAAATGGGAGAAAATACTTGAAAATCATATATCTGAAAGGATTTAATATCCAAAATATACAAAGAACTCATACAACTCAACAACAACAAATGTGATTAACAAATGGGCAGAGAATCTGAATATGTATATTTCTAAAGAAGACACACAAAGGGTCAGGAGGTTCATTAAAAGGTGCTCAATATCACTAATTATCAGGGAGATGCAAATCAAAATCATAATGAAATATCACTGCACACCTGTTAGAATAGCTATTATCAAAAAGACAAGAAATAACAAGTGTTGGTGAGGAGATGGAAAAAACAAGGCCCTTGTGTACGTTTGGTGGGAACGCTAATCGAGGCAACTGCTATGGAAAATGGTATGGAGATTCTTCAAAAAATTACAAACAGAGTTGTGCAAAAACAATGAATACTGTTACGCTAAAAAAATAAATAAAATGGGAAAAAAATTACAAACAGATCTATCATATGATACAGCAATTGACTTCAGGGTACTCTTCTGAAAAAAAACAAAAACATTAACTCAAAAACATAGAGATTATGCTGAGTGAAATAAGTCAAGCAGAGAGAGTCAATTGTCATATGGTTTCACTTATGTGTGGAGCATAAGAAATAACACGGAGGACATCAGGAGATGGAGAGAAGGGAGTTGGGGCAAATTGGAGGGGGAGACGAACCACGAGAGACTGTGGACTCTGAAAAACAATCTGAGGGTTTTGGAGGGGCCGGGGGTGGGAGGTTGGGTGAGCCTGGTGGTGGGTATTATGGAGGGTACGTATTGCATGGAGAACAGGGTGTAGTGCATAAACAATGAATTCTGGAACACTGAAAATAAATTTAAAAAAAAAATTTTTTTAAATGCATGCATCCCCAAACTCATTACACCATTATTTACAATAGCAAGACATAAAAGCAACGTTTAGTGTCCATTGATGAATGAAGGATGAAGAAAATATAATATATGTAACAGAATACTATTTGTCCATTAGGAGGAAAACAGTGACATCTGCAACAAAATGGATGGACACTGAGGACATATGCTAAGTGAATTAAGTCAGAGAGAGAAAGACAAAAACCACATGATCTCACTTATACGTAGCATCAAAATAAAAGATGAACTCACAGATACAGAGCACAGACTGGTGGTTGCCAAGGTACAGAGCAATTGGGTAAAACAGGTAAAGATCGTCAAATGGTACAAATATCCAGTTACAAAATCATTAAGTCCAGGGGCATAATGCACTGCATGGTAACTATAGTTAATAATACTGAATTGTATATTTGAAAGTTGCTAGAGAGTAAGTATTAAAAGTGTGGTGATGGGTGTTAACTAGACGTACTACCATAATCATTTCACAATTTACACAAATATCAAATCATTTGTTGTACACTTGAAACAAATATATGTCAGTTATATCTCAATAAAAAAGAAGAAGTTAAAGATATGCCAGGAGCTGCCTCCAACCAACTCATTCAGCATGCATGCACTGAGCTCGAATGTTGATCCAGTGCCCCTACTAAACAGTGGAGACACTGTTTAGACAGAGACAATCCTCCAAGACTTGATGGTTATAGCAATTTCTATGATTCTGACTCTCCCATGTTAAGTGTCAGCATAATTAGCTGACAAATAGAAAAACAAATATATTACTCTTGCCATGCTCACTTATTAAGAAGAAGGGATGCAAAGGGCTTACACTTTCTTTCATATCTTATATGTCTTATGTTTCCCCCAGGATCAAGAACAGGGAATGTGTTGCATAGAAGTTTTCAGGAAAGGCTGTTCTCAGACAGAATCAGTGAAAACACAACTGCTAGGAGCTTTGGCTGCACTTCACTGCTCATGGCCTAAGGCCATGAAGAGGCCAATAAAGGCTGGAGCTCAAGAACACCAACCCAGATCCAAGGCTTCCTCTCTGGCACCCAGCCATGAAGCTCCTTTTTCCTATCTTTGCCAGCCTCATGCTACAGTACCAGGTGAACACAGGTAATGTGGAATCCTGCGTTTTGAAGGGGTTGGTGTGAGGAAGCAGGGATGTGGCTGTTCATGACAATGGGAACCCAAGTAATTTTGAAAAGAGGAGATGCCCAAACAGATGGCTGAAGAGTTTACTTACTGCCTCAGTCATGCACCATCCCCCATGCATCCCATAGACCCCAACCCCCCTAGACTCTGTCTGATGGGGATACACAGGGAGTTACAGAGAAAGCAGGATGTTTTCTGTGTATTCAGAAACTATCCAACATATAAAGGCCGCTTCCCTGCCCTCTACATCGTTATCATCTGGGACTCAGCCAAATCTATCTCATTTCTGCTCTATTTCTAGTTTAAATCATCTTTTGAAGGAAACGTTCATATTAGTTTATACCTTGGTATAATAAGGAGGAAGTCCTTACCCTTGTGCTAAAAAAAAAATCTCCTCTAAGCGTCCAGTAAATAGGTCTATGTTCTCCCTCACAACTTTTTCAGACTTTTACAGAGTTTCATCCCTCTTCTCAGGGTTTGTCTTCTTGGAAACCTCCAGATCACTCACCAGGGCATCTAGGAATACATTTTGGCAAAAGGCTGAACCAGGTGATTGGTCACTGTTTTTTTAGAAAGAATAGCGAAGCAAATTCTGAGAATTTGTTTCAGAACAGAAGAATCACCCTGATATTTAGAATAATTGGCAATGGGTCAGGGAAGGGAAAGTGAAAGAGTCAATATATTTCTAATGTTTTTATCTTGGGACCTTAAGAGAAGAGGAGTAACATAAGCAAGTATAGCTGTGTCATCTTGGGTAAAGTCACTTAGCCACTTTGAGCCCCTAATTCCACATGAGTGTAGCAGGCTAATCAATGTAGCTGTTTGAAATATAAGAATTTTACTGTTTTGTCTCTGGAGAGAAATGATATTAAAATGTATGTGAATATTAGGTCCTACATAAGCTTCTTGCTATTCACAGGAAATCAGTTGTTAAGATTACAGAGTGAGGGAGAACTTTGATTCAGAAAGAAAGGTGAGACATTGGGATGAAAAAAATTCAGCAGATGAACATGAAGTACTGAAAATGAGCAGAGAACCTGGAGTTGTAGATAACCATGTGGGAGTTACCTTGATAGAGATGAGGCTAAGGCTGTGATGATGAATAAGGCCTCTGAGGAACAGAATGTGCAGAGAGACTACAAAAGATAGAACACCATGCCCCAGGAAACACAGGTCAAGCGGTTGTCAAGGAGCGTGAAGTCATGGACCACTAGGTTTGGCAAGAAGTCAGCACTGCTGAAAATCCTATTGATCTCTTTTGAAAGTCTTCCTTGGATTAGTTTTATGACAGGCTTTGTTCTTGTTGGTATTTTCTAGGCTAATGAGGAGAGATAGTGATGCTCTGTAAGTGTCTAAGGGTCTAAGTTGGAGGTCTAAAATCTTATCCTGAAGAAAAAAAAAGCATTCCTTTTCTCCTTTCCTCTATGTGCTCTAGATTTTTTTTTTAAAGATTTATTTATTTGACAGATAGAGATTACAAGTAGGCAGAGAGAGGAGGGGAGGAAGCAGGCTCCCCGCTAAGCAGAGAGCCCAATGCGGGGCTCGATCCCAGGACCCTGGGATCATGACCTGAGCTGAAGGCAGAGGCTTTAACCCACTGAGCCACCCAGGCGCCCCTGTGCTCTAGATTTTTAAAGTTACTCAATGAGGGGGACTAGAGAGATTTATTTTGGATTTTAGGGGTGTACAAATCCACCCCTTTGCATTTTAGGGGTGTACAGAGAATTTCTTGGCCTGCCAGATGCTTCCATCAACATCCCTAAACACTGCACTTACCATTAATAAACACCCTCTTATTCTATGCCTCACCCTCCAGCAGTCTTAACATCATATATAGTTAGTAACCTTAGCCCAATGGTTTTCTCTTTTCTTTGTGCAGAGTACTTTGGCTTGAGAAGATGTTTAATGGGTTTTGGAAGATGCAAAGAACACTGCGGTGTGGATGAAAAAGAGATACAGAAATGCAAGAAGAAAAAATGTTGTATTGGACCAAAAGTGGTTCAAATGATAAAAAACTACCTGCAAAATGAAATGTCCCACACACTTGGAGAGAGCTTCCAAGAACACCTACAAACTACCAAGAATTTTGATGCTGAGATACAAACAAAAAATAAGATTTTACCTTTTCTCCCCCAAATCGTAAGCATCAACCATTTTGCCAACATCAACACCCTCATCAGCCCAAACACCACCAATGTAAACTCTGCCATCACCAACCCGGTGTTCTCAGGAAAGACTTCATATACTGCTATTTCTACCAAGGGAGACACCAAAGAAAGCAGAAACTTAGCTGCTGACTTCCCACCACCAGCACCACCATCCTTAGACACTACCAATGACATGACTGGAACTGCAGAAAGCAGATGAGCAGGGATGTGGCCCTTTCCCTTAAAACACCAAGTTCCTCTCTTCTTTGCTAGCTGTAAAATGAAACACAGATCTGTTTCCTCTGTCATCAGTCATTCAATAAATACTGTTAAAGCACCTATAGTTTACATAATGTTATCATTCTTACAGAAACATCACAGAGGAGGTAGAGCTGGAGAGGAATGGAACTTTAGTTGGAATGCCCAAGAAAAAGCAAGCATCAGGAGTGGCAAGGGTAGCACTGAATTTGGCTCATGGATAGCTCAGATTAGGCCTCTGTAACAAGGATTTATGGTTTTCATAAGATGTGCTTTCCTTGCAGTAACAGGGGGAAAAAAAAAGGAGAGACTTTTTTTTTTCACAGATTTTGTAGAAAAGACCCAAATGCAAAAACAGAATGTGGGGGACGGAGGGCAGGGGCAAGTCTACCTTCCCCACTAACCCAAGACCATAACCCAGTTCATGGAGCCACTTAAGGTTAAAAATACAGGGGAACAGTGGAAGGGAGGAGCGATAAAGGAGAAGCATAGGATTTCTATCTCCGGTCCAAAGCATTTCCCAAGGCACAACAGGCAACAGGCAAAGTGGTGCTTCCAAAAGATACATAATGCAGACCACAAATGCAAATCATATAGGTCATTTTGAATTTTCTAATAGCTACATTTTAAAAAGTAAAACTAGATGAAATGAATATTAATAAATTTTATTTGATGCAATAAATCTAAAATATTATCATTTCAACATATAATCAATATAAAAAATATTTGAGTTTTTTGCATTCTGTTTTTGCACTAAGTTTTTGCAATCTCACATGTATATTACAGCACATTTCAAGTCATACTGGCCACAGTTCAAGTGCTCAATAGTCCCATGTAGCTAGTGGCAACTATAATGGACAGCATCAGGTTAGAGACTTTCAAGCATCTACTGAACTGTTAGGCGAAGGAGATGATGCTAATCAAAAGCCAGCCATGTTTCTAAGGGCTGTGGTATAGAATTTATCCATATATGATATGTTAATATGTTAATCATTCACAAAACAGAGATGTAAACATGGCATTATATCCCAGAATCTACTTTCTTCTATCCCAAAATTAAAACAGCACAGACCCCTGTTCCACTTTTTGAGCATGTTCCTCTCTACTACCTAGTACCTCCCTCAATTTAGAGACCACCTTTTTTTTTTTTTAAAGATTTTATTCATTTATTTGAAAGACAGAAATTACAAGTAGGCAGAGAGGGAGAGGAGGAAGCAGGTGGACGCTGGGATCATGACCTGAGCCGAAGGCAGAGGCTTTAACCCACTGAGCCACCCAGGCGCCCCTAGAGACCACCTTTTCTTAACCTACTGATTCTTTACTACCCTGTCACCCTAACCAAGGCAAAGATTTTCCCACAATCTTTTTTTTTTTTAAAGATTTTATTTATTTATTTGACAGACAGAGATCACAAGTAGGCAGAGAGGCAGGCAGAGAGGGAGAGGAAGAGAAGCAGGCCTCCTGCGGAGCAGAGAGCCAGATGCGGGACTCGATCCCAGGACCCTGGGATCATGACCTGAGCCGAAAGCAGAGGCTTTAACCCACTGAGCCACCCAGATGCCCCTTCCCACAATCTTTTTAAAAATATATTCCTGCAGACATTTCTCCAAAGAAGACACATAAATGGCCAACAGACACATGAAAAATGCTCCACATCACTCAGCACCAGGGAAATACAAATCAAAACCACAGTGAGATACCACCCCACACCAGTCAGAATAGCTAAAATTAACAAGTCAGGAAATGACAGATGTTGGCAAGAATCTGTTGGTGGGAATGCAAACTGGTGCAGCCACTCTAGAAAACAGTATGGAGGTTCCTCAAAAGTTGAAAACAGAACTACCCTACAACCCAGCAACTGCACTACTGAGTATTTACACCAAAGATACAAATGTAATGATCTGAATGGGCACCTGCACCACAATGTTTATAGCAGCAATGTCCACAATAGCCAAACTATGGAAAGAGCCTAGCTTTACATCAACAGATCAATGAATAAAGATGATGTTATACACACACACACACACACACACACACACACACACACACACACACACAGAGGAATATTACTTGGCCATCAAAAAGAACAAAATCCTGCCATTTGCAATGCTGTTGATGGAACTGGAGGGTATTACACCAAGTAAAGTCAGAGAAAGACAAATACCATATGATTTCACTCATATGTGGAACTTAGGAAACAAAACAGATGAACATAGAGGAAGGAAAGGAAGAATAAAATAAGATGGAAACACAGAGGGAGAAAAACCACAAGAGACTCTTAACTCTAGGAAATAAACAGGGTTGTTGGAGGGGAGGTTGGTCTGGTAAAAAGTAACTGGGTGATGGGCATTGAGGAAGACACTTGATGGAATGAGCACTGGGTGTTTTATGCAACTGACAAATCTCTAAATTCTACTTCTGAAACTAATAATACAGTATATGTTAATTATATTGAATTTAAATGAAAAAAATTTTAAATAAATACAAAATAAGGGGCACCTGGATGGCTTAGTCTTTAAGCATCTGCCTTCAGCTCAAGTCATGATCAAGCCCTGTATCAGGCTCCCTGATCCATGAGAATCTGTTCATGCTTCTACCTCTCCCACTCCCCCGCTTGTATTCCCTCTCTTGCAGTCTCTCTCTGTCAAATAAATAAAATCTTTAAAGATAGATAGATGGAGAGAGAGAGAGAGAGAGAAAGAAATAAAATAATAAAAAATAAAAATAAAACATGTTCCTGGAAGTTTTTGTACAACACAAAAGAGTTGCCATATGAAGAATAATTTCAACTCTTGCTAAACATGTGTTCCCCTGAAGAAGCCCAAATATCTCACAGGCATGAGATTCCCTCCCTGCTACACTATTTGCCAAACTCTTGAATGTCCAGCTTACCTTCCCACAGTTGGAGTGCCCTCTTCGTTGTTTACCCTCTGAAAGAAAAGAAATTTCTTTCCTGTCTAAATGTAAGGCCTTCTTCTGGGTCCTATCATAGAACTTACCCATCTTCTCATGATGAATAATACTGGGGAATACCCTTCTCAGCTACAAGCTAAGAAGGAAACCACAGCAGAAATCAAGCCTGCCAATACCATGATCTTAAACTCCAGTTTCCAGAACTGTGAGAAAATACATTTCTGTTGTCAAAGCCACCCAAACAATGGTATTTTGTTATAGCAGCCCAAGCAGACTGATACAGCCCATAAAAAAATGATACCCTTTTCCTCCTCCTTTCTGAGCTCTAAGTAAAAACATAGGAACCACAGGTGCCTCTGAGAATACCCTGAGCTTTTGTTCTGGGTTTATCAGTCACTGACTTTGGACAAGGCTAAACAACCTTACTAGGATTTTTATACTCAAACCCAAGATATTAGTTTATTAAAATGGTGGTCAGATGTGTCTGTATTGTTAATTATGAGAATAAAACTCACAGCATGCAGTGGAAGGCAACAAGCATAGAATGATTACTTAATGGTTGTCAAATAATTTGGATTTCTGCACATACACTGGGTTTGAGTTTACTAATAATTTGAGTTTACTAAAAATCAAATATTGCTATGCAGGGGAAGCAAGTCTGTTTGTGCTCAGTGTCCTTGTAGACACTTTGTAAGCCATGAGTCTGACTTCTAATTCCAGCATAATAGTTGAGTGGATCACAGCAGTTACCATTGCTGCTGGGACAGCTGCAATTGGTTATCCAGCTTACAAAAGATTTTGTGTTACAGATCATTGCAGCAAATCTATGGTAAGCCTTCACATCCAGAAAGACAGCCCCAAGATGGTACGTGCTTTTGACATGGAGGATTTGGGAGATAAAGTTGTACATTGCTGTTACTAAAGTTCTGAAAAGTTTCTGTGATAGGGCCCACACAAAACATAACAGAGGCTGGAGACTTGTGTTGTGTTGTTGTTGTGTTGTGTTGTGTTGTGTTGACAAAACCTCTAATCATCAGGAAAAAAAGAAACTGAAACAGATTTGTTGTTGCAAACTGACTTGTCATGCTATTACCTGATGGCTTAATTAACATGACCACTACTACTGTCTAAGTCAACTTCCCTGTATTCTTTGAAAACTGCAACTTTCACATCATAGCATTTGCCTTATGTAAAACATTGTGGTACGTATTTGCTTTTTCTTTTTTTTAAATTTCTTTTCAGCATAACAGTATTCATTGTTTTTGCACCACACCCAGTGCTCCATGCAATACATGCCCTCCCTATTACCCACCACCTGGTTCCCCAACCTCCCACCCTCCGCCCCTTCAAAACCCTCAGGTTGTTTTTCAGAGTCCATAGTCTCTCATGGTTCATCTCCCCTTCCAATTTCCCTCAACTCCCTTCTTCTCTCCATCTCCCCATGTCCTCCATGTTCTTTGTTATGCTCCACAAATAAGTGAAACCATATGATACTTGACTCTCTCTGCTTGACTCATTTCGCTCAGCATCATCTCTTCCAGTCCCGTCCATGTTGCATCAAAAGTTGCGTAGTAATCCTTTCTGATGGAGGCATAATACTCCATCGTGTACATGGACCACATCTTCCTTGTCCATTCGTCCGTTGAAGGGCATCTTGGTTCTTTCCACAGTCTGGCGACCGTGGCCATTGCTGCTATAAACATTGGGGTACTGATGGCCCTTCTTTTCACTACATCTGTATCTTTGGGGTAAATGCCCAGTAGTGCAATTGCAGGGTCATAGGGAAGCTCTATTTTTAATTTCTTGAGGAATCTCCACACTGTTCTCCAAAGTGGGTGCACCAACTTGCATTCCCACCAACAGTGTAAGAGGGTTCCCCTTTCTCCACATCCTCTCCAACACATGTTGTTTCCTGTCTTGCTAATTTTGGCCATTCTAACTGGTCTAAGGTGGTATCTCAATGTGGTTTTAATTTGAATCTCCCTGATGGCTTAGGAAAAAGACAGAATAGAAAGCCTGAAGTGGACCCTCAAATCTATGGTCAACTAATCTTTGACAAAGCAGGAAAGAACGTCCAATGGAAAAAAAGACAGTCTCTTCAACAAATTGTGTTAGGAAAATTGGACAGCCACATGCAGAAGAATGAAACTGGACCATTTCCTTACACCACACACAACAATAGACTCAAAATGGATGAAAGACCCCAATGTGGGACAGGAATCCATCAAAATTCTTGAGGAGAACACAGGCAGAAACCTCTTCAACCTCTGCCACAGCAACTTCTTCCTAGAAACATCACCAAAGGCAAGGGAAGCAAGGGCAAAAATGAATGACAGGGACTTCATCAAGATCAAAAGCTTTTGCACAGCAAAGGAAACAGTCAACAAAACCAAAAGACAACCAACAGAATGGGAGAAGATATTTGAAAACGACATATCAGATAAAGGGCTAGTATCCAAAATCTATAAAGAACTTATCAAACTCAACACCCAAAGAACAAATAATCCAATCAAGAAATGGGCAGAAGATGGGGTGCCTGGATGGCTCAGTTCTTAAGCATCTGACTTTAGCTCAGGTCATGATCCCAGGGTCCTGAGATTGAGCCCTATATCGGGTTCCCTGCTCGGCAGGAATTCTTCTTCTTCCTCTCCCACTCCCCCTGCCTGTGTTCCTCTCATTGTGTGTCTCTCTCTCAAATAAATAAAAATATTTTTAAAAATTTAAAAAAAGGAATGGGCAGGAAGACATGAACAGACATTTCTGCAAAGACATCCAAATGGCCCACAGACACATGAAAAAGTGCTCCACATCACTCGGCATCAGGGAAACACAAATCAAAACTACAATGAGATACCACCTCACACCAATCAGAATGGCTAAAATTAACAAGTCAGGAAATGAGAGATGCTGGCGAGGATGCGGAGAAAGTGGAACCCTCCTACACTGTTGGTGGGAAATGCAAGCTGGTGCAATCACTCTGGAAAACAGCATGGAGGTTCCTCAAAAATTTGAAAATAGAGCTACTCTATGACCCAGCAATCACACTATTGGGTATTTACCCTAAAGATACAAATGTAGTGACCTGAAGGGGCATGTGCACCTGAATGTTTATAGCAGCAATGTCCACAATAGCCAAACTATGGAAAAAACGTAGATGTCCATCAACAGATGAATGTATAGGGGCACCTGGGTGGCTCAGTGGGTTAAGCCGCTGCCTTCGGCTCAGGTCATGATCTCAGGGTCCTGGGATCGAGTCTCGCATCGGGCTCTCTGCTCGGCGGGGAACCTGCTTCCCTCTCTCTCTCTCTGCCTGCCTCTCTGCCTACTTGTGATCTCTCTCTGTCAAATAAATAAATAAAATCTTAAAAAAAAACAAAAACAGATGAATGTATAAAGAAGATGTGGTATATATATATATACAATGGAATACTATGCAGCCATCAAAAGAAAGGAAATCTTGCCTTTTGCAAGGACGTGAATGGAACTAGAGGGTATTATGCTGAGTGAAATCAGTCAATCTGAGAAAGACAATTATCATATGATCTCCCTGGTATGAAGAATATGAGAGGCAATGTGGTGGGTTTGGGGGGGGTAGGAAAAATGAAAGGGAAGGAAAAAATGAAACAAGATGGGATCAGGAGGGAGACAAACCATAAGAGACTCTTAATCTCACAAAACAAACTGAGGAGAGGGAGGGGTAGGGGTGGTTGTGTTATGGACATTGGGGAAGGTATGTGCTATGGTGAGTGCTGTGAAGTGTGTAAACCTGGCGATTCACAGACCTGTACTCCTGGGGCTAATAATACATTATATGTTAATTAAAAATTAAAATAAATAAATAAAATCTTAAGGGGCACCTGGGTAGCTCAATTGGTTATGCATCCAACTCTTGATTTCAGCTCAGGTCATGAGCTCAGGGTTGTGAGACTGAACTCCACATCAGGCTCCATGCTCAGCAGGGAATCTGCTTGAGATTCTCTCACTTTGCCCCTCTCACCTAGTGCATGCACACATACTCTCTCTCTCAAATAAATAAATCTTTTTAAAAAATAAAGGGGCACCTGGGTGGCTCAGTGAGTTGAAGCCTCTGCTTTCGGCTCAGGTCATGGCCTCAGGGTCCTGGGATCGAGCCCCGCATGGGGTTCTCTGCTCAGCAGGGAGCCTGCTTCCTCCTCTCTCTCTGCCTGCCTCTCTGCCTACTTGTAATCTCTGTCTATCAAATAAATAAATAAATAATTAGATAATTAAGAAATAAAAAAATAAAAAATAAAAACAAAATCTTAAAAATATATATATTTATGTTGAAATCCTACCCCCAATGTGACTGTAGTTGGATGTGGGCCTTTGGGAATGTGATCAGTAACCCTACAAAAGAAACCTCAGAGAGCTCAGTCACCCCTTCTACCATCTGAAGACACAGTGAAAAGACAACCATCTATAAACCAGAAAGCAAACCTTCAGCAGACACTAAATTTGCCAGAGCCTTGATTTTGGACTTCCCAGCCTCCAGAAATGAGAAATAAATGTCTGTTATTTATATCACCTGTTCTATGTTATTCCATTATAGTGGCCCAAAGAGACTAAGACACCTGGTCAGTTATCCCAGGATTTCCAGGTACAAAATAAAGAACTGAGTGATCAGAAGGCTAATAGGGTGCCTAAAGAAAAGTGGCCTAAAGACAAGAATGGCTACTTCGACTTAGCCAGGACTATCTGAAAGATTATCTTCCTAGAGATTGAATGCCTGCTAATGGACCTCAAAAAGATGCATTCCTCAGATGATAGAATGAGAAGATCATGAAACTGCAGCCCCAAATGAAACAACTGATTCAGATAAAAATCATGAACAGATACTTTAAAAATTAGCTGAAATGTTGATGGTATTTGCTAGGTGTCAAAATTTTACCCCACAGATTATAAGCCAGTGACAGAGGGAGAGATGTAACTTTAGAAGGTAGAGATCCAGCACACCACCTTAATCCAGTGTCCAGACTTACATGACTAATACTGGCATATTCTGAAAATGTGTGCCCCCTAATGGGGTGTGATACAAAGCACACAGCAACACCATGAAATATTACTGTCAAAAATGTTTGACCTAAACTAAATGAACTCTTTACATTTAACTGCAAGTTTATAGAAAATTCAGAGAAAAAAAGAACAAATTAATCAAACTCACAAGAAAATAATCAGATGAATTAAGAATCATAAGAAAACTGTCTCAGCTCTTGAAGAGACAATGATGGGGGTCAGAGGAGGACTATTCTAGATTAAAAAGGAATGAAGAGCCATAACAATGAAATACAATGCATTCTCCTTAATTGGATCCTGGTTTGAAAAGAGAACAAAAATTATCAAAGACAATTGGGGACAATTACGGACAACTGAGTATGTTGTCAGGATGCCATGTCCCTCACTAGCCCCTGGGGCTCTCATTTGTCCATGCTTCCTCTACAGATCTTGCCCTACTGCTTGGCTCATCCTTCTCCTGCTACCTCATAAAAAAGGATTCCTGATTTGCATCCTCTGGCTGCAGCTTCACCTTACAGCATTACTGTGATTGCCTTAGTCATGGCCTCGATGCAATTCCTCCAGCCAAGGTGCCCACCTCTCAAACACACAACCCTCGGGAGTCAGAAGGATATGAAAGTGCATTTTATTTCTGCTACTTACTCATAGTAAGACCTCTACTGAGAAACTTGGAATTCCCATTGCCTCCAGTTTCTTATCTGCAAAATGGGGAGAATATTCCTTGCCTAGAATAATTCCTAAAAATACTAAATGATATCACTTATATAACACCCCTTGGACACTCTGTAGCCCACATTTATACTCAATAGAAATGGGTTCTTTTCTTTCCATGTCATAAATTGGGGCAGGTCTGTGTTCATCCTTTATTTCTGGTCTTTCATTCATTCATTTGAGAACTATTTAATGAGGACCCAGTATTCATGGATGGGGTAAGTGTTAAATTCTTGGGGTTCCAAAGTGAGCAAGATAAAAAGAGCCTTGTTCTGATGGGGATTACATTCTAATGGCAGAAGACAAACATAAAAATTAAATTAATATGGGTGTCTATCTCAGTTGGTAGGCAAGCAACTCTTGATCTCAAGCTTGTGAGTTTAAGACCCAGATTGAGTGTGGAAATTACATAAAATTAAGTTTTCAAAAAAATTAATATATTGTGATATAAAACAAGTATGTCTTTTAATTGGTCCCATGTATTTGGTTTACTGCAGACCCAAGGTCACATGGGTTGTTATAAGATAATGTACGACACCATGTAAGGTAGTGCTTAGAATTTCCTTCCATCCCTGGGTCTCTGAACCCTTGCTCACTTGGACAAGAATTTATTTGCATGGGAGAGCTGTTCTCTTCCATTAATTCTCAGTTCCTGGTTAATTGGTCCTCCAGTGGAGTGTATCTGACCCTCTAGCAATGGCCATCCTACCATCCCAATTTGCATGAAGAAGTAGCAGCTTGTGGCCCCATGCCAGACTCATACAGCTTCTGTCTTTCCCTCATAGTTGAGTGTGCCCTACCTTACGCCAAGCTGGCTAACAGTCAACATGAGAAAAATACCATTTCTACCCTTCAGCAACCCTCAGTCCAAGGATGGAAGAAGTCTCGTCTCTTGAGAAGTATCCAGGGAGCTATAAAGGACCACAACACATGGGGTTTACAGGTGACTGCTCCAGATACCAAAAGAAATCAACACCTCCAACAACCATGGATCTCCTGAGCTATAAAGAGAAATACATGCTTAAGTGAGAATCTAAATGCATGAGTCCAGCCTCTCTGAGCACTGCTCCCTCAAAAAACTTCCTCTCCTAATCTAGGTTACCCATCTGGACATGACCCCAGGAACCTCAGTTAAGGTAAGAAAAACACCCCAATAAGAAAAAGCATGGGAGACAGGGAGCACACAAACCATGGAGTCCCTTGGGATCTAACTATCCATGGAAAGAACAGGGCCCAAGAGAAATTTATGATCAGAAATGTTTCTCTTCAGGACAGCTCCATGGGCCTAAAGCCAAAAACTATGTCTGATGAAGCACCCAAAGCTGTCATTAGCCCTCCAAAGTCAGCATCACCTGCACTGTCCCCACAGGTCTCACCAGACTCCACTTGACTTTCACATGTAACAACTTTTTCCAGTAAGCAGTAGTTTTCTTCTCTGCAGATGAGCTTTCTAAGTAAACTCCTGTTCTGGGAAGAGGTGCAACTTTGACTTTGTTTAGCTTTATGTTGTTTTAATATGGGAAGAGGGAGAGTAATTTGTTGAGGGTTCTTAAAGGACTTCCTCTGAGCTCTGAAAGGGCTGCCTGGTGACAGACTTAGGTTTGTCCTACAGATCAGTGGTCTGTGACATCATCAACTTTGGGACTTCTCTAGAACTAGAGTGATAACCCCTCAGTCTTTCCCTCTCTAGATAACTTTTATAAACATCCACATGGGTGATTTTTAATGATCCGAGAAAGACTGAAGAAATAAATTAAAAAGAAAAGACAGGGCAAGACACATTTTAGGGGGCGAATTACATTAGGAATTATTTTGTAGGGGAGAGGGAGGGAAACGTGCACTGTGTGGTTTTAGTTGCCGACCAAGTGATTTTTATGAGATTTAGGGGGCTATATTCTCTTCCCACTGTGCTAAGAGTGTCTTGATGACTGTCATTTAAAAATAAGTTTGTTTTTAGGGACACCTGGGTGGCTCATTCTGTCAAGCATCTGCCTTTGACTCAGGTCATGATCCCAGGGTCCAAAGGTCTCCCTCTGCCTGCTACTTCACCTGCTCGTACTCTCTCTCTGTCAAATAAACAATTTTTTTAAAAAATCTTTGAACAGTAAGCTTTGTTTTTATTTATTTTTTGCTTTTGTTTAACTAGACTCCATGCCCAACATGGGACCCAACATGGGGCCCAATACAGGGCCCAAACTCACAACACCAAGATCAACAGTCACATGTTCTACCAACTGAGCCAGCCAGGTGCCCCTATAAGTTTTGAAGTCACCAAGTGAAAGACCTGCCACTTAGTTCTTGTTTCAAAATTATTTTTATTTTTGGTCTTATTATATAATTGACAAGATCAGCTTGTCAGTTTCCCAAAAAAAAGTCCTGCTCAAATTTTGATAAATTGTGTTGACTCTATAGTCAACAGAGCAATACTGAGAGATGCTCAAATACACTGGTAATCAGAGAAAAACAAATCAAACCAACAATGGCATTGGTAAAATTAGAAAGCTGGATAATGGCACATGTTGGAGAAGATATAGGGTCACAAGGACCCTGTAATACTACTTGGAGAAGTATGGACAATTCATGTTTCTGAGAACAATCTACTACTTAGTTAAATTCATTATACACTTATCTTATGACTCAAGAATTTGACTCCTAAGTATATCCCAAAAATGTTCTTGCCGGGGGCACCTGGGTGGCTCAGTGGGTTAAAGCCTTTGCCTTCGGCTCAGGTCATGATCCCAGGATCCTGGGATCGAGCCCCACATCGGGCTCTCTGCTCAGCAGGGAGCCTGCTTCCTTTCCTCTCTCTCTGCCTGCCTCTCTGCCTACTTGTGATCTCTGTCTGTCAAATAAATAAATAAAGAAAAAAAAGTTTAAAAAAAAAAATGTTCTTGCCCAAGTCCTAAGAGGAAATGTACTATGTTGTTAGTTACAGCATTATCAGTATCGGTAATCCCAATACCAATCTAAGGCAATCAGGATAGCCATTCGGAGTAGTGGATCGATAAGATTATATGGATGCATACTTTAGAATACAACTCATAAGTTAGGAGCAATGATTCACTATACACATAGCTTCATAGGTGGACATTAACTATTATAGCCCTGAGGGAAAAAAAAATAAGAAACAGATGTATAATACCATTTATGTAAACTAAAAATACATGCAGAGAATAACACATTTAAAAGAAAGTAAAAGATATTCAGTAAGTTCATTCAAGCAAATAAGGTATACAATGAAAGAGAAATGAATGGATAAAACAAGAGATGGGTCTTGCACAGACCAATGATTATGTGTCATGAATGCAGAAGAGTGTTTCATTCCATAGTTGAGATCTAAAACAATGGTGGGGGGGGGGGTGAAAGGAATAAATAATAAGGGACAGAGTCGTTTGCACTACAGCTTAGACCAACTAGGAAACTTTTGCCCACTCTTAGCCACAGTAAAATCTTCAAGGCACAAGTCAGAGAACATTTTTTAAAGGAAAGAACCAAGATGCCCTTCAACGGATGAATGGATAAGGAAGATGTGGTACATATACACGATGGAGTATTATGCCTCCATCAGAAAGGATGAATACCCAACTTTTGTAGCAACATGGACGGGACTGGAAGAGATGATGCTGAGTGAAATAAGTCAAGCAGAGAGAGTCAAGTATCATATGGTCTCACTTATTTGTGGAGCATAACAAAGAACACAGTGGACAATGGGAGATGGAGAGGAGAGGGAGTTGAGGGAAATTGGAAGGGGAGATGAACCATGAGAGATTATGGACTCTGAAAAACAACCAGAGGGTTTTGAAGGGGCGGGGGGTGGGAGGTTGAGGAACCAGGTGGTGGGTAATAGGGAGGGCACGTACTGCATGGAGCACTGGGTGTGGTGCAAAAATAACAAACACTGTTACACTGAAAATAAACAAATTAAAAAATAAAAAATAAAATAAAAATTTTTTAAACTGCAAAAAATTACTATATTAAATATTTTATTTAAATTAAGACTATAACATTTGTTCCACTGTTTCAATAAAATTTCAAATTACTTACAAATAATAATTCCTTGGGTACCATATTCCAAGTATTGCAAAGGTGTCATGAAAATATATTTTTCAAAATAAATAAACTGTATTCCAAAATTTGGTATATAAATCCAGACATAATACATATTACACATAAGAAGTTTAAATAATCTAAGGGTTAAAATCACTTTAAATAGAGCAATTTACCTCTCTGTAATGGCAGTTACAACACATATGCCATCTTGACATATACACAATGGATGATTACACCTAGAAAAATCACTCTTTGTGAATACAATTTATCCTAGAGTACAGTTCACATAAAAACACTGTCTTTAAAACATGCTCTGTTTTAGAAAAAAAATAAATGTGGGCCAAGTACTTTTCAAACTGCAAGTTTTTTTTTTTTTTTTAAAGATTTTATTTATTTATTTGACAGACAGATCACAAGTGGGCAGAGAGGCAGGCAGAGAGAGAGGAGGAAACAGGCTCCCGCTGAGCGGAGAGCCGGATGTGGGGCTCGATCCCAGAACCCTGAGATCACGACCTGAGCCGAAGGCGGAGGCTTTAACCCACTGAGCTACCCAGGCACCCCTGCAAGTTTCTTTTAATTAAATTCATCTAATTTTAAGTTATTTCTCCTAATACCTAATGACATCATTAACAAGGTTTCATTCATGAGCTTGCCCTTAACCTTAAAAAATAAATTTGTTTACATTTCACACTTGAAAGAATTTTAGCCTTCAATTTAAAAGATGTATTTTTTACAAGTCCAATGTAACAATTCTGCTTCTTCCCTGCAATGTTTTTATTAGATAAAAACTATTAAAATTTGGGGGCACCCGGGTGGCTAAGTGGGTTAAGCCTCTGCCTTTGGTCTAGGTCATAATCTCAGGGTCCTGGGATCAAACCCCACATTGGGCTCTCTGCTTGGCAGGGAGCCTGTTTCTCTCTCTCTCTCTGCCTGCTTCCCTGCCTACGTGTGATCTCTCTCTGTGTGTCAAATAAATAAATAAAATCTTTTTAAAAAAAAAAACTATTAAAACTTTGACCTCGGAAAATCCACTTAGATGAATACATTTAATGAGAACATTCTCAGTCTACTTCAAAAATTCAGAGGCTCAGCTAACATGTAAGTGTAAGGAGGCAAACTGTCTTTCTCTTTGGAACCAACTATGAATCTACAGTAACTCTGCTGAAGTGGAAGTCTCCATTATTTTCATGGAGTTTTGCGGTATTTCCTGGCATATACATAGCAGGAAACTAAGCTACCAACTACTTTCTCTTCACCAGGTCCAATCAGCACACTGCAGATCCTGTGCATCTAAGGGAGAAAAAGTAAGACAAGATGATGAGAGGGCACTCTCTATCAGGGTCTCTACCAGGTGAAAACAAACTGCTTAAGAATTACATGACAAGTAATCATTAATACTGTCAGTTGCTTTTTCTCTTAAGTAAGTCTGGGCAAAGAAAGAAAACAGAACTCAGTGTGCTTCCTACTGTCTGTCCTCCCATCTTGAATTTCAGCTTTGAGCACAATACTAGAAACAAACACATACTCATGGTGAAAGTACCATTTGATACTAATGGTAAGATCACTTCGGCTCTAGAGACTCTATGGATATATGACAAAGAACCCCTTATAACCCCAGATTCCTCATATCCAGAGTTTATCGCTTGGTGCATTCTAACTCTTGGAGAATCTGAGAATTAAAAATCAATCTGGGTGAACAAGATCAATAAATGGAAGTTCAATTCAAAAGCAACCCAATCATAACACCACAGGGTGCTAAGGGAGAGATAGCAACCTGGAAGAAGATCCATAGAAAAACAACACTAATAATGAGAATATTTAAGAGTTATAGAACACTTTTAAAGTGTCAGGTACAGGACTGAGAACCTTGAATGCATTATCTCTTTTATCCTAACAACAACTCTATACATACTATGTAAATAATACAACTGAGGTTTCAGTTAAACTGCTGACGGTCACAGATAAGTAGCAGAACCAGGACTTGAATCCATGTCTGTCTAAGAAGACAGCCTCTACCCTTAGTTGCCATGCTACCCTGACTGCCAGTGGCAACAGCTTTGGAGCATGTGCCCAGTGCCAGTTATATACTGCAGCATCTATATGGATAACCTCATCTCATACTTTTTGCAGTAGCATGGAAGAAGCTGTACAGGACTTGATTATTACACCTGCTGGCGACCCAGCATAAAGAGGAGGAGGAGGAGCAAATATGCCTGTCCTAAAGGACTTAATAAACCCCCAAAACTTGGATGACTCCTGCACTTGTCAAATTCAAGACCTGGTTAGTTCACACTTGGATTAACGCCTTCTCTTCTGGCTGCCATACTGTAAAAGGAATTTAGAAGAAATGACATTAGAGCACAGGATAGGAACCATGATAATGAAAGTACTTAAAATTGCTGTTAAGAAACACATACACACACTTTTTAAGTCACAAATTCAGTGGTAATACTATATGCTTCTATTTTAAGACATAGGAAGGAAAGGGTTAGCAACAGTCCTACATTCAACCCTCCCCTTTATCAGGGATGCTCCTAGAAGGAAAGAAAAAAACAAGAACAAACTCACTAATGGTATTCGCTAGCAGCATAGTTTTTACCTAACAGAATACGTCTGCTCTGAATACATCTAGAATTGTTTCTAGTAAACAAACATGGAATCTATAATTTACAAAGGCATGGCTCCTTAAAAATGTCATGTGTTTATCATGTTATGCATTTTTCAGATAAGAAAATGGATGTGTCTCTCAATGAAACATCCCTCTTTGTGTGATATGCTCATACGCCATCACTTAGATATCACTCAGAGATTTCTTACATTAAACCCAATCTACAGCTCATTCTAATGAAACACATAGGACCTGGGAAGTGATGTGGACACCCCAGACTTTTGCATGTTTTCCCTGTGTTTCATAATTGCTTGTATCCTTGAAATTGTTACTAAAGCTTAACACAGGAAAGATCTCTGATTCTTGTGAATCTGATTTGAATCCACTCTGTTAGCCATTTGTATGTCTTCATTGGAGAAGTGTCTGTTCATGTCTTCTGCCCATTTCTGGACATGATGATCTGTTTGTGCACGTTGAGTTTGAGGAGTTCTTTATAGCTCTTGGATATCAGCCCTTTGTCCGTACTGTCATTTGCAAATATCTTCTCCCATTCTGTGGGTTGCCTCTTTGTTTTATTGATTGTTTCCTTTGCTGTGCAGAAGCTTTTGATCTTGATGAAGTCCCAAAAGTTCATTTTTGCTTTTGTTTCCTTATGGAGACATATCTTGAAAGAAGTTGCTGTGGCCAATGTTGAAGAGGTTACTGCCTATGTTCTCCTCTAGGATTCTGATGGATTCCTACCTCACGTTGAGGTCTTTCATCCATTTCGAGTTTATCTTTATGTATGGTGTAAAAGAATGGTCGAGTTTTCATTCTTCTACACATTGCTGTCCAATTTTCCCAGCACCATTTATTGAAGAGACTTTTTTCCACTGTATATTTTTTCCTGTTTTGTCAAAGATTAGTTGACCATAAAGTTGAGGGTCCATATCTGGGCTCTCTACTCTGTTCCACTGGTCTATGTGTCTGTTTTTGTGCCAGTACCATGCAGTCTTGGTGATCACAGCTTTGTAGTAAAGCTTGAAATCAGGCAATGTGATGCCCCCAGTTTTGTTTTTCTTTTTCAACATTTCCTTAGCAATTCGGGGTCTCTTCTGATTCCATACAAATTTTAGGATTGTTTGCTCCAGCTCTTTGAAAAAGGCTGTGGAATTTTGATCAGAATGGCACTGAAAGTATAGATTGCTCTAGGCAGTATAGACATTTCAACAATGTTTGTTCTTCCAATCCATGAGCATGGAATGGTCTTCCATCTTTTTGTGTCTTCTTCAATTTCTTTCATGAGTGTTCTATAATTCCTTGAGTACAGATCCTTTACCTCTTTTGTGTTAATCAGGAAAGAAAGCAAATACTGCTGTGTAAGCATATTCATCTCAAAATTTTTCAAAAAACTCACTCTGAAAAATAGTATGGAGGCTCCTCAAAAAACTAAAAATAGAAGTACCATACAATCCAGTAATTCCACCTCTGGGTATTTACCCAAAGAAAACGCAAACACTAGTTCAAAAAGATGGACCTCTATGTTTACTACAACATTATTTACAATAACCAAGATATGGAAGTAACCTAAGTGTTATTTGACAGATGATGGATAAAGAAGATGTGATATATGCACACAATAAAATATGACTCAGCCATAAAAAAGAATGAAATATTGCCATTTACAACATGGATGGACCTAGAGGGTATAATACCAAGTGAAACAAGTCATACAGATACGACAAATACCATATGATTTCACTTATTTGTGGAATCTGGAAAACAAGACAAACAGCAATAGTAGAAATAGACTCATAAATATACAGAACAAACTGGTGCTTCCAAGGGGGTAGGATGGGGGAGAAGATAGGCAATATAAGGTAAAGTGGATTAAGAGATACAAACTTCCAGCTATATAAAATTAATAATAATTCACAGGAATGAAATTATAACATAGGGAATATAGGAAATAATATTGCAACAACTTTGTATGGTGATAGATGATAACTACTCTTTGCACTGAGCTTTTTGTAATGCATATAATTGTTGAATCATTGTGTTGTACACCTGAAACGAATATATTGTCAACTATGATTTAAAAACTTAAAAAATTAAAATAAAATAGAACAAAACAAAGAACTAAGAAAAAAAAAAGGTTTTCAAAGAAGATGTGCTCCCCCACGAATCATGGAACACTACATTAAAAACTAATGATGTGGGGAGGAGTCAAGATGGCAGAGGAGTAGCAGGCTGAGATGACATCAGGTAGCAGGAGTTCAGCTAGATAGTTTATCAAACCATTCTGAACACCTACAAATCCAACAGAAGATCGAAGAGAAGAAGAGCAGCAATTCTAGAAACAGAAAATCAACCACTTTCTGAAAGGTAGGACCTGCAGAGAAGTGAATCCAAAGCAACGGGAAGATAGACCATGGGAGGAGGGCAAGGGGCAGAGCAACAGAGGACAAAACCAGAACTTTTAAAAGTCTGCTCCACTGAGGAACATTGCTCCAGAGGCAAAGTGGGGGTGAAGCCCTCACAGGGACAGCATGGTCTCAGATCCCATGGAGTCAAGAGAGGATCAGTGGTGTCTGAGTGTTGCAGAGCTCGCAGGTATTAGAGCAAGGAAGCCAGCTACAGAGACAGAGCTGAGGAATGAGCTCTCAACTCGGGGTTACCTTAAACTGTGATCTGTGGAACAGTCAGACCACTGCTCTTTGAGCAGGGACCCCACAAGTGGCATATCTGGGGAGACCTCCCTGGAAGAGCAGCAGGGATCTGCTGGATTTGGAGACTCAAGGCGGGGCTGTGTGCCAGAGACAGAGATGATCGGTCACAGGCTGGGTGAGCTTGGAACGCGGCCAGAGGTCAGGGAGCAAGAGGGATTGACTGCTTTTCTCCAAGGATGCACTGAGGAGTGGGACCACGAACTCTCGGCTCCTCTGGGCCAGAAATTGGGAGGCTGCCATTTTCATTCCCATCCTCCAGATTTCTACAGAAAGCATTCAGGGAACAAAAGCTCCCAAAGGCAAACCCGAGCGGATTACTTAGCCTGGCCCCTGGCAAGGGTGGAGTAATTCCAACTCAGGCAAAGACACCTGAGAATCACTACAACAGGCTCTTCCCCCCAGAAGATCAGCAAGAACATCCAGCCAAGACCAAGCTCACTGATCAAGAACAGCAGAATTCCAGAGGAAGGGAAAAAAAAGCATGGAATTCATGGCTTTCTCCCCATGATTCTTTAGTCTTGCAAAGTTAATTAAATTTAATTTTTTTTGTATTCTAATTTTTTTAACTTTTACTCTTTCCTCTTTTAACATTTTTTTAATGAGTTTATCTTAACAATACCTTTCTTTAAAAAAAAAATCTTTGGGGCATCTGAGTGGCTCAGTGGGTTAAGCCTCTGCCTTTGGCTCAGGTCGTGATCTCAGGGTCCTGGGATCGAGCCCCATGTCGGGCTCTCTGCTTGGCAGGAGACTGCTTCCCCCTCTCTCTGCCTGCCTCTCTGCCTACTTGTGATCTCTGTCAAATAAATTAATAAAATCTTTTTTAAAAAATCTTTTTGAACCTTCATTATTATAGTCATATTTTTCCCTTCATCATATCTAATTTTATTTTTTGTATACACATAGGGTTTTTTCTTCTAAAAAGTTTTGGGATACAATTCTAATAGATCAAAATCTATTTTGATCTAATTAGATCAAAATCTAATTTTGACCTAATAAGATCAAAATACAGCGTAAATCTAGCACTGGGCTTTGTTCTAGTCTCCAGCCTGAGCAAATTCTCTCCACTTTCTTTTTCTTTCTTTTCCCAACCAACTTACCTTATCAACTCCTTTTTTAGAATTTTTTTAAAATTTTCATCTTTACAGTCATATTCCATCCCTTCATCGTGTTTACCCTTATTTTTGTATATATGTATATATACATAAAAGTTTGTCTTTCTTTAAAATTTTGGGAGGTAGTTTCTTCTAAGAGACCAAAATACTCCCAAAATTAAGTGGATGGCTCTGTTCTATTCACCAGTCTAATATATATTTTTTCTTTTTTCTTTTTTTTGGTTAATTTTTTTGGGGGGGACTTCTTTTTACCCCCTTTCTTCTCCCCACGATTTGGGGTCTCTTCTGATTTGGTTAACACATATTTTTCTGGGGTCTTTGCCACCCTTTTAGTATTTTATTCTCTCATTCATATATCCTTATCTGGATAAAATGGCAAGACGGAAAAACTCACCCAAAAAAAAAAAGAAAAAAAAAAAACAAGAGGCTGTACCAAAGGCTAGGGACCTAATCAATACAGATGTTGGTGCTAGCTGGGCTCAAAAAAGGCATGGAAGATATAGAGAAACCCTGCCTGGAGAAATAAAAGTCCTTTCTGGAGAAATAAAAGAACTAAAATCTAACCAAGTTGAAATCAAAAAAGCTATTAATGAGGTGCAATAAAAAATGGAGGCTCTTACTGCTAGGATAAGTGAGGCAGAAGAGGGAATTAGTGATATAGAAGACCAAATGACAGAGAATAAAGAAGGTGAGCAAAAGAGAGACAAACAACTACTGGACCATGAGGAGAATTCGAGAGAAAAGTGATACCATAAGATGAAATAATATTAAAATAATTGGGATTCCAGAAGAAGAAGAGAGAAGGGGGCAGAAGGTGAATTGGAGTGATTCACTGTAAGAATTTCCCTAATATGGCAAAGAGAAAAAGCATCAAAATCCAGGATGTGAAGAGAACCCCCCTCAAAATCAATAAGAACAGGTCCACACTCCATCATCTAACAGTAAAATTTACAAGTATTAGCGACAAAAAAAACCCTGAAAGCAGCCCAGGACAAGTCCTGGTAAAAATATTAGATTGACAGCTGACTTAGCCTCAGAGACCTGGCAGGCCAGAAAGAACTGGCATGATATATTCAGAGCACTAAACGAGAAAAACGTACAGCCAAGAATACTATATCCAGCTAGGTTATCATTGAAAATAGAAGGAGAGATAAAAAGCTTCCAGGACAAACAAAAACTAAATGAGTTTGTAAATGCCAGACCAGCTCTACAGGAAATACTGAAAGGGGTCCTCTAAGCAAAGAGAGACTCTAAAAGTAGTAGATCAGAAAGGAACAGAGACAATATACAGTAACAGTCACCTTACAGGCAATACAATGGCATTAAATTCATACCTCTCAATAGTTACCATAAATGTAAATGGGCTAAATGCCCCAATCAAAAAACACAGGGTATCAGAATGGATAATAAACAAAACCCATCAATATGCTGTCTACACGAAACTCATTGTAGACCCAAAGACACCTCCAGATTAAAAGTGAGGGGTGGAAAACAATTTACCATACTAATGGACATCAAAAGAAAGCTGGGGTGGTAATCCTTATATCAGATCAATTCGATTTTAAGCCAAAGACTATAATAAGAGATGAGGAAGGACACTATATCATACTCAAAAGGTCTGTCCAACAAGAGGATCTAACAATTTTAAATATCTATGCCCCTAATATGGGAGCAGCCAACTACATAAACAAATTAAAAACAAAATCAGAGACACATTGACAATAATACAGTAATAGTAGGGGACCTTAGCAAATTGTCCAAGCAAAAGATCAACAAGGAAATAAAGGCCTTAAATGACACACTGGACCAGATGGACATCAGAGATATATTCAGGACATTCCATCCCAAAGCAACAGAATACACATTCTTCTCTAGTGTACATGGAACATTCTCCAGAATAGATCACATCCTGGGTCATAAATCAGGTCTCAACTGGTACCAAAAGACTGGGATCATTCCTGGCATAATTTCAGACCACAATACTCTAAAGCTAGAACTCAATCACAAGAGGAAATTTGGAAAGAACCCAAATACATGGAGGCTAAAGAGCATCCTACTAAAAAATGAATGGGTCAACCAGGAAATTAAAGAAGAATTGAAAAAATTCATGGAAATAAATGATAATGAAAATACAATGGTTCAAAATCTGTGGGACACTGATATAAAATCTATGCACAGAAATCTGTTGCATTTCTCTACACCACCAAGACAGAAGAAAGAGAAATTAAGGAGTCAATCCCATTTACAATTGCACCCAAAACCATAAGATACCTAGGAATAAACCTAACCAAAGAGACAAAGAATCTGTACTCAGAAAACTATAAAGTACTCATGAAAGAAATTGAGGAAGACACAAAGAAATGGAAAAATGTTCCATGCTTGTGAATTGAAAGAACAAATACTGTGAAAATGTCTATGCTACCTAAAGCAATATACACATTTAATGCAATCCCTATCAAAATACCATCCATTTTTTCCAAAGAAATGGAACAAATAATCCTAAAATTTATATGGAACCAGAAAAGACCTCGAATAGCCAGAGAAATATTGAAAAAGAAAGCCAAAGTTGGTGGCATCACAATTCCAGACTTCAAGCTCTATTACAAAGCTGTCATCATCAAGACAGTATGGTACTGGCACAAAAACAGACACACTGTTTGTTTGGGTTTTTTCATTTGTTTTTGGTTTTTTTTAATGGTTTATTTATTTATTTTTTCAGCATAACAGTATTCATTGTTTTCTGCACAACACCCAGTGCTCCATGCAACACATGCCCTCCCTATTACCCACTACCTGGTTCCCCCAACCTCCCACCCCCGCCCCTTCAAAACCCCCAGGTTGTTTCTCAGAGTCCATAGTCTCTCATGGTTCACCTCCCCTTCCAATTTCCCCCAACTTCCTTCTCCTCTCCATCTCCCAATGTCCTCCATGTCATTTGTTATGCTCCACAAAAAAGTGAAACCATATGATACTTGACTCTCTCTGAGTGAAATAACACTGTTTGTTTTTGATCAGTGGAACAGAATAGAGAGCCCAGAAATAGACCCTCAACTCCATGGTTAACTAATCTTTGACAAAGCAGGAAAGAACGTCCAATGGAAAAAAGACAGTTCTTCAACAAATGGTGTTAGGAAAATTGTTCAGCCACATGCCGAAGAATGAAATTGGACCATTTCCTTACACCACACATGAAAATAGACTCAAAATGGATGAAGGACCTCAATGTGAGAAAGGAATCCATCAAAATCCTTGAGAACACAGGCAGCAACCTCTTCGACCTCAGCCGCAGCAACTTCTTCCTAAATGTCATCAAAAATCAAAATCTTCTGCACAGCAAAGGAAACAGTCATCAAAACCAAAAGACAAGACAGAATGGGAGAAGATATTTGCAAACGACATACCAGATAAAGGGCTAGTATCCAAAATCTATACAGAACTTACAAACTCAACACCCAAAGAACAAATAATCCAATCAAGAAATGGGCAGAGGACATGAACAGACATTTCTGCAAAGAAGACATCGAAATGGCCAACAGACACATGAAAAAGTGCTCAATATCACTCAGCATCAAAACTACAATGAGATACCACCTCACACCAATCAGAATGGCTAAAATTATCAAGTCAGGAAATGACAGATGCTGGCGAGGATGCGGAGAAAAGGGGAACCCTCCTACACTGTTGGTGAGAATGCAAGCTGGTGCAACCACTCTGGAAAATAACATGGAAGTTCCTCAAAAATTTTAAAATAGAGCTACCCTACGACCCAGCAATCACACTACTGGGTATTTACCCTAAAGATACAAATGTAGTGATCCAAAGGGGCTTGTGCACCCGAATGCTTATAGCAGCAATGTCCACAATAGCCAAACTATGGAAAGAACGTAGATGTCCATCAACAGATGAATGGATAAAGAAGATGTGGTATATATATATATATACAATGGACTACCATGCAGCCATCAAAAGAAAAGATGGAACTAGAGGGTATTATGCTGGGTGAAATAAGTCAATCAGAGAAAGACAATTATCATATGATCTCCCTGATATGAGGAAGCTGAGAGGCAACGTGGGGGGTTGAGGGCATAGGAAAGGAATAAATGAAACAAGATGGGATTAGGAGGGAGACAAACCATAAGAGACTCTTTTTTTTTTAAAAGATTTTATTTATTTATTTGACAGAGAGAGATCACAAGTAGGCAGAGAGGCAGGCAGAGAGAGGAGGAAGCGAGAGGAGGAAGCAGGCTCCCTGCGGAGCAGAGAGCGGAATGCGGGGCTTGATCCCAGGACCCTGAGATCATGACCTGAGCCGAAGGCAGTGGCTTAATCCACTGAGCCACCCAGGCGCCCCCATAAGAGACTCTTAATCTCACAAAACAAACTGAGAGTTGCTGGGGGGATGGTAGGGAGAGAGTGGTTGGTTATGGACATTGGGGAAGGTATGTGCTATGGTGAGTGCTATGAAGTGCGTAAACCTGGCGATTCACAGACCTGTACCCCTGGGACTAATAAAACATTATATGCTAATTAAAAATTTAAAAAAAACTAATGATGTACTGTATAGTGACTAACATAACATAATAAAAAATTATTTAAAAGAATAAGATGTGCTCCCTATATGGAAGTAGTTTGACTTTTTTAAGGTTTTTTTTCAATCTATTTAAGAAATCTCTACATCCAAAATGGGTCTTGAACTCAAAACCCTGAGATCAAGAGTTGCTTCCTCTACTGACTGAACCAGCCAGGTGCCCCAAATTGACTTTTTCTATTTATGAAGTTACACAGAGTAATTTTATAACATTCATATGAAACATTAAATTATGAAAAATAAAATTAAAAATCACAATAACCCTTCCCAAAGATAAAGAACCCTTAAAATTTGGGGTATATATCTTCCAGATTATTTTTCTAATATTTTAAACTCATATGTGTTTATGTATAAATATATACAACAAAGGCTAGCTCTTATTAACCTATACTTCTCCTTTCTCACTGAATGTATCATTGACAACTTTTTATCTCATAAGTCCTCAATTATTATCACTATTCAAAGTTGGACGGAATTCTAATATGTTATGTATCATAAATCAGCAAATTCTCTGCTGATGGACATTTAGATTTTCATACCCTCATGAGCAATGCTAAGAAGGAAATGTAGTGCTTAGACATATCTGTGAAGTTATCCATTTATTCCATGCATATTAATTCTGGGTCAACGGGTAGCATAGTTCCATTGTTTAACCTTTTTTTTAAGATTTTTATTTATTATTGGACAGACAGAGATCACAAGTAGGCAGAGAGGCAGGCAGAGATAGAGGAAGGGAAGCAGACTCCCTGCTGAGCAGAAAGCCCGATGTGGGGCTCAATCCCAGCACCCTGGGATCATGTCCTGAGCTGAAGGCAGAGGCTTTAACCCACTGAGCCACCCAGGTGCCCCGTTTAACTTTTTTTAGACACTGAATATATATTGCAAATTCTCTCCAAAATATATTCCATTAACTTAAACACACAGAGTACACAGTTGTCCCTGTTTTGCTTCACCCGTACCAACAGAAGCTAGAAAGTATATTTCTAAAGTATATTTCTAATAGTCTTCCAGATATTCTGGAAGAATATTCCAGATATATCTAAAGTTTTTTAAAAATATACTTTAGATAAGGAAGATGTGGTCCATATACATGATGGAGTATTATGCCCCCATCAGAAAGGATGAATACGGGGGGAGTCAAGATGGCGGGGAAGTAGGAGGAGGCACCATTTCAACCTGTACCCTAAAGTGAGCTGATTACCTACCAAAGAACTCCGACCACCCATGAAATTATACACGTCTGGATCTCTACAGGAGATCGGAACCTCTCTGGCGGTCTAGAGCTGCCTAGACAGCCACTGCTGCCCTGGTTTTGGGTACAACGAGGAGCTCCTGCATCCCCAGGGACAGTGACTCAGAACCGACTCTGCCAGCAGCTTTTGCAAAACAGTCTGAGGCTTCTCTCTGAGAGGGAGGTTGGGGTGCTGTTTGCTCTCCTCTAAACCTCCAAAAACCATCAAAAGTTGTCAAGGCGAGAGAAAGCAGATGAAAGAACATAAAACCCCCCAGAGAACAAAAGGCTGAAAAAAACAGTTTCCTGAAAAAAAAAAGAGCTCACCCCCTTGAGGGGAGTGGGAGGACCTAACTCAGGGAACATCATTGTCTGAAAACCCACGTGGCAGGCCCCTCCCCCAGAAAACCAACCAGGAAGGAAGAAAAAAAAAAAAAAAAAAGACTACAAGAGAACAATCACCACTACTTCATAAATACAACTTTTATTTTTAACTCTTTACCAATATTCTGGTTCTTTTTTTTTTATACATACAGATAATTTTTTAACCTATTTACCATCACACCGAGATGTCCAGTACATCAAATTCTTTAATAACCTTCTAACCTGAACTTTTTGATACATACACCCGTGTTTTTCTTTTGTTTTTCTATTTTTTTAATTCTTTTTTAATTTTAACTTAGTTTAGTCTAGTTTATTCTTTTTTAATTTTTATTTTCTACTATACATAGAGAGTTAAACTTCAAGGTAATCCCCTTTCCCCAATCAATGCTACCCCTATAGGCAAACCAGTTTCTAATCCCCCTGTAACTTAGGAAAGTTGAGTCCCTTAACAAAAACATCAAGATACCTTCAGGAAGAATCAAAATAACCTTCCTCACCCACACTGAGAATCTATAACCATTCTCCCAATTTTTCCTTCTGTCAGTGTTTCTGTGAATTTGTGTTTGTCCTGATAATATATAAACCTTATACTGGGGGTTCTTTCTGATGAGGTTCTTCCCTTTTTTTTTTGCTTATATATACATATTTTTTTCTCTTGTCATATACTTTTATCGCTCTTTTTGTCTGTCTGTTTTTGTTTGTATACTCCACAAATCTTACCTTGTGGCCCATTTGGGCTGAGCCTTCTCTTTTATCTTCCTTTTTTTTCCTATCTCTCTCTTTTTTTTTTCCTTTTTTCTTTCCCTTTTTTTTCTTTCTTCTTCTCTATTTCTTTTTCTTTTCGTTTTTCTCTCATTTGGGTGGGGAATCCTGATTGCACAGAAGCGTTCCAGGGTGCACATTGACTGCACCACAATCGATAAGTCCAGCTGCATCTGTTTAGTCATCTCTTACCAAAATGACTAGGAGGAGGAATACCCAACAGAAGAAAAATACAGAGGACGGACCTTCTGCAACAGAGCTAATGGCTATCGACATAGACAATATGTCAGAAAAGGAATTCAGACGAACAATTATCCAGGCAATAGCTAGGTTGGAGAAAGCCATGGATGACCAAACAGAATTGATTAGGGCAGAACTGAAAGCCAGGGATGATGTTCACAATGTTAGGGCAGAACTGAAAGCCACCAGGGATGATGTTCAAAATGCTCTCAATGAGTTCCAATCCAATCTAAATTCTCTAAAAGCTAGGGTAACTGAGACAGAAGATAGAATTAGTGATCTGGAGGACAAACAGATAGAGAGAAAGGATCAGGAGGAAGCCTGGAACAAACAGCTCAGAAGCCACGAAAACAGAATCAGGGAAATAAACGATGCCATGAAACGTTCCAATATCAGAATTATTGGAATCCCTGAAGGGGAAGAAAAAGAAAGAAGTCTAGAAGATATAGTGGAAGAAGTTGTCTAAGAAAGGATGAATACCCAACTTTTGTAGCAACATGGACGGGACTGGAAGAAATGATGCTGAGTGAAATAAGTCAAGCAGAGAGAGTCAAGTATCATATGGTTTCACTTATTTGTGGAGCATGACAAAGAACATGGAGGACATGGGGAGATGGAGAGGAGAAGGGAGTTGAGGGAAATTGGAAGGGGAGATGAACCATGAGAGATTATGGACTCTGAAAAACAACCTGAGGGTTTTGAAGGGGCAGGGGGTGGGAGGTTGGAGGAACCAGGTGGTGGGTAATAGGGAGGGCACGTATTGCATGGAGCACTGGGTGTGGTGCAAAAACAATGAATACTGTTATGCTGAAAAGAAATAAAAAAATAAATAAAAGGAAACTTGAACAAAAAAAATACTTTAGAAATATACTTTAGAAAGTATATCTAAAATATATTTTTAATAAACTTTAGAAAGTATATTTCTAAAGTATATTTCTAATAGTCTTCCATATATTCTGGGAGAACTCAGTAAATGTAGGCAGTAGCCAGTGAGACAGTCTGGCCAAATCCATTTGCCTTGAGATTTCTGCTTTACTTTACCTTATTACTTGCTCACTGCCCAACTTTTTATCTCATCTGAAGTTGTATAAAGGATAGAGCTCCAGGCAAGTGACATAGGTACCTCTGTCCATCCACCCCACTGCACTGTCCCCAGACATGTCCCCATCCTTCAGGCATGAAGTTCTTGCCTCTGGCTTTTGCTGCTCTTCTGTTCCTGGCTTCAGTGACTCTAAGTAGCCTGGAATTCTCCATACCAAGAAGAGAGTGATGGCGGGAAAGGGAGATGAAAACAAAAGCATTAGATATATCTACGTTTAAAACAAAAGAGGGGTGCCTGGGTGGCTCAGTGGGTTAAAGTCTCTGCCTTAGGCTCAGGTCATGATCCCAGGGTCTGGGATCGAGCCACACATCGGGCTCTCTCCTCATCAGGGAGCCTGCTTCTCCCTCTCTCTCTGCCTGCCTCTCTCTGCCTACTTGTGATCTCTCTCTCTGTGTCAAATAAATAAATAAAATCTTTTAAAAACAAAACAAAACAAAAGAAACAAAAGAAAAATCTTAATGGATATCTACCTATAGGAGTAAGAGGACATAAAGCAGAGAAGGCAGGTGTTTTTTTTTTTTAAAGCTAGACTTCTCTGAATATACCCTGTTTGGAGGATTTAACTTTGGAATCACTTAAATATTTTACCTAATATAAAAAATCAACATCTTAAAAGTAATCCTTAAAAATTAAAAACCAAAGAAATCAAATTAGTCCATGTGTTGAACGGGTAGCGTGACCACAAACAGAAGAGCTATTTGGGGATGCCTGCACCTGGGTGCCTTAGTCAATCGAGCATCTGACTCTTGATTTCACCTCAGGTCATGATCTCAGGGTCAAGAGATGGAGCCCCATGTCCAGCTCCGCATCGGGCTTAGTGCAAGGGCTGAGCCTGTTTAAGATTCTCTCTCTCTCTCTCCCCCTACACCTACTCTCTCTCTCTCTCTCTCTCAAAAAAGAGTGAGAACTATTTGAAGTGATGGGAAATAATCATTCCCATTTTTGTAAATGGAAAAACTGAAAAAATAAAATACACGTTCATCAAAGGGTACTGTTTTTGGCTAGCTCACTGTATATCCATTATGTGTAAAGTGGTGTAAAATTAGAAAAGAATCGTGGAGATCCACATTTTTAGGTGGGAAAAGAGCTCTTGGACATATTAAATTTTTGAAAGGAAGCTAAAGAACCCTAAATACAGAATGATACATTATTTTTTATAATTTGTTTACTATCACTGAGTAAATTTGGCTTTTGGTGCACAGTTCTGTTAATTTTGATATGTTTAGATTCATGCAACCACCACCACAAACAGAACACACAATTGCTTCACTGCCTAAAAAATTCCTCTTCATATTTAAACTTTCATCCCACCACAACCCCTGACAACCCCTGATCTACTTTCCATCACAGTGGTTTTGATTTTCCTAGAATGGCACCTAAATAAAATGTTTTGTGACTGGCTTCTCTCACTCAGCATATCTTTGAGATTCATCCAATTTTTTGTGTGCACCAGTAACTCATTCCTCTTTACTGCTGAACAGTATTGCATTCTAGAGACATAGTGCAGATTTTTTGTCCTTTCATTCATTGAGGACTTTTGGGGTTTTCCAGTTCAGGTTATCACAAATAAAGTTGCTATAAACATTTGTTTACAGATTTTTGTGTGATTCTAGGTCTTCATTTCATTAGGGCAAATGCCGAGGTGTAAGATTGCTAGGTCCAATGGATGGCAAGTGTTTGTTTAACTTTTTCTAAGATTTTATTTACTTCTTTGATAGAGACATAGCAAGAAAGGGAGCACAAATAGGGGGAGTGGGAGAGGAGAGGCAGGCCTCCCATGGATCAGGAAGCCCGATGTGGGGCTCGATCCCAGAAACCTAGGATGATGACCCAAGCCAAAGGAGGATGCCTAACAACTGAGCCACCCACGCACCCCACATGTTTAAAAGAAACTGACAAACCATCTTCCAGAGTGACTGCACCATTTTGCATTCCCACCAGCAGCAATGCAGGAGATCCCAGTTTCTCCAAATCCTTACCAGCAATTAGTGTTGTTGAGAATTTTTATTTTGGCAATTCTTATCAACATGCAGTCATACACTCATTTGAAAAAGTCATGGAATTTTTAAAAAGTATATTATATACTATTTATGGGATTAAAACAAAATATAAACACATAAAAGGAAGATAAAAATAAGCAAATATAGGTTCTTAAACTTAAGAACCAATAGAAAGAACATCAAAATTAACTTTTTGAAATTAAAAGACTGGCATATACATAATGAAAATTATTTTCCACACACCCAAATCCTCCGTAAAGCAAAGAGCAAGCAGGACAGTGTAAGGGCAAATAAAAATTAAAAATAAGGAGCACCTGGGTGACTCAGTCGTTAAATGTCTGCCTTCAGCTCAGGTCATGATCCCAGGGATCAAGCCCCACATCAGGCTCTCTGCTCAGCGGGAAGCCTGCTTCTCCCTCTCCCACTTCCTGGCTTGTGTTCCCCCTTTCTCGTGGTCTCTCTCTGTCAAATAAATAAAATCTTTTTAAAAAATTGAAAATAAGAGCCTTTTTTTTTTATAAACATATAATGTATTTTTATCCCCAGGGGTATGGACTCTGAAAAACAACCTGAGGGTTTTGAAGGGGCGGGGGTGGGAGGTTGGGGGAACCAGGTGGTGGGTAATAGGGAGGGCATGTATTGCATGGAGCACTGGGTGTTGTGCAAAAACAATGAATACTGTTACGCTGAAAAAAATAAATTAATTGAAAATAAGAGCCTTGACTTACTTGCCTCTGACGGCCTGCCTTGCCACCCACACACCTCACTGCTGCCCCACAGAAATGTTTTAATTACCCACAGTCCTTCACCAAATCAGGCCAGTGTCCAGGGCACTGGTACTCATCTCACTCAGGCCTGTGCCAAAGATATAAACTGGAAGCATGTGCAGAGCCCTAACACTTCAAGGTATAGACCTTTAAGCTGATGCTGTAGCCATTACTATCAAGCCAAGGGGAAGAACAGTGATCATGAACAAAACTGGGGGAGTCCCAAAGTAACAAAAGATGCTGTGACCCTTGAGAAGTCCAGTGACTTAAAAGATGAATATGAACAAATTGGCGCTAAACTTGTTCAAGATGTTGCCAGTAATACAGATGAAGGGGCTGGGATGGCACCACTACTGCTACTGAACGAACATCTGGCAAAACTCTTAGATGGAGTAACTATGACGGCTGGTGGCACAAGTGACATTGAAGCAAATGAAAAGAAAGGCAGAGTTACAGGTGTCCTCAAAGCTACATGAGCTGCTGTTGAAGGAGGCACTGCTCTGGGAGGTGGTTGTGCCCTGCTTCGGTGCATTCCAGCCTTGGATTCAATGATTCCAGCTAACACGGGTCAAAAAATTGGTATAGAAATTACTAAGTGCAAAATTCTTACACTGACCGTTGCTAAGAATGCAGATGTTGAAGGATCATTGATAAAGTTGAGAAAATTATACAAAGTTCCTCAGAAGTTGGTTATGACACTATGCTTTAGAGATTTTGTGAATATGGTGGGGAAAGGAGTCATTGGTGGTAAGAACTGCTTTCCTGGACGCTCCTCGAGTGGTCTTTCTGTTAACTACAGCAGAAATGGCAGTGGCCAGAATTCCGAAAGAACAGAAAGACCCAGGAATGGGCAGAATGGGCGGAATGGGTGGTATGGGAGGTGGTATGGAAGGCGGCATGTTCTGATTCCTAGAATAGTGCTTTATAATTACTGAGCTGCGAGAGGAAGCTCAAGGCTGTGCTCCTCAGCAACAGCTCTGAAGGAGTCAGCTGAAGGAGATGACTAAAGAAAAGGCTGGCTGATGTTTAAGAAAATCAATACAAGCACCAGTTACTGGTTTCGGTTGATGACATATAATGGTTTACTAATGTCATTGTCCATGCCTATGGACATCTTTTTGAACAAAAAGACATCTGCACATTCCTGGTAACCGAGCGCAAGGGCCACGTACCATTGTACTGCTTTCAGCTCAAATCACCGACGCTTATACTATTATTCTGTTAAAATCGGGATTTTAAGGGCACCTGGGTGACTAAGTCAGTTAAGCGTCTGCCTTTGGCTCAGGTCATGACCTAGGATCGAGCCCCATGTTGGGCTCCCTCTTTGGCGGGGAGCCTGCTTCTTCCTCTCCCTCTGCATCTCCCCCTGCTTGTGCTCTCTCTCTGCTATTAAATAAAATAAAATCTTTAAAAATAAAATTGGGATTTTGGTCCTTGCCATCACCAGATGAAAAGTTAAGAAGCAGCCTTTCTGTGGAGAGCAAGAATAATTGTGTACAAAGTAGAGAAGCATCCAAATATGTGACAACCTCTGTGTAATAAAAATCTGAGTAAAGTTACAAAAGAGAGAGAGAGAGCCTTAATTCTCCCTGTTAGAGACTTAATTCACTTCTCCCTTTCCTTAGAACATTTACTTGAGAAAACTTGTAAGTTCTTTCTCTTTAAAACATATGCAAATCCTTTAAAAATGTAAATAGACCTCTTGACCACTTTACAACCCTGAAATGTCTTTCTCAAAGACCTGGGAGCCACCTCTTTGAAATGCAGTCATCAAGAAAGATGGCACCCATCTGCCAGTCTCTGTGGATAGACAGGAGCCTAACTTCAGCAGGTTCCTAGGGCTCCTTGCCCCAAGTTTCAAGGATATGAGAATTTTGTTTTTCCTTTGGATGAAATCAATCAGTAAACACAGATAGCCACTCCAATTATCAAGTCAGTCTAGGATGTGCCGTATGTGACAAATGGTACTTTCCCATCCTCTTACTTAAGAGCTAGTGATCGTTTATCTTGAGAACATTCATTATAGAATGAGTTGTATCTGCTTGGCTACAGAAATGGGTGAGACTTTGGTCTCCGTAGTCTCCTAGCAGATTGTCTATGATGTGCATCACGTTCTGGTTTAATGCTTATTCAGTGACAAAACTGTTTTCTTTCTCTCCTAACTCTGTGGGGAGGTTTTATGGGTTGAGAAGGGATTTTGTTTTTAATTGTATTCTCCCCCAAAATAGCAAATACAAACACACATGTGCATGCACACAGATGACATCATCAACAAAACTAAGTGAAAAAAAAGAGCAGAAAGACGTAAAAGTGAAAAAAACGATAGCTGACTTCAAGCACAACAATAAAAGCACTAACATGTGCCCCAACAAGAATATCCTGCCTTGGGTATAAGATTAAGCCAGTTGTCTCTCTGCTTAGCGGGGAGCCTGCTTCCTCCTCTCTCTCTCTGCCTGCCTCTCTGCCTACTTGTAATCTCTATCTGTCAAATAAATAAATCTTAAAAAAAAAAAAAAAAAGATTAAGTCAGTTGTTCTCAAAGTGCAGTCTCCGAAAAGGGAGATTTGTGCATTGTTGGGGGAAATGTAAACTGGTGCAGCCACTATGGAAAACAATATGGAGATTTTTCCAAAAATTACAGATAGCACTACCATGGATTCACCAATCCCACTCTGAGTTGTTTCTGAAGGAAACAAAAACACTAATTCGAAAAGGTATCTTGTTCACTGCAACATTATTTACCATAGTCAAGATACAGGAACAATATAAGTGTCCACTGGAGAAAGAATGGATCGATGTAGTTTATAAATACAATGGAATGGAATGTTGGCCATAAAAAAAGAATAAAATCTTCTGAAAAACTTTTTTAAAAAAGAAATAAAAAATAAAATCTTGCTACTTGCGTGTGTAAACCTGGTGATTCACAGACCTGTACCCCTGGGGATAAAAATACATTGTATGTTTATTTAAAAATTTAATTAAAAAAATCTTGCTACTTGCAATAGCATGGATTGAGGGCATTATGCTAAGTCAGAGAAAGATAATGTAATACGATCTTACTTATATGTGGAAACTAAACCAAACAAAAGCCACGTTCACAGAAACAGAGAACAGACTGCTGGTTACAGAGGTGAGAATGAGGGGTGGGCAAAATGAATGAAGGGGACCAAATGGCACAAACTTCCAGCTATAAAATAAATAAGTTATGGGGATGGACTATACATCATGGCAACTATATTTAGTAATACTGTATTGCATATTTGAAAGTTGCTAAGAGAATAAATCTGAAGTTCTTGACATAAGAAAAAGGAAACTCTGTAATTCTGTATAGTAATCAGTGTGAAGTAGACTTATGAGTCAGGTGATCATTTCTAAATCTATCAAAATTCTATACAAATATAGAAGCATTATGTTCTATACCTGAAACTAATATATTCAATTATACCTTAATTTAAGAAAAAAAAAAAAGTGTGGACTCCGAACCAGCAGCATCAACACCATGGGAATGTTTTAGAAATGCCAATCTTACAGGCACCTGGGTGGCTCAGTCGGTTGAGCAGCCAACTCTTGATTTCTGCTCAGGTCATGATCGCAGGGTCGTGAGATGGAGCCCTGCAGTCCAGCTCAGTGCTTAGCACAGAGTCTGCTTGGGATTCTCTCCCTCTTCCTCTACCCCTCCCTCCACCACCACCCCCTCCCACTACTGGCTCATTCTCTCCCAAAAAACCTGAGACCCAGTGAATCAGCAGCTCTGGGAGTAGGAGCTCAGCAATCTGCATTTTCACCAATCTTCTGAGTGACTCAGATACAAGCTAAATTTGAAAACCAAAAACCAGGCAACTAGATCTGAGAACCTCCTGTCAAATCTGGAGGGTCCCTACACATGAGTGGATGCAGAAGTGGATGGAAGGGAATCACTGAACTGAACTGGTCACTCAATAATCTCTGAAACATCAAATTTAAAAAGACCTTACAGGGTGCCTGGCTGGCTCAGTTGATAGAACATGTGATTCTTGATTTTCAGGGTCATGAGTTCAAGCCCCATGCGTGGAGCCTACTTAAAAATAAATAAATAAAATAAGTTTTTTTAAAGTAAAATTTAAAAGCCCTTATAAAGGGAGTACTCCAGCTGTGTGAGAAACTCAGCAGGCCCTCTTCATCCTCACCATTTCACTAGTGAAAATCATAAAAACAATCATTTAAAAGTCTCTGGGAAAAAGAAAAGACAAAAAGTTTTAAAGTTAAGTCCCTGGAAATCTCCTAAAGGTGGGTACACGGCAAATGATGAAACACTTGTTCAAGAAAACTACTAAATCTCAGTAAGACAGTGCAAGTCTATAACGCTGGGGCCAGCACTTGCTCCCAACACACACACACATATACAAACACACAGCAGGTCCATGAACCCTTGGCAGGGAAAGCTCAAAACACAGTGACTCTCTTCTCCCCAGAACCCAATAATAGGGTTATAGTTCTACCCCAGGAGAAGTGTCTCTCATTCCAGCCTTCATCCCAGTTCTATTCAAGGCAAGCACAGTCCAAAAGACTCGTTTTCCCCCACCTACCTCCCACTCCTAGGGTTGAGGTTCTACCCCAGGAGTGCCAAGCCAAGAGTACCTGGATTGTGATCTCCCTCCCTCCTCATAGGCAGAAGTTCCAAGAGGGGCAAGCCAAGAAGACAAAGGTTCCCTGACCCCCAGCACAAGCCCCTGCTTATAGGGCAGTGGTGTTACTCCAGAAGAAGCCAGTTTACTCCAGGTTCCAAGAGGACAGACAAGACAGGAGCACTAATATGTCTGTAACACTTTTCTTTTTTTTTTTTTTTTAATTTATTTGACAGAGAGAGAGATCACAAGTAGGCAGAGAGGCAGGCAGAGAGAGAGGGGGAGCCTGATGCGGGGCTCGATTCCAGGACCTTGAGATCATAACCTGAGCCAAAGGCAGATGCTTACCCCACTGAGAAACCCAGGCACCCCTGTAACACTTTTTAAGACAGACCTCTCTTTCTTTCTAAAACAGAAATTTAGGTATCTTATTTTTGTGCAGATTTGGGCTTGCCTTATGATATAATATGAAATTTTCAAAGTGAATGATTTAAGCATTTACATTTTTATTGATAGGGCAGATAAATATTTAACCTGAATTTAGTAATATTTTAAATTAAGTATTTTTTATGTTTTTAAAAAGTCCTTCACCATGCAGTATATGTGAACGGTTTTCTGATATTTAGGTTGAAGACATTTAATTAGATTTAGACTTTTAAGTGGTCATCTTTATAACAATAACTTTACACAGTACCTTTAGGTATTTCTCTCTTTTTGCAGTATCTACTAGTTCCCTTCTAGAATAATTATATAACTAGCATATTTTTTCATTCTCCTCCCTTTCCAACACCATCCAATATGAATCAATACAGTACTCTTACTCAATGTTATCTCTACAATGCCAAGTATGTCTATACTTTTATCATTTGCCTCTTCGGCCTTGATTGATGTCCTTTAAGTTACACCTATTGTGATATCCAGGATCTATAAAGAACTCCTCAAACTCAACACACACAAAACAGATAATCATACCAAAAAAAATGGGCAGAAGATATGAACAGACACTTCTCCAATGAGGACATACAAATGGCTATCAGACACATGAAAAAATGTTCATCATCACTACCCATCAGGGAGATTCAAATTAAAACCACATTGAGATATCACCTTACACCAGTTAGAATGGCCAAAATTAGCAAGACAGGAAACAACATGTGTTGGAGAGGATGTGGTGAAAGGGGAACCCTCTTAACACTGTTGGTGGGAATGCAAGGTGGTGCAGCCACTTTGGAGAACAGTGTGGAGATTCCTCAAGAAATTAAAAATAGAGCTTCCCTAGGACCCTGCAATTGCACTGCTGGGTATTTACCCCAAAGATACAGATGTAGTGAAAAGAAGGGCCATCTGTACCCCAATGTTTATAGCAGCAATGGCCACGGTCGCCAAACTGTGGAAAGAACCAAGATGCCCTTCAACGGACGAATGGACAAGGAAGATGTGGTCCATATACACGATGGAGTATTATGCCTCCATCAGAAAGGATGAATACCCAACTTTTGTAGCAACATGGACGGGACTGGAAGAGATAATGCTGAGTGAAATAAGTCAAGCAGAGAGAGTCAAGTATCATATGGTTTCACTTATTTGTGGAGCATAACAAAGAACATGGAGGACATGGGGAGATGGAGAGGAGAGGGAGTTGAGGGAAATTGGAAGGGGAGATGAACCATGAGAGATTATGGACTCTGAAAAACAACCTGAGGGTTTTGAAGGGGCAGAGGGTGGGAGGTTGGGGAACCAGGTGGTGGGTAATAGGGAGGGCACGTACTGCATGGAGCACTGGGTGTACTGTTACGCTGAAAAGAAATTTTTAAAAAGTGAAAAAAAAAGTTGTATCTATGAAAAAAAATAATAATAAGTTACACCCATTGAAGACAAGGCAATCAGCAAATTAATCACTTTCTCTTGGGATGCTCACCTTTGAAAGGCAGCCACCATTCTGTAAGGAAGCCCACATGGAGAGGCCTAAATTAAGAGGACCCTCATGCCACTGAGTTTCCCACTGACAGTCAGCACCACCTTGGCAGCATATGAGTGAGCCATCTTGGAAACAGATCCTCCAACTCTAGTTGACCCGGCCCTGTTGACACCATGTGGAGCAGAGATGAGCCTCATCTACTGAACCCTGCACAAACAGCAAATGCATGAGCTGAATGAATGACTGTCAGTTTGTTATGTAGCAACAGATAATTGGAACGATAAGTAGCACCTGAAATTCTTTCCTAAACCAGAAACTTGGGGTACCCAGACCAAGCTAAGAGAATTGGTTCTAGAGTGCTAAATGGCATGCCAAGTTCAACTATTGTACCTATTCCTGTGCAAGGAACCCATTATTCTAACCCAATTAGTCAGCTGGTATCACCTAATACAAAACATGTTGGATTAGCCAATGTGAAGATGCCCTCTTGCTGCCCAACAGAGTTAAGAGAATTCTATTGTCTCTAAAATACCTAGGCCAAGGAACTCAGCCTGGTCTATTGTGCATCTAAAGTGATTTCCTTGGTAATTTTTGTCTAGCATGACTAACGGATTTCATACTGCTGTTTTCAGCTTAATTGCCCATTCCCCATGAATAGGGTGATATCTAAGGCTTTGGAGGGTTATATCTCTTATCCTCCCCAAGACAGTCCCTCCTTCATACCCATTCCTGAGAGTAGCTATGGAAACATCGAGGTGAGTCCTAGAAATTTTGGAATGGTTGCTGACTCCTCTAGAGTGCAAGTCATGTACCCATAGGACAAGCGAGAAATGTCATGTTTAAAATTAGAAGAACAGGGGCGCCTGGGTGGCTCAGTCAGTTAAGTGGCTGCCTTTGGCTCAGGTCATGATCTCAAGGTCTTGGGATGAAGTCCCGCATTGGGCTCCCTGCTCAATGGAGAGCCTGCTTCTCCCTCTCCCTCTGCCTACGACTCTGCCTACTTGTGCCCTTTATCTGTCAAATAAATAAATAAAATATTTTTAATTAATTAATTAATTAATTCAAGCAGAAGAACATCCCAGGAGGGATACAGTGACCAGTCTGGGAAATGTTCCATTTAGTCATAAGGGCCAATCAGTTAATGGCTATTATTCCTACTGGTGAACATATACATGGTATGGAAACGGACCAAGTCTACATCTGGGTTGAACTACTTCAAGGGTCTATTGCTTCACTCCCCCCAAAGACAATTAAATAAAAACCGCTAAGTGACCTAATCAACAAAACAGAAGGTAGATGATTGTGGACCTGAAGTAGCAGCAATATTAATGTTAGAGAAAGAACATATTTCTCTACTTCTGATTCCCAGTGGGGGAACTAAGGGCTTAGGAGAACCACATACACCTCACACATTCTCTTCAAAGAGGATGTGGCTGCCCCTGAGCAGTGACAAGGACGCTCAGCCAAGGGAGCAGGCCAGAGCTGATCTGCAGAGGTGGTCACTGGGCAGAGAGACAGTTGCCTGAGGACATAGCCAGCGCTGCTCCTGGGGTGGCCCCTGGTGGAGAGGGTCTGGCCTAGGCTAGGCTGGAGCTCGTCTGAGAGCCACAGGGCTCCGGGGCTGAATTTAAAATGGAAGACTGGAACCCAGAATGGAATTATCACTTTGTGGTATTTTTCCAACACCCTCTATTGTCAAAACCTAACACGGGACCAGTTTTCCAGGATCCAAATCCAGTACTGTCAAGCAAGACAAAGAAGGGTGGATTTGGAGCTAAGAGAGAATAAACTGGTTATCAGCACATCTACATGCTGAAGAGAGCAGAGTAGAAGGATCCAAGAATGACTTCATACCACCACCCAATCACCCCCTTCTTCTTGCTAGATAAATAACAGATACTCCTATGAGTTAAGCCACTGTTAGCTGAGTCGCCCATCTCTTGCAACCTCATACATCACTACCTAAGACAGGAAGAATGTCGGAGTGTCCTTACTAAGCCGCTCTCTGAGTGAATGAGTCTCTGCTATAGGTGTCAGCACGGCACAGTGTTTGATTATATCCCATATTCAATTGCGTTCATGTTTTACCATCATTTAAATTGCTTTTGGTTCTCTGCTATTGCAAACAATGTTAAGATAAATATTTTTGTGTACTTACTTGTTCAATTATTTCCATTAATCAGAAGTCTAAGAATAGTTCCTGAGGCAAAATACAGGCATTTCTCAGGACTTCTGATGTATATTGCCAAGTGGCTCTCCAAAAACAAAACAATACCCATCAGCACTCCCAGCAACAGTGAAAGAGAGTACTCATTTCCCCCACACCCTCACCAACACTGGCTAGAAAGCATAATTTGAAACCTGGGTGCTGTGAACTGATATTCTCTTTATTCTGCCTCTTTCCCTGCCAACAGCCCGAATACAGGTGCTCAATAAATCAATCAAAACTCCAGACTAGTAGACATTATGATCTATTCTGACTGTTCTGGGTGGCAAACAACTCTTCCCTGGCTCACTGCCCAGTATCCTGGCATCATGTGGCTCCTATAAAGGCAGTAGCTCCAAGCATGTCACAAAGAGGGCCCAGACTCCATTAAACCACCACCTGCTCCCCAAGCCACCCCTTCTGCCATGAAGCTCCTGCTCCTGGTCTTTGCATCCTTTGGATTCCTGGGAACTCCAGGTAAAATGGATTGAGAAAGAGAGAGGAGGGTTAGGGGCCAGGAACTCTAGCAGATCTGGTTGACAGATCTGGTGGCAGACAAACCAGGTTGAGGCTTGGAGGCACTCTAAGGTGGGGAATCTCTCAACATTCACCACCAGCCTCAATACCCTGTACCCAGTCACCACCCTATATACGACAACCTTATACAAAAACCAGTACTCCAAGCTTTTTTCCCGTTCTAAAACAAGAGTCAGCCTCAACCTGGTACAAAATATCTTTCTTTCACTTTATGTGAGCTCCCTATATCTAAACTCCTAAGATGCTGAGAAGGCATCTCTCTCTGCCATTTACCTTCTTTAAGATCACCCCAGGGTTAGTGCTTGGAGGAGAGACTGAGCCTGGGAGGAAATCACAGGGGTCCCATTCCTGTGCCCAACACAGTGCTGGCAGGCAGAGCAGAGAGACCCCTCAGAGGGCAAGTTCACACAGGATGGCAAACAAGTTGCTCAGCTTGAGCCCTGGGGTGAAGACAGCATGCAGAGCCAGAGAGAGAGAAAGCAGAAAGCCAGGCAATGGCTGTGCAGAAAACCAGAGGAGGAGGGTTCTCAGAAAATGCCAGTGCTGAGGTGATGGCAGATGGAGCTGAGACAAAGCCCTCAGATTTAACCAGGAGGTGGCCCGTGGTGTCAGGCAGTGTATGAATGCACAAATACCCTGTCAGTAGCAACCACTACTTTCCCTTTAATGCCTTGGGGAATGACTGGGCCTTTTTTTTTTCTTTGTCCTGGGTTGACTGATATTTAGTTTCATATTCCCTGAGAACAAATGAGGCAGAAACACCATATAAGTGGAGACTGTGGAGTAAGAAGAGCCCCAATTCCCACTTTTAAGTGTTCAAGTTCCTTCCTGACATGAAAACCTGACTCCCCACACCCTGATTCACGCATACATTCTGCATTACTGGTGACAGCAGAAGTGCAGGCTTTAACTAGAGGCAAAGTTGCAAAGACTGGCGGAGAGAAAGCTCCTTAGAGTTCCCAGAGGCCAGCAGTCAAGGCAAGTTCTTTCTCCTCTTCCCTGCCTTCCCACCTCTCACTTGCCGGCTATCTCAAGCCCACTCAGAATAAAACCCCAATCACTCCTATATAGCCCTGACCCCTGGGAAGTCCCGGGGCTGCTTCTACCCTTAACTTCCGCTCCTGTCCTCTCCTCTGCAGCCAGTGGGGGCTGGGCAAGTTGTGCACGCTCTTACCCCGGACACTGCAAGATGTACTGCGACTCCCTGGAAAGATCCGTATTCATGTGTGACAGGTACAAACTGTGCTGTGTCAAAGACCTCTTAAGGACCATCTCGCCACCTCCCGTCCGCAAACCTAAGGACCCCTGCAGAAAACCTACAAGAAGACAAAATAAGGAGCATCAAAAGGGTGTAACACCAAAACCACTGTCATTTCCAGGTATTCAATATGGCTATGGTATCCCTACAAAAGGCTGAGGTTCCCTCCTTCTGCAGCTCCAATTTATGACCCATCTCAAAGCTCCTCTTGTATATCACTCTGTCACTCACTGAATAAACCCTGGAGTTTGTATCAATCCTATGCAAATGACTGCCCTGTCCACTCATCCACTGGGTTTGTGTCAGTTTGGGGCCTCCAAGAGCGGACGTCCAGGCGGAATTAGACATGAAAAGATTCATGAGGGGGAAACACCTGTGACAGAGGAAGGTGAGGAGCAGGAGGAGGCAGGAGGGCCTTCAGACTGCAACGCGGGTCTGATACCTGTAAAAGGATGGGGACAGGATGGGAGAGGAGAAGCCTGACATCGCAGATCTAAGGCTAATGGAAAGGCTCAAAGCAAGGCTCACCCCCTCAGAGGAGCTCCACCCAGGGCAAAGATCACCAGGCTCCGGCGCCTGGGTGGCTCAGTTGGGCAACTGCCATCGGCTCAGGTCATGATCCCAGAGTTCCAGAATCGAGTCCCGCATCGAGCTCCCAGCTCCACGGGGAGTCTGCTTCTCCGTCTGACCTTCTCCCCTCACATGCCCTCTCTCACTGTCTCTCTCTCAAATAAATAAGTAAAATATTTTTAAAAAAAGATCACCAGGCTCTTGCACAGCATGGAGCATAGCCATGGGCTGCAAGCAGCCCCCAGAGAACGAGGCCTTGGGGTGAATGTTACTGTAGATGTACAAGCAGGGCAGCTGGAGGCTCTCCACAAACCACACTCTCACAGCAGCTTCTCTTGAAGGGAGGTCTGAGAGGGGCACCTCCATGGCTGCCCAAAGCATGAGGCAGGAAAGGAAAGGGCTTCAAGTGTATGTTTTGGTCAACCATGTAGACTGACTGATGACGCATTCATTTATTCATTTGTGTAATAAAATGGACACAATACATAGATCCAGCATTGGTAATATTCTCTGCAGTGATGCCGGTGACTCCAACGTGCCCATCCATGACATAAAATTGGCATAACCCTGTTGCAAAGCCAACTGGAGATAAGAACAAAGAAACAGAACTTCTATTTGTTTAATCCAGTTAACATTACTTCTAGGAATCTATTCCTTAAGTTGTTCAAAAAAAAGCAAAAAGGCACAAAGGTGTTCAATGCAATGTTATTTAAAATTTCAAGAAGGATGGGGCGCCTGGGTGGCTCAGTGGATTAAGCCGCTGCCTTCGGCTCAGGTCATGATCTCAGGGTTCTGGGATCGAGCCCCGCATCGGGCTCTCTGCTCTGCAGGGAGCCTGCTTCCTCTTCTCTCTCTGCCTGCCTCTCTACCTACTTGTGATCTCTCTCTCTGTCAAATAAATAAATAAAATCTTTAAAAAAAAAAAAATTTCAAGAAGGGACGCCCTGGGTGGCTCAGTTGGTTAAGCCGCTGCCTTCCGCTCAGGTCATGATTCTGGGGTCCTGGGATCGGGTTGGTCCCACATCCGGCTCACTGCTCAGCAGGGAGCCTGCTTCCTCCTCTCTGCCTGCCTCTCTGCCTGTTTGTGTGTACTCTCTCTCTCTGACAAATAAATAAAATCTTTAAAAAAAAATTTTTTTTCAAGAAAATGGGAAAACTCTAAATGATGAAATATTTTATACTAATGATGTGTATAATTATGGACAAATGGAAATACTTATAGAATACAGTACATATTAATAACATTATCCGAAATAGCACTTACACTACAGTTGCCGTTAGGTCAAAATATCTCTTCAAGTGACACAATGAAAGTCATAAAAATTATGACTTTTTTTTTTAATTGGAAAGCAGAATTATACACAAGTTTCCTTTTACATACGATGTCCACTAATTTTGTGTAACATATATGTGACAGATGCCAAATTCCACCCAAGAGAAACAAACCAGAACACTCAGGCCTAAACAATTCCAAGCAATCCTGGAAATTAGCTAACCATACAAAAAACTTAAATACCGATTCCCTACCTCATACCTCAAACCAAAATTAATTCCAGATGGTTTAAAAATAACAGTGTGAAAAATAAAGTATTAAAAGATTATAGAGTTAGGGGCGCCTGGGTGGCTCAGTTGGTTAAGTGTCTGCCATCAGCTCAAGTCATGATTTCAGAGTCCTGGGATGGAGCCCTGCCTTGGGCTCGGTGCTGGGTGTGGAGACTGCTTGGGATTTTCCCTCTCCCTTGCCACCCTCCACCCTCTCTGCTCACATGTGCACGTGCACAGTCTCTCTCTTTAAAAAAAAAAAAAAAAGATTAGAAAAAAGATTATATAGCTAAATATTTAGTTTGGGAGCCAGGAAACTCTAAATATGGCAATAAAAGAAAAATTCATGTAAAATTAAGCTGATTAGATAGCATAAAACATTAAACTTCCATGTCGAAAAATATCATTTTGAAACATATCCATATCATTGCCTATATAAACAGTTTTCTTCTTTTGATTTATGAGTACTATTCTCTTCTTTATGATTTATGAATACCACAATTTATTTATCCAGATTTGTTGATGGACATTTGGGTTGTTCCCAGTTTGGGGTAATTTACAAATAAAGCTTCTAAGAACATTCACATACAAGTCTTTGTATGGACCTATGCTTTGGGGGCACCTGGGTGGCTCAGTGGGTTAAAGCCTCTGCCTTCGGCTCAGGTCATGATCCCAGGGTCCTGGGATCGAGCCCCATATTGGGCTCTCTGCTCAGCAGGGAGCCTGCTTACCCCCTCTCTCTCTGCCTGCCTCTCTGCCTGCTTGTCATCTCTATCAAATAAATAAATAAAATCTTTTAAAAAAAAATGGACCTATGCTTTCATTTCTTTTACATAAATACCTAGGAGTGGAATGGCTGGATCACATGGTAGGTGAATGTTTAACTTTTAAAGAAATACCAAACTGGTCCCCAAGATGCTTGTGTCATTATATGTTCCCACCATCAGTACAGGTTCCACTTGCTCATTCTCACCAGCACTTGGTATATAGTCAGTCTTTTTAGTTTTGACCTCTCTAATAGGTGTGTAGCAGTATCTCCTGTGGTTTTAATTTATACTTCTTTAATAGGTAATTACCCAAAAAGAGTATTCTGTATAATTCCATTTGTATAAAATTCTCCAAAATTCGAAGTAATTGCTAATGACAGAAAGCAGACCAGTGGTTGCCTGGGAATACGGAGGGTGTATGGAAAGGACTGGAGAGAGGAATTACAAAGGGGCATGAGGATACTTTGAGGTGATGAATGTGTTCATTACCTTGATGGTGGTGATGGCTTAGCAGCGGTATACATAAGGCAAAAACTTACTAACTTGGACACTTTAAATGTGTACAGTTTATTATATGTCAATTAATCCTCAAAAAAAGCTACTAAAATAAAATAAACGTCAAAGTGAAACAGAAAAATTAAAATATCATAAATACTTAAAAGGCAAATGACAAAGTGAGACATATAGATGAAGTAATGATGCCCTAAAAATATAATAAGTTAACATAATATAAGAAGGAAAACATGAGGGGCACCTGGGTGGCTCATTCGGTTAAGCGTCTGCCATCAGTTCAGATCATGATCTCAGGGTCCTGGGATGGAAACCCATATAGGGCTCCCTGCTCCTAGGGGAGCCTGCTTCTCCCTCTCCCTCTGCCCACTTTTCCCCGAGCCTGTGCATGCGCTCTCTCACTCTCTCTGTCGAATAAATAAATAAAATCTTTAAAGAAAAATAAAAAATAAAATTTTAAAAAGAGAAGGAAAACATGAAACTCCCAGTGGAAAAATGGATAAGTGATATGAACTAGAAATCTAACTGCCTAACATGGCCAAAAAACATGAGGAAAATAATATTTTACTGGAACCAAATAAATGCAAATTAAACAAATATATATATATACATACACACACACACACACACACACACACACACACACATATATATTAGCTTATTACTCAACCATAAAAAAATGAAATCTTGTCATGTGCAACAATATGAATGGACCTAGGGGTTATTATGCAAGTGAAGTAAGTCAGACAGACAAGGATCATATGATTTCACTTATACATGGAATCTGGAAAACAAATGCATAAACAAAAAACAAAAAGAAAAGACAGAAACAGTAATAAATACAGGAAATAAACTGGTAGTTGTGGGGTAGGAAGCAAAAATAGGTGGAAGGGATTAAAAGTTACAGACTTCCAGGGCGCCTGGGTGGCCTAGTTGGTTGGGCAACTGCCTTCGGCTCAGGTCATGATCCCAGGGTCTTGGGATCGAGTCCCCCATCAGGCTCCCAGCTCCATGGGAAGTCTGCTTCTCCCCTGACCTTCTCCCCTTTCATGATCTCACTCTCTCTCAAATAAATAAAACCTTAAAAAAAAGTTACAGACTTCCAGTCATAAAACAAACTTCCAGGACGAAAAATATAGTATAGGGAATATAGTCAATAATATTGTAATAGTAGGACGATGCTATTATAACTTATGACAGAGAGTAACTACACTTCTCATGGTGAGCACTGAATAGTGGATTAACACCCCACCGGTATGTCATATCCCTGAAACTAATATGATATTACATGTCAAGTATACTTCAGTTAAAAATAAATAGAGGGGCGCCTGGGTGGTTAGTTGGTTATGCATCTGACTCAATTTCATTTCAAGTCATTATCTCAGGGTCCTGGGATGGAGCCCCGTGTCAGGCTCTGTGCCACAGAGCCTGCTTGAGATTCTCTCTTTCTCTCTCCCTCTGCCCTTTACCCCACTCGTGCATTCTTTCTCTCAAAAATAATAATAAATAAATAATTTTTAAAATAAACAAATTATTAAAATTTTCAAAACAAATACATGCAAATTAAAACTACAATGAGATCTCATGTTCTTATCGATGGGATTGTCAGATATTCAAAAGATATGCAAACCCTTAGGACACCTGGTTGGCTCAGTTGGTTAGGCTGCTGCCTTCAGGTCAGGTCATGATCCCAGGGTCTTAGGATTGAGTCCCCCATCAGGCTCCTTGCTCAGCAGGAAGCCTGCTTCTCTCTCTGCCTCTGCCTGCTTGTGCATTCTCTCTCTCTCTCTCTCTCTCTGACAAATAAATAAATAAATAAATAAAATCTTAAAAAAGATTTGCAAACCCAAGTTTGTTATGTATAGACAGGAACAAGTCTTGTCATCAGACACTCCTATTTAGGAATAAATGGGTAAGTCGGGAAGACGTTTAGCTACCCTTTTCAAAAACCCCAGAAATGTTCATGTTTTTTGGCTCAGAGCCTCTGATTCTTTTTAAGGATTTTTTTAAATATTTTATTTATTTATTTGACAGACAGAGACCACAAGAAGGCAGAGAGGCAGGCAGTGAGAGAGGAGGGGAAGCAGGCTCCCTGCTGAGCAGAGAGCCCGATGCAGGGCTCGATCCCAGGACCTTGGGATCATGATCTGAGCTGAAGGCAGAGGCTTTAACCCACTGAGCCACCCAGGCGCCCCTCTTTTTAAGGTTTTATTTATTATTTGAGAGAGAGAGAGAGAGAGCACACAAGCAAGGGGAGTGACAGAGGAAGAGGAAGAGGTAGGATCCCCCACTGAGCAGAGAGCCCCATGTGGGGCCTGATCCCAGGACCCTCATATCATGACCTGAGCCGAACGTAGACGATTAACCAACTGAGCCACCCACGCATCCCCTCAGAGACTCTGATTTAAGGAATGAATATATTCCAAGGAAATAAGAACCATGTTTGTTTGTTTTTAAGAATCCACATTTTTTAATGTATTGTACAAACATAATCCTAACAGCATGATTAGAAGAGTATAAACTGGAAACTGTCTAAATGTCCAGGAATGAGAGGTGTTAAATAAATAGATATATTCACAACGTGTAATGCTATGCATCCTTTAAAAAGGATAAATTTAGAGCTTTATTCAGTCATACAGAATGAGTCCAACTGTGTTATTCATTCAAAGAGCACTAGAAAAATCACAGTGATCCCATTTTATAGCAAAGATGCATGTGCATGCACAAACAGGTACCCAAAATTCTGGGTGGGCTTCTATCAACAGCTATTATTTTTGTTCCATGACCTTCTCAAAAAAGAAATGCAAGCCACTGGGTGGCTCAGTGGGTTGAGCCTCTGCCTTCGGCTTAGGTCATGATCCCAGGGTCCTGGGATCGAGCCCTGCATCGGGGGCTCTCTGCTCAGCGGGGAGCTGCTTCTCCCTCTCTCTCTGCCTGCCTCTCTGCCTACTTGTGATCTCTTTCTCTCTGTCAAATAAATAAATAAATCTTTAAAAAAAAAATGCAATGCGTCCCAAAGTAGATTCAGTTCCACAATGCAGTCATGAGAAAAAAAATGTTTTACTAAAGCTTTTGTAGGGAAATACAGAAGACTTTTTCCATCATCCTATCCAACAAATCTTCACAACCATTCCTTTTAAAAATCCTTGCTTTTTTTCCAAGTTCTTTTTCAGTCACTGACACCTCAGCCCACAAGCCGTGGGGCTTGGCAGTCACTCCACTCCTCCATTCATAAGGGATCTTTCCCATGCCTTGGATTCCCAACACACTCCCTATAATTTCCCCACATTCCCCACTCCCTACATGAAGGCCGTTTTGCCCTCTCGCTGCTTCTTTCATTCACCACCTTCCGTCCCTAACCAAGTCAGCAGAAAATGACCTTTCTTAGCACTTAATCTCTTTAGAAAATAGCATAAGATTCCAAGTGAATTACTTCTCTATCATCATAAAAACATTTCTGATAGCAAGAGGCTGTAAATGTATATTCGAAGAGATGGGATCAGAAAATGCTATTATTTATATGTGTAATGTTTCTACTTTCTAATTTTTATACAGTAAACAAAATACCGACAAAAATGGAAGCATGATAATTATAAAGCGTATCACAACTCGAACTGGCAAAACATTTTCCAGTTTCCTACTCATTTCCTCACTCTCTGTCAAGGATTCACCGGGATCCATGGGGCACAACAGCTAGAAATGGCCAAAAACATTTTTTGAATAAACCGTTTTTAATAAACCATTTATATATCTATGTAAATTAGATATATAAATGGTTTATTCATTATCTTCCTGTTATTCCAGATAATTAAGAATATAACTATAATAATGTGAAATCTTAAAAAAGTAAATTACTGAGATACAGATAAAGGATTGGTGGTTGGGAGGGAGGGGTGAGAGGGATCGAAGGTACAAACTTTAAATTATAAAATAAATAAGTCCTGAGATGTTATGTATAGCATGATGACTATAATTAATAATACTGTATTATATATTTGAAAGATGCTTTAAAGTATGCTAGAAACTAATATATGTCATTTATAACTTAATTTTAAACTATATAATAATTATAAAAAGAAACACTTGATTGGTACACAAAAATTAGGCTAATTGCTTCTTTAAAGCACAATACCAAAATTACTTATGGTGCTACCAATGGTGAACCATCAAAGGATGAGATACAACCCCTGAAAAAGATAGGATACTACAGCTTTTTTCTACTCCCTTTACCTACAGTGCATGAAGGGGATCCTAGAGAACATACTGTGTAGTATTTCTACTTGAAAAGTTTTTCCCACCCAGAATGTCTCTCCTAAAATTTCTTCTAGGGGTGCCTGGGTGGCTCAGTGGATTAGGCCGCTGCCTTCGGCTCAGGTCATGATCTCAGGGTCCTGGGATCGAGCCCCGCATCAGGCTCTCTGCTCCGCAGGGAGACTGCTTCCTCCTCTCTCTCTGCCTGCCTCTCTGCCTACTTGTGATCTCTCTCTCTGTCAAATAAATAAATAAAATCTTATAATAAAAAAAAAACTGTTTAAAAAAAATTTCTTCTAAGTAAATGACCTTCAATTCTATTAGAAATCAATATATCAAGTACAGAAAGCAAAAAAATAAGGACATGGAAAATTTTTACCAATTAACAAACTTGGAAGTAATTAAACATAGGTCATTCTGCATGACTAGAAAAAAAAAGTTTCTTTCCAAAAACCTGTAGGCGATTCACAAAAATTGGCAAAGTCTTTTTATTTTTTTTTATTTTATTTATTTATTTGACAAACAGAAATCATGAATAGGCAGAGGGACGAAGAGGCTCCCTGCTGAGCAGAGAGCCCAATTTGGGGCTCAATCCCAGGGTCCTGGGATCATGATCCAAGTGGAAGGCAGAGGCTTTAACCCACTGAACCACCCAGGCATCCTGGCAAAGTCTTTTTAGATTGTAATCTAAATTTTTAAAAATAAAATTAAAAGCAGAAATTAAACACTTCACAGTCTTTAGAACAAAATACGATGAGAAATTAATATAAAGAGAAAGCCAAATGTCTGCTCTGGAGAGAGTATGAAGAAAGAGCTGCTGGATTCACGGACACGGAGGAGCTGAAAGCCACTCTAGAAGGACTGAAAAGAGCCCCTATTGATCTAGAAGACACCTGGTTCCTTTCCCCCTCTCCACTTCAATTGGCCTGCCAGCCAGGCTTTGATTTCCTGGGCAGAAGATGAAAGAATTCCTTCCTGTGGTAGTCAAGGATACCAAAGAAATCTGGGGAGGTGGGAGGACTGTTCTGCATCCTGATTTTGGTGATAGTTAACACTCAGACAACTGTATACCCAAAAGAGTCCATTTTATAATATCATAATTTTTGAAATTAAAAAGCAAAATACACAGTTATGAAAAATATCATGGGGGGGAGAAACTTCTTTGATATACTGGAACAATTAAGAACTTTTTTTTAAGATCTTATTTATTTGAGAGGGAGAAAGAGTGAGAGATTATAAGCGGGGAAGGGGGAGAGGGATAGAGAGAAGCAGGCTCCCCCCGACACAGGGCTCAATCCCAGGACCCTGGGATCATGACCTGAGCCGAAGGCAGACACCCAACCAACTTAGCCACCCAAGCGCCCTGAGAACTTTTAATTTTTTTTAATTTTTTTAATGAACATATAATGTATTATTAGCCCCAGGGGTACAGGTCTGTGAATCGCCGAGTTTACACACTTCACAGCACTCACCATAGCACATACCCTCCCCAATGTCCATAACCCCACCAGAGAACTTTTAATTTTAATCAACATGGCCTTCTTATAAAATAAAATTTCAATACAAAATATTAAAAGGTAAGTACTCAAGAACTATAACTTAAACTTCTACATATACCTTCAGCAAACAATTCTCCTATGAAAAGACAAGGATTCTTCCCTTCCCTTTTCCTCTCTCTTTGTCATTTTGCTACAGGGAACTGAAACAGTAATTGTGAGGAGCAAGAATGCTCGGAAAGATGAACCCAGAGCTCTAAATATGCTTGGTCGCAATCACTATTTTAATAGGTATGTGCTTAGCTAGTCCCTGTTTCTTTGCCAGGTTTTTTTTTCCTTGCAAAGAAGAAAAATAACTCTGAATCTTGTTTCAAGGGTAATTGTATGATGATTGTATTTTTGGCCAGGAAGGAAAGGAGAGAGGGAGGGAAGGGAGAAGGAGGGGGTAAAATATGTTAAGAGGTTGTACTATTAATCCACTTCAAGGCGTTTTTTAATCAATAAAACCAAAATGCTCTTATGAAATTGAATTGTCCTTAATATTCCATCCTTCAGTATAATCGTATTCACAGAAGAAACTGAACTTACGAGTTATCAAACTACAAATTGGCAGCAAGTCATGAAACCAATAAAATAATGTATATACCATGGCATCATGCCCAGAAAAATGGCACAGTAGCTAATTTCAAAGCATTCTCTTCTAAAGCAGAAATACGGAGGTTTTTTTAAAGTAAAATGCTTATTCTCCTTTTAAAAAGACTACATTCTATGGCCCTGGTTTGTAAGTTGCCGAAAAAAGAATGAACCACCACTCTTCTAACGCAGCTTATATAGGGACTGATTTTTTAAATATTTTTAATGTTTTTATTTTTAAGTAATCTCTACAGCCAACATGAGGCTCTAACTTACAACCTGGAGATCCAGAGTGGCGTGCTCTGTCGAATAAGCCAGACAGGCACCCCGATTTTTAGATTTTAGTAATTATTATCTTATTTCCAAATGTAAAGGCAAATAATAAAGTGTGCGAAATAATCACACTGTAAATGTTGGTATTTCTCAGCGCGTTAGTGTGCTCAGGCTACTCTAACAAAATCCCATAGACTGGTTTAAACGACAGAGGTCTATTTGCTCACAGTTCTCGAGGCTGGAAGGCGCCGATCCTGGGCTGGCAGGGCGGGTTTCTGGAAGGGCTCTGCCGGCTTGTGGCTGCCAGTCCTTCCCCTGTGCCCTCACGGGGCAGACAGCGAGCTTGGCTCCGGGGTCTCTTCTAACTAGGACACTAATCCCAAGGATTAGAACCCACCCTTGTAGCCTCGTTTATCCTTAACCACTTCCTCAGAGGCCTCACCTTCAAGTACAGTCACATAGCAGACTCGGACGGCGACACACTGTTGGAGGAGGTCATCGAAAGGACCTGAGGGCAGGTTGACCCCGGGACTGGACCTGGACGCTTGGACGTCCCCCACCCCCTGCCGCGGGCTTGGAACGTTCGTTCCGCCTACCAACGCCGCAGCCGGAGCCATTTTCAAGGACACAGCTTTGATAGAGTACGGTACACCACCTGGACCAGGGCGTTGCGGAACGGGTAAGGCCCAGAGCAAGCCTCAGAGGTTAGTTTCCTCGCTTACTGAAACTGCCACCTACCCATCTGGGGTGGTATGCCTCTTTTGGGGGGTCTCCCCGGCCCTCTGTGTGGGGGGCGGGTTCCAGATCCTCCCCTCCCTTGCCCTGGGAATTCCTCAGTTTGGGAACCAACACCTGTGAATCTTGGAGGGGGACATAAACATTCAGTGCCTGCCCCTCAGTTTTGGACTTTCAATACTTAATTTTACCAATTAGCAAAAAGACAAGTTGACAAATAATCGTAATTGTTTTGATAAAATGAATATAGACATGCTTCAATTCCCTTATAATGATGCATTGATTACAGAATGTCAAAAGTTTTGAAAATACAGAGATGGCACGTTTTGTTGTATTTTTTATTAGATTTTTATACTAAAGAAAACTGCTGATAACATTTTAATTCCCTTTGCTTTTCTATAAAGCATTAGATCTTTCATTACCTATGACGACACTTGAGGATACGCAAATGTAATAATATAAACATGGGTTTTGCGATACGCAAAATTTTAACATTACTCCCACCCCAAGATTTCTGTCCCTGGGTTATTCAATCAACTACTGATCTAAGTACAACTATGAAGGGATTATGCAGATGTAATTAAAGGCTTAAGTCAAAGTGGCCTTAATTTGTGGAGATTATCCATAAAGACCTGATCCAATCAGGTGAGTCCTTCAGAAGCATTTTTCTTTTCTTTTTTTTTTTAAAGATTTTATTTATTTATTTGATAGACAGATTGCAACTAGTCAGAGGCAGGCAGGGAGAGAGAGGAGGAAGCAGGCTCCCTGCTGAGCAGAGAGCCCAATGTGGGGCTTGATCCCAGGACCCTGGGATCATGACCTGAGCTGAAGGCAGAGGCTTTAACCCACTGAGCCACCCAGGCGCCCCAGAAGCATTTTTCTCTGGCTGGTATGAATAATGAACTAACGACTTACAACTTGGTTCGTATACAAAAACACCCAGGTTATACTATAAAATTATGTGAATTAGAATTCCACTCAAATTTTATGAGATTTAACAAAATAATTTTTTTAAAATTTTCTTTATTTATTAGAGAGATGGAGAGAGAGCACAAGTAGACAGAGCAGCAGGCAGAGGGAGAGGGAGAAGCAGGCTCTCTGCTGATCAGGGATCCCTATGCAGGGCTCGATCCCACGACCCTGGAATCTTGACCCCAGCAGAAGGCAGCCACTTAACCGATTGAGCCACCCAGGCGCCCCCAAAATAAATTTTTTAAAGATTTTTTAATGTATTTATTTGACAGAAAGACATAGTGAGAGAGGAAACACAAGCATGGGGAGTGGGAGAGAGAGAAGCAGGCTTCCTGGTGAGCAGGGAGCCCCAGGAAGTGTGGCTGGGTCTCACATGACCTGAGCAGAAGGCAGATACCTAACAACTGAGCCACCCAAGCAATCCCAAAATAACATTTCTATGGTAATTTTTAGCATTAATATTATTTGCATGAGATATTATATTGTCTGCTATTTTCAAATGCCTTTTGGAAAGTTAATACACTGGTAAATACCCACGTATATCTAAAGACTTTTTATAATTGGTGTTTAATTCTAAAGCTATCAAATTTAAAAAGTTGAAAGAAAAAAAAAGTTAAAAGGATATACTGTCACCCTATAGTCTCTGTGTAAGTTTTTGTTGTTGTTGTTGTTTAAGATTTTATTTATTTGGGGCACCTGGGTGGCTCAGTGGGTTAAGCCTCTGCCTTCCGCTCAGGTCATGATTTCAGGGTCCTGGATCGAGCCCCGAATCGGGCTCTCTGCTCAGCGGGGAGCCTGCTTCCCAACTCTCTCTCTGCCTGCCTCTCTGCCTACTTGTGATCTCTCTCTCTGTCAAATAAATGGATGAAATCTTAAAAAAAAAAAAAAAGATTATCTATGCTTTTAAAAAAAAGGTTTTATTTATTTATTTGACAGAGAGAGATAGCAAGAGCAGGAACACAAGCAGGGGGAGTGGGAGAGGGAGAAGCAGGTTCCCCGCCCAGCAGGGATCCGGCTGTGGGGCTCAATCCCAGGACCCTGGGATCACAACCTGAGCTGAAGGCAGACACTTAACAACTGAGCCACCCAGGCACCCCATGTCTGTTTAAGTTTTATTGGTACAAATAGCCCAAATAAAATGCCTTGACTTTTCTGAACTCCAAAATAAAATAGTCCATTGTAGGTATTATCTTAATAATATGTTTAAATTAGACTTAATTGTGTTTTTAATGAATATTGTTTTCAAGTTTTAAATAATGTTACAATTTAAACATAGTTTGATATGACAATGCTGATAACATTAAGATGGTAACAGGACGTACTAAAATTTAAGGTAATAACAGAAGTGGAGTCTCCTGGTTGGCTCAGTTAGTAGAGCATGTCACTGGATCTCTGATTGTGAGTTCAAGCCCCATGTTGGGAATAAAAAAAAAAATAGGGGCACTTGGGTGGCTCAGTGGGTTAAAGCCTCTGCCTTCGGCTCAGGTCATGATCCCGGGTTCCTGGGATGGAGCCCCGCATCGGGCTCTCTGCTCAGCGGGGAGCCTGCTTCCTCCTCTCTCTGCCTGCCTCTCTGCCTACTTGTGATCTCTCTCTCTCTCTTTGTCAAATAAATAAAAATCTTTAAAAAAGTAAAAAAATAAATTAAAAAAGAGTAGCAAGTTATAAGTGAGAGGAAGAATAAAAAATTCAGAAATGAGAAAAGTGATTGAAAAGCTTTAATATTTGGATTTTTTTTTTATTAGAACCAATAGTTTGGGTGCTCATTTTTTTCAGGGAAAAAAGCCTAAGTAAGCTTCCCACAATGGACAACCACAGATTGCCTGCACCTTCTGACCACATGAAATGTCGTCATCTCCATATCCGTTTTTACAGCTACAGCCTTGGTAACAGGGTGGCTGAAGGTGAGATTGCAGCTCCCAGAACAGAAAGCACACTCGGCCCTTTTTTCCCTACTGAAGAAATGATAATCATCTTTTTTCACGGGAAAAGTGACAGAACTAGACTAGCTTTCACCCAAACTAATTTCTTTCCCTCCCGGGTCTGCCTCTACACTACATCTCCTGGTCTTCTTGCACCTCAGGGAGTCATGTGACTGAGTTCTGGCCAAGGACATGTAGGAGGAAGTGATTAATGCCACTTCCGGGTGACCTGGAAACTCCTCCTGTGTAATATGGCCTCTTCCATGGAATAGCCTCCAGGAGGCTGGTGATACCAGGGAGACCTTGATCACCACATGTTGAAGATGGCAGGGTCTCCATCAGCTTGGGTCCCTAAATGACTACATGGAGGAGCAAGCCACCCCTCACACTGTGGAATGGGGTGTCTGTGAGAAGTGAACTATTAGGTGACAAGGCTGAATGGGGGAGTTTGTTACATGAGCTAATGTTACCACAACTGATACCAAAATATAAGACAAGAAATAGAAACACAATATTTGTAGTACTGACCTCTCCCCTGTCAAGGAAAAGAGATTTCACATCACAGGCACTAAGATGATCTAGACATAATAGAAAAAAGTCACCTTGATCACCAGTGAGCCACATCAGTCTTCCCAGGGTACTAGCTAGGTAGATTCTATAGTTTGTCTATAAGTCATTTATCCAAGTAAAATAGTATTTCATGAAGAGTGGCTAGTACAGCCCACAGTTCCATGGCACAAGCATTTTTAACTTGAAACAACCATTATACTTCAAAATTGCTTTAGATGTACTTCCCATTTCATCACACAGAATATTAAAAAGATGTTTTCCCTAGGAAAGAAAATATTCTTCCTCTATACTTCAAGCTCTTCTGGCTGAACCAAGAATTAAATTCACATGAGATAAGGCAACAGGAGGGGAAAAAACCCAAGATTTTATTACATGTGCACAGAAACCCATATTGAAATTGAGACCTAAAAAAATGACCAAGGCCTGCAGTTTTTATACATTTTAGACAAACAATAAACTTGTGACTACTTGACAGGATATAGAAAACAGGTGTTTGGGAGCTTTAATTAGTAGAGAATTCTAAGCAGAATTTAGACTAAGGTAGTAAATTAGAGGGAAAAAAGTTTCCTTCTAAGTTCTCTTTATTTTTTTATGGTTTTTTATTTTTATTATATTTAATTAGCCAGCATATAGTACATCACGAGTTTTTGGTGTAGTGTTCAACGATTCATTAGTTGTGTAATACACCCAGTGCGCATCACCACACATGCCCTCCTTAATACTGATCACCCAGTTACTTTGAAGTCCTTGTCTCTCGGGCACCTGGGCAGCTCAGTTGGTTATGTGTCTGCCTTCGGCTCAGGTCATGATCCCAGGGTCCTAGTATCAAGCCCCACATCAGGCTCAGTGGGAGCCTGCTTCTCCCTCTGCCTCTGCCACTCCCCCTGCTTATGCACCCATTCTCTCTCTCTCTCTCAAATAAACAAATAAAATCTTTTTTAAATAAATAAATAAATAAAATGTCTTATCTCTGATGATAGTTTTTTTTTTAATTTTTTGTATAGGGACAGTATCTTTCACATGGGAGATTTGTTTCCTGCTTTCAGGGGGACAGAGGAGAGTCTGAGTGTCCTTGCACCATCGTTTCTTTCTTTCTTTCTTTCTTTTTTTAGATTTTATTTATTTATTTGACAGGGAGAGAGCACAAGCAGGAGGAGCTGCAGGCAGAGGGAGAGGGAGAAGCAGGCTCCCCACTGAGCAGGGAGCCCAACATGGGACTCAATCTCAGGACCCTGGGATCATGACCTGAGCGGAAGTCAAACACTTAACCGACTGAGCCACCCACGTGACCCAGAACCACTGTTTCTTAAGTAACTTTTATTTAAAACAATCAATATGCCAAAATGGCAAATTTGGAAGCATCCTGCCCTTGGTCCCCATAGTACTCAAGGGATGAAGTTCGATTAAAATTATAATTTTCATTAAGGATGTTCTTAAGTGGGGCACCTGGGTGGTTCAGTCAGTTAAGTACCTGCCTTCACCAAAATCTTGGACATTATAAAATATATAAAAATTAAAATGATGTCTTGGACTTCAGATTGTAGAAGTATAGAATTTATAATAGACTTGTGTTTGAAAAAAATTGGGGACTCTAAAAAGGTTATAAATAGAATATGGGAAACCTTCTTTATTGTCAAGCTTAAATCCAGCTTCATACAATAGAAAAATCCAAAAGGGTTTAAGCAGTATGGATGTTTATTCCTCTCTTATGCAGAAGACTTGTGCAGAAAGCAGTTCAGGCATTAGTTTCACAGGGCCACTATGTCATCACCAACCCAAGTTGCTAATTTGCTGCTTCACCATCCTTACTGAAGAGCTTCCATACTCAAGGTCATCTCATGGCACAAAATAGGTGCTGGGCCTCCAGCCATCATGTTTTTGTTTCAAAGAACAGAAGGAATGGGAGAGGACCTCACCTTTAGGAAACATTCCCAAAACTCCCACACAACATTTCTACTTACATACAATGGGCCAGAACTTAGTCCCATGGCCATACCAGCTCTTTTTTTTTTTTTGCCTTTTTTTTTTTTTTTTTTTTTTGAGAGAGAGAGAGAGAGAACGAGAAAGTGAGCATGAGAAGGGAGAGATCAGAGGAAGAAGCAGACTCCCTGCTGAGCAGGAAGCCTGATGCGGGACTCCATCCTGGGACTCCAGGATCATGACCTGAGCCGAAGGCAGTTGACCAACTGAGCTACCCAGGTGCCCCATGGCCATACCAGCTTTAAGGGAAGCTAGAAAATATTGTCTTTATTCTTAGAGGCAATATGTCTTTAAAATGTGGATTTCTGGTGCTCGCTTCGGCAGCACATATACTAAAATGTGGATTTCTGGACGATTGGGCGGCTCAGTGGGTTAAAGCCTCTGCCTTTGGCTCAGGTCATGATCCCAGTGTCCTGGGCTCGAACCTCGCATCAGGCTCTCTGCTTGGCAGGAAGCCTGCTTCCTCCTCTCTCTCTCTCTCTCTGCCTGCCTCTCTGCCTACTTGTGATCTCTGCCTGTCAAATAAATAAATAAAATATTTTTTTTAAAAGTGGATTTCTGTTACTAAAAAAGAAACTTCTAGGTAGAATGGTGGATGGGTGAGGGAAACAGAAAGTACTTTAATACACTTTAAATATATACAATTGTATTTGTCAATTATACCTCAATAAAGCTGAGGAAAAAATTAAAGCAAGATCTTGAAGAGATATTTGCACACCAATTTTCATAGCAGCATTATTCGCAATAGCCAAAAGGTGTAACCAACCCAAATGTGCACTAACAGATGAATAAGAAAACAAAATGTGGCATATATTTCCAATAGAATATTACTCAGCCTTAAAAAATAAGGAAATTCTGGCATATGCAACAATGTGGATGAACCGGGAGGACCCCGGGCTAAGTGGGAAAAAGTTGCAGAAAAGACAAATTGCCTATGATTCCACTCATCTGAGGTATCTGGAGTAGTCGAATTCATAAAAACAGTAAGTAAGGGGCGCCTGGGTGGCTCAGTGGTTAAGCCGCTGCCTTCGGCTCAGGTCATGATCTCAGGGTCCTGGGATCTAGCCCCGCATCGGGCTCTCTGCTCAGCAGGGAGCCTGCTTCCTTCCCCTCTCTCTGCCTGCCTCTCTGCCTACTTGTGATCTCTCTCTCTGTCAAATAAATTAAAAAAAAAAAAAAAAGAGTGAGCTAATATTAAAAAAACAGTAAGTAAAATAGCAGTTACCTGGGCCCTGGGAATGGGAAAATGCAAAGTTGTGACTTAATGGGTATAGTTTCAGTTGTACATGTTGAAAAAGTTCTGGAGACTAGACGCACAACAATGCATGTAAACCTAAAACGACTAAACCACACACTGAGAAATGGTTAAGATAGTCAATTTTATCTGTTTTTTTTACCACAATTAAAAACATAGAATTCATAATAAAAGAAAAAGTCATGGAAATAAGATGGACGGATGGACGGATGGGGGATGGACAGATGGACAGACATGGTAAAGCAAGTACAGTCCATTGTTGAGATAGAATCTTGGTGGTGGGGCAAGGGTGCTCTTTTCACTGCGCTGTATGTTTGAAATGTTTCCTCAGAAGGGGTTGGGGAAATGAGCCTCGTATTAAATGAAGGCTTGGAATGAGCTAACCGCTTGGGTTTTTTCTCGCTCGAGAGCATCTTTTCCTTTCAAGTCAGAGAGAGTTTGAAGTTCTTCCAAGGCACTTAAGGTGCTTTCCTTCCGCCTCCTGCACAGCTGCCTTTGATCACTGTCCCTGAAACCTTACTTAATTTGAAGACGTCATGGCTGCCATGAAGGAGAAAAAGCTGTCACTGTATCTTAGAGATAGAAAGAAACTTTCCCTGACCTGGCATTCAGTCTCTGCCAGGTCCCATCCTCAGAGCCACTTTACTCAGACAAAGGTCCCTCCAAGAGGGACCCAACCTGCAGCCTACGAACAAAGTTCGTCCCTCCTGATATTTTTAGCAAAGAATGTGGGGCCTCAGTTTTGCCCCTGTAACTCTTCGGGCTCTTTAGCTAGCAAATAATTTTTAAAATTTGGCACGAATATGCAAAAATGAGCTCACTAGAGCAATGCAAACCAGAAGAGAATGTTCCAGCCGTTTTTCAAGCTCTTCTCCCACAGTCTCATTTATCGGTCAAATAACATGATGAAAGCAGTGAACGAGGTGACATTTCCCCGTGTTTGTGCCCTTCGTCATCATCCAGTGTGTCCCGAGGCTATGAAACGCAGTACAGGAATCCATTCATTTGCATAGAATCAGATGGTAGAAATGCAGGCTGGTGGCATAATTCTGATGAAGAATGTAGTCAGCTGCTTCTGCAAATCAAAAAGAAAAAAAAGGGGGATTTCAGGACTAAGAGACTCAATCTGGTCAGCTGCAGTCAGTACAAGATATCTAATTCGTGGGGCCAAATGTGAGGTTCCTTGTCCTAAAATTATTAAGAATTTCAAGATAGTTACAGCAGAATATTAAAGCAAGCAAAGAGTTCTTTTGAGTATGGGGACCTATGTAACTGCATAGGTCACACACCCATGAAACCAGCCCTGGGTCCCATGGTAAATAAGGTAATTATTTTTACTGATGTGACAAAACATCAGAATAATTTGAACTTGAAGCTGTTGGATGATGAGAATTGCTCCTTTCTTCAAGGCAGTACTGATATTCCCACTAAGTGAGGCATGCAAATTGAGCAAATAAAAACATCTAGGAACTGCATTTATTTCCCATTTTCCAAGCTCCCTGACCTTGCTAGAATGGGCACTTAGCACAGACACAGAGTAGGCATGTACTATTTTTTTAAGTAGGCTCCACGCCCAACGTGGGGCTCAAACTTACCATCCGAGATCAAGAATCACACGTCCTAATGACTGAACCAGCCAGGCAACCCCTAGGCATGCAATATTGATTGAATTAATCACAGAATTTAAAAACTGTAAAGCCGTATTTCCAGAACTCATTCATGTATTATGATAAATAAGGATTATCTTAAACTTATGCATCTTCCTTTTCCTAAGACGGCGAGGCTTAGAAAGTGCCGTTAACCAGTCCTCTTATTCTCTTGATGTATTTCAAAGTAAAATCTGGGCTTAAATACAAAAAGGAGCAATTAAACTACATATCAGTCAACACTCTTCAGGTACTTTATTGGCTCACCCAACTGAAAGACGAGGCACAATCATCCAGGCTGTCGGCGAGGGCTCACATGATGTCATTAGAACCCACCTTCCTTTCCCCTCTGGTGCTAATATCCACCTCCTGCTGTGCTGGACTCATTGGCGAGCTACGTGTACATGGTGGCTCCAAGCAGCTGCAATTACCCACCAACTGCAACAGGAAACCCAGTAGGAAAGAGAGCAACACAAATAGATGTCCAAGACCTGAACCTCAGCACACCTGATCGGTCTTACTTCGGTCTTGTGTCCATCTCTAAATCAGTCAATAGCTGGGGTGGATAGAATACTCTGAGTGCCTTAGTCCTGATCATGAATCTCACCCCCAAGGGGCGCCTGAGTGACTCAGTGGGTTAAGCCTCTGCCTTCAGCTCCGGTCATGATCTCAACGTCCTGAGATCAAGCCCCACATCGGGCTCTTTGCTCAGCGGGGAGCTTGCTCCCCCTACCCCTGCCTGCTGCTCTGCCTCCTTGTGATCTCTCTCTCTCTCTGTCAAGTGAATAAATAAAATCTTAAAAAATAAAAAATCTCACCCCCAAATCTAGAAACAGAGCCAGCTTCTGCAGGGACTGAGAAAGGAGCCAGCGTGGATTCCCCAAATGGAAATTTCAGAATTGTTCACAGGAAGCAGAGTAGCTTCCTGCTGGTCCATCGCAAGCAGAAAGCAAGCTACCCATACCGTGAAGATACTGCATCCCTGGAAGCTTAGAGACGGGACACAAGTCAAGAACCATCCTGAAGTTTCTGGCTGTGTTTCAGTGTTCCGGGCTACAGGTCTAAGTGCGACCCTAAAAGCATTTTTTTTATTTTTTTGCTCCTTTACACAACTGAAATTAAAGCTGAGAGCCAGCATTAGGTACATGAGTCTAGAGTCAAACCGAGGTACACCCAGACAGAGTTACCCTGCGGTTCTCCAAAATGGTTCACAACTGTGAGTGCTGTTCAGATTTGTTTCTACTTTAGAATTGTTTTTGCTGTAAACATCTAAAAAGAGAAAATTGTTCAGTCGATGTAATACCGGTATTCTCTCACTGACTTGTTCAAAATGACCCCAGCCATCACTATGAACATTTATGTTAAACTTATGTAAATGGCTATTTAAACACTTTTAATCCATATTTTTAATGTGCTTCTACTAAAAAAAAAAAATCCACACAGCCCTAAGATGTCAACTAGTAATAAGCACACCACCATCTTCAACAGTGAGAGCTTGCTTCTGTTGACCTTCCTTCTTGGCATCCTCTCCCCTATTGATCCCCCTACGCAAATCCTGGTTTGCCTAAGACAGAGCTCTGCTGAAATTCCCTGAGTACAGGGGCCAACTCAGAGCTAGTTACAATGATGCACTTTCATAGGAGATGGAGGTAATTGAACCCCACTTAGGTGGCAGGTGGGCTGGGCACCAGGTGCTGCTGCTTGCTTGCTTCCTTGCTTGCTTGCTTGCTTGCTTGCTTGCTTGCTTTTAAGTGAATGCTACTGCATTCTGAGACCATTGACAGGTTCAACCCAACCAGTACAAAAGTTGCACAAAAAGCTTCTGCAATGTTTGGCACAGGGACAAGCCTCTGTGAAGATGAGGGACAGCTTGGAGGTTCCAGATGTTCTGCTCATTGCCCTGGTTCAATGGGAGGGCAGGACGAAACACCCTGGTCCTGTCATCAGAAGCTCAAGACTGGTGAGAGTCTTATACTGCAGAATGCTGGCCTCCTCACTCTATTTTGCCTCCTCACTGCACCGTTCTCCCCGGGTGGGGGCTTCGTTTCCATGATGACGCAAGTGTCAGTGCCGGAAACCTGGCTTTACACCAGCAGAGCCAGTTCACCCAGTCAGTAATTTAATAAATATTTGTTGAGCACCAACTATGTGCCAGGAACTGCTCCCCACGCCAGAAGTAGCAATGAACCAGAATGACAAATTGCTTCCCTTATGGTTGACGGACTCCAAGAACAAACATAAAAGCAAGTAAACTAATGTGTGATGTCCAGCAGTAATCGGTGCCATTGATGAAGTAAAGCAGGGTGACGTGATGGGAAAGAAACTGTAATCGGTGCCATCGATGAAGTAAAGCAGGGTGACGTGATGGGAAAGAAACTGTAATCGGTGCCATCGATGAAGTAAAGCAGGGTGACGTGATGGGAAAGAAACTGTAATCGGTGCCATCGATGAAGTAAAGCAGGGTGACGTGATGGGAAAGAAACTGTAATCGGTGCCATCGATGAAGTAAAGCAGGGTGACGTGATGGGAAAGAAACTGTAATCGGTGCCATCGATGAAGTAAAGCAGGGTGACGTGATGGGAAAGAAACTGTAATCGGTGACATCGATGAAGTAAAGCAGGGTGACGTGATGGGAAAGAAACTGTAATCGGTGACATCGATGAAGTAAAGCAGGGTGACGTGATGGGAAAGAAACTGTAATCGGTGCCATCGATGAAGTAAAGCAGGGTGACGTGATGGGAAAGAAACTGTGGTCAGGCAAGATCTCTATGAGGAAAGAAATTTGAACTACGAGCACATGATAAGCTGGCCTCTTGAAGACTGGAGACGAGCATTCAGACCAGGGGACCAGCCAGTGCGAGAGAGTGAGCTAGAAATGAACTCGTTTGATGGATAGAAGGAAAGCTGGTGGAACTAGAAGTAGAGACAGGAGAAGAAAGGAAAGGGATGAGGCAGGAGGCATGGAGCAGGCAGGAGCATTGGGCACATAACACAGTCGTCCTGCTCACCACGCTAATGGTGAGCATGATCGGTTCCAACGGTGAACTCTAGAGTAAAAAGTGTCATTAACGATTTACAAACCGGGGATCCATTCCCAGAGAGCCCGCCCTTAATTAATTTTACTGGCCCTTTGCCGCCATCTGCTGGCGACATTCGGTATGCCCACGCCACCGTCAACACCGGCTTACTAGGAAGGAGCCGGATGTGGGACTCGATATCAGGACCCTCAGATCATAACCTGAGCCAAAGGCAGACCCTTAAGCAACTGAGCCACCCAGGCGTCCCTAGAATGGCTATTATTTTTAAAAAGGAATAAAGGGGGCGCCTGGGTGGCTCAGTGGGTTAAGCCGCTGCCTTCGGCTCAGGTCATGATCTCAGGATCCTGGGATCGAGTCCCACATCGGGCTCTCTGCTCAGCGGAGAGCCTGCTTCCCTTCCTCTCTCTCTGCCTGCCTCTCTTGTGATTTCTCTCTGTTAAAAAAAAAAAAAAAGGAATAAAGGATGGAAGGAAGGAGGGAGGAGAGACGAAGAGAGGGCAAGAAGGAAGGGAGGGAGGAAGGGAGAATGGAAGGACAAAACAAGTGTTGAGGATATGGGAAACTGGAACCCTACGCATCGCTTGAGGAACTGTAAAGGGGTGCAGCCACTGGGGAAAAAATTGGTGGTTCCTCAACAGTTAAACAAAAAATTACCATATAATCCATTAATTCCACTGTAGATATATACCAAAAGAACTCAAAGCAGGGTCTCAACCCGATACTCGTACACCCAAGGTCATAGCAGCATTATTCACACCAGTTAAAAGGTGGAAACAACCCAGGGGTCCACGAGCAGAGGAATGGATAAATAAAACATGATGTATCTGTACAATGGAATATTACTCCTTAAAAAGGAATGAAATTCTGGTCCATGCTGCAACATGAGGGAGTCTTGAAAACATTGTGCTAAGTGCAATAAACTGAACACAGAAGAACTATTGTATGGTTTCGCCTATATGAAGAACGTAGAACAGGCAAATTCACAGAGAAAGAGAGGAAAACAGACATGACGGGGCCCGGGATGGGGAGGAGGGAATAGTGGGAAGTTATCATCTAATGGGGATGGGTTTCTCTTTAGGAAGAAAAAAAAAGTTCTGGAGATAGACAGTAGTGATGTTTACACAATATTGTGTGTGTACTTATGGCCATTGAATCGTACACTCAAAATGGTTACAATGGTCAATCGTATGTCATATATATATATATACACATATATATATATATATATTTTTTTTTTAACCACAATTTTTAAAGGCCCTTTGAAGAAAGGAAGCATGTGACTCACAGATCCACTTAGCCAGCTGAGCAGAAGTCACAAATCACAAGGGACAGGAGTCTCCAGGAAAGCTACATGGAGATGAATGGAGTGAATTCCTATGACATGCACCAGAGTCCCAAAAGCTTACTGGGGGTGTCAGGTCAGCAGAAACACTGCCAGCTGAGAATGAAAGGGACAGAGACGAAAGAAGACAAAAAAATAAAAGCAGGACACCAACCTCCAAAAGCCTCTAGGCAGGAAATAGGTTGGTGGAACTACAAAAAGGTACTATCTGGCATCAAAGAGGGGAAAATGACAGTGAAAGCGAAGTCTCAAGCCCAGAGGATTATTCGAGGCCTAGACAGCAGATGAATCTGGAAATAGCTTGGGACCAGTGACTCCTTTTTTCCTTTCATTTTCTCCCTTTTTAATGGAAAAGCCTATAAATTTAGGTACCCTATGTCCACCCCACCACTGTATTTTGGGAGCAGGTAACCTGTTTCTTGAGTTTCTTAGACCCACAGGTGGAAAGACATTGTGCCCCATGATGAGTTATTCCCAGATCCTCCCTCTAGCTAGTTCAGATGATGAGATAGGGGCCCTTTGAGCAGATGAGATTCAGATAAGAATTTTTTGCTTTGAGTTGATGCTATCACAGGATGAGACTGGACAAGGTGAATATGTTTTGCATGTGGGATGGATGTGAATCTTTGGAGTCCAGAAGGCAGACTGGGGCAAGCAGAAAATAGCCCCCTAGAGATGTTCACATCCTCTCTCCAAGTGTGTTATGCTACAGGACAAAAAGGAATTACGATTGCAGTTAAAATTAAGTCGCTAATCAGCTGACCTGGAAAAAGATCACCCCGAATTATCCTGATGGATACAAGGTCCCAGAGCCTTTAATAGCCGAAGAAGAGGGCAGAAGAGGAAGCCACAGTGACAGGAGATGGACTTGACCTGCTGTAACTTGTCCTGGGGGTGGAGCAGCAGCCGCACACCAAGGAATACACGCAGATTCTAGAATCTTCCTCTAGAGCCTCTGCTCTAGAACACAGCCCTGCTGACACCTTGATTTTAGCCTTTTGAGATTTGTGTCAGACTTCTGACCTACAGAACTGGAAGATTAAAAAGAATTGTGTTGGGGCACCTGGTGGCTCAGTTGGTCAAACATCTGCCTTTGCCTTCGGCTCAGGTCATGGTCTCAGGGTCCTGGGATTGAGCCCTGCATTGGGCTCCTTGCTCAGTGGGGAGTCTGCTTCTCCCTCTCCTTGCTCGCGCTCTCTCTCACTATCTCTGTCTCTCTCAAATGATAATAAATAAAATCTTTTTTTTTTTAAGGGGGGGAAAGAAAATTAATGCCAGAGCTCAAGTCCTGGCTCTACAGACAGAGAAACACAATGGTCTGAATTACTGTTCAGCAAATATGCATTCCCCTGACCCTCCTGAGGGACCACTTTCCTGCCTAATGGCCACAGAGCCTGGACCTGTCACTCTCTTTACCCAGTGAAATGCTAGTGCACGTGCACACGGAGGTCTTGAGTACTTAACCAGACTCTCGCTCCAGGGATCCTCCTTGGAAAAAGCAGGACCCAAGTCACGCCAGAGCCCAGGAACACCCCTGAGCCTAACCCACAGTCTGGAACCCAGCCCAGATGTCCTGCAGCCAGCAGAGCCACCCCACCAAAGGCCAGCCAAAGGTAACAGCTGACCTGAAGACCCGGAGTAAAAGAGTTCTTCTTGCTGCCATCCACCGAGTTTTGCTGTTGTTTCTCATGCAGCGGTATGACTGGGGAGAAAGCTGACCAGGACACAGAATTCCTAACAAGTCATGCAGTGAGGGTCCTCCTTCTATGAATTAAGCGAGTCGGGTGTCTGTCTGCACGTGCACGTGCATGGAGGCATCCCTGTGCAAGGACCGACCCACGTGCAGCCCTGGTAAGTGGGGGAGATCCGTGCACAAGCGTGCACACGTGCGGGCTACTCTCTGTCACACCTGGAGGCTTGAGGGCTGCGTGTGATGTCAGGGAATCTGTATGTTCAGGCTTTCTTGCTTGGTTTTCCTTGCCAGAATTCATTTGTTCCTTCGCTATAAGGTGTCGAGCTCCTGGCTAAAAACCTGTGTGATTTTTTAGGTCCAACCATAGGCCATGACGAAGGCTTTCCCTGGCAGTCCTCCCAGGAAGCTACACACTCCGTGCCCCAGCCTGGGTGCCTGGCCAGTGCCTGGCAGTCTCAGAGTGGGGAGCCAAGGACTCAGCCCCCAGTGCCCTCCTCCAGAGCCTCTGCCAAGACCTACCTGTCAGGGGGAGGGGGAACCCTGCAGACACTTTCCTTCTCCCAGCCCTGCCCCTTCTCCCTTCCCCACCCAAACCCCCATGGGGGTCCCCAGATTCACAAAATTGCAGGAGACTTTTGCCCCAGCAGTGAGACCAGCCCCAGGCGCTCATCCCCCTGACCATGGGTCCCATTCAATAGGGAACATAGAATGGACCATGGCACTTTCTCTAGTTTAGCCTCCTCTTTGCACGAAGTAAGCAATGAAAGGCCTGTCACTTTAGTTTTGAATTGTCTTAACTGGCTGCTCTGGCCCCTGGCGGCTCAGCTCTCCAGTTCAGCTGAGCTCCTGACAGTACAGTGCTTAAGAGTGAACTACCTTGGGGCGCCTGGGTGGCTCAGTCGGTTAAGCAGCTGCCTTCAGCTCAGGTCATGATCTCAGGGTCCTGGGACTGAGCTCTGCATGGGACCTGCTTCCTGCTCTGCAGAGAGCTTGCTTCTCCTCCCGCTCCCCCTGATTGTGCTCACTCTCTCTTGCTCTGTGTCAAATAAATAAAAACTTTTTTAAAAAAAAGTAAACTACCTTATGCCTGGTGACTTCGGAAGATCACTTTGCCACTTCATGGACTGGGTTCTTCATCTGTAAGATGGAAATGCTTATGATCCCTACTTCAGAGGGTTGACCTTGTGAGGACTTATTGACTGTAAGAAAAGCATAGGGTCCTAAGTGATAGCTAAGTGTTTGCTCCTATTATGTTCAAAACTGTCCATTTCTGGGGTGCTGGCTGGCTCCGTCAATGTGATTCTTGATCTCAGGGCTACAGATTCGAGCCCCATGCTGGGTGTGAAAATTACTTAAAAATAAAATCTTTAGGGGCGCCTGAGTGACTCTGTCAGTTAAGCATCCGACTCTTGATTTCAGCTCAGGTTCAGGATCTCAGGGTCGTGAAATGGAGCCCCACATCAGGCTCCATGCTGGGCGGGGACCCTGCTTAAGATTCGCTCTCTCCTTCTCCTTCTGCCCCCTGCCCCTCCCTCTCTAAACAAAATAATTTTTTTAGGGCCCCCTGGGTGGCTCAGCGGGTTAAAGCCTCTGCCTTTGGCTCAGGTCATGATCTCAGGGTCCTGGGTTCGAGCCCCGCATCGGGCTCTCTGCTCAGTGGGGAGCCTGCTTCCTCCTCTCTCTCTGCCTGCCTGCCTCTCTGCCTACTTGTGATCTCTAACTGTCAAATAAATAAAATCTTTAAAAATAATAATTTTTTTAAAAATTTTAAAATATAACTTAGAAATAATAAAATCTTTTTTAAAAATTGTCCATTTCTGGGGGCACCTGGGTGGCTCAGTGGGTTAAAGCCTCTGCCTTCAGCTCAGGTCATGATCTCAGGGTCCTGGGATCGAGCCCCGCATCGGGCTCTCTGCTCAGCAGGGAGCCTGCTTCCCTTCCTCTCTCTCTGGCTGCCTCTCTGCCTACCTGTGATCTCTGTCTGTCAAATAAATAAATAAAAATTTTTAAAAAATTGTCCATTTCTGTTTTGCAATCCATTCGGTTGTAAAGGTGCCTACTGGCTTAACGTAGGTCACGTGCTTCACCCCAGCCACCCTGACCCAGCTCCCAGGGTAGTGCATGTGACTTAGACCAAACCAGGAGGCGCTCTCCAGCGCCTGGACTAGTTCAAGGTGGCCAGGCAATATAAGCCAGGCCCGTCACACTGAATATGAAGACTGGGCTGAAAATTCTGGGACAGATACCCTCTTTCCAGCAGTACCCAAACCAGGAAGTGCAACCCCCCAGGAGAGGCTGGGAGACATACCACGACCACAGGAGGCCCAGCCTCGGGAAAAGAACACCTTGGAACAAAGTAAAGAAACAGAAACCAGGTCCTTGGTGCTGTCACTTGATTTCCGGAGAGACCCTTGCTTCACCTAGAACATTGATTTCGCCGAGCCCTTTTTTGTGTCAGGCAATTTGGTCAGGTGTCCTGTAACCTGTGAGTCTCTCCTGACGCCAGGTGGATGGGTGAGCAGTCAGTGCATCTGAGGCCTTGCAGAAGCCTGGGTCCCTGGGGAAGCGGCTCTGAGGCCAAGTGCAAAGCTCAGGGTGTCAATTACTGAGTCCCTGGGAATCCAGCTGAGGAAGGGAGAAACAGGCAGGACCCAGCAGAGGAAGAAATGAGCTGTCATGCAGGCCCAGGGACAGCTTCAGCCAACCTTACAGGGAATGCTGGAGCCAGCAGAGGTCTTCAGAGTCATCCCAGGTGAGGCCAGGATGGCTTAGCCGTTGGCATTTGCACATGGAGCAGTCACTGGACGTGGGAGGGGACTGATCTTGGGTGAGGGGGCTCTCTGCAGCCGAGGCAAACCCTGAAGGGTCTGACTGCCAAAGGACACATTCCCACGGCCCTCCCAGGGACTGCAGCAGCTGTCCTTGCTTGAAGAGGGGCCAGGCAGCACGGCTCCAGGTCAGCACAGGGTGGGGGGCTGTGCCTAACTCCACCTGAGTATGAGCATGTGTTCACATCCACGCCCGGCTGGGGTGCAGGCACTGGACAGACAGACAGACAGCTGGACCAGAAGAGAGATGGCCATCAGTGAGGAAAACCTGGCAAGTTCCCAGGGGCACCAACTGGGGGAGTCTCCCCTCTGCCCTGGCACTGGCCTCAACAGATCTGAGCACAAATTAGGAGAGACAAGGACAATGCAAGCCCAATGCCAGTTCAGAGAGGGGCTCACTCGGCTCTTCTCGAGAAGTCCTGTGCCCCAGACACAGTCAGCACAGTTAGCCACCCCTTATCTTTTTTTTTTTTTAAGATTTTATTTATTCATGAGAGACAGAGAGAGAGAAAGAGGGAGAGAGAGAGAGGCAGAGGGAGAAGCAGGCTTCCCGCCGAGCAGAAAGCCCAATGCCGAGACTCAATCCCAGGACCCTGGGAACATGACCCAAGCCGACGGCGGACGCTTAACCGGCTGAGCCACTCATGCGCCCTAATCACCCCGTATCTTAAGACCATAGTCCATTCCTACCACATCTACTCAAGGCCTAGCTGGAAATCTCCAAGCAAAAGAGCAAATGCAAATCCAGCTTTATTGGTAAAAAGGCAGACTTGACGGGGAGTCCCCTCCTGGCCCAAGCAGCAGCGCCAACCAGAAAGAAAAGAGGAAAGGTAGAGGGAGACGGGGAGGGAAAAAGGAAGAAAGGAAGGATGGAAGGAAAGAAAGAAGGAAAGAAAAGAGGGAGAAAGGGAGGCGGGGAAGGAAGGAAGGGAGGAAGAGCAGACCAGGCTCTGAAAGTGGGCATGTGCTCAGGGAAGAAGGTAAGTCAAGGCTCCAGGTATAGGGAAAAGAGCAGGGAGGGAAGGCTGGCCCCTGGCCCCGGCATCTAGAAGGGTAGCAGCTCTTCCACGGGGATGTTGAGGACGACGTCCATGTCTGGGGTGCACCTGGCAGGGAAGAGCAAAGAGGGTACGGGAGGTCAGGCAGGGGCGCCAGAGTTGAAGAGTGGGGGAGCACGTCCTCGGGGGCACCCAGCTCTCCAGGACACTGGTACTCAGTTGGGGAGCCCCATCCCCAAACACCAGGAACTGTGCAGCCCAAGTGTGCACATGGGGATGTGCGCACACACCAAAAATAAAAAAGGAGTGGGTCTGGCATAATGAATGTTCCCCCCCAGAGGTCTGGGGTCAAGAGGGAGCAGGCTCGGAAATGCGCAGCCTCTCACGCCCGGCACTCTCTTTGTGGCCAGAATGGCCGGCTTGGACACCTGACAAGGTGTGTCATCTTGAGCTTCCGACTCCCCCCAGAGTCCCACTCCTTCGGCTGGCAGGTGTGTGACAAGCACTCACTATGTGCCCAAGCCCAGAGCGGCCTCAGTTTCCTCATTGCTCAAATGGGGGGAGTAATTCCAATCTCGATCTTTGGCAGGCGGACTAAGCTCCGTCACTGACAGGCGTCCTTCTTTCCATACAAGGAGTGAGAACAGCCTCCCATCACAGGGACCAGCACACTCAGGGGGCCAGAGGATTACATCCTGCCCCCAACCTCGTCCCAATTCTCTCATCCACTCTCGTGGCTTCCATACTCTCCTGACCCACACTGAGCTATTCAGGCACAAAATGTCAGGATGTCTGCAACTGACGGTATTTCACAAGAAAAAGCGAAGGAATGAAGACGAACCCAATACGACAAAAATAGAACAACTCCTAATCTACACAGGTAACAGAGTGTTCATCAGAAAATTCTCTCTACTGTCTGCATATTTGAAATTTCCCAAAATAATGGCAAAAAAGAAAAAGCATCTCTAGCCTGACGATGCCAAAATTTCCATCTGTAGCCGGTATCAGGCTTCTGAGTTCAATCGTCGACCTGAGGGCGCTGCACGAGGTGCACCAGGTCCTGTGAACCATCATGGAGAGGCCTGGCCTCATGGGATCCCCAGGCTCCGCCACAAAGGGCCTGACCCAAGAAAGGTGGGCAGAAAACTGGCTTTGGAAGGAAGGAAGTTCTTCCTCTGGGGCCTGGGAGTCTGCCAGGCGGAGAGGACATCCTTCTCTCCTCACAGAGTGTCTTCCAGGCCCATCTTCCCTGGAGCCAAACACCTGCTCAACCCTGGGAGCTTAGGGTACACCCACTTGGAGGAAACATGGAATCTGAAAACCTGAAGCGTCCACAAGGCTTATGTAACCCAGCTTCCTGTGTACAAATGGGACATGAAGGCTCAGAGACAGGAAAGGTCACATCTGCCACGTGGTTAGCGGCAGAGCCAAGGAGACCCGGGTTGCCCTGCACCCTGTCTGGGGGTCTGCCTTCTCCACCAGGCTGCCTTCCCTAGGAACAGAGAGCCTCTTCAAGGGCCCGGCATGGTGGGTTTAAGCAGCAGCTGCAAAAAAAGATCCTGTACTTGGGTCTCCGAAGCAGAACGTCTGCAAATATGATCTCTCGGGGCTCCTGGACCTGGACCTGGAGCTGCTCCACCTCGGCCTTCAGCATGGGTATTTCCTCCTCAAACTGGTCGATAAACTGAGGGGAGAAGCACAGCAGGGGAGAGTGAGGAGCCTGACGTCCCCCAACAGAAGGAAGAACAAGGCCACCCGAATGAGGAGGAAGGCCATCTAGGGAAATGGCACGCTTGGCCACAGGGGCCTCCTGGACTCCGGAGGGCTACTCGCAAGTAAGGGCCAATGTCCGATGGTCCTGAGTGTGGCGCAGAGGTCATGGAGCATGGAGATAGGTGGCAAAGCGGGGAGTGGGGGGGTTTTGAGGGGGCAGTACCCAGTGATGAGAACAAATGGGGGCTGGCAGATACGGTGAAGGCCACGCATGCTGACAGCAGATGGAGGATGATAATGAAAATGAATGTGGGGTGAGGGGCAGTGATGGTGAAGCTCATTAACACGGTTAATGACTGATGGTCAGTGGCGAGAATTAAGTGGTGAAGACAAGAGGTGGTTATGACAGTAAAATGATAGGTGAGCACAGGACGCTTGGTTAGTGGGTCATCGCCGGTGATGCTGGTCAGTGAGGCAAGGCCTGGGCCTGCGCTAACCTCCGTGTCAGATGAAGGACAAGGGGCAGCAAGGGCGCCAGCTGGGCGAGAGGCTGACACCGGAGCCAGAGGCCTCCTGAGCACCAGATCAGGACAAGCCTGACTCCCACAGGCCCTGGGGCCCGCCCACCCTTCTGCTCCCTTGCAGAGGGGTCGCCCCTTCCGTGCCCACTCACTTCTCGGAACTTATCCATGTACTTCAGCATGTCCTGGTTGTCCTGGGTCTTCTGCAGAAGAGCCTCCTGATGGGGCTGCTGGCTTTTCTGTGGAGGGAGAGGAGGTCTGGCCCCCAAGTGCCTCTTCCGGGGCGGCAGGGCCTGGTAGATTCCAGGTTGGGGGCGGGGGGAGGCGAGTACAGGGAGCCTGGAGGCAAAGGGCGGGAAAGGAAGCAGGGCTGGGGCAGGACCTGGACACCCACCGCCACGGCTGGCCACACAGCTGGCCACTCACCACCACCAGAGCTTGCAGAAGCTTTTTCTTCTTCTTCTGAATCTGATTAGACAAAGACTGCAGGACCATTCTGCGCATCTCACCAAGGTCATCCAGCTCATCCTAGGGGCCAGCGGGAAGGTGTAGGCAATGGCCCTGCCTCCAGTGTGGTCCGGCAGGGTGGGGCCAGAGGCTCCCCTACCTGCTGGTTGTCCTTTATCTGCTGCAGTTGACGCACAAGGCTGGCGATCTGGACCAACTTGACAGGATACTCATGGTCCATGTACGTGCTCAGGAAGCTCACTTCCTTGTAGGTCTTCTCAATCTTGGCATTCAGCTGCTCCACCTGCTGCGCCAGGGCTGCAGAGGGCAGGAGGGACAGGAGGCAGGAGCCTCTCTCAAGGACCCCTCCCAGGAGATCCAAGAGGCAAAGCTCTCCTTGGCCAATGGACTGGGGTCTGGTGGAAGCGAGCTCCCACAAGGCTAAGTCCCTAGAGTCTTTTATTCCCGCAGGAGAAGAGGCAACCCTGGGTAGGAAAGAGAACTAAACCGGGGCAAGATCCCTAGATAAGTCCCAGTTCTGCCACTGACTTACTCTGTGGCACTCGCCAAGACAGTCCCGCCTTGGACCTCCATCTCCTGCTGCACAAGCTTCCCCCACAACGAGCCCAGGGAGATGGGGTGATACTGACTCCCGTGAAAGGACCATTAAGACCATGTCTGTACTGGTGCCCTCCATGGGCGGTGGCCCCAGGGTCTGAGGCTGGCTGGCACACCACCCGCGCCCTAGGGTTTCCAGTCTGCTCCGGAAAGAAAGCACACGCTCAAGCTCAAGGTCAGCGCTACGGAAGCCGGAGGACCTGGGACCTGGCTGCGCCACTGACTCCCAGAGAGACGGCAGGAAGCAGAGGCAGGCTGGGGCTGGATCCTGGCTCACAGCTGTTATGATCTACGGCACGCTACCGTACTTCTTTTAGCTTGCGCTTTCTCATCTGTAAAATGGGCAAACAGTCCCTGCCTCACGGGGAGTTCCTAGGACTGAGAGTGTGCCCGTACATATGAACCCTCGGGGGGCCTGAGGTGCTCGGGCTCAGTGCTCCAGAAGTAAGCTGTTAGCTCTGCATCTTAGCAATTCCATGTGCCTACGAGGGGGGGTGCTGGGCCTACTGACTTCCAAAAGGTAGGTGCGAGATGAAGGCCCTGCTGACCTCCCCAAAGCCAGGGAGAGGATCAAGGAATTCACGCCAGGGATACTTACACTTCATCTTGGACTCCTCCTTCTCCTCCCACTCCTTAAGTTCACACTTGAGCTTCTGCAGCTTCTTCTTGTTCGAGTACTCCAAGATGTCCACGACATTCTGTGGGAGTGGCGGGGTCAGCTCACCCCACCACCTCTTCTGGCGCTACTGAAGCCTGGTCCCCCCTCAGCGGACTCGGCATTTCCTCCAGGGAGTCCCCAGATCCAAACCCAGTCCCAGACCCAGCAACCTGACTGGAGGCCAGCCCAGCCGCTCCAAACTGGGCCCTCTCCTACTATCCACGCCAGCCGGGGGCTCTACCGCACACCCAGGCACCGGCCCAATCCCACGCAGCGGTCCCCACTCCGTCCTCCTTCAAATGCCACCAAGCGCAATGGATTTAACCCCCAACAGCCCTCACAACCATGTCCTTCTCTCTACCCCCACTGCCACTGTCTTACTCAAGTTCTCTTCATCTCTTGCCTCAAATAGTACCACAGCTACCCCAACTGGTCCTCCTCTGATCTTTGCTCCATGCCACAGTCAGGATGATCTTTCTTTAAAAATAAAAAAATTTTTTTAAAAAGCTGACCTCATCCCTCTCCTATTTAAAACCCTCCAGGGGCTCCCCTCTGCCCTGTAAATACAGTCTGAACTCCTCACCTTGACTGACAAGGCCCTGCCTGCGCTGGCCTAGGCCAACATGTGGCCCCTTGAGTTGGCCACGCCCCCTCTCTCCACAGGCCTTCTGCACCCAGTTCCTTTGCTTGGAACACTCTCCTGCTCTCTACCAGGTAACACCTACTTCTGCAGGTTTCAACATAAGCATCACCTTCTCCAGGAAGCCTTCCTGACCTCCCATGTCTGGGTGAGCTCCCCAGAACTCCTGTCCCCACGACAGTACACAAATGGCTTTCTAACTGCCTGGACCCCACTAAAATGAGAGCTTGATGTAGACAGCGTGTCCCACTGATCCCTGTTTCCCAAGAGCCCACAGGGAGCACTCAGGATGAACAAAAAATATACTAATGGATCAATGCCAGAAGATCAACAATGATTTTGTCTAAATTTGGAGAATATTCTAAGTTCCCTTGGGCTGAATGACTCTGCAGTCCTTGGCCTGTGTGATAGACTGAACTGTGTACCCCCCCCCCAAACTCATATGTTGAAGCTCTAATCCCCAATAGGGCTGTGTGTGCAGACAGGGCCTTTAAGGAGGTAAAAGGTTCAATGAGGTCTAAAGGGTACAGAATCCGATAAGAGCAGTGTACTTATAAAAAGAGGAAGAAACTCCAGAGACTCTCCATGTGAGCACAGAGAAAAGGCCACGTGAGGACCCAAAGAGAAGGCAGCTATCTGTATCCCCAAGGACAGAGGCCTCCTCACTGGACATTGATCTCGGACTTGCCGGTGCCTTGATCTTGGACTTCCGGCATCTAGAACTATGAGAAATTTTTCTGTGTAAGCCACCTGGTCTCTGGTGCTTTGGTAAGGCCACCTGAGCAGACTAAGTCCCCAACACCGAGTTTTCTCTTCATCTCCCAGGTGCCAGTGAGCTCAGTCCCTCTTTTCCCTGGGCGGACCGCAGCCAGAAGGCATTACTGCTCCATGAGACCATTTCCTCCGCCTCTCCTCCAGCCCGAACTCCTGGGTCCCCTGTGAACTTTCTGCTCTCCTCCAGCGGCTTTCCCAAGCCTCTCCCAGAGGAGGCAGAAGATGCCACCTGGGTTCTCGCAAAAATTGCACCCCCGGGCCCAGACCATAAGCACCACCAGTGGCTGAGGGTGACAATCACAGCTCCAGGGAAGGAAGCCAGATCCTGGTGCCAGATGTGCTGTGTTCGAGTCCCAGTGCCGACTCTTGCTAGGTGAGTGAGCTTAAAGGTAACCTTGAGTAAGTCACCAGGCCCCTCTGTTTCCATTTTTTCCTATGTAAAATAAAGATAATAATGCCCACCCCACGGGGTTGTGGTAAGGGTTATATGGATATGTACAACCCTGTGTGAGTAGGGATGGGAGTGGTCGGCGTAGCTACACCTGCTGTGTGCCAAGCACAACACCCCCTTTAGGGTAGGTACCTTGTGCTCTATTTTACAGAGCTCGGAGGTTAACTCGAAGTCTCCCAGCTAATAAATGCTGGCGTTGGAATGAGACCCCCCCATCTCGGTCTGGTTCCAAAGCCTAGCTAGGTGGGGCAAAGAGTGGGAGAGATTCATCTTCCGGAGGAAGGAAGCAGCTTGTGCAACAGGCCGGGAGAGGCCAGGAGAGGGCGCCCGAGGGCTCAAAGGGGCGGCGCCGCGGGCAGGACCGAGGTGCAGGGGGTGGAGGCCAAGGCTGGGGAAGGGGGCGGTGGGACCTCACCTGGAGGATGTCCTGCTCCTGCAGCATCGTGCGCACTTTCAGGGCCGAGCTGTCTTCCATGTCCTGGATGTCCTTGATCAGCTCCAGGTTGAGCTTGGTGAGAAAGACCTCATGGCTGGAGAGCTCCTGCAGCGTGGTTTGCCTGTTCCTGAGCAACGCCTGCAGGCGGAGGGGAGGGCAAGGATGGGAGGCAGTGCTGGGAGCCTCCCCGAGCCTAGGGACCACTTCCCTCCCGCCGCACGCCCGCCCCCTTGTGGTCTCGACTGGTAAATGCGGCCCCATTGTCTGCGGGACAGAGTCCACACCCCCTGCCCCCAACTCTTTCATCCATTCTGAAACGCCCATTTTCCCTGATTTTTACATCTCAGAGGTGGACGCCTCTTACAACGGGTGGCATGTCACGATCTAACTGACAAAATTTGTTCGTGGGAAATAAGATAAAGCTGCACCTTATTATCAATGGCTTCTTGGACTCAATAAAATATAGTAGTAACAGTAGTAATAAAAATAGAAAACACATGGGGCGCCTGGGTAGCTCAGTGGGTTAAAGCCTCTGCTTTCGGCTCAGGTCATGGTCTCAGAGTCCTGGGATCCAGCCCCGCATTGGGCTCTCTGCTCGGCAGGGAGCCTGCTTCCTCCCTCCCTCTCTCTGCCTGCTTCTCTGCCTACTTGTGATCTCTGTCTGTCAAATAAATAAATAAAATCTTTAAAAAAAAAAAAATTAGAAAACACCTCAGGTAGGTAAGAAAAGGGCGGAGGTGATGGGCCAGGTCTGGAAAAGCGGGGAAGCAAAGTGGATGATAGTCGCTACGGATGTTCATCAGACGGCTGAGCTAAATGAGTACTCACTCTCTCATTGCCCACATTTCCCCGCAGAAACAAGGAGGCGCTGAAAGCCTAAGGGGCTTGCTAAGATCACCTCCCAGCAGGTACACAAAAGCTACAATAATAACAACTATGTGTTGGGCTCTAGGTTTCACTGGGCACTCAGAGGGTGATATTGGTTCATTCAAAGGCCCTGTTTACTGACTCTTATTTTATTGATAAATGGAGGCTCAGATAGGTTAAGTGACTTGCCGAAAGTCACACAGCCAGAAGGTCATAGCACCAGAACTGGGAAACTGGACTCTTGGCTCCCGATGTCTGGCTCTCCACCACACCAAGAGAAGGAAGTGAGCGGCCTCAAAGCGCAAGGCATGGTTGAGCCTTGTAGTGTATTGGTTGATGTGGATGTTAGGCCTGGATGTGGATGTAGGCTTGATGTGGATGTTAGGCCTGGACCCACTCGGTTCAAATACCAATTCTGCCACTTACTTCCTCAGGGAACATGGGCAAATGAGTTAACCATCCCCCAGAACCTGCTATCCTCATTCTATTTTTTTTTTTTTTTTAATGAGTGTATTTATAGAGAGAGAGCACGCACAAGTAGGGAGAGCAACCGGCAGAGAGAGAAACAGGCTCCCCGCTGAGCAAGGGGCCCGAGCAGGACTCAATCCCAGGACCCTGAAATCATGGGCTGAGCTGAAGGCAGGTGCTTAACCCACTGAGCCACCCAGGCGTCCCTGCTGTCCTCATTCTAAAGGTTAGGAAACTAGCACTCACTTCGGAGCGCTGCTGGGAAAAACAAATGAGCTAATGTTCACAGTCAAGACGGGGAGTGGCTGCGCCTGGCACCCTCAGGGTGCGCGCAGGAAGTGGAGATGATAACCGTGCCCACGGGCTCTAGGCCTCCAGGTCTGCGGCGCCTTTGCACACTCTCTGTCTTATTCCTGTTCTTCCTTGATTCTCTGTCCTTCACGAGAAGCTACCCTTTCCTGGCCCCCAACCCCCGCATTCCTTATATAATAATGAGTAACCTTGCAAACACGCAGACTGTTTATTATGGATGGGCCTGACACTCTGCTCGGCAGGTCACACACACAACCTCACTTGGCACCAATCTCAGCCCCGTTTCACAGAAGCCCACCCAGCAGACGTCGCGGGGGCTGGCATCAGGAATGTGCATCCTTGGGGTGCCTGGGTGGCTCAGTCATTAAGCGTCTGCCTTCAGCTCAGGTCATGACCCTGGGGTCCTGGGATGGAGCCCCCCATCAGGCTCCCTGCTCCACAGGAAGCCTGCTTCTCCCTCCCCCACTTCCTCCTGCTTGTGTTCCCTCTCTCACTGTGTCTGTCAAATAAATAAATAAAATCTTAAAAAAAAAAAAAAAAGAAAGAAAGAAAGAAAAGGAATGTGTATCCTTAGCATGGACCCCATTCCCAGGGGATTTGGGGAAGCTATAGAATTAATGACCTCTGCTCTAGAAATGGACCATCCCTGAGCACAAGATTTAGTGCAGAAACCCTGCTTTGTTTCCTTCCTGACCCTTAACCCCAGTTAGGATTATATGTTTTTCTTATTATCTTATTTTGTTATTTTTCTTATTTTGTATCTGTCTCTCCCACTCGAAAGGCACAGCCGGGGGCGGGGGGGGGGGGGGGACTGGCTGTTCCATCACAGCTGTAGGACACAGCACATAGGATGGTGCCTGGAGCTCCATAAGAATGGGCTGAATAAACTGATGACTATCAACTATTCTTTGGGTTTTTAAAATTCATTTATTATACGTCTCCCCATTGTAGTGTAAGCTCCATAAGCACACAGATTCTGAGTGCCATGTTCACAGCTGTGTCCCCAAAACCCGGCATGGTGCCCGGCGCATAGGAGGCACTCTCTCAAGAGTTACAGATTGAACGAATTAATTGTCTGGAGATGGAGGGGCAGAGTCAGGATCCTGTTCCGTTTCTGAGAGCAAATCAACTGAGTCATTTCTGCTCCCTTCTTGTTTCCCCCTTGTCTCCACGGTCCATTCGCCACATAGTACCAGCAGCAGCCCAAGGACTCCTGTGAAAACCTAGGTCATATCATGTCTCTGCTCTACTCAGAATCCTCCAGGGTCTTCCTGTCTTGCTCAGCATAGAAACACAAAGCCTAATTATGGACTACAGAGTTGCAAATAAGTCATCACCCATACCCTCACACCCACCAGGTTTCCTTCATCGCCTGCCCTAGCCACATCAACCTCAGGACCTTTGCACTTGCGCTTCCTATGTCTGGAACATTCTTTCCGCAGATGTCACCATTTAAGCAGCCACTCTGACCACTCTATCTCAGATGGTCACGGCCACTCTCCCTGACCTTACCTTTACACTTCTTCATTGCTCTACATTGCTTTACATTCTTCATTTCGTGGCACATGTTATATACTTATTTGTCTTGTTTATTGTCTGTCTCTCAAAGTCGAATGTGAGCTCCCTAAGGTCAGAGGCCACATCACTGGTGAATCTCTGCACTTAGAGCAGGGCCTGGCACGGAGTAGACATTCAATAAATCAATTAAATGAATGAATAATCACAAGAGACAACATTAGGAACTGGTTGGGAGACCAGGCTTCAGAGGCAAATTGTCCAAGTTCTGAAGTCAGGATAAAAATAACACCAGAAATAGGAGTTCCTCCTTTAAGAACGTTGGGCTGCCTCAGAACCATTCTGCAAAATTAAAGGTTAAAGGGAAGAAAAGGTTTCAAAGCAAATATATTGTTCCCTATTTCTTTATATAGTAGTCATTGTTCACTGAGCTCTTAAAAACCTTCTTGAAGAAAGTACGAATTCTTTGCCAGTATTTTATAGCATTTATAGTATTTAGTATTCTACTTTCTGCTAAGGACACAAAAGTCTCCTCCTCTTCTAGTCATTTCAAATACTTTAAAACATTGTTCAGAAGCCATAAAAAAGCAATATATGGTGAGAACACTAATTATCTAAAGCTGTATCAGATGATGGGAAAAATGTAATAGTGAGCTTCTGAGCTGTGCCTTGAGCTGCACTGTATTCCATGAAAGGTTAATTTACTGGAAAATTTTAAACGAGCAAGCCATTTCCTAATGCAGTGAAACAGAAGAGCGATTCTGATCATCTTCCTAGTCTTCAACACAAAGGCAAACACCTTGCTTAACCGACTTTGATCCCTGGTACTGCCATTTTTCTAGCCATGCGACCTGGTACGAGTCCTGATCTCCCTGCACCTCAGTTTCCCATCTGTAAAATGGGGGTGATGATAAGCATGCCCATGGCACTGCTGAAAAGGAAATGAGTCAAGAGCAGCACCGCAAAATGGTCTGTGCATGTTTGCAATCACCATCCCCCTGACCCTCTGTCCCTACCATGGGCTCCAGTGCCTATGGGAAGGCTGCTCATACCCTCAATAGCCGGATTTTCTTCTGTGTCTTCCCAGAGTCCAACCTCCCTCTGTGCTTTTCTTGTGGATTCCTCAGCTGGCTTGTCATAGACATGGTGGGCTTGGAATGCAACCCTAGGGCATGGGAAAGAGCAGAGAGGGAGTGAGGGTACAGGCAGGCCTGGGGGCAGGTCCCAGGAAAGGCACCATCTAGGAGATGGCCCTGGGCACCAGTCCTGCCCACTCTTGACCTTCGAATATGTGACAGTGAGGCAGAGCATGGGACTCCCATCTCCCAGCTCCCAGGCCCCACTCTGCACAGGGGACTTCCACATGACTATGGGTATGGACAGAGGGGAGGAGAGGGGAAGCAACAGAAGCCGGCCAGGTGCCCAGAGTCTCTCCCACCAACCTGGCAGGTAGCAAGGTCAGATGCAGCAGGGGTTAAGGGGTTAAGTTAAAGAACTAATGAGCCAGACAGCCTGGGTTCCAATGCAAGCTCCACCTTCTACTGGCCATGTGAGCTTGGGTTGGTAGCCTGACCTCTCTGTCCCTCAGTGTTTCCCACCTATAAAACAGGAGTCATCATCACACCTGTCTCATAGGACTGTCCCAAAGATTAAATAAGATGTCACTATACCTTCAAGTGTTCAGAATAGCACCCAACACATACTCAGTGAGGAATACGCATTCCTAGCTGTCGCTGTCATTACTGATGACCTGAGGCTTGGCATCAGGACCACAACCCCTCACAAAGGTACAAGAGCTGTGCAAAATTCCCTCCTGACTGAAACACCTATAAAACCCGTGGTCCCACCAGACAAAGACCATATAGAAATAGTTCCAATCAGCATAAGGCACTGGGGGGCATGTTCTCAGAACCCCCGATTTCTCTCAGGCATCAGCCTGAGACAAATCACCTAAATCATCTTGAATGCTGAGGCCACATTCTCGATGCCCACCAAAATCCCCCCTCGAAGGCAACACAGTACTTCTCAGAAAATATGATTTCTCTAATGAATCAATACAGCAAACCCTGGAAAATTTTACTATTAACTATTGAAGTGATGAGGCAAATTAAAATAATCTTGTGTTACAGTTGTGAATGGTTAATCAGACAAGTGAACTATTTGAAAATGAAAAATGAATATTTTAAATTTTAAAATGTAGCTTAAAAGGATTGGGGGAACCTAATTAACGAAGTTCCAAAATCCCCCTTAGAAGTGTTCATAAAAATTTTAAGATTAGTAAGTTGAAGTTGAATACTTAGGGAGATTTGTAGCTTTAATAATGACTATTTTCATTAGTGGTAGTAACCCTGATTTATCCTTTTTTTAATTAAACTTATTATTTTGGGATAAGTTCAAGTACATGCAGTTTTAAGAAATAATACAGAGATGAATCATTGAATTCTATTCCTGAAATCATTATTGCACTGTATGTTAACTAACTAGAATTTAAATTAAAAAAAAAAAATTTAAAGACTACAGAGAAATCTTATGTGTCTTTAACTCAGTCTCTGAATGGTAGCATTTTGCAAAACTAACTACAATATCAGAACCATGATATTGACATTGAGACAGACAAGATATAGAACATTTCCATTATCCCAAGCGTCCCTCATGCTGCCGTTTATAGCTATACTTTCTCCCCCCACCACGCCCCAACCATGCTCCACCCACCTTTGTCCCGAACCCCTGGCAATCACTAATCTGCTCTTCATTTCTGGAATTTTGTCACTCCTGGAATGCTGTACACATGGAATCATAGAGTATATAACTTCCGAGATTGGGTTTTTTCGCTCAGCAAAATTCTGTGGATTCATCCAAGCTACTGACTGTATCAATAGTTCTTTCTTTTAATTAATGGATGGTATTCCATGGTATGGATTGCTTCCAGTTTGGGAGTATGATGAATAAGGCTGCTACAAAGCATTCATGTGTGTGACCAGAAGTTTTCATTTCACTGGAATAGATGCCCAAGAGTGCAAGTGTTGCAGCATGAGGAGAATTGCATGTTAGTTTCATTAGAAACCCTCATATGGTGGCACCTGGGTGGCTCAGTCAGTTAAGTGTCTGACTCCTGATTTTAGCTCAGGTCATGATCTCAGAGTCATGAGATCAAGCCCCGTGTCAGGGTCCCGTGTTAGAGTCAGTTTTGGATGCTCTCTCTCCCTCCCCCTCTGCCCATTCCCCTCAACCCTCATGCTCTCTCTCTCTCTCTGAAAAAAAGAAAACCCGTCATACTTTTTTCCAGAGCAGCTACACTATTTTACATTTCCACCAGCAATGCATGCATGATCCAGTTTCTCCTCTTTGCCAGCATTTGGAGTTATCACCATTTTTCATTTTAGCCATTCTGATAGGTGTGTAGTGAAAACACATTATGGCTTAATTTGCATATCCCTAATGGATAATGATGTTGAGTATCTTTTCGTGTGCTTATTTACCATCTGGAGAGCCTCTTCAGTGAAACGTCCCTTCATATCTTTTGCCCATTTTCTTTTTTTTTTTTAAGATTTATTTATTTATAAATAAAATATAAGAGATATAAAATATAAGAGAGAGAGCAGGTGTGAGTGAGTGAGTGGGAGGGAGGGGCAGAGAGAGAGGGAGAGAGAGAATCTCCAGCCAGCCCACCACTAAGCATGGAGCCTGACATTGGACTCATCCCATTACCCTGAGATCATGACCTGAGCCCAAATCAAGAGCAGGACCCTTAACCAAATGAGACACCCAGGTGGCTCCTCTTGTGCCCATTTCCTAACTGAATTGCTTTTCAATTCAATTCTTAAGAAATCGTTGAGTTTTGAGCTTTCTCCATATGTTCCGCATAGCAGTCCTTTGTCAGAGGTGATTTGCAAATCTTTTCTCCAAGTCTGTAGCTTGTCTTTTAATCCTCTTAAGAGTCTTTCACAGAATAAGTGTTTAATTTTGATGACATCCAACTTATCCATTTATTTCATTTTTATTTTATGGATCAAGCTGTTGGTAGAAAGTCTAAGGGCTCTTCATGGGGCCATGGGTCCTAAACATAATTTTCTCCTTTGTTTTCCTCTGAAAGTTTTCCAGTTTGGCATTTAACATTTAATCTTTATTTCATTTTACATTTATATTTGAACTTAAGTCAAGGTTCTTTTTCTTGCCTGTGGATGTCCAAGAAATGGTGCTCCAGCACCATTTGTGGAAAAGGTTTTCCTTTCCTCTGCTGGCCTGTTTTCACACCCTTGTCCAAATCAGCTAGGCATACTTGTGTGGCTCTATTTCTGGTTTCTCTAGCCTGCCCCATTGATCTATGTGACTATCTCTCTGCCAATATTATGCTATCTTGAATACTTTGGCTATAATAATATGTCTTAGTATCAGGTAAAGTGATTCTTCCCACATTATTCTTCTTTTTCAAAATAGTTTATCTAGGGCGCCTGGGTGGCTCAGTGGTTTAAGCCGCTGCCTTCGGCTCAGGTCATGATCTCAGGGTCCTGGGATCGAGTCCCGCATCAGGCTCTCTGCTCGGCAGGGAGCCTGCTTCCCTCTCACTCTCTCTGCCTGCCTCTCTGCCTACTTGTATCTCTCTCTGTCAAATAAATAAATAAAATCTTTAAAAAAAAAAAATAGTTTATCTATTCCCAGGCCTTGCTTTTCTATATAAATTTTAGAATAAACCTGTCTGTTTACAAAACACCATGCTGGGATTTTGACAGGAATTACATCAAACATATAAATCAAATTGGGGAGAACTGTCATCTTTACTATACTGAATGTTCTAATCATAAACATAGTCTGTCTCTCCTTTTATTTAGGTCTTCTTTGATTTCTTTCATTAACATTATGTAATTTTCAGCATAGAGTAGTAGCTTTAAGTTTAAATCTAAATATTTCATTTCCTGGGGCACCCGGCTGGCTCAGTCGGTGGAGTATACAACTCTCGATCTCAGAGTTGTGAGTTTGAGCCCCACACTGGGTGTGGAGGTTACTTGAAAAAAAATCTTTTTTTTTTTTTTAAGATTTTATTTATTTATTTGACAGAGACACAGTGAGAGAAGGAACACAAGCAGGGGGAGTGAGAGAGGGAGCAGCAGGCTTCCCACTGAGCAGGGAGTCTGATGCGGGGCTCAATCCCAGGACCCTGGGATCATACACTGAGCTGAAGGCAGACACATAATGACTAAGCCACCCAGGCACCCCAACAAATAAAATCTTTTAAAAATATTTCATTTCTTTAGATTATACATACATTTTTAATTTTAAATTTAATCGTTGTTAGTACACAGAAATGTGATTGGAGCACCTGTGTGGCTCAGTTGGTTAAGCATCTGACTCTTGGTTCTGGCTCAGGTCATGATCTCAGAGTCATGAATCGAACCCTGCGTGGGGCTCCATGATGGGTGCATGAAGCCTGCTTGTGATTCTTTCTCTCCCTCTCCCTCTGCTCCTCCCCCAGCTTGCGTTCACGCTCCCTAAATAAATAAGTTTTTAAAATGTGATTGATTTTTGTATACTTGTATTCTGGAACCTTGATGAACTCACTTATTAATTCCAGTTTCTCTTAAATTTAGTAGATATTTTAAGATTCTCTACTAGACGTGCGTGTCATCTGCAAATAAAAACAGTCGAATCACTCCACCTGATTCATCTTGATGTTGGTGTCTGTCTTTTCTCACTCATGTTGTGATTTTCCTTATTCTTGGTATGACAAGTGATTTCTACTATATCCTTGATGTTCTAAATAATACTCAGGATCCGGGGCGCCTGGGTGGCTCAGTGGGTTAAAGCCTCTGCCTTCCGCTCAGGTCATGATCCTGGGGTCCTGGGATCGAGCCCGGCATCGGGCTCTCTGCTCTGCAGGGAGCCTGCTTCCTCCTCTCTCTCTGCCTGCCTCTCTGCCTGGTTGTGATCTCTCTCTCTCTGTCAAATAAATAAAATATTTTAAAAATAATAATAATAATAATACTCAGGATCCTACTTCAGACAGTCCCCTCTTGAGATGTAGCATGAAGGCCAGTCTTCAGAGTCCTCTACGTTCTCTGTGTTAAGTCAGGGCTTTTCTTAGTTGTAAAAGGGAGGACCAAGAAGGAATGGGGCTACCCCATCTTGGTGGAATCAGTTGATTTACCTTTGTTAATACACAAAAGCTGCCCTCAAGGCCATGACTTTGCATAAGACATGTTACCAACCTAAGCTTCAGTTTCTTCATCTGTAAAATGGTGATGAGATCATCTCCCAGGTCATAAGGAATGAATGAAATGATGATCTCCTTCTATCCATCTGTCTCAAGTGTTTTTAAAGTTTTGTATAGTTACAGTTTGAGGTTGGGACCATGAACTCTACACAGCTAGAAACCCAATCTGTCTCCTTTACTATGAGTCAACAACATTCAGTCCATTACTGGGCACATGGATGCTCAGCAAATGAATGCTGCTGAATGAATGAAGGAATGAATGATGCCTCCACAACACAACATGGGTCCTGAGCAAGCAGTAGCTCTTTTCATCATTATAATTTACACAGATGCTTTCACTTGTATAAAGGCAGGAATCCTTGCAGACTGGGGCTGTGACAAGTAACCTAGATAGGATAGCAAGAAGGGAAACTGGAATACCAACTCAGGTCCATGTTTCTCCAGCGCCCACACTCTCCCCACTAATAGATGGTTAAAACTGTGCATCCTGGAGAGGCACCTGAGTGGCTCAGTCAGGTGAGCATCTGACTCTTGATTTTGGCTCAGGTCATGGTCTCGGTATCATGGGATCAGACCCTGCATCGGGCTCCGTGCTGAACATGGAGCTTGCTTAAGATTCTCTCTCTCCCTCTCCCTTTGCTCCCAACCCCTCATGCTCTCTCACTCTCTCTTTCTCAAAAAAATTAAAAATTAAATAAAAATTAAAAGATTGTGCATTCTGGAGGGGCGTCTGGGTGCTCAATTTGTTAGGTGTCTGACTCTTGATTTCGGCCCAGGTCATGATCTCGGGGTTGTGAGATGGAGCCCCCTGTCAACCTCCATGCTGGACGTGGAACCCGCTTAAGATTCTCTCTCTCCCAGGGCACCTGGGTGGCTCAGTCAATTAGGCGTCTGCCTTCGGCTCAGGTCATGATCCAGGGTTCTGGGATCCGAGTGCTGGATCAGCTTCCTGCTCAGTGGGGAGTCTGCTTTTCCCTCTCCCTCTGCCCCTCCCCCACAGCTCATGCTCAGGCTTGCTCTCTCTGCCTCTCCCCCCACTCTTTAAAAAAAAAAAGGGCACCTGGTTGGCTCAGTGGGTTAAGCCTCTGCCTTCGGCTCAGGTCATGATCTCAGGGTCCTGGGATCGAGCCCTGCATCCAGCTCTCTGCTCAGCAGGGAACCTGCTTCCCTTCCTCTCTCTCTGCCTGACTCTCTGCCTACTTGTGATCTCTGTCTGTCAAATAAATAAATTAAATCTTTAAAAAAAAAGTTTGTGCCTCTTGGAGCCAAATTGCCAAATGTCACAGCCTGGCCCTGCCGCTTCCTACCCATGTGAACTTTGAAGTCACACCTGCCTCATCTCTAAGAGGTCTCATCTCTAAGAGGAGGTGGTAATAACAGTACCCGCCTCACAGGGTTGTTGAGAAGAGTAAATAAAGCCATATGGGTCAAGTGCTGAGAACAGTATCTAAGGGTGTGGTATATGTTAAGTGCTCTTGTTCTTACCATGGTTGTATCTGTTACATACCTCACTGCCTCCCCATGAAGGAAAGGAAAGAGTTTCCTTGTAGATGCTGTGTGAATAGGGTCTAGGGCCAAAGACAAAAATTCTGTCACCACCACCGGGCCTTGTGCTCAGCACTTTACATCAAAGACTCCTGACAGGGGTGTTTTAGATACATTAGCGTGGAGGATTTGTGGTTCTCTCAAATATTGGGGGTCCCAACAGGCATCTGGGGGTTGGGTCAGGGACATTAGATATCCCCCAGAACAGGACAGCCCCATGGAACACAGAATTCTCCTATGTCCTGCATGACTTTCCAAAGTCCTCACAGATACCAATGTAGGTAAAAAAAACTTATTTATGGGGTGCCTCAGTGGTTCAGTGGGTTAAGCCTCTGCCTTCAGCTCAGGTCATGATCTCGGGGTCCTGGAATCAAGCCCCGCATTGAGCTCTCTGCTCAGCAGGGAGCCTGCTTCCCCCCTCCCCCACCTGCCTATGTGCCTACTTGTAATCTCTGTCTGTCATAAATAAATGAAATCTTTAAAAAAAAAAAAAACTTATTTATAATGATCTGATCCCAGAACCTGACTCTCTTTCACATATAAACACAAAGGATATTTTGCAGGATTTTACAGTAATGCTAAATTTTCCAAGAAAGCAGCTACAATCAAGGGAAGGTTGTACTTTGTTTTGTTCAGAACTTTACCAAGAGATGGGCACCACTTTGGAAATCATGACCTCAGTGAAAGACCCTCTGGGGCACCTGGGTGGCTCAGTGGGTTAAAGCCACTGCTTTCAGCTCAGGTCATGCTCTCAGGGTCGTGGGATGGAGCCCCCATCGGGCTCTCTGCTCAGCAGGGAGCCTGCTTCTCCCTCTCTCTCTGCCTGCCTCTCTGCCTGCTTGTGATCTCTGTCTGTCAAATAAATAAAATCTTTTTTTTTAAAATCCCTCTAGTTATTTGAGTCCCTGATATAACACCACATGACAGTCTACATTTGCAATGGTTACGTTCACCATGACTCCACATCTGTGAGTAAGCTTCTGACTCCTTTGACATAACTTCCAGTAGAGCTCATCATACTGAAATATATGTTACTTAACTATAAGTAACTTTCCTTTTCCTTTACTTTACCTTAGGGCATTATAATAAGTTTTTTAAATTATATGCATAGGTAGGTTATATTATCTATGAAGTTTATTTCAGATACTAAAGAAATATTACAAAGTATTTGCTATTGAAAGGAATGTTGGGTCTGTTGAGGTTGAGAGCAACAAAGCTTTCCATTTAATTCTTGCAACAATCCTGTCAGGTCCTCATATTACAAATGGGAAAACTAAAGCTCAGAGAGAAGAATGGCTTTTCCAAGATAGTAAATGGCAGAGTCAAGATGAGAACCTGTGTCTGCCTCAGTCAAGGGCCTGAGAACTCCCCTGGATAGCATGACAACAATGTGGCAGAGATTATCCTAAGTGAACCAAACCCTATTTTCTTTTCTTCTCTTTTCCTCTTGGACACACAGCAGGACAACATTTCCCATCTTCCCTTGTGGTTAAGGGTGGTCATATGACTAGTTATGCCACTGGAATAGGAGTGGGAGTGATATGTGTCACCTCAAGTCTAGGCCCTGAAAAAAAATTGCCCACAAAATTACCCATATTTCCGCTTTCTCTCTCTTCCCTCTCTACCAGCTGAATGCATAAGTATTTAGCAGAGGAATTCAAGGCCTTCCAAATTGTCACAGCCACAAGGCTGAAGGAGCCTGGATCCCTGAATGATCATGTGGGAAAGATTACTTCCATCCCTGCAGATCTGCAAATGTATTTTGACATAAATGAGAAATAAGCTTCTGTACTAATACCTGAAACCTGGGGATTGTTTGTCACAGCAATTAGCCTACTCTAATATAATTCATGTCAAAGGGCAAAGGTGTACACTCTAGGGGCGCCTGGGTGGCTCAGTGGGTTAAAGCCTCTGCCTTCAGCTCAGGTCATGATCCCAGAGTCCTGGGATCGAGCCCCGCGTCGGGCTCTCTGCTTAGCTGGGAACCTGCTTCCTTCTCTCTCTCTGCCTGCCTCTCTGCCTACTTGTAATCTCTATCTGTCCAATAAATAAATCTTTAAAAAAAAAAAAAAAAAAAAAGGTGTACACTCTATCCTGTCCCCAGTTCCCATGTCCACCCTCAAGTGCCTCTGCCCACCTGGCAGGACGCTAGTCGAAATCTTCGTTTTGCTCTTCTGGTGGCCTCTGGTTTGTAGGATGGGAGGCAGAGTAGGTGACTTGGTTTTCTGCTTGGACCGCTGCCATGGAACATAATCCTACCAGATATAACACAGTCAGTCACACAGCCCAATGGGTCCAAATCCCAGCATTGCCCCTTACAGATATCTGTGACACTGAGCAAGTAACTTCTGAGATCGAAGCCTCAATTTTCACATCTGTAAACTAGATCTAATTATAAAACCTACCTCCACAGATTGATGTGAGAATTCCAAGAGGCGGTATTTGTAAAGCATGTGGCAAGTGCTCCATAAATGTGAGCTATCACTTGTTTCATCAGCCAGCCATAACTTACTAAGCACATCCAGGCTGTGAGGTGCTAAGAACTAAACACAAGGCATGGAAAAGACCCAAGAAGAAACCAGAGGAGCGATCAGAGATGAGTAAGAGAGCAGTATAATACACCCTCACGCTCTGATACGGTGGTGAGAAAATAGTAGGTCCTGCAGCCAATGTGTGATATAGGTAAGCCTGGAATTCAGGTCTCCAGTTCTATCAGCGGGGATAGTCATGGCCATGGGGGCAGGCGGACCGCAGACCCAGAGTCAGCAAGACCTCATCTCCTCCCTGGCCCTCCCAAACTCACCAGATTCTGGAAGTTGTAGATTGTGGAGCGAATCCCAGAGTGGCTGGGTCTGGAAAGAGTTGGGGGCGGAAAAGAACTTCCATCATTTCCAACCCCTGGGACTTTGAGCAGCAAACGTGAAACAGGCGTGGAGTCTCCGCAGAGACCATGGTTCACTAGGAACCAGAGCGAGCGGGAGATGCGGTAGCGCGAGGGAGAGGCGGGGCTAGGGAGATGGAGGCGGTGAGGGGGCGGGGCCAAAAGACAACAAGGCCGAGCCCGAGAGGAGGGGGGCACGCATGCGCACTCCACCACCCTTTGGTTTTTACACCTACTTGGGAAAGACGAGCGCCATTGGGTAAAGTGGAAGAGAGCAGTGAGTCCGTGGAGCCCTGGTGTCTTGCGATACTTATTGGCTTCTCTGACTTTGTCACAACGTGGATCCCGTGGTAACGTAGGCCACTGAAACTTCCCAGAAAGACCAGTCCCTCGCCTCCGTCTCCAAGGAAACGGACGCAGACTACCGAGCGCCCAGAGGGACTAATCTCACGGAGAAACGGAGCTCGCCACTGCCGGCTCAGCTAGGCTTCAAGTACTATCCTTCAGCTGGCCCCACCCATCATCCCAAAGAATTATGTCATATTTCTCTTCCATTCAAACCCCATCACTTTCTTCTCCATCCTTACTCTTGCCTAATGACTTTGCTTCCGATTTCATTAAGAAAATTGTGGGGATCAGTAAACTCACATTTTCATGTCTCATTTACTTTGTCTCCCTCCTGTGACTGCATAAACTGCTTATTAAGACCGATTTCAACGACTGTACACTGAATCCTACCCTCCTCATTTTTTAAGATACCGCCCTAGCAATTCCCGTTTTCTCCTATCACCCTCCCTGTATTATTCCCATCGGTCTAACATCATATTTTAATTTCTGCTATTAAAAAAAAAGTGACTAGGGGCGCTTGCGTGGCTCAGTTGGTTAAGTGTCTGCCTTCTGCTCAGGTCACAATCCCAGAGTCCTGGAACTGATCCCACATCAGACTTCCTGCCCAGGCGGGAGCCTGCTTCTCCCTCTCCCTCTGTCTGCCGTTCCCCCTGCTTGTGCGCTCGCGCTCTCTCTCTCTCTCTCTCTGTCAAATAAATAAAATCTTTTTTTTAATTAATTTAAAAAAACAAAATTTTTAAAAATAAAAAGTTAGAAAAATTTTACAAGTGGCCACTTCCCATCTAGCTGTCCTGCCATTTCTGTTTCATTTTACAGCACAACTCCTAGAGAGGTTTGACTACGGTTGCCTCTTCCTTTCCACCTCTTCATTAACTGTCCTTGCCAACACCACCAGTGTCCTCCACTTTGCTAAACAGCGCAGTCACTTCTCCGTTCTCATCTTACTTGGCCTATCTGCAGCATTTGACAGAGCAGATCACTCCTTTCTTGAAACCCTTTGTAAACTAGGTGCCCAAGAAACCACTCTCTTGAATGGCTTCCTGACCCCTTCTCTTCTCCTTTGCATGTTCTTCCTCTTCTCCCTCTCTTTTCCTCTATCCACTCACACTCCATTCAAGTTCCCTTCCAGTCTTGTGACTTCAGATGCCATCTCTACCTGGATGCCTCCCATACTCATATCTCCACCATCTCAACTGAATTCCAGCCACAAACAATCAAACACCTACTCAACTCTTCTTGGGTGCCTAATAGGCAACTCTAACATGCAACTCTCCCCCAACTCAAAACGGCAACTCTCTTCCTGGAGTCACCCTTGATTCATCTTTTGATTCACCTCTCATCCCACATCTGAGTCTCAGCAATACCTTCAAAGTACATCTGGAATCATACTTCTTACTACCACCACCCAACATACACACACGTAACCTCTCACACCCAGACTACAACCATGCAGGACAAAGAGACCTGCCTCCCAAATTCCGGCCCACAGATTTTTTTGCCTTGCATTCCAAATTCTGCTTCTTCTTTCAAGATCCATCTCAAATCATGCCTCCTCCACAATCTCTTAACCAGCTTCTTTTTTTTTTTAAGTGAAAATCCAGGGTGCCTGGGTGGCTCAGTCGATTCAGTGTCTGACTCTTGGTTTTAGCTATATCATGAGATAGAGCCCTGTGTTGGCTCCGCCCTTAGCTCCAAAGTATGCTTGTTCCTCTCGGTCCCCCTCTGCCCCCTGCCTACTTTCTCTCTCTCTCTAAAGATAAATAAAATCTTAAAAAAAAAAAAAAAAAAAGTGCAGGGTGCCTGAGTGGCACAGTCAGTTAAGTGCTTGCCTTCAGCTCAGGTCATGATCCCAGGGTCCTGGGATTGAGCCCCACATCAGGCTCCCTGCTCAGCAGAGTCTGCTTCTCCCTCTCGCTCTGCTGCCCGCCCCCCCAACCCAGCTTCTGCTCTCTCTCTCACTCACTTTCTCAAATAAATATAATCTTTTTAAAAATTTGTTTAAATAAAATTCTTTAAAAGTGCAATTCCAAAAGTCTGTCAGTAAGAACCTAGACTGAGGTGCCAAACTGACCAATTCTGATATCCTTCTATGCCAATAATTTGCCAAAAATGAGTCAAGCTGCACTCTGTAGATGGCCTCAGTGCCCATCTGGACTGATTTGTTTACAGGGATTCTGCCTGGTCCCTGTAGCTCCTGATTCCTGATCTCCACAACAGGCCAGTCTGACTGTTGGAACAGTACTAAGGAGGATGACTGACAATTTTTAAAGAAATCCACTGAGAAATAAATATAAATGTCCAGGGGTGCCTGGGTGGCTCAGTGGGTTAAAGCCTCTGCCTTTGGCTCAGGTCATGATCTCAGGGTCCTGGGATAGAACCCCACATCAGGCTCTCTGCTCAGCAGGAAGCCTGCTTCCTTCTCTCTGCCTGCCACTCTGCCTACTTGTGATCTCTCTTGGTCAAATAAATAAAATCTTTTTTAAAAATTATATATATATATATATCTCCAGTCTTTTATCCAACTCATAGGGAAAATTGCTGGCAGTGATAATCAATAAGAACTAAGCCAAAAATAACCAAAAGAGAATATAGGATCTTAGATCTCCAAAATTTGACCTGAGAAAAATGGAACTGATGGAAGGAATGGCCATACATATACCAACAAAACCTTAAGATAAAAGATGTTGTTACTAAAATTTCAGAGGGAGCCAGAACCCAAACCACAAGTCAAATCTTTTCAAAATTCAAATAGATCTCTTTGTAGTCAGAAATAAAACAAAATGCCCACTATATGATGGTTATATGAGAGGTCCAGGCTAGTGCAGTAAGGCAAGACAAGAAAAAGTATAAGATCTGAACAGAAAGAGCAAAACCTTTGTTACTCAGACAATACAACTATCAACACAGAAAAGCAAAATGATTCTAAAAACTACTGGAAATTTTAAAAGATGTCAGCATTGTTGCTTCTACACAAAATTCAATTGTATGCCCTTTTTTTAAAGATTTTATTTATTTATTTGACAGACAGAGATCACAAGTAAGCAGAGAAGCAGGCAGAGAGAGAGGAGGAAGCAGGCTCCCTGCTGAACAGAGAGCCCAATGTGGGGCTCAATCCCAGGACGTGGGATCATGACCTGAGCCAAAGGCAGAGGCTTCAACCCACTGAGCCACTCAGGCGCCCCTGCCCTCTATTTTTTTAAAGATTTTATTTATTTGAGAGAGAGAGAGCACAAGCAGGGGGAGTGGCAGACAGAGGGAGAGGGAGAAGCAGGGAGCCTGCTGCAGGATGCGGGTGATCCCAGGACTCTGGGATCATGACCTGAGCAGAGGACAGACGCTGAACCAACTGAGTCATCCAGGTGCCCCAATTGTATTCCCTTTAAATACCAATAACAAATATGTAATTTCTAAACATTATTTACAATAACAACCAAATCATATTATACCTTGAAATAATTTTTTTAATTATGCAAGACCTTATGAAGAAAACTATAAAATGTTACTGCAATTTGTAAAAACAATAAGACTTAAATAAACTAGACAACCAGTGAGGTCATAGATGCAGCAATTTAGTATTATAAAATGGCAATTCTGTACAAATTCTATGCAATTCCAATTGAAAGCCCAAAAAATGGTTTCCTGGAACTTAGTAGACTGATTCTAAATTTTGTGCAGAGGATCCAAATATAGCTGAGACAGCCTTGTAGGAGAAGAAAGAATGCTTCCCATAAATAAAATAGAGTTCGGTTTTCTCTTTAGAATTTGGAGTATCTGCCTACAGCAGGCTCTCACTTGTGGAGAGTAATAATCAGCTAGGGTTGATTTGCCACTGCCCCTTCAGGTAGAAGGCTTGCTCTCCAGTTCACCCAGCACATCGTCCTTATTTAAGGTCCTTATTTATTTAAGGTACCTGCCTGATCTTGTAGATATTTGTATGATATTGCCTCCCACCCTCCCACCTGGGGTGGGAGGGCAGGGTAAGAGGAATGAAAGAAATTATTTTAAATTATATAGGTTCTGTTTGGTTCTGTAAATGTTCTCCCAGTGAGCTGGCAAACAGAAAGAAGAGTAGATTATGTGACTCTAAGAGTTTGATGCCTCTGGTAGTGATCTGAGTATGATCATGGGAACGTGTGGCAGTGAAGAGATGGAGGAAAGCACGCCAGAAGTTATAACGTGAGGGAACTGGAAGGTCCAAATGGCACAAGAGTTGGAGATGTTCGCTTCCCTGAGACCAATATGTGGAACTGGGTGAAGCGAAAGATCGTAAGCCAAGAACTCACAGGGACTCCATAATGCTAAGTAGAACTAGAAGATATGGCAGAGAAATAGGAAATAATCCAACACCAGTAGAATGAAAATAATCTTGCCTGGAAACCCACTGTGGACCCAGCTCTTTGACACAGGCTATCTCCTTGAACCCCAACTGCCCTCTGAGAGCAGACATTAATATTCCTTCATTATGGATGAGCAAACTGAAGCTATAAAAACTGAGGTCATTGATCTCAAGTGACAAGGCTGAGGTTCAAAGCAATCAGATTCACACTAGGGTCTCCCTGTCTCCACAATCCACCTCTTCTTTCACTAAAGTCACAATGGTCACTGAAGCACCCTGAAATGCACACAGACTTGCATTAAGAAAACGAAGCTGACAAAGGGTATTGTTAAACCCATCCCCTCAGACACCCAGATTTTATCAATTCTTCCCAAGCCCCGGTTGAGACAAATGAAAGAGGAACAGAAATTCTGTCCAGCGCTAGCTTTAGCCAAGAATCTTTGTGTTAACCAGATTTTTCTGGAGAGTGTGATGGAAACAGCCTTGCTCCACAATGTCAGAAGCAAGCGCTTTTAGAAATATAAGCCAGCTTCACGCGGTCGCTTATTAAGTCTGCCACTTCACCAAGTGTTCTAACCCGGTCTCCAAGCCCGCTGCCCTCCGTATAAAGGGTGTAATCATAGTGTGGTTTTGGAAGATTCCATGTGATAAAGCTTGCAAAGACCTAATGTGCTTAGAACAGTACCGGGCACTGAAGAGCTCAATATATTATAATTGTCATCACGAGTATGATGGACGTCTTTTTAAAAAATAATGCAGTATTACTTGAAATGTATCAAAAAATAAGGACTATAGACAGAGGTGTAGTGTGATAAGGCACAGTAAAAATTCTAATGATAGAAAGTCAAAATAGTCCAAAGTTAAAGGTAAACTATCCACTGTAAAATTCTTTCAACTTTCTCTGTTTAAAAATGTTCATAACCCAACGCTGGAAAAACAAGGCATTGTCGTGTGCTCTGGGAGCTAGAGTCAGTTTCGTTTTGTTTCTGGATAAACAGAAAAGGTAGAGAAAAGCAAACGAAACGGGGGACATCCTCCTCCGCTCGGGCCAGCCTCAGGGCTGAGGGCCGTTTGCGATGCTGCCTGAATGAAATCGAGGACCGCTTGCGAAAGAGCGAATCCTCGAGAGCGCGGCCCGGGGCTGCCAAGCCCTCGCAAGGGACAGGGACGCGCTCCAAGCGGCGCCCGCCCGGGAGGTGGGGCCGGAGCGCGCCGCCTGAGCCGCAGCTCGGCCGTTACCCGAGGGCTCCCGGCCGGCGCTGGCCGCGGCGCGGCGCGGGTAAATACCTTCAGCGGGGCGGGGGAGAGAAGCGTCGAATTTCAAAAAAAAACAAAAAAAAAACAAAAACAAAAAACCACCAAACCCCACAGCCCCCGGCGGGCGGGCGCGCGGATGGGCGCCCTTTGGCTGCGGGAGCGAGTGAAGGATGCTGGGAAGGAGGTAAAATGGCCACCGGCGGCGGCGCGGAGGAGGAGAGGAAGCGGGGGCGGCCGCAGCTCCTGCCCCCCGCGCGGCCCGCGGCTCGCGGCGAGGAGGCTGAGGGCGGCCGCGAGAAGATGGGCTGGGCCCAGGTGGTAAAGAACCTGGCCGAGAAGAAAGGCGAGTTCCGCGAGTCGCGGCCGCAACGGCGGGAGGAGGAGGGAGGCAGCGGCGTGGGCGGCGGGCTCGGCGCCCCCGCGGGCCTGGCGGCGCCGGGCCTCGGCGACTTCCCCCCGGCCGGCCGTGGGGATCCGAAGGGTCGGCGGAGAGACCCGGCCGGCGAGGCGGCGGACCCCCGCAAGAAGAAGGGTGCAGCCGAGCCGGGCCGGAGGAAGAAGGCCGAGGCGGCGGCGGCCATGGCGAGCCCGGCCAGGCCTGGCGCGGCCGAGGACGCGGCGGAGCGGCCGGCTCAGGACGAGCAGGCGGTGGCGTCGGGCCCCGCGGCGGGCCCGGGTAAGGGGCGCTTCCTGGTGCGCATCTGTTTCCAGGGAGACGAGGGCGCCTGCCCGACCCGGGACTTCGTGGTGGGCGCGCTCATCCTGCGCTCCATCGGCATGGACCCGAGCGACATCTTCGCGGTCATCCAGATCCCTGGCAGCCGCGAGTTCGACGTGAGCTTCCGCTCGGCGGAGAAGCTGGCCCTGTTCCTACGCGTCTACGAGGAGAAGCGCGAGCAGGAGGACTGCTGGGAGAACTTTGTGGTGCTGGGGCGGAGCAAGTCCAGCTTGAAGACGCTCTTCATCCTCTTCCGGAACGAGACGGTGGATGTGGAAGACATCGTGACCTGGCTGAAGCGCCACTGCGATGTGCTGGCCGTGCCCGTGAAAGTGACCGACAGGTTTGGGATCTGGACCGGGGAGTACAAGTGTGAGATCGAGCTGCGCCAGGGGGAGGGCGGGGTTAGGCACCTGCCCGGGGCCTTCTTCCTGGGGGCCGAGAGGGGCTACAGCTGGTACAAGGGGCAGCCCAAAACGTGCTTTAAATGTGGTTCCCGGACCCACATGAGCGGCAGCTGCACGCAGGACAGGTGCTTCAGGTGTGGGGAGGAGGGGCACCTGAGCCCTTACTGTCGGAAGGGCATCGTGTGTAACCTCTGTGGCAAGCGAGGACACGCCTTTGCCCAGTGTCCCAAAGCAGTTCACAATTCCGTGGCAGCTCAGCTAACCGGGGTGGCTGGGCACTGAACACCCGCCTGTCTGCCAGGGTGAATACGGAGCCAGCTTACCCCTCTTAAGTGCCAAAACTTTTTTTTAGACCATTTTTTACGTTTTCGAAGGAGATCTTTTTAAGCCTACAAGAGACATCTCTCTCTGCCTTCTTAAACCGAGTTTACTCCATTTCAGCCTTTTCTGAATTGGTGACTCTGTCATCAGTAACTACCGAGAACTGTAGTGTGCAGATATGTCGCGCCTCCCTTTTTTAAAATTTTGTTTTCATTTTTGTATGAGTTGTTTTTGTTTTTTTGTGTGTGTGGGTTTTTTTGTGTGGGTTTGTTTTTTTTTTTTTTTTTTTTTTTTGGGTACTTTTTACTCCCCACACCTTGTCTTCTCCCGGGACTTTCACCCATTGGGCTGCCTTGCTCATCTTTATGCCCCAGCACTAGGTACGGGGCCCAACCCGTGGTAGGCACTCCATCAGTGTTTGTTGAATTGAGAACATTGTTGACTGTGGCTTCTGTCAGGGTGTCTACTTTTTGCAGCTCTTCCCCTCCCGGTTTAATTTGCTGCTTCTAATCTATGTGGTCTGAGAATTTGTGAAACCAGTGTTGTTAGAAGTGTATGTAATCTGAGTCAATAAGCTCTGAATGGTGGCCAAGGGCCTCTCTTACGGCATTAAAATGCATGGACTTTAGGACAGCTGTTCAGTGGCTCAGAAGCCATTTTTCACAGAATCATGGAATTTGGAATCTTCTTGTTGGAAAGGACCTAAAAATTGGTTTAGACCAATCCCCTGGATTTCCAACAGATGGAACAGGCCCAGAGAGGTTAAATGACTGGGTCAAAATCACATAGCTGTCTGGTGCCAGAGCTAGCCTAGAGTAGAGTTCCCTGACCCCAAGCCCGGTGCTCATTCCACTACCTCTCACACTTCACAACATCTTCCTCAACACTTGAGGGCCCAGAAAGTCTGATCTCTCCAGAATGATGAGCCCAGAGGAATGCTTAGAAATCATCTGGGGGAGGAAGCAGAAAGGGATTTAGCAGGGGCTTCTGAATACTTAGGAGATAGGGAAGGGACAAAGGAACATAGCTAGAGGGTACTCATTTCTCCCTGGGGTATCCTATCTGGATTAAAGTGCCAAGTCCTTTGGGGCCTTACCCTTCATCATTCATTGCCACCACTTAGAAATGGGGGTGTTCCTGAATAAGGAAACCTACCAGAGGTTTACATTTGTACCTTAGCCTCAGTAGCTAGAAACCCCAGAGAAGTCTCAAACTGGAGCTCATCCACAGTTTCCTGACTCACAGGAGAAAGGTGATTTTAACCTGGAATCATAAGCTGTTAACTCTAAAATGTGCTTGCAAAACAGGTCAAGCAAGAGGGCATTGGGTCAACTAAGTGTTATCAAGTTAAAGTAGAAAAGACAGTACACTGCTTTTGTTTTAGTTTTTGTTTTCCCTTTGCTTTATGTTTTGCTATTTCCTTGTGGCTTAGAATGTAAAATCGATTGTTAAGTTTTGTTCTGAATAAATATTTATCTTTTGTATTGCTAACACTGTTGCCCTATCTCCTTTCAAAGTGTAAGATGCTCCAGTACACAGAGTCTCCTTCAGTCAATCCATATTTCTACACATCATTTGTTTACCCTGCAAATACATTTCTAACCCCTGCAGGCAACGCTTAGCACCCTCTATGTTGTGCCAAGCGCTTTGGAGTTGTTACCTAAACCCTATGTATGCATCACACTCACTTAGCACATTGTAAAAACTCAAGTTTTAAGCCCTAACTTTGCTCCAAAGAATCAAAATCACTGGTGTGAGTGAAAATATTTTTAGTGAGCATCCTCAAACAATTCTGATGGGCAGCCAGGTTTGAGACCACAGTTCTGACCTGTACTAAAATGAGAGAGGTGGATTCTGGCCTCAGGAGATTACAATGGGGAAGGCAGAAGTAAGATGTTCGCATCATCATCTTAGAGTTCCTGTAAATGCCCATGAACTGGATGCAAAGTATTTATGGACTTTTAAAAATGCCATCTCTTCCGGTACTAGAGGAGGAAGAAAGAGTCCAGGAAACTTCCCACAGAGCTGACACTCCTCTAAGCCAGCCATGGAGACCCCAGACAACTGACTGAAGGATTTTAGCTCTGAGACTAAAGTGATCCAATCTTAAGAACTAGAGTTCTCAGTGTTGATTCTCTAACTCAGTGATTTGAGGATATTTCCAGAGCTGATAAGATGTAGTTGAGGCCTGGTGGGCTTTTAGGAGCCCAGGCCAGCTCAGCCCCTCCTTGTCTCCCAAAGCTAACAGACCCTTCCCTCCTAGATCCCTTCCCCTCATCTCCCCCCTTCTCTGCCTTGGGTTTCCCTCCCTCATAGGCAGAAGGCGGGGAGAAAGCCTGCATTCATCATGCATTCATCATACCCGCCCGCCCTCCAGGCAGGCACTGTGCCAAGGAGCCTCCTTGGAAGGAATCTTCCCTCTCTCTGCCCTCCCCCTCTCCCTCCTCCCATCTCTTCTGAAGGGAGCAGAGGAAGAAACTATTTCCCTGCCCATCCCCCCACAGGATCTGCTCCAGGGCCTCCTGCCTGGCGGTGTGGGGACAGAGCCATGGGCTGGAATGGAACAAACCTCCCCCAGCTTCCTCTCCTGATCTAGCAACCCCCAAATTACAATCCCTCACTGTTCAAGGGCTCCTAAGGAGTGTGCAGAGATCCCCAGAATGAGGCTGGCTGACTAGCTGACATTCCTTCATTGGGCTTTCAACAAATACTGAGAGCCATTAGGCCAAGCCCCCAGGCCCTATAGCTCAGGGGTTAGAACACTGGTCTTGTAGAAGCCAAGCCCTCCCGCAAGGCACTTTGCATGCACCCTGAATGAGACAGTTACTTGCAGAGGGAGATACAGACAAGTAATGAAGTGTTGTTGTTTTTTTTTTAAGATTTTATTTATTTATTTGACAGAGAGAGAGATCACAAGTAGGCAGAGAGGCAGGCAGAGAGAGAGGTGGAAGCAGGCTCCCTGCGGAGCAGAGAGCCCGATGCGGGGCTCGATCCCAGGACCCTGAGATCATGACCTGAGCTGAAGGCAGCGGCTTAATCCACTGAGCCACCCAGGCGCCCCAAGTAATGAAGTTTTTAAGATAATATTAAATATTTTTAAATATTCTGAAAAAAATAATACAAAGAATATAGAATTGAAGTACAGGTCTCCTGGAAGAGATGATGATGTCACGACGGAAATCTGCAAGAAAGCCAGGTAAAGAGTGCAGAGCCATCCATGCATTACAAACAGCCTGTGCAAAGACCCAGAGGCCGAAGCATAAAGGGTGTTCAGGCTGACTGTAGAGTCCCAAAGATGTGCTTGGGAAAAGGCCAAGAGGAGGCGACCCAGGGCCTGTTGGTGTGACTTAAGGAGCTTTATTTTGTCCTGACCCCCTCCAGTCTGGCCACCTCCATTCCATCCACCTAGCATGTATACTAAGCACCAACTATTTGTGGCAATGAAATACAGCAATATAGTCAAGTTCCCTGGGACTCAAATTCTAGAGGCACACAAAGACATAATTACAAACTATGATCAAGTCCTGAAAGAAACAGAAAGAGACTGATCTGGTCTGGAGGTTGGGGATAACTTCCCAGAGAAAATCTTTGAACTGAAATCAAAAATACATATAAGGAGTTAATGAGCGATGGGGTAGGGGGTTAACAGGTGGCAGGTGTCTACTAGCCTAGACAAAAGGGACAACAAGTATAACAACCCTATGGTGAGAGGAGGCATGGCGGGTTCTAGAAACCAAATGAAGCCCAGTGTTATCAGTCTAGGTTTAGAAACAGAAACCACTCTAGGTACTGAAGAAAGTGATGGGGCCTAGGTTAGGTCTTAGGAATGAATCCTAGAACCCTACTGAACTGACCTACTAAAGGAGCTACTACCTCTCATAGAAATGAGCCAGGAAGCCATCACTGGAAGGGCTGAGTTTGAGGACACACTACTGAAGCTACCATCCAAGGACAGACTGCTGGGATCAGGAGGCCACTGCCATTTCTACCGCCAGGACAATGAAATAAGTTTTTGAAGCCAGAGACAGGACACCAGTGTCTCCACAACCTTACTTAGGAGCAGAAACAGCCAAAACTATTTGACTTCTGCCTGACTTCCACCTTCACACCTCATGCAAATATATCTACTTGCTAGAGCTCGAGCTGCAGGGGAGTCAGGAAGTGTTTTAGCTTTCCAGCATGTGTAGCACAGGAAGGCACATAAACAGTGGGAATCAGGGCACTTGGCTGGCTCAGTCAATAGAGTCTGCGACTTTTTCTTTCTTTCTTTCTTCCTCTTTTTTTTTTTTTTAAGTTTTATTTATTTACGTAATCTCTGCACCTCACATGGACCTCAAACTCATGACCCGGAGACCAAGCGTTGTATGCTTTTCCGACTGAGCCAGCCAAGAACCCCATGAGCCTGTGACTTTCTTTTCTTTTCTTTCTTTCTTTTTTTTTTTTGTCAGAGAAACAGAGAGCACGTGCACAAGGAGGGTGGTCAGCAGGCAGAGGGAGAAGCAGGCTTCCTGCTGAGCAAGGTACCCCCCACCCCCAAAGACCCTGGGATCATGACCTGAGCTGAAGGCAGGTGCTCAACTCACTTAGCCACGCAGGCATCCCAAGCCTGTGACTCTTGATCTCCGGGTAGTGAATTCAAGCCCCACGTTGGGGGTAGAATTAAAAAAACAAAAAACAGTGGGAATGGAGGCCATCTGCCAACTAACCCTATCCAGAACAGCTAGTGGGGCCACTGCAGAGAGGCACAATGTATACAAAATACATTGTATTTTGTACAATGGTACAAAATAAGGCTGAAGATCCTGGGGATTTGGTCAGCCATGTTTAGAATTTGAATCTAAGAATGATGATGAGAAGACACTGAAAGATTTTTAAGCAAGGAAGAGACATGATCGGCATTGAATTTTTAAAATTTTTAAAAGATAATTCAGAGGGGCGCCTGGGTGGCTCAGTGGGTTAAAGCCTCTGCCTTCGGCTCAGGTCATGATCTCAGGGTCCTGGGATCGAGCCCCGCATCGGGCTCTCCGCTCTGCGGGGAGCCTGCTCGGCGGGGAGCCTGCTTCCTCCTCTGTCTCTGCCTGCCTCTCTGCCCGCTTGTGATCTCTCTCTCTCTGTCAAATAAATAAATAAAATCTTTAAAAAAAAAAAAAAAGATAATTCAGAGAGCCCATGGATGGCTCAGCCAGTTAGGCATCTGACTCTTGATCTCAGCTCAGGTCTTGACCTCAAGGTCGTGAGTTCAGCCCCCATGTTGGGCTCCATATACTGGGTGTGGAGCCTGCTCGATAAAAAATAAAAATAAAATATCATTCAGGATGATATTTCAGCAGGAGCCCAAGTATAAAGAAGGGCAGGGGTCCCAGGGTGCCAATCAGTTAAGCAGCTGACTTCAGCTCAGGTCATGATCTCGGGGTCCTGGATTGAGCCCCACATTGGGATCTGTGCTCAGCAAGGAGTCTGCTTCTCCCTCTTCTTCTGTCTTTCCCCCTACTCATCTTTTTTTTTTCTTTTTTTTAAGATTTTATTTACTTATTTGGCAGAGAGTGAGAGAGAGAGAGCAACCAGGGGGAGCAACTGAGCAAGGAGCTGAGCCAGGAGCCTGACATGGGACTCGATTCCAGGACCCTGGCATCATGACCTGAGCTGAAGGCAGGCACTTAACCCACTGAGCCACACAGACATCCCTAAATGAATAAAATCTTAAAAAAAAAAAAAGTATAAAGTTTGAGAAGAAGGTCTTGAGGCTGATTTGGGACACAGAGAATGTCTGAAGAAAGGTATGGAATAGGTGGTTTAACACAGGTCTTAAATTCTAAGGAGAGTTCTGGGCCAGAGAAAGAAACAGAAGTCCTATAGCAATGGCCTCAAACTCTTTAACTACATCCTACAATAACACAGACATTTTATACCATGGCCATCAGACATGCATATATGTACTTATGTATAAAGAAACCAGTGTATATGTATATAACGAAATAACATTAACCCTTTGAGTGATGTCCCCTGACATTTTCCATTCTATTGCTTCATTCTTTTACGAATCCTTACACAACCCATTAAATTGATTTTACAGCCTCCTAATGGGTCATGAGAAAAAGCTTGGGGGAGAAAGAGTATAGCAACTTGGATCACACCGTAAGCAGCTCTGACATGTGAGTCTTCCCCGATGGAAAAGGATATTGTGATGTACTAATAAAGGACAGCCAGAAGGGAGAAGGGAAACAAGAGTGGAGAGACATACAAACCAAGGAAGGAAAGTTACCATCAGAGGGATTAACGACTGGATCGAGTCCTGCAAGAGATCGAGTAAAATTGACTTTGAGAAATATCAAGCGAAGTCAGGCTTGAAGAGCGCCCTTGGACTGAGTAATGGGGAGGTCACTGGTGAAGGCCTTTTAGAGGCAGAATGATGGCAGCAGGAGACCGACCAAGGAACAATCTTCTTAAAATGCCAATCCAGTGCTCTGGGGCTCCCTATAGCTCTAGGGAGTCAACCTAACATCCTTCTCCTTTTGCAAGAAGCTCCTGAACTCCTTTGGGACCTCATTCTCAGCCAGAGTCCCATCACATCTGCTCATGTCACCTGCAGGTAGGAGTTCAGGACGTTGGAGGGTGGAGTGGTACAAGAGGAAGCTGTGGGTGAACAGAGCTCAGATTATACCAGATTAAAGGCGGGGTCTCTTGAGAGTGTACCAGACATGTCCAAAGCCAATGGGTCCATACAGTGCCACTTACAGGATCGTCAACCTGAGACTATTTGGGAGAGGACATGTTTCATGAAAACAAACACAGATATAATGCGGAGGAAAATGCAAACTTTACAGAGCTTTAAAGTAAAACATGGGAGGAGCCTGGGTGCCTCAGTCTGTTGAGTGTCTGACTCCTAATTTCGGCTGGGGTCATGATGTTGGGGGTGTGAGATCCACCCTGAGTCAGGCTCTGAGCTGGGGGTAGAGGCTGCTCAGGATTCTCTCTCTCCTTCTGTGCACGCCAGCTAAATAAATAAATAAATAAAAACACGGACTAATATTTTTGGAAAAGTTTGGCATGATCTATCAAAATTTAAAATTCACATAATTGGAACGCCTGGGTGGCTCAGTGGGTTAAGGCTCTGCCTTCCGCTCACATCATGATCTCAGGGTCCTGGGATCGAGCCCCGTATCAGGCTCTCTGCTCAGCAGGGAGCCTGCTTCCTTCTCTCTCTGCCTGCCTCTCTGCCTACTTGTGATCTCTCTGTCAAATAAATAAATAAAATCTTTTAAAAAGTAAATAAATAAAATAAAATCCACATCATCATTAACACAGCATTCACTTATAGGAAATGAGTCTATAACTAGATCGTTCTCTCTCTCAAATAAATAAACCTTTAAAAGAAAATAAAGTCAACAAAGTAAGATATGGTATGTTACTGTTTAAAATTTCTAACTTTAACTTTTTCATTTTTTCAGTGAGTTATAATTGACAAATTGTAAAATATTTAAAGTGTACAATGTAATGATTTGACATACATATTGTGTTTTAAGATTATGGAATTAATATGTACACATGCTTATTTATATATAGAATAATTCTGGTAGGCTATTAATGAAATTGGTAACTATAGTTTCTTTTTTTCTAAGATTTATTTATTTAAGAGTGCCTGGGTGGCTCAGTTAGTTAAGCTGCTGCCTTTGGCTCAGGTCATGATCCCAGGGTCCTGGGATCGAGCCTCACATTGGGCTTCCTGCTTAGAGAGGAGCCCACTTCTCCCTCTCCCTCTGCATCCCCCCCCCCCCCGCCTTGTTCTCTTGCTCTCTTTCAAATAAATAAATAAAATCTAAAGAAAAAAAAAGCTTTCTTGATTTATTTGAGAGAGAGCCAGCATGCCTTTGGGGGGTGGGGGACAGAGGGAGAGAGAATCCCCAAGCAGATTCCCCACTGAGCGTGGAGCCTGACTGGGGTTTTGATCCCAGGACCCAGAGATCATGACTTGAGCCAAAATCAACAGTCAGCAGCTTAACGGACTGAGCCACCCAGATGCCCTAACTATTGTAGCTTCTGAGAAGAACTGGATATTTGGCGTATGGGATGAAAGGAAAATTTATTTTCTACAGTATGTCCCTAGAGGTTTTGTTTTGTTTTGTTTAAATTATTTCATGTGTTGGGGTACCTGGGTCGCTCAGTTGGTTAAGTGTCTGCCTCCTGCTCAGCTCATGATTCCAGGGTCCTGGGACGGAGTCCTGCATGGGGCTCTCTGCTCAGCGGGGAGCCTGCTTCTCCCTCTCCCACTCCCCCTGCCTGTGCTCTCTCTCTCTCTGTCAAATAAATAAATAAAATTTAAAAGAAAATTATTTCATGGTTATCTCTGGTAAAAAAACAAAAAACAAAAAACAAAAAACCTAACAACAAAAATAAGTGCAAGATACAACACAAGACTTCAAAGAAATTCCTGTAGACTCTGCAGAGACTGGAGTCCATTTCCTCTATCTTTAAAAATAAAAAAAAATGGGGGGGAAAGTTTAAGACCCTAGAACAGCACACTCACTGCTCTCCCTGCTTCCTAGCTTGATCTCCTTCAATCTACCACAACAGTCCCCAGAACGAAATTTGATCACATAACCCCCCCACCCCCCCCCCACCCCCGTTTAAAGACCTTCAAAGACTTTGTGTCCTCCCTGGGGCCCACCAAGCCCTGCTGGAGCCCTGCCTCTTCTGGGCCTCACCCCCTCACCCTGGCTGGGCTCCTGCTAGTCATTCCAGGAATTCACCCATGGTTAACTCTTACCTTTCCTCGTGCTCAGCTCTAATGCCACTTCCTACCTGCAGCCTCCCCTAATCTAGAGGAGACCCTCTCACACTCTGCTGTCATTTCAGCAGCTCCTTGCAAGTACAATGGTATGTTTATTTATGCTATGGCTTTATTAATATCTGTCTCTGTCTCTCAATTTTGAGCTCCCAGAGGACAGGGACCAGGGCTTTTCTGCTCTTGGTTATAGCCCAGCATTTAGCACTGTGCGTGGTACATCGTAGAAGCCCAATAAGTGTTCATTTGCATGAATGATCTAGAAATTACTTGGCTGAGCTTACAGATCAAGACATTGTATCTACTTGTCCTTTTTTCTTTTTTTTTGAAGATTTATTTATTGGGGTGCCTGGGTGGGTCAGTCAGTGGAATGTCTGGCTCTTGGTTCCTCTGAGGTCATGATCTCAGGGTCCCGGGATAGAGCCCCATGTCAGGCTCAACACTCAGGGTAGGGTAGGCTTGTCCCTCTCTCCCCGCTCCTCCCCCCCCCATGCTTTCCCTCTCTCTCTCTCAAAAAAAAAAAAAAAAAAAGATTTTATTTATTTACTTATTTACTTGAGAGAGAGCGAGAGAGCATGTATGTGGGAGGGAAGGAGCAGAAGGAGAGGGAGAGAGGGAGAATCTCAATCCAACTCCCAGCTGAGTGCAGAGCTGGCCTGGGAGCCTAGAGGTAGGGCTCAATCTTGCCACCCTGAGTTCACTAACAGAACAGGCACCTAACCAACTGAGCCACCCGGGCACCCCTCTACTTGTCCTCCTTTGATGATACTCAGAATATCTCTTACCACACCTGCACTGATTCTATACTGAAAATGGCTTCTTCTTTCATCTTTAAAAAGCGAATTCACTCCTTTTGTGTTCTCACTTTTGATTAAGGGTTTCCTTCAGCCTGAGTAGTCAGCCCCATCCTCCCCTAGTTCTCTGAGGGCATATCCCTGAGACAGCCCTCGTGTCCCCTGGCACAGGGAGACACAGGAGAGATCATCTGGTTCCTGGGTTCCAAATGCCCGGCCTCAATACTCTCTCATCACAGCAAGAGTAGCTGTTGTTCTGAGACCTGATTTCTCCTCCTCAGGAGGTAGAGTGAAAATTCTCTAGGTACAAGAGGAACTGTCCCCAACGCCGAGTTTGTGTCCTCCCTTTCTAGAATATTTCCTGAGACCCCAGAATTCCCTTCCAAAATATCCCTAAGCTGATTTGCAGAGCCTTCATGGGTCTCATCCCTGCATCCCTCTCAGCTGAGGGCAAAGTACACTGCCTAATGTACACCTTATAGGCCTGAGGCTTCGTTTTCAAAGTAGCGGTTTCCAAGAGACAGCTTGGATGTGGCGGCTGGGCTGTCCACTCACGCAAGCTGGGTCCCTCACTGATGGGATGGGAGGTAGCTGGACAAGGGCAGGACGCAGAATCCAGTCGCTCTCCTTGGACCAAGACATTCTGGCACAGAACTCCAAGGGTCCTGGAATTCTAATTCGAACCTACCTTCCAGGTTTTTCTGAGGGTATATTGGTCAAGAAGGAGAAGAAAACATATTGCATTCGGCACATTAGATTGATGTATAGCTTCTAACTCTTTAGAGATACGTGGACCTTCAACTGTACCCTCATCCCAGACCCCACAAATGCCTGTTTGATTGTCACTTCTTAGCTTAGACAAACCACATAACCTCTCTGGGCCTGTTTTCTTACCAGAAAAAAATGAGTTTAATGGTAACTGCCTCATCAGGGATGGTGAGAAAATGAAATGAAACAATTCATGCAAAGGGCTTGGCAGAGTGCCAGGCCCTCAGCCAACAGTAGCTACCCCTCCTTATTTTCCTCTTGTTTGCCCTCCGGCTATCATCTGCCATGATTTTCTCTATGACATCTAAACTGGTCTCTTTTGTAGGATTTCCACACAGCTCCTCCCTACTCCCTCCTTACCCAGTAACCATATAAGCGCCCCATTCTCTCTGCCTAGGCGGATCCCACCCCTCTTCAATTATGAAAACAGCTACTGGTGATTGCACGCTTAGGATGTCTCAGGCATTGTATTAAGAACTTGACATGCATTATCTCGACTCAGTTCTGACGCCAACTCAATGAAGTATTATTATTCCCCAAACACAAAGACACTGGGATCTGGAGAGTTGGAGCCCTGGCAGCTGGCGAGTGGCAAAGCCAGCGGGAATGTGCACCCAGGGAGTCTTACTGCACAGTCAGGTCTTCCAAATACCCAGTCACCATCCTGCGTGCCTCCCCCTCCCTCGTGCCAGCGCACCAGGCGACCCCTCTCTCCTTCTGAGGCCGTCATACTCCATCAGTTCTCGGGGTCTGTCTGTGGAACTTCAGCCCAATAGGGCGGGCACTTTGTCTCACGCCACGTTGCCCACATCATGGATCCTCCCCCCACCCCCACCCCCATCTCTCCTTTCTCTTCCTTCCTCCCTTCCATTGAATATTGAGTTCCTACTCTGTGCCAGGCTTTGTGCTCGTTCACATGCAAAACATTACCAATGAAAAAGTCAGGGGCGGATAGAATTTTATGTCATTTTTCTCTTTCTTCTTAATGGCTTTCTGTTTGGTTGATTGTTCCCCCTGGTGAGCACGCACCCAAGTTCCTCGAACCCAGTTCCACTGTTGCTTTGCTGGGTAGCTTTGGTCAGAGGAAGGCCCTGTCCCCTTAACTCCCAGCCCCCACGTCTCCTTCTCCGGACCGCAAATCCAGGCCGCCCTGCCCCCTCCGGAAGGGGGAGTTGGGGGCGAACGCCGAAATCTGAGTGGCTCTTTCAAGCCTCCGTTGCCGTAGAAACCGGCTGCACAGGCCTTGGCGGTCCATTACACCATCCTCCAGCGACGCAGCCAATGGGCTTCGAGCTCCATCCCGGGCGCCCCCGCCCCTCAGCGGCCCAGCAGCCCACCAATGGGCAGGTCTCTTGGCTTAGAGCCCTGCCCTCGGCCCAGGCAAACCACCAATGAGCTTCGACCCCGCTCTCCCTCTAGCTTCAGTGTAGGAACAAGACTCGATTTAAAAAAAAAAAAAAAAAAAAGGAATTCTCTAAATTAGAAGGAACTAGTAGTAACGCCTCTGTCAGTTGCAGCCTGAATGATCTTTGACTGGTATTTTATTTAAGGAGAACGAAATTGTTCCAATTACACAACAATATATGTCATTCTGTACTAAACAATTTGAGACAGTGGAAATGCAGGCAATGCGGATGATATCTGCTCTATGTGGATTTCTTTCATTATAGGTATTCTCGTTTAATTTAAAATGATCAAGGAACCAGTCATCTTCCCTTGTTTGTATTTCAAATACATACAAATTAATGATGCCGTGTTTTTGATGCTGAGTTCATGAGACATTGACCCAAGTAACTGGAAGCCGACTTTTAATCAGTTTAAAATCCTGCCTAAATTTGAAACGTAGTGAAACTGTAGGATAAATGAATATTTATTTTAATCTACTGAAGAAATTCCATTTTCAAGGTAGGTTGTGTAATGGCTTTGACACTCTAAAGTCTAAAAAAACTAAAGTGTATTTAAAACCTTACGTCAGGGGCGCCTCGTGGCTCAACCGTTAAGTGTCTGCATTCGGTTCAACTCGTGACACCAGTGTCCTGGGAACCAGCCCCACCTCTGGCTCCCTGCACCTTGAGAAGCCTGCTTCTCCCTCTCCCACTCAACCTGTTTGTGTTCCCTCTCTCTCCGTGTCTCTCTCTGTCAAATAAGTAAATAAAATTTTAAAAAAGTTTTTTAAATGTTATTTTAAAAAATAAAATTTATTTTATTTTTTCAAAGTTTTATTTTCTATTTTTTTTAAGTAGGCTCCATGCCTAGCGTGGAGCCTAACACAGGGCTTGAACTCAGGACCCTGAGATCAAGAGTGTGAAGTTTAACCAACTGAGTCATGTAGGTGCCCCAAAAATGAACTTTATTTTTTAGAACAGTTTTACATTTATAGAAAAATTGTAAAGATAATACAAAGTTCTTTATCCCCCACCCACCCTATTTCCTCTATTAACATTTTATATTAACATGATACATTTGTCACAATTAATAAATCAATACTGATACATTATTAGTAGCTAAAGTTCATAGTTTATTCATATTTCCTTAGTTTTTATCTGATGTCTTTTTCTATGCCAGGATCCCATCCAGGATGGGATCTCATTTATCCCATAATGCCTTGGTTCCTCTGGCCTCTGCCAGTTTCTCAGACATGACTTACCACTATTGGTGTTAACCTTGATTAGCTGGCTGAGAGGCGTTTGTCAGGTTTCTCCACTGAGAAGTTACTTTTCTTTTATCCTTTTTCATAATGTCCTCTTTGGAAGGAAGTGACTATGCTCAGCCCAACCTAAGGATGGAGAGATATGTTCCACCCCTCCTTGAGAGGAGAGTATCTATGTAAGTTATTTGGAATTTTTCTGCAGTTATAATCCAATACTACTTAATTTTATTGCTCAAAGTGTTCCAGCTTTGGGCTTTGGGAGCTCAGATAACTCCTGTGTCCCTTATACATGCCCCCATCTTTGTGTGTCCTTTCTTCTTACTGTTGTTGTCCTTGGGCATTTCCTTCTTTCTGGCACTATATGATACCACAGGCTTTTCTTGCATATTTCCTGCCCCAGTCTAGAACTAGCTGTTTCTCAAAAGCCCTGATTCCTCCCCTTGGAGAATGGTATTAGAAACCAAGATCTGGGTACTAAGTGTGCTCATTGCTATTAAGGTGTCATTCTTTTAAGCCTTCTCAACTAACAGAACAAAGAAATAGGGGTGCCTGAGTGGCTCAGTGGGTTGGGCCTCTGCCTTTGACTTGGGTCGTGGTCTCAGGGTCCGGAGATTGAGCCCCACACTGGGCTCTCTGCTTGGCAGGGAGTCTGCTTCCCCCCCCCTGCTCCCTACTTGTGATCTCTGTCAAATTAATAAATAAAATTTTAAAGAAAAAAAGAACAAAGAAATATATGTGTATATATTAATCTGTGTATAAACACTATCTATAAATATTTCTGTATGTAACTGTCTGTATCTATATTAAACCAAACATGAGTTCATATTTATATTTCCAACTCTAATCCATTACCACATGAATCATTATAGCCTTCTCTCCTTGCTTATCTGTAAATTCCGACTCCAACAGTGAGAAACCTGCCCACTATCCACCATCCATTTACCTAATTGTTCAAGTCCCATAAACATGTACAGCAGCATCAGCATTGCTGACCCATACCCTTGTGGAAAACTTTATCAACGAGAGTGCAGTACTTCTGTGCACTTTCTTTTGCTTTTAGTTTTACAGGATCCACTCATTTCTGAAGTTACTTAAGTCAGCGCCCTTTTCCCACCCTCTTTGGTGAGATTGTCTTATACATTTGTAATATAATTTGAATGTTTCACTACATTCTGCATTCCATCTTGAGGTTCTCCAGATGCTTTAAGTGTTGTTGTTGTTGTTGTTTTTAATTCTCATACATTAGCATTTACCCTTTGTGTTGTACACTTCTATGGGTTTTGATAAATGCGTAATGGATTCAACATTATAGTATCATACAGAAGAGTTTCATCACCCCAAAAAGTCTTCTGTGCTTCACCTCTTCAACCCTCTCTCCCTCAAACCCTGACAACCACAGGTCTTTTCACTATTTCTATAGTTTTGCTTTTGGTGTCTTCTTTAAAAAAAAAAAAAAAGATTTATTTGGGGCGTCTGGATGGCTCAGTTGTTTAAGGAGCTGCTTTCAGCTCAGACCATGATCCAGGGTCCTGGGATCCAGCCCCACATCAGGCTCCCTCCTCAGTGACAAGTCTGCTTCTCCTTCTCCCTCTGTGATCTCTCTCATTCTCACTCTCTCTCAACAAATAAACAAATTTTTTTAAAAAAATTTTAGAATGAAAAAAATTCATTATAGAGAGAGAAAGAGTATGGTGGTGGGCAGAGGGAAAGAGAAACTTAAGCAGACTCCATGCTGAGTGCAAAACCCAACTGGGGCTGATCTTACTGCCCTAAATCACAAGCTGAGCCAAAAACAAGGGTTGACCGCCTAGCCAACTGTGTCACCCAGGTGCCTCTGTGCCTTTTTTTTTTTTTAAGAGAAGACACACAAGAGTATATTTGTTGTTGCTTTTGTTATAGCTACCACTCACTGAACCGTTACCATGTCCCATGTCCTGAATTATTATACTCTCCCATTTTGCAGATAAGAAAATGGAAACTAATGAGTTGAAATAACTCCTTAAAGACTAATTATATTGAAAACATTTTTACTTCAAATCCTGGACACATTGATTGTTTAAAACCCCAGTATCTGGGGGCGCCTGGGTGGCTCAGTGGTTTAAGCCGCTGCCTTCGGCTCAGGTCATGATCTCAGGGTCCTGGGATCGAGTCCCGCATCGGGCTCTCTGCTTGGCGGGGAGCCTGCTTCCCTCTCACTCTCTCTGCCTGCCTCTCTGCCTACTTGTGATCTCTCTCTGTCAAATAAATAAATAAAAAGATCTTAAAAAACAAAACAAACAAACAAACAAAAAACCCCCCCAGTATCTGGAATGCTTGACAGAATTCTGAGTCATCAAAGGACATCCCCTACATTTAGCCGATAAGATGAGGATGACCTACTTCTTGATTAACCCAGGTCGTCTCAGTTTATTTCTGTTGTTCCAGCATAATTATTAATAGTATCCCTTTCATAAACAATATGGTCACTGCCAAAGGAAAAAGTCTAATGAATTTTAGAGTCAGGTTGTAGGGGTAAAGATTAGACTCCAGGAGAAGACGAGATGTACCAGTGCTGTGTGATTTCAGAGTCACCAGGCAGCACCTGCTCCCAGATCAAATCCCCTCCCCCATCCAGTCATTTTCCCCTTCTTTCTCCCAATCTGATTAATCCCCATTCCATCAGTTGTGCTGGTGCTGTTAAAATGACTCTGCCATTGTCCTCTTCTCCCCATAAATATGTCCCTTGTTCTGGTCTCTCCTTCCCGTCTTGTGCTTCTCTGAGTCTCAAACTACATCTCATGGATTGGCCATCCAGTGTTCAAGCAGGATTTTTTTTTTTTAATTTTTTTTTTTTAAATATTTTATTTATTTGACAGAGAGAAATGACAACTAGGCAGAGAGGCAGGCAGAGAGAGAGGAGGAAGCAGGCTCCCCGTGTAGCAGAGAGCCCGATGTGGGGCTCGATCCCAAGACCCTGGGATCATGACCTGAGCCGAAGGCAGAGGCTTTAACCCACTGAGCCACCCAGGCGCCCCTCAAGCAGGATTTTTAAGACTTTGACATTTCACAAAGAAGTTAAAAAAAAAAAATCCTCCTCATTCAAAAATAAAACGAAACATAACAGAAAAACACACATTTTATAAATTTGGGGATAGGCAAAAGTTTGCCCACTTTTTATTTTGCTAAAATGAGAAAAACTTCCATCTTCTATATATTAGCCTTGTCTATTAGAAATATAATAAGGGGCACTTGGGTGGCTCAATGGGTTAAAGCCTCTGCCTTCGGCTCAGGTCATGATCCCAGGGTCCTGGGATCTGGGGCCTCATCGGGCTCTCTGCTCAGTGGGAAGCCTGCTTCCCCCTCTCTCTCTGCCTGCCTCTCTGCTTACTTGTGATCTCTCTCTCTCTGTCAAATAAATAAATAAAATCTTTTAAAAACAACAACAAAAGAACCAAAAACAAAATAAGCAATGAATAGCACGGTGCTTATGAAGCTGAAGATCCAGAACTTGAGTTTCTTCAACTCTGTCATTCAATAGGACCACCTGAAACTTTTGGTGAAACAAACTTTATAGTGAAACAAAGAGTGAACCATAGTGTGGCAACTGCAAATTTTATTATTTAGTAAAATTGTATTATTACACTATATTATACTACCTTACATTACAATTTCACTTATTAAATTATTGTTTGTTTTGTTTTGTTTTGTTTTAAGTAGGCTCCATGCCCACCATGGGACTTGATTTCATAATCCTAAGATCAAGAGTTTCATGCTCTACTGACTGAGCCAGCCAGGCGCCCCTGATAAAATTACATTTTACCAAATTTGAATAATATATTTAATCTTAAAATGGATTTTATTTTCAAAGTGTTTTCTTGTGTTTAAACCATAATGTGACATAATTATCATTGCAAAAGATCACTATGTAGGTATTTTTTTTAAGATTTTTATTTATTTATTTGTCAGGGAGAGAGAGAGAAAGCACACAAGCAGGGGGAGTGGCAGGCAGAGGGAGAAGCGGGCTCCCCACCGAGCAAGGAGCCCCATGCGGGACTCGATCCCAGGACCCTGGGATCATGACCCGAGCCGAAGGCAGCTGCCCAATCAACTGAGCCACCCAGGCTTCCCTCTTTTTTTTTTTCCCAAAGAAATATATCAGCATAATTGAAAACTATTGATTCAATACTCTTTTCCGTTTTTTGTACTGTAATGTTTGTTTTTGCTGACATGATTACACATAAAAAGTTCAAAGAAAGAATATTTTCACCATCTACATTTCTTTTCCAGCCACTATCATTAGTGTTATTACATTTTATAACTACTATTGAAAATATTATCATTTAGGGATGCCTGGGTGGCTCAGTCGGTTAAGTGGCTGCCTTCAGCTGAGGTCATGATCCCAGGGTCCTGGGATCAAGTCTTATATCAGGCTCCTTACTCAGTGGGGAGCCTGCTTTTCCCTCTGCTGCCTCTCCCCTGCTTGTGCTCTGACAACTAAATAAATAAAGTCTTTAAAAAAGGGAGGGGGAGGGCACCTGGATGTCTCAGGCCTGCCTTCTCAGGTCTGCCTTCAGCCCAGGTCCTGGGATTGAGGCCTGCATAGGGCTCCTGGCTCAGCGGGAAGCCTGTTTCTCTCTCTCCCACTCCCCCTGCTTGTGTTCCCTCTCACTGTGTCTCTCTGTCAAAGAAATAAATAAAATCTTTTTACAAAACAAAAAAGAAAAAGAAAAGAAAAAAATAAATAATGTAATTTAGAAGATATAGGTGTTAAAAAGATGGGGCACCTGGGTGGCTCAGTGGGTTAAAGCCTCTGCATTCGGCTCAGGTCATGATCCCAGGGTCCTGGGATCCAGCCCCGAATCGGGCTCTCTGCTAGGCGGGGAGCCTGCTTCCTTCTCTCCCTCTGCCTGCCTCTCTGCCTGCTTGTGATCTCTGTCTGTCAAATAAATAAATAAAACCTTTAAAAAAAAAAAAAAGATTTTCTCTGTTCCTCTTCCTTTGCTGCTCCACTCCCACCCCCCCCACCTTCTCCAAAAAAAGAAAAAAGAAAAAAAAATTCTATGTCTTGAGTGTCACATGACCCAGGTAGACCACAGATACACTGAAGGGAAGGGAAGGGACATGGGGCTAGGAGAGCCACAAGGTGGGAGACAGAGGTGGGAGTGCTAGAAGGGGTGAGGGAATGGACTTCACAACACCCCATGTGGGGAGGAACTTCAAGTTTGTGAGCTTGTCCCACAAACTGAAGACGCTAATGAGGTTGGAAACCAGTTCGAGACAAAGAAAGCAGGAAAGGAGATCAGATCGTGAGTGGGGGCAAATCAAGCTTGGCCTGGTGGGCCCCATGAAAGCCTAGTGTTCATCTTGAGAGCAATGGGGGAACCAGTGAAGGACTTTAAGGGCTTTTACACACAATCAGATTCGTGACTAGAAAATACCATCACTCTGGCTTCAGGTAGGAGAATGAAATGGGAGGAGACCTGGTGGGTGCAGGGACCACAAAGGAGGCTGGTAGGTGCCCAGAAGAGAGGTGACGGTGGCCTGGCCCATTGGGTAGCTGTGGTCATCATCTCTTCAAGAACCTCTCTGTCTTCCTATCGCAGTCTACACTGAACGGCTCAGTGGTAAGCCCAGCATTAAAAACCTATGGTCTACAAGATTCAGACTCTGGGGCACCCATTTGAAAGGACTCAGGGTAACCTGTGTGCATTGATAACCTCCACATCTCAGTGGCAGACTGGAGTTTTAGGTTTTACTTTCCAAAATTTTACCTTTTCCTCCGGGTTCCCATAGGAATTTGAGCATATACTCCAGATAGAACATGCCTTTACTTCACTCAATAAATATTTAATGAGCCCCTATTATGTGCCTGGCACTCTCCTAGGGATAGAGCCCTAAAACAAAACAGACAAAAATCTCTGCCCTCTTGGGTCTTATGTTCCAGTGGAGAGAAGATGGGCCAAAACCAAGTGAACAAATAAAATAATTCCAGAATGTGAAAAGTGCCATGAAGCAAACAAAAAGATGGGCAAAAATGAAGACATCTGACATCAAACTTTGGACAAGATGTGGCTGAAAAGGATCTCTTCTGGGGCGCCTAGGTGGCTCAGTTGATTAAGCAACCATTTCTTGGTTTCTGCCCAGGTCATGATCTCAGGGTCCTGGGACTGAGTCCCTCCATGGGCTGAGCATGGAGACTGCCTGGGATTCTCTCTCTCCCTCTTCATCCCCTCTCAATCCCCCCACGTGCATAAGCGTGTGCATATGCTCCCTCTTGCTCTCTTTAAAAAAAAAAAAAAAAAAAGATTAAAAAAAAGAAAAGGATCTCTTCTGTGCTGCTGGTGAAAAAGTTAATTGGTGCAACTGGGAAGTTTGACACTACCTTGTAAAAGTTAGCATTCACATGTCCTCAGATGTGGCCATCACAGTTTCCATGATTGACTTCCAGGCACACATTTAGGGTTGGTAACAGTAACACTCTTCACAAGAGCAAAACCTGGCAATAATCCAATTGTCCATGGATGGGACAAGCGATAAGAAAACTGTAGCATATCCCCACAGTGGAAAATGAATCAACCCCACATGCGTGCAATACTTTAGGTGAATCTTAGCACTGTAATACTGAGTGAGAAAGTAAATACCAGAATATTACATGCAGCATGATACCTTTTTGACAAAGCTAAAGGCAAGATAATATATTTTTAAGAAACCGTATTTTCAAAAGTAAGAGAAAGGAGAAATCGCAACTCTCACACACAACCCTCACACACTACTATGGTGCAGCAAGTCCACTGAGACAGAAAGTAGACTAATGTGGGGCACCTGGGTGTCTTGGTGGGTTAAGCCTCTACCTTCAGCTCAGGTCAGGATCTCAGGGTCCTGGGATAGGGTTCCTCATCGAGCTCTCTGCTCAGCGGGAAGCCTGCTTCCTCCTCTCTCTGCTTGCCTCTCTGCCTACTTGTGATCTCTATCAAATAAAAAAATAAAATATTTAAAAAAAAAAGAAAGTAGACTAATGTTTGCTTAGAGCTGGGGGTTAGAGTACAGGTAGAGAAGATGGAGGAGAGATGGATAACAAGCACAGAGTTTCTTTGGGGGCTGATGAAAATAGTCTAAAATTGATGGTTGCGCAACTCTGTGTATAGACCATTGCATCGCACACTTTAAATGCCTGAATAGTATGGTCTGTGAATTATATCTCCATAAATCTGTTAAGTGGTTTTTTTTTTTATTTTAAAGATTTTATGTATTCATTTGAGAGACAGACAGAGACAGTACAAGTACAAGGGGCAGGGGCAGAGGGAGAGGGAGAAGCAGACGCCCCACTGAGCTGGGATCCCACTCTGGAGCATGACAGGGCGCTGCATCCCAGAACCTGGAGATCATGACCTGAGCCTAAAGCAGAAACTTAACCATCTGAGCCACCCAGGCGCCCCATGCTCCCCACCACCTTTTTTTTTTTTTTAAGATTTTATTTATTTATTTGACAGAGATCACAGGTAGGCAGAGAAGCGGGCAGAGAGAGAGGATGAAGCAGGCTCCCCGCTGAGCAGAGAGCCCCATGCGGGGCACGATCCCAGGACTCTGGGATCATGACCTGAGCGGAAGGCAGAGGCTTCAACCCACTGAGCCACCCAGGCGCCCCCCCCACCACCACTTTTTTTAATGTAAAGGATGTTTCTGGATAGACATTACCTCAAGCAAGGAAAGGGAGGAGAAGGGTTGGGAAAGGAGTTCATAGAAGGTTGGTTACTGTCAATGTTCCAGTTCTTGTGTTGGTTGCTGATTTCACTGCTTTCTTTTTTAAAGGTTTTTTTTTTTTTTTAAGATTTTATTTATTTATTTGACAGACAGAGAACACAAGTAGGCAGAGAGGCTGGCAGAGAGAGAGAGAGGAGGAAGCAGGCTCCCCAGTGAGCAGAGAGCCTAATGTGGGGCTCCATCTCAGGACCCTGGGATCATGACCTGAGCCAAAGGCAGAGGCTTTAACCCACTGAGCTACCCAGGTGCCCCTGTTTTCTTTTTTGAAGACTTTATTTATGTATTTGAGAGAGAGGGAACACAAGTGGGGGAAGGGCAGAGGGAGATGGAGAGGGACAAGCACCCCCTCCCCCATGTAGGAAGTTGTGGGATGAGAGGCAGCTCTGTCCTAGGACCCTGAGATCATGACCTGAGCTGAAGACAGATGCTTAGCCCACTGAGCCACTCAGGGACCCCTTAGTTTTTATTATATTATGTATAAATAAATACAAACATAAGGTGAGTTAAATATGGACAATGATGAAAATGTGTCACAGACAAGCGATTCTATGCACTTGAGCTGCCCGAGAATGGGCGGGCTTCAACAGAGAGTGGTCAGGGCAGACCTCTCTGGAGAATCCACCTAAGCTGAGGCTAGAACGAGATGCGTCAGCCATGTGGGGATGGGGTGAAAATTTTTCCAGGCAAAGGAGACAGCATGTACAAAGGCCCTAAGGTGGGCTCAAGGCTTCCCTGTTTGAGGAACATCCAGGAGGCCAGTCCCTTGAAACCCTTAGAATAATAGCAGCTACCGAAAGGCCAGAATAGACCTTTGAGAATTCTTAAGCACTGAAAAGATGGCCATGCCTTCATGTCATTTAGAATAAAACGCCATCTTACATGGAAAAAGTGTAAAAGTGTTAGAAAATTCAAAAAAACCTTTCATTTTCCCATGATTACTTTGGATACCTTTCTTGAAATAAATACATCCACACCCCACCATTTTTATTGTTAGTGTCTCTACGTTGTTAGTGCGCACAGTCCCAGATAACTTATATTTATTGAACATTTACTAGGTATCAGGGACTTGTTCACAGCCATTATCCCGTTTAACTTGTACAACAACCATATGAGGGAGAAACCGCTTTTTCCCACTTCAAAAAGGAAAGGGAGGCACTTGGATGCGAATACAGTAATTCTGACTCTGGACGACTGAACGGCCAAGCTCCCATTCTAAAGGTTCAAACCCGGGGGATCTCCAAATCTCAGCGTTCAGCACATCTGCGGAAGAACCATTTGGTCGGGAGCAGGGCCTTCCCTCTCCGAGCACCCTGTGCCTTTAAGAGTCGCCCCCTCCCTCCCGCCACGCTCCGATTTCCCTCCCCGGCACCCAAGAGCATCACCCCGCCCCCCGCGTCTGCTGAGCCGCACCTCAGCCCTTGCTCTCCGCCCCACACCCTCCTGCTGGGCTCTGTCCCCACCCGCCCGGTGGTGGGTGAGGTCTGCCTCCAGGCTTTCACCCTCCACCCTCCGCCCCGCACAGTGCCCACTACAACCCAGCGAAATTCCACTTTAGAGACCCTGATCCCGACCCCTCCCAGCTCTTGATTCCCAGGGGTGACACCTCCGCGCCCCCTCCCATCGCCCAGGCCCTAGGCGCCGTGAAGGTGACCTCCCCCTGGGGCAGCACACGGCCCTCGGTGCCCGAGCGGGCTCACACGTGGTGAGCGGGGAGCGCGCAGCCCCTCCCCGCCACGCGCCTCGAGCGTGCGTCGAGGACACGCCCCTTGGCCTGACTCCGCCCCCGTGCCCGCGCACGCTTCTCCAGACTCCGGAGGGACGTCGCACCCTAGTCCCGCAACCAGCTGGTTGCGGTGAGCGGTAGGACCTGGGATGGGACACTCGCGCATCCTCGAACCTCTCCTGAGGACTGCGAAAAGCAGAAAGTTAGCCCTCCTCGGGACCCTTGGCTGGTAGGCGAGATGCCCCAACGAGATGCTCTGAGCTGGGAAGAGACAGCTGGGACCACGAGCCTGGGATTCAAGCCCTATTCGGCTCCCGTCCTTGTTCCGAATCCGGAAAGTGGGCGTCGTATTCCCTTCTTTCTCAGGACTCTTCTGGCGCCTCAAACGAGACTTAAACGAAATATTCATTGGATTTGTGACAAAAAATCACTTGTCGAGTCCCTGTGTGGCTGGACCGTGTGTGTACTAGGCAGGGGCTACATTTATGAAACGAGGAGTCTGTCCCTTTGAAGAGCTTTCCCGATCCTGAGTCCCCTACATTCTGTTCTGGGATGGTCCAGAAAGACGCCTCCAAAAGAGGAGGGCGCGGAGGTCCCACCTGGCAGCAGGTGTCACTGAATAAGCTAAAAATTTCAAAGGCAACGTGGGGCGGGACTAGCTTTCGGAGGCAGATGGGAAGCGCGCTCCGCGTTCCCCCACCCTCCTTCCAGTCCCCAGCCTAAGAAAAGAAACAGACCTCATCCAACACCCTCCAACCCAGCCGCGAGACCGCCCCGCCCCGCCGCCCGAACCCCGCCCCACCCCGGCAGCCAGCGATTGGGAGATGCAAATAACAGCTTCTCTGCCCAGCAACGGGTGACGCGCCGCCCGAGCGCGAGGCGTGGCCCGGCCGCAGCCCAAGCGGGCACCTCGGTGTTTACACGGGGCGGCCCCGCGCGCGCCGCAGCGGCCCGCAGACGGAGAGGGGGAGGGGTGGCGCGCGCGCCGGCGGGGCCGCGCGGGGAGAAAGACACTGGAAGGCGGCGGGGCGGGGAGCGGCGCGCTCTGGCCGCGGCGGAGCAGGAGGCTGCAAGGAGAGCCCGCGGGGGCCGGAGGGTGCGATTCCTCCGCCCCCGCAAAACAATGTGCAGCGTGCGGCAGGGCGCAACTTGCCGGAGGCGGCGGGGGCGCGCCGAGCCCGCCTGAGACCGCGCCGCTGACCTTCTCCCCCCGCCGTCCGTTGGGCCCGAGCGCCCAGCTCCTCGCTCCCCAGCTCGCGGGGGCCGGGCCGAGCTGCGGGGCGGGGCCGCCCCTCCGTCGCTGCTGCCTCCTCCCCCACCCCCAGCCGCGGAGGATGCGGACGGCCCCCGGCGGCGTCTAGCGGCCCCGGGCCCAGGCGCGATGGTGCAGCAACGGGGCGCGAGGGCCAAGCGGGACGGCGGGCCGCCGCCCCCGGGGCCCGGGCCGGCCGAGGAGGGGGCGCGCGAGCCCGGCTGGTGCAAGACGCCGAGCGGCCACATTAAGAGACCGATGAACGCGTTCATGGTGTGGTCGCAGCACGAGCGGCGGAAGATCATGGACCAGTGGCCCGACATGCACAACGCCGAGATCTCCAAGCGCCTGGGCCGCCGCTGGCAGCTGCTGCAGGACTCGGAGAAGATCCCGTTTGTGCGGGAGGCGGAGCGGCTGCGCCTCAAGCACATGGCGGATTACCCGGACTACAAGTACCGGCCGCGCAAAAAGAGCAAGGGGGCGCCCGCCAAGGCGCGGCCCCGCCCCCCCGGCGGTGGCGGTGGCGGTGGCGGTGGCGGCAGCCGGCTCAAGCCCGGGCCGCAGCTGCCTGGCCGCGGGGGCCGCCGAGCAGCGGGCGGGCCTTTGGGGGGCAGCGCGGCGGCGCCCGAGGACGACGACGAGGACGACGACGAGGAGCTGCTGGAAGTGCGCCTGGTCGAGACCCCCGGGAGGGAGCTGTGGAGGATGGTCCCGGCGGGGCGGGCTGCCCGGGGACCAGCGGAGCGCGCCCAGGGGCCGTCGGGCGAGGGGGCGGCTGTCACCACCGCCTCCCCCACTCCGTCGGAGGACGAGGAGCCGGAGGAAGAGGAGGAGGAGGCGGCGGCGGCGGAGGAAGGCGAAGAGGAGACGGTGGCGTCGGGGGAGGAGCCGCTGGGCTTTCTGTCCAGACTGCCCCCCGGCCCCGCCGGCCTGGACTGCAGCGCCCTGGACCGCGACCCGGACCTGCCGCCCCCCTCGGGCACGTCGCATTTCGAGTTCCCGGACTACTGCACCCCCGAGGTTACCGAGATGATCGCGGGGGATTGGCGCCCGTCTAGCATCGCCGACCTGGTTTTCACCTACTGAGCCCACCGTCAGCGGGGCGCGCACGCCCCCAAACCAGCTGTTTACATACAGGAATCAGGTATCGGGGCCCCTCGGAGGCCGAGGCTGGCACCCCATCTCCCGCGCAGCCTCCCCCCTCCTAGACGTGCCCATCCCCCTCAAATCCAGACATGCCCCTCCCCCGCAGACACACCCCAAGGCAGCCCAACCCCCACTCTTTCCCTGACATCCAAGCCCCGCCCCATCTTGCCCCCTCCTGCACAGCCACCAGCAGCCAGCCCCCCTCCTCTACACCTCCCGTCCACTCCTACAGACCTGCACCCCTCCCCCACCTCGCACACGCCCCTCCTCGTGGCCGGAGGACACGCCCCTGCCCTTGCTCCTGAATCCCTCCGCCTTTGCCTAGCCCGCCTCCTCTCTTGTTTAGGGGGGCGCTGCGGCTGGGCGGCACCGCACGCTCCTCCCATGCCCCCCTCTCTCCCTTGCCGAGCGCCGGGGCCCGCCCCCTTCTCGCGCGCATGCTTAATGCTTCTTGGGAGGAGGGGGTCAGTCCCAGTCGAACCGCACGGCTCTGTGGCCAGCTCCGGGAAGAATTGGGGCGGGTATTGAGCGATCCTGAGAAATCTTTTGATCCGGGAGCCGCGGCTTCCTTTCAACCCGACGGGGCGTCACTGCCTTAATGGGAGGAGCGCTAAGGAAGGGGGAGAAAGACTAGCTGGCCCGGAAGGATTTGGTTTGGAGCTTGGAACTCTCCCTGGTGGCATACCCCCTTTTCCTTGCGGGGTTGCCCAGACTGAGGTGCACCTCCTCCTCCTCCCTCCCCGCCCCACCCCTGCCCATACATACCGCTAGGCTGCCTCTACAGTCTACCTTGGTCCCAGAAACCTCCCTTTTCTTTACCCCAACTGGGAACTGGGAATAGGGTCTTCATCTGGAACTGGAACACGAGAGGACTGCCCAAGAAAACTCCGAACCAAGGCATTTCAGTCTATCTGGGGACAGGGTTCTTGCTGTTTCCCACCCCACCCCGTCCAAGTGCCCCATCAAGTCAAAGGCACACTCGCAGTCTGGGCTCCTCCCTACGCCCACCTCTCCTTTCTATCACTCGAATCCTGTGCCCACAGTGACAGTATTCAGTGGGAGAAACTGAAGCACGTTGGTACAGGGTGGGGGGTGTTGAGACTGAGGCATGATAGCAGCCGGCGTGGCAAGAAGACCCCCACTTTTAAACAGCTGGCTTGAGAGAGACTAACGACTGGGCCAGTGAGACTGAAAGGAGGGTCAGAGTAGTGGAGGTCCGCCGCTTGCGCGTGTTTTTCCATGTGAAAACTCTGGATAGCACTGCTGCCTGAGGAGGTTGTGTTCCGTTCCGGGGTGCCCTCGATGACCCTACCCCTCTTAGTCCTCAAGTCCCGCCCCTCCGGCCTCCCCACGCCCCCTTCAGCCCTCACTACCTGTATCTCACCGGCGTGTGTTCACCCTCTCGGGTGTGCACACACTCTCATTCACACACACACAAATCTCAGGAACAAACGGTCCCAGAGTCCTCTCGGACCCCTGCCCAGGGTCTCCGCAGGTCTCTGCCCCACGCGTTCCCGTCGCTGACAAAGCCACCAGCTGCCTCCTTAAGCTTGGTGCTCCGGCTCTGGGCCTTTCTCGCGCTCTCTCTCTCTGTCTCTTTCTCTCTCTCTCTCTCTCTTTTTTTTTAAAGAAAAACAACAACAACAAAAAGACAATGAAAAAACCCAGAAAACGTCATGTGAGTGAAGAGATGTCACTGTCTGTGGTCTTGGAGAACTAGTCTAGTAGCCGAGGGGAGGGGTCCCTCTGATCTGGGGCACTGGCACCCACAGCAGGACTCCGCCAGTCTGATGCCAGGACTGAATAAAGTGTATTTGCCCCGACCTTGCCCTGTGGTTCTACATGTCTGTGCCTCTCCTCAACCCTCCCCCAGACAGTTTGCCAGAGGGAAGTCCATGTGACTTAGCACCGTGCAGGAAGAGCGGGGGACCTCTGTCTCCCCCTATCTCAGGACTCCCTGGTCTTCATTAAGGATGACAAACTCATCCCTGCAGGGCCAGGCTTGTGACATAAGTGACTGAGTCTGGGTAGACATGGGTTTCCTGACCAACCTCAGTGGGGGGGCAGCCACTTACCTCAGGCCAGTCGTGACCTTGTGGGAATACAGCCCACGGTGGCCAGATTGTTCAAGAGAAAGAAGGTAGAAATCTGGATGTTTCTATGAACATCTCAATTGCAAAATGAAAGCTGACTCCTATTTTTTAAAAAACAGATGTGCAGGCATTACCTGGTCCACGGGGGGCCAGTTTGACCCTGCCCTTAATGAGAAGTAAGAAGGGTCTGGCCACATTGTCTGGGCTCAAAAGCCCAAGTACCACCACCCCTGAACACCTGTGTGACCTTGAGCAAATTTACTTCACCCTGACTCTCTTCATAGGAGTAACGTGGGAGAACGTTTAACAGTACCTGCTTCAGGCTAAAATGAAGTTTGAGGTCAGAAGTATTTAATAAGATGCTCCCTAAAGTGTATTACTCCATTGTCCAGAGGAGGAAACAGGCTCAGGGTGGCGAAGCAACCTGTAGGAGGGCCTACCATCAGCCAAGGTCAGAGTCGGGCCCCACATTTTGCTTCTCTCCTTCCCTGTTCACAGATGGTGTTAGGCTGTCCTCTGGGGGTGGGGGTGGGGGCAGTATCTTGGCACATAGTTGGCCCGCAGTGTAATTTTATTAAATAACTAAAGAAGAGCAACGGGAGCCACAGTGATTCCTGTCCTTGAGATTCTTACCAGCATGTTTTGGAAACAGAGGAAGGCCTTAAAAAAAACTCTTTGTCGCCCCTCCACCCCTCCCCCAGTTCCTCCACCGCCAGTTCCGGTGAATTCCTAAGGTTGAAAAGAGCCTGTTTCCCCAAGTAAGAACCAAGGTCAAGTGTACAGACCTCATCCAGAGAGGCTTTTTGGGGACTGGGATACCCATAGACAATTGAAAAGAAGACTATAGCAGGTTTGGGAGCGCTGGGTGCCTACAGAAAAGGGGGTCTGGTTGAGGGAGGTGAAGCTTCTGATTTAAAGCAAGAAGTCAAAAAAAAAAAAAAAAATCTAGGATAGAATTGAGAGGGTGAGAAAGACAGCACTAGGTGCCACCAGAACCCCCTAGAAGGAGGGACTTGCCCAGCCATAAGAAGTGTGGTCAGTGGATAGCCTCCCTCTGCTGAGAGCCCTTTGACCCAGGGCAGCCTGCATCCGGTGTCCCAGGGAGATCAGGTGTCTAGACAAAGGCCTGGCCATTTTGGTTCAGCGCTGGAGACTGGACAGACACCGACAGGCAGCGCCAGTGCACAACCTTCCCCTGCGGTCACTCACCCAGGGCAGCCGAGGCTCTGCCAGGCCCGCAGTGCAGTTTGACCCCCTGTACCCAATCCTGCTTCCTCTTCTTTTCACAGGTGTTTATACCTAATAAATATCTTGCACCCCAGAACCCGTCTCAGCGTCTGTTTTGGGGGAACTCGGACTGTAAGGGAGGGGGTGAGGGGCCCGACAGAGGGAATTGGGTCACTGGCCCTGTACCCGCAGTTGGGCACTTCTGATGCCCCTGACCTCGGGAAGGGTCTCTTCCCTTCTCCACACAGGCCGGCAGCCCCCGCCTTGGGGCTACCCCCTCTCCAGTGGGCATCAGTGAGAAACTGCAGCCTCTGTCTACATCACTGCAGATCCCTCCCCTGGTCAAGGCTGGAGAGAGGGAGGGGGTCAGTCTTTTGCCCTTCGGAGTGCCGTGGAAGAGTAAAGTGCCAGGCCAGAGGTAGTCCTAGATCACGGTGGCATCTTGGGCCGTTTTCCCATATATAAAGTTTGGGAGGGGAAAGTAGGAACAGAAGAGTTGAGAGACCATTTATTGTTACTTGGTTCTTTCCATTTCAGAAGGAAATGGATTCTGACCTGGAAAAGGCAGGGAGAGACTTGCTTATGTGGACTCTGGGGACACCTAGAGGCCGAAAGGAATAGGAAGCTTTTGAGGGTAGGGGTGGGGTGTGTCCCATTACAATCTCACTGGGTTCCCGAGGTCATTGACTCATCCTGGTTGGATCCCCTACCTGGGCGATTTGAACCATCTTGTTTCCAAGGCTTTAAGAACGCCTGTACCCTGAGGTGTTGGTTATCTGTAGCTGGTAACAAATTGCCACAAATGTATCGGCCTGAAATAACACACATTTATGGTTTCAGTCTCTGTGCCCTGAAGGCAGGTGAGTCTTAGCTGGATTCCCTGCTCAGGATCTCCCAGGGCTGCATCAAAGTGTTGGCTGGACTGCATTCTGTTCTGGAACTCCGAGCCTTCTCCCAAATTCACCTGGTGGCGGGCAGAATTCAGTTCCTTAGGGTCAAGGAACTGTGTTCTTCCTGGCTGTCAGCTGGTGCCACTCTTGAGTCCTGAGGGCCACTATCAAGAGTCCTGTCTTCCCAGGCTCTCTCACAGAGTGGCACCTTAAGCTCTTATTTACTTATTTATTTACTTAGCAGTCTCTGTGCCCAGTATGGGGCACAGAGAACTCCTGAACCCAAGGTCAAGAGTCACATGCTCTAAGCCAGCCAGGTGCCCCAGGGAAGGCTCTCTTTTTAACGGGCTCACCTGATTAGATCAGGCCCACCCAGGAGGTTCTCCCTTCTAATAAGCTAAGGCTCAACTAATTTGGGACCTTAATCAAAGCTCCAAAATCCCTTCACTTTTGCCATATAATGTAACCTAATGACAAGAATGACATCATCCGTCATACTCACTGGTCTCTCCCACCCAGAGGAAAGCAGGTTATGTTGATCATGCACACCACGGTGGGAGGGGTCGGGGTGGGGTGGGGGAATCTTGGGGTCATCTTAGAACTCTGCTTAACATAGCTGTGGATTCTCAAGTCCATATCTCCAACCTGATGTTGCCAGACTCTTCTATCTAGTTGCCTCCTCCTCATCTCCACTGGGATGTCCAACCAGCACCTTAAACCTGGCATACCTAAATATGAATTCTTGTTTCCACGGTGCTTCCAAGGCTGTTCCCCACTGCATATCGTCCCATCACATGTGACTTAAAGGCCAACAACCTGTTGGTCATCCTTAGCTCCTCTTTTTCCCCATAGCTTCGTGTCCCTTGTCCCTGCTGGCTCTACTTTCAAAATGTGTCCTGTGCCCTTATTACTTCTCACCCTTTCAATGGCCACCCTCACGGTCCCCCTCAATCTCTTGCCTGGTATCCTGAACCAGCCTCTCACTGGACTCCTTGCTTTCTCCTTTGCCTCAATCACAGTCTTATTATCCACAGCAGCCAGAGGGATCTGGTTAGACTACAAATCAGACTATGTCTCACTTCTCAAAACCTTCAGCCGGTGCCCATCTCATTCAGACTAAAAGCCAAAGTCTTCAGCATGGCCTGCAAAATCCTATGTAATCTAGCTTGGGGTCCTCCCGTGGGATTCATCGCCTATTGCTTTTTCCTTCCCTTGCCATACCATAGCCACACTGACTTCCTTGCCGTTTCCTAAAACTACCAAGCACATGCCCACTTCAGCCCTTCCGAATAGCCAGCCCTTTTCCTGTTCACTCTGCTGGAAGTGCTCTTCTCCCAGATACCCACATGGCTACTCCCTCACTTCTTCGGCACTTGGCTCCAATGTCGCTACCTCAAAAAGGTCTTCCTGGTCATTCTTGTAAAGTATTACACATAAGCCCTTTGGCTATCCCCTCACTTTGCTTTATTATTCTTAATAGCATTTATCGCTGTGGTATTTATCATATGCCGTTTCAATTTTGTATCTCTCTCTCTAATTAGTATGTCAGCTTCACAAGGAAGGAATGGCTTCTGGATTGGACTCCTTGCCAATCACTCCTTCACTCACCCAGTCAACAAATATTTATTAAGGGTCTGCTTTGCCGGGCTCTGTGCTGGGTGCTGGCGTACAAAGGTGAAAAAGACAGACATGGCCTGTCTTTATTGAACTTAATTCCCAAGGAGGAGAAAGACACATCAACAGAGGGATGGAAATGCACTGATGGAGATGGACAGTGGGGCTGGGGGCACACAGACATGGAGCAGGGCATGGTCAGGTCACTTCATGGAGAAGGTGATGTTTAAGCTGTGACCAAGACCTCAGTAGGTTGTTGTGATTTTAGAACATGGCTACAAATTCTTTGACATTCTTTCCATAAATTTCCTTCCTCTTGAGTCTGGGCTGCCTTCACAATCCACTCGTAACCAATAGAATGTAGCAGAAAGATGCTATAGGTTTCTACACTGAGCCACCAAATAAGAAGTCCAACACCCCTAAGATGGTCATGCAATGAAGAGCCCAAAACAGGTGCAGAGCCTCCCCATAGGTGCTCCAGGTGATCCAGACCCCTTCTCGGGTGCCGGACGTGTGAGCAGAGGAGTCTCCAGGTGATTCTAGCCCCCAGTCATTCAAGCAGTGTCTTCCCAGCTAGAGTTCAGCTGTCCCCTCTTACCCGGTCTGAATTCCTGACCCATAGAGTCCATGGTTGTCCTGAAATTGTGGTTATTCGCACTACTAAGTTTGGGGGCAGTTGGTTATGCAGCGGTTATCACTAGCACAATAAGACTAAGCAGATTCAGGGGCGCCTGGGTGGCTCAGTGGGTTAAGCCGCTGCCTTCGGTTCAGGTCATGATCTCAGGGTTCTGGGATCGAGTCCCGCATCGGGCTCTCTGCTCAGCGGGGAGCCTGCTTCCCTCTCTCTCTCTCTCTGCCCGCCTCTCTGCCTACTTGTGATCTCTTTCTGTCAAGTAAATAAATAAAAAAAATCTAAAAAAAAAAAAGACTAAGCAGATTCAGATGAAGGGAAAAGCTTTCCAGACACCAGCAATGGCAAGTGAGAGGACTCTACAAGAGAAGGGGACATGGAAGGGAGTTGGCTGTAGGCTGGCGGGGGTGGTGGGGAGAGAGGAGATAGACTGGCAAGAACAGGAAGGGCCTGGAGGGTATTGGGACTTTGTCCTGAGTCTCTGTACTGCAGCCCATGGGCTCCTTTTTTTTTTTTTTAAGATTTTATCTATTTATTCGGAGAAAGAGAACACAGCAGGGGGAGAGTGGGAGAGGGAGAAGCAGGCTTCCCACCGAGCAGAGAGCCCAATGTGGGGCTTGATCCCAGGACACTGGGATCATGACCTGAGCCAAAGGCTTAATGACTGAGCCACCCAGGTTCCCTCATGGGCTCATTTTAATGATCTGTTTATTTATTTGAGAAAGAGAGAGAGCATGTGCACATGTGTGGGTGCTTGCATTGTGGGGTGGACAGAGGATGAGGGAAAAAGAAACTCAAGCACACTCGCATCTTGAGCCTGGAGCTGACCCAGGGCTGGATCTCACGACCCTGAAATCAGGACCTGAGCAGAAACCAAGAGTCTGGAGCTTAATGGACTGTGCCACCCAGGTGCCCCCAAACCTGGGTGGTCTTTTGAAAACAAACATGACTGGGGCACCTGGATGGCTCAGTTGGTTAAGTCTCTCACTCTTGGTTTCCGCTCAAGTCATGATCTCAGGGTTGTGAGATCATGCCTCATGGCCAGCTCCGCTCAGTGGGGAGTCTGCTTAGGATTCTCTCTCCCTCTCCCTATGCCCCTCTCCCTGCTCTCTCTCTAAACATAATTAATAAATCTTTTAAAAAATAAAAGGAAAGAAAGAAAACAAACGTGACTACCTCTGGAAACCTTTCAGTGGCTCCCCATTACCCTCAGGATGAAGGTTAAGATTCTTGGCCTTGGCATTCAAGGCCTTTTACAGTTGACTTCTTTATTGTTTTTACAGTCTCTTCTTCAGCTACCTGCTCTGCCCTAAAGCTCTGCCTCAGTCACACCACTCCCAACACAATGTCCTCCTATGCCATTTGCCTTTGCTCTTGTTGAGAAATTAGAGGGAATCTGGACTAATCATCCTGCCTTTTGAGGCCTTAGTTTCCCCATCTATGCAGTTAGGTGGTTGGACCAGAAGCGTTCAAGAGCATATCCCGTCTGGCATTCAGGGAGCCTCTGTAAAGGAGGGGGAAAGCTGCTTGCAGCCAAACCTGCCTCTCTGGCTTCTTTTAGGTTGCCTAGCAATGGATGCCAAACATCTCCCCCATTCTAGGAGGTTTCTTAGCAACCCAGTTTCTCACCCTCAGTTGTTTTCAGGGTTTTCTGTTAACTAAATGAATGTTAAGTTCTGCTCTTTCTCTTCCAAGAAAATCTGCGGCGAAGGATCTCTTTGGAGTCCTGGATCTCATTGGCCAGAACTAAGCACCTGGTTTTGTCTAACTTCAAGGGAACTGAGAAATGTATGTGATGCCCATGGAAGTTTGGTGAGCTAGCGGTCTATGTCTCTACCAAAGTGTTCAAACAAAGCCTTTTATGAGCAGAGGTCTGAATAAAGCCAGAAGCTAGCCATGCAGATATCTGGAGAAGAAGCAATAAAGCAGAGAAACAAGTACAAAGGCCCTGACACCTTGAGATAGGGGTTCGTTTGATGGGCTTAGTTTACTCAAGGATGCTGGTGGGTCTGGAGCGGTGAGTGAGGGAATGGAAGAAGAGAACACAGAGGTAAGTAAGGTTGTGGGGAAAGGGCAATCATAGGTCCTAGTAAGAAGTGGTTTGGAGGTGCCTGGGTGGCTCAGTCAGTTAAGCATCTGCCTTCAACTCGGGTCATGATCCCAGTGTCCTGGGATGGAGTCTCGTGTCAGGCTCCCTGCTCCAGAGGGAACCAGCTTCTCCCTCTCCCTCTGCCTGCAGTTCCCCCTGTTTGTGCTCGCTCTCTTTCTCTCTCTGTATCTGTCAAAGAAATAAAATCTTAAAAAAAAAAAAAAAAAGAACTGGTTTGGGATAGTCATTGCTGTGTAATACACCATCTTTCAACTTAACAGCTTAACATTGTTCTGTTATCTTTCATGATCCTGCGGGTTTACAGGATTCAGTGGGATAGTTCTTCTGCTCACGTGATGTCATCTGGGGGCTCAAGTGGGCGGACGTGTCCGAGAGGACTGGCTCACACCATGCCGACTGATACAGTATTTGGGGCTGGCTGTGGGCTAGAGGTCTGGCCGGCACTGTCAGCTGGAGCACCAGCATGGGACCTCTCCATGTGGCTTGGGCTTCTTCGGCATGGGGACTGGGGCCCAAGAGGGAGCTTTCCAGAAGTGAGTGTTCCGAGAGGAGGGAAGAGGAAGCTGGTCTTCTTGAAAACTAAGTCCAGAACAGACACAGCATTGCTTTTGCCATGTTCGGTTGGTTGAAGCAATGGCCTGGCCAGCTCAGGTTGAGGAGAAAGAAACTTCACCTTTTGAAAGGCAGAGTGACAAAGAGTTTGTGACCATCTTTTTTTTTTTTTAATTTTTTAAAAGATTTTATTTATTTATTTGACAGAGAGAGATCACAAGTAGACAGAGAGGCAGGCAGAGAGAGAGAGAGAGAGGAGGAAGCAGGCTCCCCGCCAAGCAGAGAACCCGATGCAGGACTCGATCCCAGTACCCTGAGATCATGACCTGAGCCGAAAGCAGAGGCTTAACCCATTGAGCCACCCAGGCACCCTGTGGCCATCTTTAATCCACCACAGTTTTCTCCTTTTGCCCTGAGTAAGATGAGATGCCATTAGAGCGTTTTGACCAGGGAATGAGACTCCTCTATGAGAATCTGACTCATGCTCTAAGGATCACTGTGGCTACAATGTAGAGAAGAGACCACTATGGGCCAGGGCAAAAACACCAGGTAAAAGGGGATGGATGATGGGAGTCTGAGCTGACAGTCATGCTCAAAGTAGGGCCCTGGCAGCAAGATTTGTCCCACTGACACCTGACTGTCCAATATGACGACCATTAGCAGCACGTGGCTATTTTAACTTGAGTTTAAAGTAATTAAGGTCAGGGGGCACCTGGCTGCCTCAGCGGGTAGAGCGTGTGACTCTTGATGTCGGGGCCGTGAGTTCAAGCCCCATGTTGGACGTAGAGCCTACTTAAAAATAAAGTAGTAAATAAAGTAATTAATATAAATAAAATTTAGAGTTCAATCATCAGCCTCACTAGCCACATTTCAAATGCTTAATAGCCAAATATGGCCAGTGGATTCTGTTCAGACAGCACAGATCTAGACCATTCCCACCCTTGCAGTTATCCTTGTTGGATAACACTGGCTTAGTAAACCTTCTCATCTCTTACAGGGTTCTACATATAAAATGTTTAACTACAGCATCCCACACTCTGACCTCAGGCTCCCTTTCTTCCCATATACCTATTTTTGGACTTCATTGAGCTCCTCCGTATGGAATTCCTGCATCTTCTCCAGTTCCATCTGCTCTCTTTCTCAGCTGCCTTTGGCATCCTTCCCCATGGAGCCAGGATCCATCCTGAGGTTCATTATGGGATCTGTTTTCTCCTCTGCATTCCCATTCACCCCTCCTTTCTGTCCCCACCTGTCTAGGAGACCCCCTCCCCCAAGAACCGGAGTACCAGCAGCCTCCTTCATTCCCATTTCTCCTTGACACTGCCAAAGAAAGTCACAGCCATGCACGCCATTGCCTCTACAGATCTTGGCCTCAGAGCCGTCAGAGCAAATTCAGATTCTGCTGCATCGTGACCGAATGACCTCAGGTGGGTGACCTCAGCCAAGTGACCTCATAAGGTTATTGAGAAGATAAATTACGCTGGCACCTAGTAAATGCTCAGTAAGTAACATCTGTTACCACCACCACCACCATCATTATTGATTATTCCAACTCTTGACCACATTTTGAAAAGACAAACTTACATAACATAAAATTGTCATTAGTGATGATACATTCAGAGTTGTGCACCCATCACCACTATCTAGGCCAGAATATTTCTATCACTCTAAAAGGAAACCCATGAAGCAGTCATTCCTCATTCCTCCCTTCTCCCACCCACTAGGAAACACTAATCTGTTTTCTGCCTCTACAGATTTTCTGACTCTGGCTATTTCATCTATATAGAAACATACAATATATGGCCTTTTGTGTCTGTCCCACTGCCCTTTTTAAGCCTCCTGTTGAACTAAAACCTTTCTCTTTCTTTTTTAATATTATAACATTTTAAGTAATTGCTACACCCAGCATGGGGCTCAAACTCACAACCCCAAGATCAAGAGTCACATGCTCCACTGACTGAGCTGGCCAGGCACCCCTAAAACCATTCTTTCTTAATAGACGATTCTTCTTGTTTTTGTCCAGAGCATTCAATTTATCAGATGTCTTGTCATTCAACTCCCTGCCCTCCTTACCTATAAACTAATGCACCAATAATAGCAGTAGCAACAACAATCATTTGTTGAGGTCTGACTCTGTGCCAAGGTGCTTCACTAAGGGTCTTCGATGCACATCTCATTTCACTCTTACAAACCCTCTGAGAAGCAACCACTAATATCTCTATTTCGTGGTCAGGGAAACAGAGGCTCAGAGAAGTTAAATCATGCAAATAGTGAGTGGCAGAATCAAGATTCAAACCTGGGTCTCTTTCAGGCAGAGTTCAACACATAACCACCACACTGTGGCCACCTTCCCTCCTTCTCCTGGGTCTCAGAGGATACTGATCCTTCCTGGGCTGGCTCAAATCTCATCCCTCCTGTACACTTGACCTCATCCCTTCCCATCACCTCTAGAACCTCATCAATCCCCTTTCCCATTATTATCAGAGCTGAACGTGATTCAGACAGTTCCGGACTGGAATCATCTGGTTGCTTCTTCACTTGTCTGATGACTAAACTGGGGCGACTCAAAGGCCAAGCCTAGCTGGGACAAGCAACTTCATATGGGCTTCTCCATGTGTCTACCTCCAGCTAGACAGACATCTTGCATGGCTTCTTGGGTCCCCAAGAGCCAGAGTTCTAAGGGAAGTACATGACCTTGTATGTCCTAACCTTAGAAGTTGGACCATCACTTGCCCCACGCAGTCATCAGCTCACACAAGATACAAAGAGAGGGTACGTAGATCCCATCTCTCCACAGGAGAAGTGCTAAGGAATTCGTTGCTGTGTTTAAAACTAGATCAGGTTGTTTCCAATCTTTCGCTATTCCTGTAGTTCATTTTACCCCCTAACATCTCTTGGATCCATTCATTTCTCTGCAAGCCCACTAGGCCAAGTCATAGTTATCTCTAATATGGAGGCTCTTCTCGGATCTCTCTGCTTCCTCTCTGAAGCATTCTAGCCTGTTCTCCAGAGGGATCAGCAGCCAGAGGGATCTTTTCAGTGTGCAGTTCAGAACACATCCCTCCTTCCAAAGCTTCCATGGGTCCCCATGACCCTTGGGTTGAACTGCAAACTCCTTACCTTGGCTTATGAGGCCCTGAAGGGTCTTGTGTATGCTTACCTCTCCAGCATCATCTCCTGTCACTGCTCAAGGTCTTTAGTTTTGGGCTCTAGGACTTCTTCTCTCTGTCTCTGTTTCTGTCTGTCTGTGTCTGTTTCACACACACAGTAAAATGAGTAAGTAGTACATGTAAAACACTTAGACAAGCCCTTTGCACATAACAAACCATATATTTGTTATTATTACTAGTCTATGTTCAATAAATATCGATTGAGGTGCCTAGTCAATGCCAAACACTACACGACTCTCTGGGATACAATAGTGAATGAAAAAGATCTGGCCTCATCTTGGAATTCATTCATCTCTGTATCCCCAGCCCCCAGCACGTGGAAAGACAGAATGGTTGCTCAAGGCATGAAGGCATGTGTGTGCAATGGTGTTTGATGAAGCTCAGAGCAGTGCCGTGACTTTCCTAAGACCACACAGCAAGTGTAAGACAAAATCAAGGCTGTGGGCTCATGACAAGGAATGAAGTAGACACAGTTGTCTGGCAAGGGCTGGTTCTCCAGAGAGAGGGGACACAAGGCACACACTGCCTGGGGCAGAACTGAAGGTAGGTTAGGAGAGAGAACAAGGGAGGCTATCTCACTTGTTCCTTCCAGAGGGGAAAGGAAGTTTCTCTCCCAACCCCTTCTCCCCAGCCTCAACTTCCTTTTTGAGATAAGAGGAGCTGAGCCTTAGCAAGGGCCAGTGGCTCAAAGAGGGAAAGAGAATGAAGAGAGGATGAGGGATTCAGTGACAGGTGAGGGCCTCAGTAAGAGGCTCCTGAGAGGGAGAGGGTCTCAGCCATGGGTGAGAGCTGAGAGAGAGAGAGAGAGAGAGAGACTGGAATCTGTGGAGAAATTGGGGGGGGGGGGTCAACAAGATGAGCACTTGTACACTTATGGCGAGGGGCTCCATGAAGGGGATGGAGACCCAGAGAGGAGGCTGAGGATACAATAAGGAAATGACAGCTCCGTGAAGCAAGGGTCTTCAGGGAGAGGGGTGGGAGATTGAGGGAGTGATGGAGAGTCGGATCAGGAGTTTGAGGGACTGCAGGAGGGGGTGCGTTCTGGGGAGGCGATGGGGTTTCCGCGAGCGGCCTGGGGTCTCAGAGAGAGAAGGGAACTCTGGAAGGAGACAGGGGCTCTCATTCTGCAGGGGTCCGCAATCTGCAGAGCCAGCCCTTGGGGCGGGCGGGTGCCCCCCCTCACCCCCCAGCCCCGTATCACCCCCGCCCCCCGACTGCGGCGCAGGCGCCGACAGAACCAGCTTCTGCTCGGCTCTCGCTCTGGCTCCCGCTCGGCGGAGACAGCAGGCAGAGAGGTGAGCTCAGCCCGGCTCCACGCGCGCGCCCCGACCCCCCACCCCGCCTTCTCCCGGGTTCCGGGGAACCCCACCTCAGCCCGCATCCCCAGCCCCGCCACGTCCAACCTCGGACGGGACGGCGGCGCCCAAGCCTTGGTGTGCCTCGAGCTTTGGGAGGTGAGGTCCCAGAAAAGTCGTAGGGGGCAGAGATCTCACCAGCCCCGTCTCCCAGAGATACCTCAATGCTGAGAGGATAGGCAGAGGCTTCGGAGGACAAGACCCCCACCCACCTCTTTATTAAAAACCTATTCCCACCCTTTTGTGCCTCAGTTTCCCCCTTTCCCCTGGGGGAAATGGTAAGGTTTATCTCGGCCAGGGAACTGGTGGTCCTATCAGAAACAGCGGTGCGGTAGCGAGAGGGAGGAATTGGCCCGATTTCCCTGGCCTTGCCCCCCACGAGGGCGCCCCTTCTCCCAACCCCCGCAGCGCCGGACACTGGAATGGGCAGTGGGGGTCCAGATTGGGGTCTGGAAAGGAGAACTGAATGAGGCCCTTCAGGCAATAGATTCCAACCATCTTCAGGCCCTTGCGCCTATCACCTTCGCGTACTTCTCCCTCCGCTCGCCTCCGCCGCAGTCTCCCCCCTCCGACCCTGTAGCCCCCCTTCTCTTCCCGCTCCTTTCACACTGAGCTCCTTCCCCCTCCCCTCTCCTAGGGACACCTCCCCAGCGGTTCCCATGGCAACCCACGTCCCGGGTACTCGAGCGGTGTCCGGAGCATCCTCTCTCTCCCTCCCCCTGACCGCCAGACCGCCTTCTAGCAACCTTAACACGGGAGGAGGAGGGGCCAGGCCTAGCGGGAGGCTGCGTCAAGGTCACCTTCCTTCTCCAGCGCCAGCAAGATTGAGTGATTAGGAATATTTGGGGTTGAGGGACGGTGAGTTGCAGGGGAGGAGCTAACCCAGACCAATTCCCGAGCCTCTCTTCCCTGCCCCCTCCCCTAGGTCTTTAATTAATAGTTGCTGCTTTGATTCTGACTGCCCCGAGGCCCCAGTTCATTCTCCCCACCTAGGCCTCCCTAGGGCCCGGGCCCGGGGAGGTTCCTGCAGTGGCCACACCCCTCGGGGCCTCGCCCCACCCACCTCCCAGAGAGATTCCTGCTCTCTCGCGGGACCACTTGCTTTCTTCCTTATCTTTCGTTTTTGGTCTGTGTCTTTTTCCATTCTCTGTCCAAAACTTTTTTTTTCCTTGTCTTTTCCTTTTCTTCTCTTTTTCCCTGAGTTGTGGGTGACGGTTGTGAAGAACTGCGATTTAGAGACAGGCTATAAGAAGAGAACTTCTGGCGCTTGTGTGATCCGTGGGGGCTCCAAGAATCACCCCAACACACACTTGGGCTCTGTGTGTGTGTGTATCTATGTGTGTGTTTCTCCGGGGAGTGTCTTTGTGTGTGGTGTGTCTGTGTGTCTGTTTCTCGGTGCTATGTGTGTCTACCTGAATATGTCTCTAGGTAGTATATATGTGCCTGTCTCAGTATGTCTCTGTTATGTTTGTGTATCCATGTTGGTGTGTGCCTCAGGTGTGTGTGTCTGTTCATCAGTCTGTGGTATGTCTCTGTTTGATTTGTGTGTGTGTGTGTGTGTGTGTGTGTGTGTGCTAGTGAGTCTCTCTATGCAGGAAATTGAAAGCTACATCTGATCGGAAATTGGGGGGAGGTCCAGAAATTTGTCTTATCCTTCAGTGTGAGCACATTGCTTTATTATTATTTTTTAAGATTTTATGTATTTAGTGAGAGAGAGAGAGAGAGAGCTCGCCCATGAATAGGGCAAGGGGTAGAGGGAGAGGGAAAGAGAGAATCTCAAGAGACACTGCATGCTGAGCCCATGGGGGCTTAATCTCACGAACCCTGAGATCATGACCTGAGCTGAAATCAAGAGTCGGAAGCTCCACCAACTGAGGCCCCCAGGCGCCCTGCTCATTGCTTTATTTTGTTTGAAGCCGCTCAGGGGTGCTGATGCAGGACCCCAGTCCTTTCCCAGTACAAACAACTCGCCTCCCCAAGCCCACCCTTCTCCTCATCCCCCACTTTGGTTTTAGTCCTCTGGGTGTGTAGATACACAAGTACCTTCCATTACCAAGCCCTCAGTGTCTCCCTCAGTTAAAAGGGAGATTCTTAAGATAAGCGGATGCCAGAGGCAGGGCAAAATGTGTGAAGGGGGTCAAAGGTACACACTCCAGTTACAAAATAAATAAGTCCTGAGGATATAATGTGTAGCCTGGTGACTATAGTTAATAATACGGTATTGCATATCTGAATGTTGCCAAGAGAGTAGATCTTAAAGCGTCTCTCACAAGGAAAGACATTTATTGGTAACTAGGTATGGTGACAGAGGTTAACTAGACTTGTTATGGTGATCATTACAAATACCGAATCATGTTGTATACCTGAAACGAATATGATGTTATATGCCAAGTATACCTCAAAAAAAAAAAGTATTATTCTAAAAGGAGGGGTTCTTAGATAAGTTTCCCTAGAAATCTAAACACCCCCCAAGGGACACCTGGGTGGCTCAGTTGTTAAGCATCTGCCTTCGTTCTGCTCTGGTCATGATCTCACCATCCTGGGATCAAGCCCTACATCGGGCTCCCTGCTCAGCGGGGAGCCTGCTTCTCCCTCTCCCACTCCTCCTGCTTGTGAAAAATCCTCAAAAAATAAAAAAAAAAACACCCTGAGACTAAGAGGGACCCTGGCTTTCACCTCCTTTGGAGTCAAGATGATTTGGGACTTGGAAGCTCTTGCCTTGTGAGGGACAGCCCCGGGTAGGATTTTTTTAGAGCCTTGCACCTTGGGAGCTCAGCCTGATTGGTCAAGTGTCAGCCATGACAGTTACCCCCAGGAGTACTGGGAAGAGGGGAAGATTTTGAGAGAAGGTGGGGATGAGAACCTCTTACTCCAGATACAGGGCTCAAAAAGTTTAGAATAAAAATAAGGAAGAAATTACAGTAATGGTAATGACAACTGGTGCCATTCCTTGGCCTCAGATATAGCAACTGTGTGAAGCAGGGGTGATTATTAGCCCTGCTCTACAGGTAAGGAAACCAAGTTTCAGAGAGGTGAAAGCACTTGTCTAAGGTCACACAGCCAGGAAGTGGTAGATCTGGGATTCCGATCCAGACAGTCAGACCCCCAGAACCCACAGTCCCAGCCACTGGGTGGCCTCCAGATTAAACAAGCACATTTACTGGCATCTATAATTGTTAAGCACTGGTCTTAGTGCCCCTATGCATTGGCTCATTCACAGCGTACTTAGGGAAAGACAGACCAGTATCTAGAAGGCCAGGCTGCGTAATGAGTGTGGGTTATCTAAAATGGGGAGGAAAAGTGGATGACGCACAAAAATTCCGGGGGTCTGGGAGGGTCTCACGGATCTCTCCCCCTGTCTGCACCTTGCTTCCCCCACAGAGATCCACAATGCCAGGCTGTGACCGTTCCTGCAGCTGTAGCCGTGGCCCCAAGGTGGAAGATGGCAAATGGTATGGGGTCCGCTCCTACCTGCACCTCTTCTACGAAGACTGTGCAGGTGCGGCCCTCAGCGATGACCCTGAGGGGCCTCCCATCCTGTGTCCCCGCCGACCCTGGCCCACACTGTGCTGGAAGGTAAGGCCAGAGGAGGAGCAACTCCTGGGATTTCTCAGGGCTGCAGGGAGGAGATGGGATCAGTGGATGGAAAAAATCAGTGGATGGTATAGCAGGTACAAGCAACAAAAACCCAATTAGGGGACACCTGGCTGACTCAGCTGGTAGAGCGTGTGACTCTTGATCTCACGGTCGTGAGTTCAAGCCCCACATTGGATGTGGAACCTACTTTTTAAAAAATTGGCAAACGGCTACTGTTGATAAGTTATTCAAAACCATATTTAGGGCACCGGGCTGGCTCAGTTGGTAGAACGTGAGACTCTTGATCTTGGGGTTGTAGGTTTGAGCTCCACATTGGGGATAGAGATTACCTAAAAAGAAAATCTTAAAAAAACAAAACAAAAACCTCAAGTGGGCTTAAACAGGGAAGGGAAAATATCGCTCACTTTATTGAAAAGACCAGAGATTGAGCAACTTCAGGCAAAGTTCAATCCAGCAGTTCAAGATTTCTCTTAGTCTTCAGGTTCCCCATGGTAGCCCCGCCCGTGTGGCCCCTTTAGCTGCAGAATCTACGCACATGTTCTCCAAGTAGCTGCTACCATTCTGACCCTCAGCGTTTTCACTCCACACCGTCCTCGGGAAATCAGAATTTCCTCCAGTATTTCCTTCAGAAAAGAAACACTGCTTTTCATTTCCAGGAGTCCTGTCAAGCATTGCATTGGCTCTGATTGGATCACTTGCCTGTCTCTGAACTAATTACTGTGGCCAGGGGGCACAGTATACACTGACTGGAAGGAAGTGGGGTTCATCTCAGCTAACTCTTCCTGTGGTTTCTCAATGACTTATTGGGGTACCGTCACAAGGGCAGTGGAGGAGAGGAACAGTGAGTGTCTCTAATAGCCAGGGAGAGTGGTCAGTGAGGGCACAGAGTGTAGGGAAAGGGGTGGAAGTGGCAGTAAGCGGAGTCCCTACAACGGGCATAGCTCTTTGCTAAATACTATAAGGAGATTGAGGCAAAGAGCCCTTCCCCTCAGCTTTCAAAAGCCTTCACTCTACTGGGGAGGCAAAGTGTAAAGATCTGGAGATCTCAGGCCAAGTGATCAGAGGGTGCCAGGAAGGGAAATGCTCTCAGGACCTGGGGTGAGCAGGGAAGATTCCCGGGAGAAAGTGAGTATGTATTTTAAAACTTTGAGTATCTTTTAATTGCCAGGCAATGTCCTAGGCTCTTGAGGACAGAGAATTTAAGATGAGGTCCTTCTCCTCTAGGAGCTCCTAGCTGTGGTTCATGTAGTCATTCTGCAAACATGCACTCAGCTACTGCTCTACCAGCATCGTGCTAGGAAGACACCTAGTGACCCAAAACAGACAGTGTCTGTTCTCCTGGCTCTCCAGTCTCTCATTCCAGTGGGACAGGCAGATATCACTTACATAGTAACGAAAGTCCATGTTCAAGTGTGCACCTTGGTGAGTGCACTGAAGAAAAAGTGTGCACAGTGTTTGTACCAATGCAAAGCAGGGGACCTGACCCAGGCCAGGGGCATCCCAGAAGGCTTCCCGGAGGAGGTGAGTTTGAGATGAGATCTGAGGGATGTGTAGGTGTTATCCCGACTGCAGGAAGGGGGCAGACAGGATACAGACATGAGATGGGACCCAAATAATGATGGAAGGAAACTCAAGGTACTGGAAAAACCTACTGCTAAGTGGGAGTTGGAAAGATGTTGATCTAGGGCTTTCAAGACTCCAAGTAGAACATGACAGTTGGTGCCCCTTATCAGTTTGATCCCAGGAAGTGTATTCTGTGACTTCCCTGTGATTCCCATCTCTTAAGGTTAGACCAAGTTGTTACCGTTAAGTCTAGTTGGGATCACTAGTCGGGCTGACCCTGACTACCTCCCAATCTGTCTGCCTCTCTCCAGATCACTCTGTCTTCGGGAACCCTGCTTCTGCTGCTGGGTGTGGCGGCCCTGACCACCGGCTATGCAGTGCCCCCCAAGCTGGAGGGCATTGGAGAGGGGGGATTCCTGGTGTTGGATCAGCGGGCAGCTGATTACAACCGGGCCCTGAGCATCTGCCGCTTGGCAGGCACAGCTCTCTGCATGGCGGCTGGGATCCTGCTGGCCATTTGCCTGATCTGGGCCATGACTGGCTGGCTGAGCCAGGACACCAAGGCAGAACCCTTGGACACCGAAGCTGATGGCCACGTGGAGATCTTCGGGGACGAGCCAGAGCAGCAGCTGTCCCCCATCTTCCGTGATGCCAATGGCCAGTGTTGGTTTTCACCACCTGCCAGCCCCTTTGGGCAATCCTCTGTGCAGACCATCCAGCCCAAGCGGGACTCCTGAGCTGCCCACAAGGCCAGAGGAGGAGCCAGACCTGGGGTCTGGGCCATTCCTCTGTCCCACCACACCTGGCCCTCCAGTTGTCTCCCTAACTTCTCCCTTTCAGCAGGAGTCCCTTCCACCTATCAGAAGACCCAACTCCAGGTCAAAAGAGTCTGGAGCTCAAACCCCAGTGCCCCTTCCCAGGGACTGGGCCCCAGCTCCTCCAAGATGCCAACTTTCCCCAGGTCCTCCCAGAACTTTCCACCTATCCTTCCTTCCCAAGACCCTCCAGGAGCAGAAAACTTCCCTCTCAATCTATCCCCACTCTACTCTGTGTGACCCAGGGAAGCCCCTATTCCTTTCAGACCATCAGTTCCTGTCTCCATACTATGAGGGGTTTGGATCAGATCCTAGAGTTCCATGACTTTCCTCCCCCCAGATATAAGCATTATCATAGACAAAGTTGGGGTCAGGGAGTGCGTAGTGGAGTCACTCTCGTCCTCTGACCCCTTCCTCTGACAGCTGCTCTGGGATGCCTGCGGATGGGGCAAAAGCACTCAGTGGGACTTCCCTTCCAGGATGGTGAGGAAGCAGTCGCCTCCTACAGAATGCTTTCTGTGCGTTTTGGCCTCAGAGCCCCTGAGTCTGGCCCATGATGGGCTCTTATTAGCGTCACTTTACAGACGAGGTGGCTGAGGGAAGCTGGCAGTCAGCAGGAATGGGGACCCACATCTTCTGCCTCCCCTTTGGTCAGCTCTTGTTCTATGGCTGGAACAGGGGACCTGCCGGACACTTTCCTGGCTTCCAGGGGACCTCCAGGGGTGGGAGGCAGGTGGTCCAGGGAGCCTGGTTGGAGGCCTGATGGTCCTAGGTAGCTCAGAAGAGAATTTGGACATGCATTTGGTCTCTTAGAGCCGAGAGGCAGAAGAACTGGGATGTCTTTGCCCTTAAAAATCCGCCCACTTAGTAACCATCACCCACAGGTACTGACCTTACCCTGTAACATAATGGGTCCTCCTGGGGGCACCAGAACCTTCATCCCGCAGGTTCCTCAGCCAGATGCATCACCTCCGTTCTTACCACTAGAGGGAGCTCCAAGACAGCTGGAGAGAAGAGCCCACGGATCCCGCCCCTACCTACCACCTCTCCGCCGCACCTCCACCCTGGAGGGGTCTCTTGGGAGGGTCCTCCATTCTCCCCGACCAGGCAGGCACTACTGCCCCTGTGCCCCCACGCCCCTTACCCACCCGGGACCCCTTCCATCTTACTTTCCCTTTCAATAAAGAGCTGGGACGGATGCTGGCTTGACTTCTTTTCTCCCTGACCATGGGGCATGGATAGAGAGGAAAAAAGACTGTTAGGAGCTCCTGTCGTGTGCTGGACACTTAAATCCACTATTTCTCATTAGCTCCTCGCGATAACTCTTTGGGAAAGGGGACTATCATCTTCATTTTATTTTTAATTTTTTTTAAAGTTTTTATTTATTTATTTGACAGAGAGAGATCACAAGTAGGCAGAGAGGCAGGCGTGGGGGGGAGGGGGGAAAGCAGGCTCTCTGTTGAGCAAAGAGCCGGATGCGGGGCTCCATCCCAGGACCCTGAGATCATGACCTCAGCGGAAGGCAGAGGCTTAACCCACTGAGCCACCCAGGCGCCCCTCATCTTCATTTTACAGATGAGTTAACTAGTGGTCGGAGAAATGGGGCGACTTAAAGGGAGGATTTAAATGCTAACTTGTTGGGGTGCGCCTGGGTTGCTCAGTTGGTTAAGGGCTGCCTTCAGCTGGAGTCATGATCCCGGGATCCTGCATGGAGCCCCCCCCCCCCCATTAAGCCCCCTATTGAGCCCCGCATCAGGCTCCTTGCTCAGTGAAGGGTTTGCTTCTCTCTCTCCTGCTGCTCCCCCTGCTTGTGTGCGCGCTCTCTCTCTCTGCAAAATAAATAAAATCTTTTTTAAATAAATAAAAAAAATAAGTACTAACTTGTTGGAAAGGAGATTTCTCCAGCGTCTTGACAACCCACTGCCCCCATCCCCGAGGGGGAGGTAAGCTCCTGGAGCCCAGAGCTCTGGGATCTGGAGCTGGCACCAGCTGGGATCGTTTCCAGGGCAACGCAAACAGCTAACCCCTATGAGCACTTACCAGAGGGCAGACACTGTTCTCAGTGCCTAACAGACACACATTCATTCATTTACCTTCACAACAACCTATGAGGTAAGGACTATTATTCCCAAATCTGGCTCCTAGACAGCAGGTTTGTACCAACCATGATCACCCGCATGCTGAGCCCCGGCTCAACTATCCCAAACTGCTCCTGTTAACCCTGTCCTTCAGACCCACCCCTGCTGAGCCCCCCCTCCCCTCCATCCCCCCTTAGAGGGCGGTGCTCCAGCTCCCTGCTGGCTCTAGCCCAACCCTTGGAGCCATCTTGGCTCCTGTCTTTCCTCACCCTCTAAATCCAACCCATGGCTAGCCAACCTTGCAAATACAGCCTCACCTGACTTCTCTCCGTCCCCACAACCTGTGGCATTTGTCCCCTCTCAGTATACTCTACAGCTTACCTATTTGTTATATGTGCTTCCGTTACCTGTCTACCCCCGTTACCTGTCTACCCCCGTTACCTGTCTACCCCAGTGTGGTCTCCGCCAGAAGGAGGATCTTCCATTCACTTTGTTTGCTGACATACCCCAAGGGCCTAGAAAACGCCTGGCACAGAGTAGATGCTTGATAAAAATGGCTTGACTAAATCCATCGTAGTTTTATAGATGAGGACCAGAAGGCTTGGGAACATTGGGTAGCTGACCCAAGATGCACAGGTAGCAAGGGGCAGAGCTGGGGTTCAAACGCAAGCAGTTGAGCTCCTGAGTCCACAGTCTGGGTCACTGCATTGCACTGTCCCTTGGTTTGAAGGCACAGAGCTGGGGAGACAATACCGAGTGCCAACAAACCTATTTAGGAATGTTTGTTGCCCTGTGGAATTGTGAGCTTAGTGTGAACAGATTTTTTTTTTCCCAGAGAAGTTAGAATCCAAATTTGTATATGAGATGCATCCATTTTTAATTTTTTTAAAGATTTTATTTGTTTATTTGACAGAGAGACAGCGAGAGATCCCGGGAAACCAAGGAGGGGGAGTGGGAGAGGGAGAAGCAGGCTTCCTGCTGGGCAGGGAGCCTGACATGGGTTTTGCTGCAGGGGCTCTGGGATCATGACCTGAGCCAAAGACAGGCACTTAACTGACTGAGCCACCCAGGCACCCCATAGATGTATCCATTTTTAAAACATTAGTATCGGGGTTCCTGGGTGGCTCAGTGCGTTAAGCCTCTGCCTTCGGCTCAGGTTATGATCTCAGGGTCCTGGGATAGATAGAGCCCCACATCGGGCTCTCTGCTCAGAGGGGAGCCTGCATCCCCCCACCCCACCTGCCTCTCTGCCTACTTGTGATCTCTCTGTCAAATAAATAAATAATAAAAAAAAAATTTTTTTTAAAGATTTTTATTTATTTATTTGACAGATAAAGATCACAAGTAGGCAGAGAGACAGGCGTGGGTGGGGGGGAGCAGAATCCTCGCTGAGCAGGGAGCCCCATGCGGGGCCCTATCCCAGGACCCTGATATCATGACCTGAGCCGAAGGCAGAGGCTTTAACCCACTGAGCCACCCCAGTGCCCCCAATAAATAAAATATTTTTTAAAAAATTAGAATCTGTTTCAAAATTTGACTGAGCATTGAGCAAGAGGAAACATTCCCAGGGATAGCTTCAACTCCTGAGAGGCCACGTGTGACCTATGACTTGGACACTCTAAGTTCGTGCCCTCAGCTGGACAGGACCAGGGATGGAATTTCACACTGAAAAGATGGCCCCGGAAATGGAAGTAGGCCTCCACCCCCGGAATATCTATGTCTCGCTTCAGTTTTCCTTCCCAGCTGCCATGGAGGAAGCCAACCCTGGTCTGTAACCCCACAAAGCCCCACCCCCATAGGGAATCTCTTTTCAGAGAAGCAGAATCCAATAACCAAAGTTAATTTGCACCAACACCGACTGTTGCGTGAATCCTTGAAGTGTGTTAAAGAGGGCTGTTCCACTGTCCATACTTTGCTAGGGGGGATGTATACTGGGTTCAGTATTGTTTCCCCAAAGTTCACGTCCACCTGGAGTCTGTGAATGTGACTTTATTTTAAAATAGGGTCTTTGCAGATATAATAAAGTTAAAATGTTCCTATTGGATTAAGATGGGCCCTAATCCAATAACTCATCCTAAGAAGAAAAGAAAAGGGAGATTTGGACATGCCAGACACACAGAGGGCAGATGTCCACCTGAAGACAGAGGCAGGGTCTGGAACGATGTGCCTATAAGCCGGGGGATGGCAATGGTCACCTATAACCACCAGAAACTAGAAGAATCCAAAAAGTCTTCTTCCCTAAAGACTTCAGAAGGAGGGTGGCCTTGCCCACTCCTTGATTTCACACTTCAGCCTCCTGAACTGTGAGGCGATACCTTTATGCTGTTTGGAGCCAGTAGTTTGTGATAACCATGTAGAGCAACCCTACATGGCTGGAAACTAGCACAGGGTGTAGATTGGCGCAGACTCCAAGAAAGGCAGTTTGGCAATATCAAAATGGAAAATACACGTGCCTTTTGGTCCCCCCCTCCCTTATGCGGGTATGTCTGTCAGGTAAATTCCACATGTTAGGAAGAAAAATGCAGTATTGTTTGTAAGAGAAAACCTTTGCAAACAACCTAAATGTTCATTAGCAGCGGACTAATTAATAAAGCATGGCACATTCATACGCCGCAACACGAGGTCGAAGAGTGAGAACATCTTAATGTACTGATCTGGACTGACCTCCAAGTCATACTGTTAGATGAAAAGGCATAGCGTCGGCTCAGGTCGTGATCTTGCGGTCCTGGGATCCAGCCCAGCATTGGGTTCCCTGCTCAGGGGGACGTCTGCTTCTCCTTCTCCCTCTGCCCCTCCCCCCCACTCGTGAATGTTCTTGCTCTCTCTCAAATAAATAAATAAATTCTTTTTAAAAAAATAAAATAAAACGTAAAAAAATATAGGTAACTGATCAAATACATTTGATGAAGGAGGGAGAAAGGACAAATCTTCCTCACAGGAGAGTTCCAGTTAACAGACACAGTATTGAGAGAATTAGAAAAATCGCCCCAAGTGCACCACAGTAATAGTAATGGCTGCAGGCCAAACCCACCTATGAACACTCAGATCAGCAGGTGAAACTTTAAAGTGAAAAGGGATATTTGTGTGGTCTCCAACTACCTCCCCTGTGAATGTGGGTCATTTCTGTGGGAGCTTTAATATGCATCCCCAGGTCCTCTGATGCCCTCCTCCCCAGGTGGCGAAGCTTGGTTCCCCCACCGCCCCAGAGCGTGAGCCGGACTTACCTTCCAACAGATAGAATGTGGAAAGGGGAAAAATAGAGACTTGATCGTGGAGGAATCTATCAGGCACCACCTGAAACAAGCCATTAGGTTAGCACCCTCAGTAACAAGCCTCTAGATCACAGGGTCCCCTAACATGATACGATGGGAACCACACTTCACCCTGTGGAGTTCCTCACCCCAACTTCCATAACTTCAGGCTGACCTTGGGAGAGCCAAACTGAAAACACTCCAAAATATCCGACCAGCCCTCTTCAAAAGTACCAAGGTGACAAAAGACAAGGAAAGACCAGGAAACTGTCACTGATTGGAGGACAATGAGCAGACAGGGCTGAAGGGTATTTACAAACTCTATTATTTCTGCAACTCTTCTGCAAATCTAACATTATTTTTTTTTAAGATTTTATTCATTTATTTGACAGAGAGGGAGAGAACACAAGCAAGGGTTGCAGCAGGCAGAGGGAGAAGCAGGCTGCCCACCGAGCAAGGATTCTGACTTGGGGCTCAATCCCAGGACTCTGAAACCATGGCCTGAGCCGAAGGCAGACTCCCAACCAACTGAGCCACCCAGATGCCCCCAACATTACTTTATAGCTCTTTGGTCTTGGGTGTAGAAGTGAGATGACGGAGAGGACATCATCATTTGGAAAGCCTCGAATAAGATGGCCTGCGTGGCTCTCAGGCCTACCACCTTCAGAAGTCGAGCTGGGGCAAATGTGGCTATCCTGCCACGTGGAAGAGAAGGCATAACCAGGCGCCCCAAAACAGAATTATTTTTTAAATAAAAAAGATGATAATACAATTTTTCTTGTCAAGATGGAGTAACAGGAGGGGTGCCTTGATGACTCAGTGGGTTGAGCCTCTGCCTTCAGCTCAGGTCATGATCTCAGGGTCCTGGGATCAAGCCCTGCATTGGGCTCTCTGCTCAGTGGGGAGCCTGCTTCCCTCTCTCTCTCTGCCTGCCTCTCTGCCTACTTGTGATCTTGCTCTCTCTGTGAAATAAATAGAATCTTTTTTTTTTAAAGATTTTATTTATTTATTTATTTGACACAGAGAGAGAGAGCGCACAAGCAGGGGTGCAGCAGCAGGCAGAGGGAGAGGGAGAAGCAGGCTCCCTGTGGAGCAAGGAGCCCGATGTGGGGCTCGATCCCAGGACTCTGGGATCATGACCTGAGCGGAAGGCCTATGCTTAACTGATTGAGCCACCCAGGTGCCCCTGAAATAAATAGAATCTTAAAAAAAAAAAAAAAAAAAAAGATGGAGTAGCAGGAATCAGGTTCACTCTCCCATCTGAAAAAAACCAAGGAAGTACCAGGAAACGAGGGAGTTAGGGGAGCCCTACAGGACCCCCAGGTGACTTCCCTGGGACATTCCAGCCTGTGGCGCGGATTGTAATAATAAATGAGGAACAAGTAGACAGACAATCAGTAAGGGTGTCAGTAAGGGGAGATTCGGATGACGTTATCACCCAACCGAGTTGACAGTTGCAGGATGCGCCACCCTCAGCAGGAGAATTCACAAGGCCTTGGGCCTTGGTGGTTCCTGGAGACCCAAAGGGCACTGGGGGGCTGAACCGAATAGACACAGAGCCCATAGCTGCTGCTGGTGCCCTCTGGTGTTCCTTCGAGGGGCTGGCAGCTCAGCCGGCCGACCATTTCCCCTTCCTCAGAGGGAAGCTGGGTTTCCCGTAGCCTACATTCCCTCCTTGCTGAGGTGGGGGCCCTGGAAGAGGGAGGGGGGCTGACGGGCTTGGGGCGGGACGCGAGGGTCACTTTCTGCTTTACCCCTTTCTTTCCCAGAGCCTGAGCACCAGAGGCTGCACCTCCCTCCTGTTGCGTGTTGGGTCCCCCCTCTCTGTCCCTATGGACCCAGGGGACCAACGAGGTGACTTCTCAAGGCCAGCTTCAGAGGAGCTCCTGCACCTCACCCCCAACTGGATCAAAAAGGCATGAGCTGAGGCCACGGCCTGGCCTCTGGGGGTGCTGTGAAGGGCAGGGAGATGAGATGGCCCAGGGTGAGACAGGAAGTGAAGCCATATTGGTAGAGGTGGGGAAGGCATTAGTGGGAGGCGCAGATGACCAGAAACATCCATGCCCTGACCCTTGACCCTTCCTCCTAAGTTGAGAGCAGGCTGAGGAGGGGGGCAGCCTGCCAGGGTTCAAGTCACTGTGTGAGCCAAGGCGGTCCCTAACTCCTCCGAGTCTCAGTTTCTTGCGCTCTAAAATAGGGCCCACCAGAATGGCCGTCTCTTGAGATAGTTTGAAGACCTATGAGCTATGACAGTGCTTGGCACGTCATAGTGCCTGATAAGTGCCAGCTGTTGTGACCCCAGAGGCGGAGTCTGAAGTTCAGATGAGCAGGGTATTTATGAGCTCTGTTACCTCAGCAACTCATCTGCAAACGCACAGGTTATATTTCTGGATGACTCAGATGCGGTCCTGCCGTCCGTCACAGTCTGGTGGAAAGGCCGGCCCTGCAGATGGACGATCGGACGACGGCAGCATATCGTAGTCAGGGCTGCGGCTGGAGCACCAGGTAATATCACAGCTCAGAGGACAGACACTCAGACAGCAATACACACAGCGCTTCTCTGCCCCACGCTCTGTGCTCGGTACCTCACAGAAAAGAACTCTCTTTGTCCTCCTACCACCGTAGCATGGTGACCATTATCTTCACCTCACAGGAAAGGAATCTGAGCATGGTGTGTGAACCTCTTGCCCAAGGCTTCTCAGGCGACATCTGAGCCCAGACAGTCCAGGTCCAGAGTGCCCCATACCTCTGGCATCTATGGATACAGAAACATACTCATCCCGCGGATTCTGCCAAGTGATCAACCTTCAACCTGAGAAGCGATGAGGTCATACCCACAAGCCCTCACGCAGGTCCACACAGACACAGGCAGGAATATGGGTGTTGGGTAAATACTCAGGCATCCCGTTTACCCAGATAAACACACTACTTTATCCTGCCTATGACAAGTGCTCGGAAAATCCTCTGGAAAACCACCTTGAGAATGGTGTATGTTGTTGGGAAAAAGTAATCAGTGCAAATGAGCTCACAGACACACGCGTCCATATGTGAATGAGCGGACCCCTACACAAGCCTTTGGATACGCACATAACGTGTGCGGGTGTGTCCCAGTATCCGTGTGTGTGCACACAACAGGTGTGTAAATTATTTTAATGGTATGTGTGTAGACATGCTGATACACCCAGTGTGTGTTTGCACTTACACTGCTGCTGATTTTTTTTCCGCTGCTACATTTATTGAGCATCTACTATGTGTAAGTGAAGATAAGGCTCAGAGACATGAAGTGGCTTGCTCAAGGTCACAAAGCTAGTGAATGGCTGGGATTCAGACTCTGGTCCTGTAGTCCTGTCTCCACTACGGGGCAGATGTGTTCAGAAGTGAATAGTGCCATGGTGGGATTTTCACATGGACACTCCCTGTGACCTTGGACACATCATATCCTGTTACAGGCCATATCCCCACTTGTCTGTTCACAAGCATGTTCCCTTGGCCTGAGTGGTGGTGGGACCCGTGACTCCGGCCCCACTCCAAGTCTCAGCCTGAGCTGGCATCACTAAGGGCTGTGAGCTTCCTGTCCTGGCCTTGCCAAGCCCCAAAGCGCATGACTCAAAGCCAAGCCCTGGGCACCGGGCCACCAGGAGCCTGGTGATGGAAGAACCCGTGGGATTTCATAAGCATCTGGCCCCGGACATGCGATCAAGGCAGGGAGAGGGAGGGAAACAGGATGTCCGCCGGGTGTGTACCCAGCTTGGCCCCCTGGCCAGGGTTGGCACGGGGAGAGCTGTCAGGCTGTGGTATTTGATGCACATTCAGCAGATGCTTGCTGTGTGAGGGAGGGGGGAGTGCAGAGGGAGGGGTAAGGGCCTCACCATTGCCTGATCCTCACGGCTCTCAGCAGGGAGGGAACGGAGGGGTTAATAAATAGAAGATGGAAAGAGGAAGGGAAGGAATATCTTCTCCCCAGATTTTTTTTTAATTTTTAAATTTTATTTATTTATTTGACAGACAGAGAGGGAGAGAGCACAAGCAGGAGGAACAGCAGCAGGAGGGAGAGGGAGAAGCAGGGTTCTCCAAGCAAGGAACCCGATGTGGGGCTTGATCCCAGGATCCCGGGATCATGACTAAAGCCAAAGACAGATGCCCATCCGAATGAGCCACCCAGGTGCCGCGCTTCTCCACGGATCTTGAGTGCCTGCCTTGGGCTGGGCACTGTGGGTGCTGGGTGGGTGGGACTGAGCCTGCTGTTGCCAAGCCCAGAGAACTCAAATAGCTCCAGTCAGACCGAGGACCTGGGAGGGCTCCGCCAGTGTGAGCAGTCATCCGTGTATCTGTGGGGAGAAGAGTGTGCAAGAGGTGTGGTGTGTATGCAGGCGTCCACAAGTGCCTCTGTAGCTTGGTGTGTACGTGTGCCCCATAAGCACAAGTGTGGCCTTGTTCCTGCCCTCCCAGGCCTCCACTTGACCCTATCCTGTCCCTTCCAACCACAGAACAAAGGCCCCCCTCAGCCCAGACCCTGGAGCCCAGGGGTATAGGCCTCCTAGCAGACAGACTCCTCGGGCCCCTCACACAGACCTCTCCACCAGGAGCCCTGAGTTGTGAGGAACACGAGCAGCCCTGGGCCTCTACCTGGGTGCCCAGTCGTCGGGGGGGCGGTGTGCCCAGGCTTGTGTCCTGCCTTGCGAGCACTAGAAGAACCTCTGGGAAGTCCAACCGGTGCGTGATGCCTTTGGCCACTGAGTCCCCGCTGTGGGCATAGGCACTGTCTTAAACCTCATGCTTCAGACTAGGTGGGTGACCTTAGGCATGTCAGCCTCTCTGAGCCCTGGCTTCTCATGGACAAAAACGGAGTGGTGATAGCCACTTCCGGTCTTGTTAGAGTAATGCAATGCATCATGATCTCAATAGTCTTATTATTTTCCCAAAGTCTTAGTCTTCCCAGCGATCCTGTCTCTTCCTCAACAGCAGGTCCTGGGTCTCCTATTTCTGTTTTTCTCATAACTCTTCATCACACAGGATCAAATAGATACTTGCTGTAAGAATTTTTGAGCAAAGCTGTGCATTGCCCATAAATAATGACAGCCATTTGCACTTACATAATAAACATACCTGGCAATTCTGAACTTTTATTATATGTCAGGCATTGTGCTGAGCACTTTACATTCATTCATTTTTTTTTTAAAGATTTTATTTATTTATCTGAAAGACAGAAATCACAAGTAGGTGGAAAGGCAGGCAGAGAGAGAGGAGGAAGCAGGCTCCCTGCTGAGCAGAGAGCCCGATGCGGGGCTCCATCCCAGGACCCTGGGATCGTGACCCGAGCCGAAGGCAGAGGCTTTAACCCACTGAGCCTCCCAGGCGCCCCTACATTCATTCTTTTGACAATTCATTGAACACCTGGTAGGGGCCCGGCTCTGTGCTAGACAGAAGGAGGAGGCTTCGCTGCCCTCCAGGTTTGTTGTTTCTGGTGGGGTTAGGAATGCAGATGATAAATAATTTAATACATAAGTGAGGGGCGCCTGGGTGGCTCAGTGGATTGAGCCGCTGCCTTCGGCTCAGGTCATGATCTCAGGGTCCTGGGATCGAGCCCCGCATCAGGCTTCTCTGCTCCGTGGGGAGCCTGCTTCCTCCTCTCTCTCTGCCTGCCTCTCTGCCTACTTGTGATCTCTCTCTGTCAAATAAATAAATAAATAAATAATCTTAAAAAAAAAAAAAAACATAAGTGAGATGATTTCAAACCTTGGCAGGTGCTGTGGATACATTAAGACAGGGCTCTGGAGTAGAGACAGACCACCGGGACCAGGGTGGGCATGACGCTTCATGAATGGTTAGGGAGAGCCTCTCTGAGGAGGTGACATTTGACCTGAGACCCAGAGGAGGAGGAGGAGGAGGAGGAGGAGGAAGCTGGGCATATGGAACAACAAGGACAAAGGCCCCGAGGCAGGACGAATTTGGTTTGTACAAGGACTAGAAAAGGAAAGGAGCATGTTTGGAGCCGACTGAACGGGGGAGGGGGAGAGGGAGGGTTGGAAGGAGGCAGGCAAGGCTGGCAGGAGCCAGCTCCTTGATTGTCATTCCAGATTTTCAGACCGGGAGCTGATGCTTCTAGAGGGCAAGTAACTGGCCCAAGGTCACACTGCTGGCTGGCGGCTAAATAAGGATTCAAACCTAGATCTGGCCTGGCTCTAGACCCAGGCCGTTTCTCCTTCACTGCAGGTGGTCAGAGAGACACACATCTGTGCAATACCCAGCAATGTCCACACATGGGCACACCCGGACACACGACCCACACTCTGTCTGCTGCCCCACGATGAGGAGGTGTGGCCTTGACGGTCACCAAGTGTCAGTAGCAGAGAGCCTGAGATTCTGATACTCTTCCCTGTCTTGTGGGGCCCAGTAGGAGGGCTGTTTGTCACCTGAGCCTGGCATTCCAGAAACTCTGGGCCAAGGAAAGGTCAAACGACAGGAAGAGGGAAAAGGGCTTCCCAAGGGAGGGGCGGGAACTCTGGGGTGGCCTGTGGGGGTGCAGACATGGAAGGAGATGAGAGAGAAGTGACAGCCCAGCCCCTGGGTACGTCTGGGAGGGGGAAGGGAGGTGAGAATGGAGGAAGCAGAGGGAGCTGAAACCTATCTCAGAAGCGTAGTCCCTGCCAGGCCAGCACCTGGCCTCCTCCTACCTCTGCTGGGTCACCTCCCCAGATGGGATGCTCACCACTCACCAAGGCTGCTGGGAGGTGCTGACCTTGATTAGTTCTTCTTCCCCATCTGGCTTTGTCACTGCAAAATGTGAAAAGATTCATTCGCCAGAACCAGAGAAACATAGGGAAGCTTCATGAAAACACTTCATGTTGGTACAAATCAAAAACTTTGATAAGGCGCTGTGCTGTCGAAGTTGTGGGGAAGCAAGCAGTCATACCCTCTGCTAGCCGGAGGTAGATTGACACAATCTCTATGGATGATCATCCAGAAATTTCCATTAAAAGTGCAAGCACCCAGGGGCGCCCGGGTGGCTCAGTCAGTTAAACATCCGACTTGATCTCAGCGCAGGTCTTGATTTCAGTGTTGTGAGTTCAAGCCCCTTGTTGGGCTCCATGTTGAGCGTGGAAACTGCTTCAAAACAAAAAAAAGCACAAGTGGTCAAATTTTTGAATTCGCAATTCTGTTTCTAGGAAGTTAGCTCGGAGTTGCCTGTGTAGGAACACTAGGATATGCTCCCGTCTGTGTATGAAAGAGACGATAGTCATCACTATGTCTTTAAGGAGATATAAGAACATTGGTTGCCCCCAGAAAGAGGAACCAGGGGGCTGGAAACAGGAATGGGAGGGAGACTTCAAGTATTACTCACTGTGCCTTTTGAATTTTGAGCCAAAAATATGAATAAATACAAATATTTAAAAATCTATCCTCTCAAAAGTGCCACATTCCTGTAGGCTCCTTGCCCCCAGCTGACTTCTGTCACTTTGGACAAAATATCCTGGAAGAAAAAAGAAAAAAAAGAAAAACAAGAGGCAGGGGTGTGAATCCTGGTTCCATCACTGACCCACAGTGTGACCTCAGGCAAAATGCTTTCCCTCTCTGATTTGTATCATATGACACCCAGATAATGGCCCCCAGCTCTGGCATTCTGTGTCCTCCTACTAGACCAAGCACCTGGAGGGCAGGCACCACTGCTCCTTGCTCCTTAATTCATCCGATCCACCTAAACTGAGCACCTCCCATGTGCCAGATTCTGGGTTCTCCATTTCTTGCCCGACAAGCCCCTACCCCCAGTGCTGGCATGGCAGTTGGTACCTCGTAGGAATTCAGGACACACTTCTTAGCTTACAAACGAGAAGTGGGTATTCGGGCAGATGCATGGCGAATGGTGGATGGATGGCTAGATAGATGGTAGATGGCAGCTGAATAGAGTCATGGTTGGGTGGTAGGTTGATGGATTCTTAAGACAACAGCTTTCACTTGACCTTGTTGCTCTTCCCACAGTTACCAACCAGTTTTTGTTTTTGCTCCCTTTTTGCAGCAAAAGACTTTGGAAAAGTGCCTATACTCATTGTAATTCCTCTTCTCTCTTAAAACTAGTCCAGTCCCGGGGCACTGGGGCTCAGTGGGTTAAGCCTCTGCCTTGGGCCCAGGTCATGATCTCAGGGTCCTGGGATCAAGCCCCACATCAGGCTCTCTGCTCAGCGGGGAGCTTGCTTCCCCCTTTCTCTCTGCCTGCCTCTCTGCCTACTTGCGATTTCTTTCTCTGTCAAATAAACAAAATCTTAAAAAAAAAAAAAAAAAAAGTCCAGTCCCACTTCTACCAGTTCACTCATCCCACACCCACTGAAACTGTAATTGTCAAGGGCATCGTGTCTCAAAATCCAACACTCAATTCTCAGTCTTCATCTATCAACTGATCAGCAGCTTTTGACACAGTTGACCCTCTGCTCTGAGCCTCCGGAGCTTCCTAACAGAATTCTGGCAAGAGCTGCTCCTTTCTCCCCAGAGGCTTTTCAAAGGTCTTCAAAGCTCCAGATGCTCTGAGTCTCTATGAACTCTCAGACCTCATCCACCACCACCTCCGCTCACCTGTTCCTCTCCAGCCACACCGACCCCCTTTGCCCCAGCACACCAGTCAAGCTTCCCCTTGGAGCCTTTGATTAACCATTCCCTGGCCTGAGTAACTTGCCTCCAGGCGTTCTCATGGTGTCCACTGGACCACCTTACTCACTACCGCCACTGTCTGCCTCTACCCTACCCCCTGGATCTTCTTTGCCCACTCTCCTGGCACTTTTTTTTTTTTTAAAGATTTTATTTATTATTAAACACAGAGAGAGATCACAGGTAGAGAGGCAGGTGGGGGGTGGGGTGGGGAAAGCAGGCTTCTTGCTGAGCAGAAAGCCCAATGCAGGGCTCGATCCCAGGACCCTGAGATCATGACCTGAGCCAAAGGCAGAGGCTTAACCCACTGAGCCACCCAGGCGCCCCTCCTGGCACTTTCTAACATGCCTTACTATTTAAGTATTTTTATGTTAATTATTTCTTGCCTGTTTTCTTCCTACTGGGATATAAGCCCCATTTTTGTCTATTATCTTCACTTCAATATCCCCACGCTTTAGAACAATGCCTGACATAGAGGTGGGTATGAACACATATTTTTTTGAATGAATGAATGAATATATGAATTATTTGATTGACGCTGGAAAGATATATAGGTGATGGATAGATGGATGGGTGGATGATGATTGGAGGGTAGATGGGAAAATGGAGAGACAGTAGGAGAGATTTGAAGGCGGGGAATGAGTTATGAGTGAACAGTAGATGGATGGGTGAGGGAGGAACACATTCAGCTTCTACTCACTGAGCACTTACCATACACCGGTGAGCCAAACCAACCGTGTCTGCCCTAAAGGAGCATATAGTTTTATGGGAGAGACAGACATAGATATGTAATATATATAATTAATATACTTATTAATTGTATTAATTTGTTGTTTTATTAATTTATTAATATTTGATTACATATAATTAAATGGATATATAATTCCAAATTATAGCTCCAAATTATAATGTGTGTTATGAAAGGAAAAAGGATGCTCTGAGAGAATGATATGGATGAGGGACAGAAAAATGGGTAACAAATGGCTAGATGGAGGTGGCTAGGACTCGGGCTGGGCTGCTTTGCTTCAGTGGTCCTGGTCGGCCACATGCACCATCCATTTCCAGACCCGGGTCTCCCCACACCCCACTTAGATGTCTAACCTCAGAGAGACCGTCCTCTCCCTCTCTCCAGTGACACAGCCCCTGCTCTAGCCCATCCCCAGTGGCCCTGCCTGACTCTGTGTCCTGCCCCCACCCTGCTGAATCACAGTCTTGGGCTACTCAGAGGACGGCTCCATGGGGTTTCTGTTTCAATCCAGCCCTTCGGCCATCTTCTGTCTGGAAGGGCTAAGACTGCCAGAAGGGAAGCCAGCAAGTGCCAAGCTCCTGATGTCTGTTCTTGAGCACAGCTCTCTGTTCTTGATGGACCAGATCTAGGGCTCCAGCTGGAGTTTATCGGGGGGCTGGGGGCAGGAGTAAAAGAGTAGAGCTAGGTCTGCCTGCAGGATTATAACTTAATCATGAGCTGGAATTGGAATTTAGGTCAAGGGCCAGTGCTATAGAAAAGACACTAGGGTTCGAAGCCGACAGCCAAGAAAGAATTCTTGAGACATCTTTGGTGCAAAAGGTGATTTTATTAAAGCAGAAAGAGCTGCACTGGGTCATGAGGAGTGGCCCATTTTATATTTTCAAGTTGGGAGAGGGTTAGGGATAGCCTAAGTCTCTAAGGAATTTTGGAAGCAAGGTTTCCAGGACCTGGAGGGGGCTAGCTATTGTTGGGAAGTCATTTATTACCCTCTAATAGAACTTCAGTCATGAGACCCTTCAGATGTTTATCAGTGGGCCATATGCTTGGGGGATGATTATTAACATGTATCTGGGGTGGGGTGTTAGAGATAAAAGAAGTTTCCAAAGGAATTTTTATATGTTTAAGTAGACTTACAGGATCTTTGGGGCTGGGGTGGGGGAGGGGTGGTGCGGTGTCTGAGGTAGGATTGTCTTTGCTCTCAGCAAAGTATTAATTTACATCGAGGCAGTTGAGTCCCTAGAGGAATGTCACTCTGCCTGTTTTGGACCTGTCAATGGGCTGTAGGTAGTAGGGAAATTTAATAATTTTTCTTCTGCCTTTGTTTCCCACATCAGTCAGGATGGGAAAATGTGGGTACCTAGATGGTGACCAAGTCAGCGCTTGGTTTGGGCCAGGGTCAGGATTTAGCTGTGGCTGTGAGCAGCGATGGGGACTCAGGCTCTGTCCAAGTTTTCTTCAGGGTTCAGTAAGAGTCCCAAGTCTGGAATAGGGCTTAGTATATGCCCAGAGTCAAGGATCAGGGCTCAGTCAGAGTCCAGGGCACCTGCCTAGTCTTGTCTTTCTCCAGGGACAGACAGAGTGGGCAGTTAGCTCTGGACTCCTTTCTGCCTAGAGTTCCATCATCCACATGGATGAGCAGCACCTGCCCAAACCCTCTCCTCCTTTCCGTCGCCCTTCCTGGGTCACTCCCTGAGGCCCCGGCCTGGCTCAGTGTCTGGTGCCCAGGGGACCAGAGTGGGGGTAGGGGCTATGTGCCCAGGGCTCTGTGCCTGACCCAGGAAGGCACCTTGCGTAAGTCTTTCTGATGCAACTGGCTGCTGGCTGGACACTTCAGTACCCACTCCTACTCCTCAAGCTTTTCCCAGAAACAGGAGGGCTGGGTAGTGGCCAGAATCAAACACACGTAATCCCTTTCCTTCCCTTTTTTTCCTGGGCCCCCAATAGCTTCAGGACCAGCAGGAGGCAGGCAGGCAGGGATCTGATGACTCAGCAACATCTCCAGTATTGGGAGCAGGAGGATCTAGGGTTTCCCCCTCCTCCCAGAGGGAAGGCAAGGGAGAGAATCAGGATCCCTGGAAGTTGGCAGAGCCCCACCTCCAACACACAAAGCCGTAATTATGTGGCTGAGCCCAGAGGACTGGTGGCTGCCCAAGGTCACCCAACTGTCGGTGGCAACGTCAGAACTGGAAACAGCTTTCCTCCTGCTGTCTCTGGCTCCTCCTGCTACAGGTGGGGGAGAGGATCCCTCGCCCTTGAGGAGGGTGTGGGACTTCCCCAGGAACTTCCTATCAGTCTAGTGGAGGATTCTGGAACAGCCAATGACATGGGCTTTGGAACTACACATGCCTGAGTGCAAACCCCTTGGGCTTGCTGTGTGATCCTGGGCAGGTTTCTTCTCCTCTCTGACACCTGATTTTCTGATGGGTGAAAAGAGCATGAAATTCACCCTTAGCTCACAGGGTTGTGGTCAGGGTTGCATGAGGAAGCAGCTGAAAGAAACGGCCCAGACCTGCCATATGGGGGATGCTCAGGAAATGTGCCCTTACCTCTCCAGCCTCGGCTCTCAAAGCATCAGTATTGCGGGCAAGGGGGTGGGGGAGGGGGAAGGGTTGAGAGGATCCCCTGATCCTGTCTGGAGGCTCTACTAGGTCAATTCCATTTTATAGATGAAGGCTCTGGGTCTCAGAGCAGCTACATGACTTGCCCAGTGTCCCACAGCCAGTATAGGCCAAGGAGGTGGCACAAAGCTATAGACAAAGACCACCCAGGTTCTGAGCCAGACTGGCGGCTTTCTAATCTCACTGTCCCCATTTACTCCCTAGGCCAGTGATGTCACTCTCTGAACTCAGGTTCCCTCATCTGTCTCCAGGTGTGAAAACAGGACCCTGGTGGGGACGTCTGGGGGTGCAGTAACATGATAGAAGGGAAGCACCTACATGGGGCCATGCTCCATCCAGGGGCAAAGAGACACATTCCCACACTCGGTGGACGGAGCTGGATCACCCAGCAGGACTGCGACTGCCACTGGGCCACTACTGGGCTGATGTGCCCGGCACTGGTCTCCTTGCCTTTCCCCAAGAGGAGCCCAAGCTGAGGGCTTCAACTCTCGAATCACCCACTGTCATTCCCAGATCCACTGGCCCAAATCTGTTTACCCGTTTGTACCAGTAGTTCTGTAGTTTTTCTTTCAATCAGCTCATTTTTAAAAACATAGGGAAATTTAGTTAAAATGGAAAAGTTAAATCACTGACTTAAAATAGAAAGCCATCATTTTCCATAAAGAGGAAGTGACCCTAAAATTGAATGCAAGGAGGTGCCTGGGTGGCTCAGTCCATTGACTGACTCTTGATTTTGGCTCAGCTCATGATCTTGGGGTCCTGAGATGGATCCTCATATTGGGCTCTACGTGGAGCATGGAGCCTACTGGAGATGCTCTCCCTCCCTCTCTGTCCCTCCCCCTGCTCTCTCTCTCTGAAACAAACAAACAAACAAACAAATAAATAAACAAACAAAAATAATTGAATGCAATAACAGCAAAACAAGATTCTTTTTTCTTTTTTTAAAGATTTTATTTATTTATTTGACAGTGATCACAAGTAGTCAGGGAGGCAGGCAGGGAGAGAGAGAAGGAAGCAGCTCTCTCCGGAGTAGATCCCAGGACCCTGGGATCATGACTGGAGCTGAAGGCAGAGGCTTTAACCCACTGAGCCACCCAGGCGCCCCCAAAACAAGATTCTTAGATTCTAGTTAAATCCTATCACTTGCCGAAGGCTCTGACCCTGCTCTCTCTCCCTTAACAAGCGAGGTGTTAAAGATATAGAAGCTGGGGCACCTAGGTTGAGTGCCCCTTGTTTTCAGCTCAGGTGGAGATCTCAGGGTCCTGATCTCGGGGTTGTGAGATTCAGCCCCGCATTAGGCTCCCGGATCACCATGGAGTCTGCTTGGGACTCTCTCTCTCCCTTTCTCTCTGCCCCTCCTCCCACCCTCAAATAAATAAATACATCTTTTTTTTTTAAGATTTTATTTATTTATTTGACAGAGAGAGAGATCACAAGTAGACAGAGAGGCAGGCAGAGAGAGAGAGAGGGAAGCAGGCTCCCTGCTGAGCAGAGAGACCGATGCGGGACTCAATCCCAGGACCCTGAGATCATGACCTGAGCTGAAGGCAGCAGCTTAACCCACTGAGCCACCCAGGCGTCCCATAATAAATAAATACATCTTAAAAAAAAAAAAAAAAGACATAGGAGCTGTTAAATGAGACTTTTTCTCAGTAACTGGAAGACCAGGAAGAAAATCAGAAGGAAATACCTGTATCATAATCTGATGCAACGTTAATAGTCTTGAGACCCTAATACTACCTGGCCTCCTACCACTGGTGTACATTGTATATTTTGGAAAACACTGACTTACTCCAACTCTTTGTTCCTATTTTACAGGGAAGAACAGTAGGGCTCCCAAAGGGGAGATGACCTGCCCACCATCTCACAGGACCCATGGCTTTAGCCAGACCAGGAATCCAACCACAGTTCCTTCCAAGGCGTTGTTCAACTTCTGTTGGGGAAGAGGATCCCTCGCCCTTGGCAGGGGTGGGGGTGGGTGAAGAACTTATACAGATGAAGGACATGAGTGGTGGAATCTCAGGCGTGTAGCAGGTACCAGCCAGGCCAGGTGCAAAGGAAGGAGGCAAGCAGCTGCTTCCAACCCCCATGCCTCTCCTCCCTCAGAGCACAGCCTGAGTCTCTTCCTGTGGTGCTGAGGGCCGGCAGAACCCCAGCCCATAGAAACGCAGCCTGTTGGGCTCAGAAACCAGGGTACTGCCATGTCTAAGCCTGGAGAGAAGGAAATTCATAAAAGCCAAATTCTCTCTCCAGGAAAGTGCACATTTTTGTATTCAATTGGGGAGGGGAGTTGGTCACCATTTCTTTTCTTACTTTTTAACAAATATTTATGTAGCATTTATATTCCAGGCACTTCACAATATGAAGTCATTGGATCCTCACGACAAACCAATGAACTAGGTATTATTATTATCTCCATTTTACAGAGGAGGAAACTAAGGTGCAGAGAGCTTGAGGAATTTACCGGAAATTTCATCACTGGGAAGTGGTAAGATTTGAACCCAGGAACTGTGATTTGACTCGACGATGCCTTAATGCATTTAATCCTTAGGACTACAATGCAAGGAAGGGTATAATTAATCCCATTTTATAGATGCATAAAACTGAAGCTCAAGGCTATTCCACATCTATGCTATAAACCCAACATGTCCTTCACTTTTTTGCTACCCTCCCTGGGTTGCGTGCCGGGAATTCTTGGCCTAGGGCTGTGCTATTCAATTTGGTAACCATTTACTACATGAAGTTATGGAGCATTTAAAATATGGTAGTGTGACTAAGAAACTGAATTTTTCATGTGACTGAACTTTTAATTTTAAATCAGGTGAAATGTTTTGTCCGTTAAACAAATTTAATTGTTTCGGTGGAACAACATTTCACTTCAAGCACTGACAGTTTAGCTCCCGTGCTGAATTCTTTCTGAACTAAGTATAAAATACCAGATTTTGAAAACATTAGTCAGAAAAAAATTAGAATATCTCATTAATAATTTTTTTATTATTCGTTGAAATGATAGTATGCTAGATATATTGGATTAAGTAGAATACATTATTAAAATTAATTTCACCCAGGGTGCCTGGGTAGCTCAGTTGGTTGAGTGTCCCATGATTGATTTCAGATCCGGTCATGATCTCAGGGTTGTGAGATCGAGCTCCCTGTCAGGCTCCACGCTTAGCGGGGAGTCAGCCCGAGATTCTCTCTCTCCTTCTCCCTCTGCCCCTCCCCACCTTGTTTGCATGCATGCTGTGTCTCTCTCTCAAATAAATAAATACATCTTTAAAAAATTAATTTCTTTTTGTTCTTCTTTAATGCATGACTAGAAAATTTGAAACTACATGTGCGACTTGTATTTTATGTTCTGTTGGTCTAGAGAACTGGGATTTGACACCCTCAACTGTGACAAAGCCCACTCCCAACCCCAGACAGCTATACCCTAGGTACAGTTCCAGAAGCCACATCCACCAGTCCAGGTGAAGGCAGCTGCGTTGCAAAAGTTGTAAAATGTCCCTGGACGGTGTGACCACCAGAGTTAGCTGCCCCAGCAAATCTCAAATCTGCTTCATACTACAAGCTGGGTGCTCCTGGGTAAGCCCTTTACTTTCACTCATCTGTAGAATAGAGGTCATAGTGCCTTTCTCATGGCTCCTTCAGTGCCTCAGGACCTTTGCACTTACTTTTCCTGTGTCCCTCAGATCTTTGCACGTCTCACCTGTCTCTTCCTTGAGATCTTAGTGTAAACATCACCTTCTGGATAAGCCCTCATGAAAATAGACACTCTTCGGTCATATCTGATACAGGACAAATCTATCCTATTCAAATCGATCCTATCTCTTTATTCAAGAAAATACATGACATTAGTTTTTTTTTTTAAGATTTTATTTATTTACTTGACAGAGATCACAAGTAGGCAGAGAGACAGACAGAGAGAGGGGGAAGCAGGCTCCCCGCTGAGCAGAGAGCCCGACATGGGGCTGGATCCCAGGATCCTGGGATCATGACCTGAGCCAAAGGCAGAGGCTTTAACCTTTAACTGAGTCCCCCAGGCACCCCATGACATCAGTTTTAAATGATCTTGGTTATTGATTTTATATTTTTTATAATGGTCTGTCTTCCCACTGATTTATGAGACCTGAGAGGGCAGGGATGGGTCAATCTTGTCACTGCCGAGTCCCCAGCATTCAGAACATGGTCTGACACAGCATGAACCAAGTTAGGAATGTCTGAGCAAACCCAGCACAGTGCTGATTTCATAGAGAAGTTCAGAAAACAACCAACCCCCCCTTTCTTTGTCCCTTATCGCTGTGGGATTTTCCACTTGAGTCTAGATGTCCTGGTGTAGAAAATGAGTTCATTAGTCCCTCCCTGGCAGGGGAGTCTCCAGGGCTAAATGAGATCCCAGAATACCTTGGTGAGCCCTGAAGGTCCTGAACACAGGTGAGCTGGTCCCTGGGGCTCCAGAACCTGAGAAACAAAGGTAACCACCTATGGTTCATCCAACCTCTGCCTGAAGGAGTTATTTTTGGACCCTGGTGCCTTCAGACAGGAAGACCTAAAAGGGATTTCCCAGGAAAGTGCCAGACCCCTAGGGCTGCATAGGGATGCTTCACCAAATAGCAAGTGGCCCCAGGGCCTCCTAGGCTTGGGGTAAAATCCCCGTTTTGGGTGCCTTCCCCTCTCCGAGCCTCCTATCTATTTACTGAGCACTTAGGATGTCCACATAGTTCTAAGCCTTTTGTCCCAGCAAACCTCTTACAAAGTGAGACTCCTATAAGCCCATTTTACAGAGCAGGGCCAAAGCTCCAGGAGGCTTTGAAGTAGCTTTCCTGACGTTGCCCAGTGCGTCTGTGCAAAGGTGGGAGGCTGCACTGCCTCTATCCAATGAACGCTTTGAAGTCTGCCCGACCTCAGGCCTCCCCAGGCGACCACACTAGCTCTTTGGCGCTGGAGTCAGCTCCTAAGTCTCCAGTCTTTGCAGAGCTCCTGGGCTGCTTTCCCAGTGCTGGGCCTCAGGCTACCCCTTAGTAGGACTGGTGAACGGAGCTTCCTGATAGCCCAGGGTCCTCCTAAAGTTCATAAGGCAACGGTTTGTAAACAGTAAAGCACCCGGAAACTGTCACTGTTTGCTCTTTTTCTCCTCTGCATCCTCGGAGAGAAGGATGTTCTTCCATTTCACGTACGGGGAAACTGAGGCTCAGAAAAGTAAACTGCTCTTCCCAAGGTGATCGGGAGAGCCAGTAGGGGGTGTCTGCGCGGGGCAGGTGGGGGAGGAGGTGGAGCCCAGACACCGCAGGAGGACCCGCGAGGCGAGAGGGGCGGGGCGGGGCGCGCTGGGGCGGTGACCCCAGGGGCGGAGCCCGGGGGATGGTGCAATCCCCGGCCCGAGCGCATCAGGCGGTGGCCGATTAGCACAGGTTTGCATCACCCCGGCCGGGGCCGGAGCCTGCGCTGGCGCCTGGAGACACTCGCCGCGGAAGCGCCGGCGGCTCCACACGTGTCCGGCTGCCGGGGGCCGAGGTCCCGAGCTCGGAGCTCGGTCGCTTCGCAGCGGGCTCCCGGCCACGTGGGAGTGCCCCGGCGACTCCGGATCCTGCCGCACGCCCCGGGCAAGGTATCCAGCGGGGCCCGAGAGGGGCTGGGGCCGGGAGCCGGCGGGTGGGAGGGTGAGTCCTGGCGAAGGTGGCGGAGGTATCCGAGGGGTGGAGGGAGGCGGGGACAGAGGTGTGGGAGTGTCGCCCCAAGCTGTGAGTGTGGGGCGGGGGACGCGTGTGTGCGAGGGGCCTGTCTGCGGTGGGGGGGACTCTGTAGGGTCTGTGTCGCTGTAGGCTGAGCCTGCGGGCGTGGGGGGGGGGTGTGTGTGTCGGCAGGCGGTGCGAGCTGTGGGGAGCGCTGCGTACTTGGTGGCAGGTGTCGGCCGAGCGGGGGATACGGCTGGGGCCGAGCTGGGGTGCCCCGGGGGCGGGTTCGGGGCGAGTGGAAGCGAGGATGCCCCGCGCGAGGTGCGGGCCCCGGGAGCGCACGGAGCGCCGGGCGCAGGTGTGCACCTGGCGCTGTGGCTGCAGGTCGCAGGTTGTACTGTGCGCGCGTGTGTTTTGTCCCTGCGGACCCTGGGGTGTGCGGGGCGGGGGCCCACGCCCGCCCCTTCTCGCAGCCCTGGGGCCGAGCCTCCTTCCCTTGCTTCTTCCCCTCCCGCCGCTCGGTTTCCGCTGAATCCTCAGCCTCCAGGCACCCTCCGCCCGGCGCTTCCGCTCCCACCGGAGGAGCCTGGCTGGGGGAGGCGGGGCAAAGCCGCGGAGGGCGATGGGGCACGTGTCAGACCGTGCCAGTGACCTTACTGTTATCAGTCATGCAGTGAGGTGCGTGATCGTTGGGACAGCAATGTGTGTGGGTGCCTGGCACACTTGCCCACGGAGGATGAAGTGTGTGTCACTTGATGAAGGCCGTGCCCCTCTCTGCCCTTGAGGTTGGTGTCTCAGCTAGCTGGCTGGGACAAACTAGGGTTTTGAGGGGTGTGTGCGCACCTGTCTGCTCTGGTTTCTGTGAGTGTGTGTTTAGTATGACCTGCCTGTTCCCCCAGAGGTGTTGGGAAAGGGCGAGAAGTAGATATGAGGGGCTATCTCCAACCTATGGCGGAGATTCTCCTCCCAGCAGTGTGGCCTACGCAGTCCCTTGCTCAGTTAGTCCACCTGCGGCTGGAGCTTATCCCGGGCCTTACCAGCCTCTGAGGCATGGATACAAAAGTAGCCTGGAGTGCTGCCATGGCCGGGGGAGAGCCACCCCAGGGACAGTCCCCAGAAGAGCACTGCAGCACCTTCGGCCGTGAATAGTAGTAGCAATGGACCGCCGGTGGTGACCATTTTCGGACCCCATCCCCCGCAACAGGGTCACTCTGAATTATTTGTGTTTTCATTTCATCGTTGTAAAAATTCTATGGGCTTGGAATGCTGCTCCCACTTGACAGATGAGGGCCTGAGACTGGGGGAGACTGCAGGACTTGCCCAGGGCTTCCCAGCCAGGAAAGGTGTGAGCCAGGACTAGAACCCAGGCATATCTGTCTACATCCACCTTCTCTTGCATCCTTGCCGCACTGGGATTATGGCCTTTCATTCAGTGTGGGGGTCTCCCTCCTGAGGCAGCCCATGTTGAACCAGCCCCCTGCTGCTGGCTATTTGGGGGTGTTTACGGCCTTTTGCTATTAGATACAAGGCTCTCCTGAACAGCCCTTCATGTGTTTAAGATTTTGGCGAGCATTTTAATGGGAGGAAAAATTCCCAGAAGTGCGACACCCAGTTAAGGGTAAGTACATTTGTCAGTTCAGTGCAGACTGCCAAGTCCCCCTCTGTAAGAGCAAGGGAAGAAGGGGGGGCCACTGAACAGCCTCCCTTAGTGCTTTTTCCCCTTCTTTGTAGATGCGAGCCACCCCCCTGGCAGCTCCTGCGGGCGCCCCCTCCAGGAGAAAGCGGTTGGAGTTGGACAATGACCTAGACAAAGAGAGTCCCACCCGCAAACAAGCTCGAAGGGGACCCCAGCCCCCGCTGCCTCCCTGCCTGCTGCCTCTGAGCCCACCCACTGCTCCAGCCCGGGCCCTCGCTGTGACCACTGCCTCCCGGCTTGGGCCCTATGTCCTGCTGGAGCCCGAGGAAGGCGGCCGGGCCTACCGTGCCCTGCACTGCCCCACTGGCACTGAGTACACCTGCAAGGTAGGTCTTCTGGGGCACTCCCTGCCCCACCCCCCTCCTCTTTGCTCTAGAGGATTGTCAGGGAGGAGGCGTCCTTTGGGTTACTTTGTTCCTGTGTTTATTGGGGAAGCAGCCAGTGAGCCCCCAGCCCTGTGTCAGGCCTGGCCTGGGCTGAGACCAGAGGGCTAAACCTGACATGCCCAGCCCTGGGGAATGCACAGTATAGGCCCATAGTATGATACATACCAGAGGGGAGGAGTTTAGGCGCTGTGGGAGCACAGAGTGGGAGCCTCCAGTGTGTTCAAGGGGGATATCAGAAAAGGCTGAGCAGAAGTTAGCCAGGAAGAAGTGGGAGAATGGAGATGCAGGCAGGGGAGGCAGTGGTGCAGGGGCCTAGAGGAGCAGGAACAAGCGAGCCACCAGGGAGTTCAAAGGACTTCACCATGGCCAGAGTGGAGAGGGGCAGGAGATGAGGGCTGCCGGCCACCAGTTGTGAAAGCATAAGAAAGGAGCTCACACTGGGCTGGGGTGGGGGTGAGGGGGTGGGGGGGGCACTGAAGATATTTGCACATGGGAAGGGTAAGGTCGGGTAGACATCAGAACTCCTTCCCAGGAGGGAAGGACCTGGAGGTCATTGGGCCTAGCCTGTGACCATTTCACAGATGGGAAGACTGGGGTCAAGAAGGAAGGGCCGAGCACGAAAACTCATTGTATTGGGCCTGGCTCCTAGGGTGAAGGCCAGGGTTCTTGGCAGAAATCAGGAAATGGGCAGGGTCAGGCCCATGGGACATTGGCAGGTTGTAGCCTAAAAAGACAGAGGTGAAGAACTACAATAATAGGTAGTCACTGTGCACTGGGTACTACGTTGATGGCTTAGTGTGTGTAATCTCTTCCAGTCTTCACACAGTCTGTGAGGTAGTTACTATTGTTGGCCCATTTTTCAGATAGGGGATACTGAGGCTCATAAAACTGTGGTCACAAAGCCAGGGGGTGTCAAAGGTGAGACTGAGCCCAGGGCTGTGGCCCCATGCTAGGACACGGGTTTCAGACACAGCAGGGTGGCTTTGCTCCTGGTGGGCAGGGCAAGGAAGATACAGGAGACCCAGCTACACAGGAGACTGGAAGAAGAGGGCCCGAGTTCCTTTAGTAATGCACAGAGAAGCAGGTGGACCAAAGCCTCCTCCTGGGAGCAGTGGCAACTGGCTCCTGCTGGGTGGGAGGGGTGCAGTGGGCAGGGGGGTAGAGGCAGACCTATGGACCAGCCATCGGCTTTACCTGGGCTCTGGGCTGCCCCCTGCAGGTCCCCAGTGCTCTGCCCCAGGTGCTCTAAGGAATCCCTGAACTCTGGCTCCTTTTCCTGCAACATTACAGGTTTTCTTCTGTTCCTGCTGGGGAGGGGAATCCATGACCAAAGCAGGCTCAAGCCGGAAGCACCGTGCTTTCTCATAGACCCAGTTACTCAGAAACATTTAGGGGGGTCTCCTGGCACATGCTTATCCCCATGCTAGCGGGAGCCTTGGGGCTGCCCCGCCATTTCCACATAGCCTTCTCTGCTCAGTGCGTAGAAGGATCGCCGTCCTGTCTGTAGATAATCACCTATTCATTCATTCATTCATTCATTCAACAAACGTTCACTGAGCACCCTACACACCGTGCACCGGGCTGTGGTTCCAAGATAGAGTTCTGCTGTCATCAGGCTGATGCTCTAGTGGAGGACATGGACAGGAAACAAGGGAATAAGTAAAATACAGCACAAGGGAAGGCTGATCCTGGGCCAGGTGATCGTAAGTGCTTTGGAGGAAAAGCCAGGAGCTGAGAGAGAGGGGGACGAGGACTGTGGGGGAGCAGGTGATTTTAGTCCAGGAAGGACTCTCCAAGGAGATGACATGTGAGCAGTGACTTGTGTGAGCTGGGGGAGCCGGCCCTGTGGGTAGCGAGGCAAGAGCATCCAGGAAGCAGGACAGGCAATGCAGATGTACAGAGGCAGGAACGTGCTTGCCCTGACTTAAAAAAAAAAAAGTAGTCTCTGTTTTTTGGATTCTTTCTTCCATGCCTGCCACCCAACTGTGTGTTGTTTTAAGACATGCTTACATGTTTTTTCATGAATTAAATATGTATGTGCTTTATTGGTTTATTTTCTGTGTGGCAGAACATAACAGGGGAAGGGTTAAAGGCAGACTGAGTGAGTCTTCCAGCGCTGCCTCTGTTCGGCTGTACTGGCTCCAACAAGTGCCCTTGCTTCTCTGAACAGCAGTCTGAACCAGCAGGAAAACAGAACACAGCTTTTGGGGCTGCCGCAGGGCTCCCATCTGATGTCCATACAGCCCCTAGCACATTTTCTGACAACCTCGCCACTTGCACTGCTGCCCCTCATCCCTCCCTGCTCCAGCTGAACTGATCTGGGGCGGGTTTTTTCTCGAGCAATTCAAGCTTTCTTGCCTTTGCACCGCCCCTGTCCCCCACCTGGAAAGCTTACCCCATGGGCATCTCTGAATCATTCAGGTCACTTCCCCAGTATCGCGTTTAGACCTTTTTCAACTAGGTGCCCCCTTCCTTTTTTTTTTTTTTTTTTTAAGATTTTATTTATTTGACAGAGAGAGAGAGGGAGAGTGGGAACACAAGCAGGGGGCGTAGGAGAGGGAGAATCAGACTTCCTGCTGAGCAGGGAACCCTACATGCAGCTTCATTCCAGGACGCTGGGATTATGACCTGGGCCAAAGGCGGGTGTCCAGCGACCAAGGCGGGGGGCGGGTTGGGGGTTGCTTGCTGCTGGAGCATCCAGTCCAGGGCCTAGCACACAGTACTGCCTAAACGCTTGGCTCTGACTGTTTCTCAGGCCAGCTGGCACCCCCCACCCCGACCCCCGTTGGCACCTGTGCTCATGCCAAGCCCCCCCCCCCCCCACAGGTGTACCCGGTCCGCGAGGCCACCGCGGTTCTGGAACCCTACTGGCGGCTGCCCCCGCGAGGACACGTGGCCCGGCCCACCGACGTCCTGGCAGGCCCCCGCCACTTGTACACCTTCTTCCGGCGGTCCCACGGGGACATGCACAGCCTGGTGCGTCGCCGCCGCCGCCTCCCGGAGCCCGAAGCCGCCGCGCTCTTCCGCCAGATGGCCGCCGCCCTGGCACACTGTCACCAGCACGGGCTGGTCCTGCGCGATCTCAAGCTGCGGCGCTTTGTCTTCACCGACCACGAGAGGTGAGTGTGGTTCCGGAGACCCTCCTCACGGACATACCTAAGAGATGGGCCATGATGGGGAAAGTGAGGCCCACGAAGTCAAAGAAACTTACACAAAGAAATGGAGAAGCCTCGACTGGCTCCTCTGTCTGGTTCCCGGGAAAAGCTTGGCTTTTGAAATGAAAAGCCCCCTGGGCTGCGGCACTGTGTCTGTGACAGTCATAACAGACAACGGTGATGAAGAGCTTGGCTGCGCTGTCTGACTCCGTGGGGCGCTTACAAAGATGAGGTGGGCACTGTTCTTGTTCCCATAAGCAGGGGGAGGAAACAGGCCCAGAGAAGTCAAGTTACCCCCAAGATTCCACAGTGAAATGGATAGTACAGCTGAGACTGAATCCAGATGTGACCCTGAGCTTGAGAGGCAGGAGGCCTGGCTGCCCATAGCTGCTGACTCTGGGTGACTCGGGGTCTCTGGACCTCAGTTTTCCCACTGGTGGGGGAAAGGACTGGACTGTGAAGCCAGGGCCACAGACAACAAGCCACAAGGGGCCCTGAGGTTCCTCACATGGGAACTTTCCTGTGAAATGGAATCCGTGATCTTGGAGGGAGGGAGGGAGCAGAGGGGGGCCTGGCATGCTTTCCCCTCCTCCAGCCTTCTGGGGGGTGAGCAGGGTGTGCCAGGGAGCACGGCAAGCCGGTAAGGTCCACATGAATAGCTATCAGGGGCATGGATTACGTGGCAAGATTTGTGTGTGTGTGTGTGTGTGTGTGTGTGTGTGTGTGTGTGTGTGTGTTGGGGGAAGGAGGGCGACCTCATTGCACATTTTGTTTTATTTATTTTTTTAAATAATCTGTACACCCAACATGGGGAATCAAACTCCTGACCCCAAGATCAAGAGTCGCATGCTGTTCCAACTGAGCCAGCCAGGTGGCCACCTCCCACTGCACATCTTTTTTTTTTTTTTTTTTTTATATTTTTGTTCTTTTTTTTAAGATTTTTTATTTATTTATTTGACAGATAGAGATCACAAGTAGGCAGAAGTAGGCAGAGAGGCAGGCAGAGAGAGAGGAGGAGGCAGGCTCCCTGCTGAGCAGAGAGCCTGATGCGGGACTCGATCCCAGGAGCCTGGGATCATGACCTGGGCGAAGGCAGAGGCTTAACCCACTGAGCCACCCAGGCGCCCTCCCACTGCACATCTTAAACTTTTTGAAATACTTTTAGAAAAATTAGCACCTGGGTAGCTCAGTGGGTTAAGCTCTGCCTTCAGCTCAGGTCATGATCTTGGAGTCCTGGGATCAAGCCCCACATTGGGATCTCTGCTCAGCAGGGAGCCTGCTTCCTGCTCTCTCTCTGCCTGCCTCTCTGCCTACATGTGATCTCTCTCTCTTTCTCTCTGTCAAATAAATAAATAAATAATCTTATGGGGCGCCTGGGTGGCTCAGTGGGTTAAGCCTCTGCCTTCAGCTCAGGTCATGATCTCAGGATCCTGGGATCGAGCCCCACATCAGCTCTCTCCTCAGTGGGAAGCCTGCTTCCCCCTCACTCTCTGCCTGCCTCTCTGCCTACTTGTGGTTTCTCTCCGTCAAATAAATAAATAAAATCTTAAAAAAAAAATCTCTCTCCTTCTCTCGCTTTCTCTCTCTCTCTCTCCTTCCCTCTCTCTTTCTTTCACAAAACAAAACACCAAAAAACTAAAAAATTAATCTTGGTCCAGTACTATTCACTAAACCATGGATTGATTCTGATTTCACTAGCTTCCCACTAATACCAGTTTTCTCGCCAGGATCCAATCTAGGACCCTGGCCAATATTCAGTTGTCCTGTCTCCTTAGTCTCCTCCAGTCTGAAACCCTCCCTTAGTCTTTCCTTGTTCTCCTTGACTTTGATACTTTGGGAGAGTACCAGTTAGTTATTTTAGACATTGCCCCTCAACTTGGATGTGATGGATGTTTTTCTCATGGTGAGACTGATGTTGTGCATTTTGGGCAACCGTATCATCAGGAAGGCTGTCTGGGTGACTCAGTCAGTTGGGTGTCTGACTCTTGGTTTTGGCTCGGGTCCTGATCTTGGGGTCTTGAGATGGAGCCCTGCGTGGAGCCCCAGGTAGGACTCTGCACGCAGTGCTGAGTCTGCTTGAGATTCTCCCTCCCTCTCTCCCAACTCACACACGCATGTGCACCCTCTGTCTCTCAAATAAATAAATAAAATTAAAAAAAAAAAAAGAGTATCACAGGAATGATAGGCTCTTCTCAGCACACCGTGCGTGTCAGGAGACACGTGATGTTAACCCCAGTTATTTGGTTAAGATGGTGTCTGCCAAGTTTCTCCACTGTATGGTTCCTAATTTACCCTTTCTAGTTAATAAATACCTTGGGTTGGGGGGGAGGGCAGCACCTGGGTGGCTCAGTCGGTTAAGCCTCCAACTCTTGATTTCTGCTCAGGTCATGATCTCAGGGTGATGAGATTGAACCCCGTGTCAGGCTCCGCATTCAGCAAGGTGTCTGCTTCTCTCCCCCTCCCGTGCCCCTCTCCCTGTTAGTGCTCTTTCTAAAACAAAAATAAAATAAAGTCTTTAAACGCACATACATATATATGTACTTCGAGGCTATGCGTGTAAATACGGTTTCTCCTCAAACTTGCCTGAGCATTTTCGTTGGGCCTTTGCCTTGCCCCTAGCAGTTCCTATTGTGATGCTGACCTCAGAGTCATTTTCTAGTTCCTTCTCTCCTTCTACATTTTATATGAAAATGAACATGCCTTTAGTAAGAAGTAGAATATAAGTTTTATGACTTTTAAGCTAATACACAGCTTCAAATAATTTTTAAAAAGATTTTATATATTTTATATATATAAATGTTATATATATATAATATATATAAATATATATATATATTTATAAATATATATATTTATATAAATATATAATAAATATTTATATATATATATATTATATATATATAAATATATAATAAATATTTATATATATATTTATATATATATATATATTTATATATATATGTTATATATATGACAGAGAGAGATTACAAGTAGGCAGAGAGGCAGGCAGAGAGAGAGGAAAGGAAGCAGGCTCCCTGCTGAGCAGAGAGCCCTATGCGGAGCTCAATCCCAGGACCCAGGGATCATGACCCGAGCCGAAGGCAGAGGCTTTAACCCACCGAGCCACCCAGGTGCCCCTTCAAATAATTTTTTACCTAGGCTGAGTAGCATCACCCGCAGACCTCCCAAGGTGAGAAAGTGCTTCCTTGTCTTTTTAAAGCCGTTTGAGAAGCACACGTTGTAGAATGTTTGTGGAAGAGGGCTGATGGAGACAGACCCGGCTTCGAATCTTGGTTTCTTCTTACTACCTGCTCTTTGGCCTTGAGCAATGGCTTTACCTGCCTGAGCCTTGATTTTTTTCAAATGCCAGCAGGCAGCCAGGAAGTGGTGTCATAGGATAATCTTAATAGCAGTGGTAATAAAAAAAAAAATGGCATTGGTAACAGAATGGTTATACTTGAGTAACATAGAATGTTCTCTGGGAATTGTTTAAGGTGGAAGTTGCAAATGGCGGGCTACACACACTTTTTTTTCTTTGCACCACATACATGTTCATTTGTTTTTAATTGAAATTGGTTGCCAACATTTCAAAAATTGGGTTTTTTCATTAACATGATTTCTGGCTTCTCTTGGGGAAAAACGGGAACACGGGGCCCCCTTGGGAGTATTGAGTGGTTCATAGCAGCGGCTCTGGGTGGGTGAGAGCCAGGGTTCACATTTCCAGCCCCGTGCCCTGTGGCTCTAAATGGCGTCTTCCTCACAGGTTGTGTGAGGATGAAATGAGATGGACCAGGTAATGAGCTTAGTTAGCTCTGGATCAGGTTCCCCATGAACATTCCAGAACATTGACGGTAATGTTAGTGGTGCCCTTTTTAGACAGGGTTTGTGCTGAGGTGTTTGGCTTGGTCCCCACTTCTGATTTCTGTCACTTTATTACCTGCCTGGACCCTAAGTTTGCCTCTGGTTTAAGAGAGGCTTGGTGCCCTCGGACCCCTCAGCCACTTCCCCAAGGGACTGTTGGGAAGTGTGCTCTTCTCAGAATCCTAGTTCACACTCAATTGCTCTGTGGCCTTGAGAAATGACTCAATATCTCTGAGCCTGGGCCTCCTCGTGTGTAAAATGCCATCAACCAACCAGTCTCACAGGACGGGCTCAAGTCTGCCAAATGCCGGCAGGCTCTCAGGAAGTGGGTGCCATTAAGGGTGAGAGTGTGTGGGGGTGGCCTGGGGTTCCCCACGGGAGCTGACCCCACTGTCTCTCTCCCCCTGCCACAGGACAAAGCTGGTGCTGGAGAACCTGGAGGACGCCTGTGTGCTGACCGGGCCCGACGACTCCCTATGGGACAAGCACGCATGCCCGGCCTACGTGGGACCGGAGATCCTCAGCTCCAGGGCCTGCTACTCGGGCAAGGCTGCCGACGTGTGGAGCCTGGGCGTGGCGCTCTTCACCATGCTGGCTGGCCACTACCCCTTCCAGGACTCAGAGCCTGTCCTGCTCTTTGGCAAGATCCGCCGTGGTGCCTTTGCCCTGCCGCAGGGCCTCTCGGCTGCTGCCCGCTGCCTGGTCCGCTGCCTCCTTCGACGGGAGCCGGCGGAGCGGCTCACCGCCACGGGCATCCTGCTGCACCCCTGGCTGCGGGAGAACGCGATCCCCTCAGCTCCATCCAGATCCCGCCTCTGGGAGGCTGACCAGGTGGTCCCCGAAGGGCCGGGGTTGGAGGAGGCTGAGGAAGAGGAGGGAGGAGGAGAAGTGGGTCTGTATGGCTAGGTAGCCTTGGACTCTCAGCCGCAAACATTGGACCGAGTTTGGGGTGTCTCCAAGCTCTCTCCTGCCTTTTTTGCACTGAGCCAAACCTTAGTGCCTTCTGGAAGAGAGAAGGGAAGAGGCGTGTGTGGACTGTGCTGTACGCACACCTGTGTGTTTCCTCGCACCTGCGCACACAGGCCCGTGCATTTAACACATCCTTCTTGGGAGTTCACTGTGTGCCACGCCCTGTTCTGGGTGCTGGGGACACAGCAGTGAACGAAAGGCAAACTCTTGCTCCCAGAGCTCCCCACACTTCTCCACGCCCGCAGGTCAGTGTCCACACGGGGCCCTCTCCTTACAGGTGTCAGCACCCACTTGAGCTGGTGCCTAGGCCCTTCTGACCTGGGACAGTCCCTCTCACAAATTGCTGTGCCAAAGGCTTCAGGCCTCTCCCTCACAACTCAGGACTCCAGAGCCCAGGCCGGGGTGGGATCTGTGCTCCCAGCAGCTCTGCCTTCTCCATCCAGGCCTGAGCCCAGGATTCAGGCTGGAGGCTCACTAGCTCAAACTGGGAGGCTGGTCCTCATCTAACTCAAGGAGTGCTTTGGAATGAGGGTCCACGGCTGTCCACCTCTGGCCGAGCACCAGAGTTTGGGGTTAGAGGAGGCAGGGTCTTCCTCCTGGCAAGTCTCAAGCCAGGGTTTTGGAACAACACTATGGGTTTTGAATGCCATAAGAATATATTTTTACCTTTTGCCTAATAAAGGAGTTATGAGTTATTTTAATGTCTCCTGGGACATTTGTTTGAGCCTCTCCTCCCCATCTCTTACCAGTGTTCCTTGCCCTGTGGCGAGGCCGGAGGCTTGTGGTTTGTGAGAACAGATTTCCTGCAGCCCAGTGGGTTTTGCGCACGCCCTCTGTTCCTTCTGGAGGCACTGGCGTCTCTGTTAGGGTATTTTTTGGCTGCAAGTAACTGAAACCCTGGGCAGAGGGGAAAGAAGGAAATTTCACACAAAGCAAAAAGTCAAGAGGGGCTGGCTGATTCAGCTCTCAGAGCTGTCAGCAAGGACTGGCCCCCCCGGGCTCATTCTCTCTCTGCTGTTGTCCCTGGTGACTATGGACACAATGGCCACAGCTGTCCTGTGACCAGAGAAAGCAGGAGGGGGGGTGTGTGACATTGTAGCCCCGGAGGACTCAGTCCTCTGGAGTCAGGCTGCCTGGAATTAAGTCCACTCACTCGCTGACCCTCAAGTGTCTTAACTGCTCTGTTGTATACCTTGGCTTACCCTTCTGTAGAATGAGGGCAACAGTGCCCACCAACTCACGAGAGCTGAGTGAGTTATTTCCTGAAAAGCACTTAAACCCTCAATAAAGGTTAACTGTTACTATCACCCCCAGAACTCTTTCTTGGGATGGGGAAAACTTTTCCCAGAAGCCCTCCTAGCAGACATTTGCACAGATGTCCTTGGCCAGGGCTGAGTCACGTGTCCTTTCTTGACCAATCACCAGCAGGGAAATGAGGGTACCAGAATTAACCAGGAGTGGGTACAGCCTCCCTGAGGCTCCTGCTCCGTGTGGGAGGGGGAGCATCACCTCAGCAAAACCAAATTCTGGGAGGAGGTAATGGGAGAAAGCACGAGGAGAACCGAGGTGTGCCGGTTAAGGTGATGGCTGGCTGCAGACAGGTGAGGGAGACCGTCCAAGATCATCCAGCTACCAGCCTGCAAATGGACAGATCAGTCAGGCTGGCCGAGACCAGAGAACTTGCCACAGGTTTGTGAACTAAATAAAGAGATCTTTGTTTTAAGCCACTGAGTTTTAGGGTATTTTGTTACACAACAAAAGCTAACTGATAGACGGACAAGTCAGCTTCCTCTCTCTGCAGCCAGGATTGCCGTGGACAGGGCCCCAAGCTTGCTTCTTTCCCCTCCCGGCTTCCAAAGAACAGTTGGAACCATGCACATGAACAGTCCCAGTTCCCTCACTGAGTGTCCTCTCTGGTACCAGTGGAGTGAGGGGAAGGGACACAAACTCATATAAAATGGGGGTGCCCAGTGGTACAAGTTAGTACTGTACTAACTTATTATCTACATTACATGGTGGGACTTGAATTCTCACGCAATCCTTATAGGTGAATTCGCTTGTCATCTCACAGCTAGGAAAAATGTGGTTTAGATTAGAGAGCAGAAGACTCAGCCAAGACCACACACCAGAGAAAAAGACTCACCCAGTTTTGCCTTGAAGCAGGAACTTTTTAAAAAACATTTTATTTATTTATTTGAGAGCGAGAGTGAGAGAGCACGAGCAGAAGGATAGGGAGAGAAGGAGAAACAGACTCCCCACTGAGCAGGGAGCCCAATGCAGGGCCTTATCCCAGGACTCTGAGATCGTGACCTGAGCCTAAGGCAGACAATTAACTGACTGAGTCACCCAGGGACCCCCGAAGCAGGAACATATGCCAATGTGGCTCAGAGGCAGCCGCATGAAAACTGGCACAGAAAAATGCAAAATCCACTCTCACCAAGTAATGCATGTGGCCACACCCGGATGCAGTCGGTGAGGACTTTCATGTTCCGTTTATATACATATAATGATCATTGTTAATGTTTTACAATATCAACTGGGATACATGTATATTACTGCAAGTGAGGGACTATAGGAAAATTTTTTTTAAAAATTTTATTTATTTATTTGACACAGAGAGAGATCACAAGTAGGCAGAGAGGCAGGCAGAGTGGGAGGAGGGTGGGGCGAGGGGGAAAAGCAGGCTCCCTGCTGAGCAGAGAGCCTGATGGAGAGCTGGATCCCAGGACCCTGAGATCATGACCTGAGCCAGGCAGAGGCTTAACCCAGTTAAGCCACTGAGCCACCCAGACGCCGGGGACCATTAGAAATTTAATTGGGGGGGTGCCTGGGTGGCTCAGTGGATTAAGCCGCTGCCTTCGGCTCAGGTCATGATCTCAGGGTCCTGGGATCGAGCCCCGCATCGGGCTCTCTGCTCCGCAGGGAGCCTGCTTCCTCCTCTCTCTCTGCCTCTCTGCCTGCCTTTCTGCCTACTTGTGATCTCTCTCTGTCAAATAAATAAATAAAATCTTAAAAAAAAAAGAAGAAATTTAATTGGGGTTTTTCTCTATAACTGGGAGCTAAACACAAAAGATAATATTGTGGCCTGCCCTATTATTATTCGCTTTCGCAATTCAACCACTACTATGAACGGAGGCTATAGGCCAGGCATGGAGCCAGATTGGACGCAAACGCGGTCCCTCCGCTCAAGGACTCAGCCTAATAGAGAAGCCAGATGTTAAACAGGTAAGCACCCATTAAGAAGCTAATAACCAGGGGCTCAGTTGGTTAAGTGGCTACACTCCCCTCAGGTCAGGATCTTGGTCGGGCTCCCTGCTCAGCAGGGGGTCTGCTTCTCCCTCTCTCTCTGTCCCCCTCTCCCATGCTCGGTCTCTCCATGAAATAAATAAAATCTTGAAAAAAGAGAGAGAGAGAGAAACTAATTACCTCTGTGGTAAGTTCTTTGTTGCTAAGGTGGGAATCATCAAATATTCCAGGTGCTCCCCTACCAGCCCCCCAAGTCACGTGATCAGTTCCGACCAATGAATAGTGTGTGTGTGTAACCCTTCTAGGCTGAGGCCATTGAGTTGCTGGTGAACTTACCCCTCTCTCGCAGGCATCTTGAGGACACAGTTCCCCTCGCTACAAGATAGAGGAGGAGGACCGCCAGATTCACACTGGATTATACTGAGCAAGACACGAAGCTTCCTGGGTGATGTCTTTGTGAGTCAGGGTGTGTCTGTTGGGCCGTTAGGTTTAATGACCGTGATTAAGGAAAATTTGCCCCAGAGGAGGGGAAGAAATTTCTGTCGGTCAGGAGCTAGGCTGCAGCAGTCTTTGCTGCATTACCAACAGAAAAACTCAGTGGTCCCTGCTTCTGTGGGTCAGCAGTGTAGGCTGGGCTCCAGCTGGGCTGGCTCACTCACAGTGGGGCGGCCAGCCCCCACTAGAAGGGCGCCCGGGCTCACTCCCAGCAGTGTGTCCTGCTCTGTCATTCTGTCAGTCAGCAGGCTCCAAGGAGGCAGGGCTAGGTGGCTGCCCTCTGTTCCACCAGGTCTCTCTCCAGCAGGCTTAGCCGCAGCCCGCTCACCTGGTGGTCTTGGGTTTCAGAAAGCAGCAAGAGAGGACAGATGCGAATGCGGAGCTATGCTGGTGTCACACCCGCAAAAGTCCCATTGGCCAAAGCCTGTCACACAGCCAGATTTGGGAGGTGGGAAAAAAGATTCTCCCTCTGGATGAGAGGAGCTGAAAATGATTTATGGTTTTTTAAAAAAAGTTTTTATTTATTTGATAGAGATTACAAGTAGACAGAGAGGCAGGCAGAGAGAGAGGGAAGCAGGCTCCCCGCCCAGCAGAGAGCCTGCTGTGGGGCTCGATCCTAGGACCCTGGGATCATGACCTGAGCTGAAGGCAGAGGCTTTAACTCACTGAGCCACCCAGGTGCCCCAATTTATGGCTTTTTATTATACTTATTTATTTTAATGGGCAGCACGAGATCTACTTGATCAAAGATGTTGACCACTGTGTATCCAAAACTGACCCTGCGGGCTATGGTCCCTGAACAAATTGCTGGGTGTCTCTGGGTCCTCCCCTGTTCCCCTGCTCTCTGCTTGGCTAAGCCCCATCTGGCCTTTGAGGCTGGACCTGGAGACTCTGTGAGAGTGGGCCAGCCCTCCCCTGCACCTGTGTAGCCCGAAGAACAGAGCCTAGATGTGGCAGGGCGGTCCCCTGGGTGTTTGTTTACAAAGCTGATTTCTGACCTGTGAGTCAGACTTCGTGCAATCAGGCAAGCTCCCTGGGAGATGCTTCCGAGCATCTGATTTGGAGAACCTCTGTATTCTGGAAAAATCCTGACTCCTTGGGGAACTCAGAGCTCACTTCAGCTCTTTGCCGAGCTTGCTTGACCCCAGCCCAGGTATAAAATAGATATAAGTTCCACCTGACCAGGATGCCAGGATGGGCTCAGAGGTCTGAGAGGTCTCTATCAGGGGTCAGATCTGAGCCACCAAGCCTGTTGTACCGACTTTACCTCTCCCCTCACCTGGCTCTGTGGTTCTTCTTACCGCTTAGCCCCACCTGGCAGAACACTCTATCTCTGTTGTTTGCGGGAGATAGAGAAGGCCAGGGACTATGTTTTGTTCATAACAGTCTCCCCCTGGAACAGTGCCTGGCACCCAGAGCTGCTCAATTAAGTGTTTGTAGAAAGACTAAATGAAAGCGGTTGCTATGCAGACCCTACATGGCTAGAACAAAGCAGGACACTTGTTAGGGAAGGTTAATGTTTACTGAGCATACATCACGTGCCAGGCATGGTTCTAAGCACTTTGTCTGCACTGTCTCATTTGACATGTGTTAGCCAGCCTCTACCGTGGCCCCCATGATCCCTGACACATGGGATTCCCGCCCTTGTGTAGTTCCCTCCTACCCTGAGCTGGGTTAATGGGGGTAACAAATGCAATGCTGTGAAAATGAAGAAATATGACTTTTTTTTTTTTTTTTGGTGGCAGTCCTTAAGTAGTGTATTATGTCTGCAAGACACAACAATGTCAACTCTTATCTTAGAGAAGAATCTTTCAGACCAAGGAACCATCACCCTGATGACTGGCCCATTTGTCATTTTCTTTTCCTTCTTTTTTAAAGATTATATGTATTTATTTGTTTGACAGAGAGAGAGACAATGAGAGCAGGAACACAGGCAGGGGGAGTGAAGTGGGGGGAGAAGCAGGCTTCCAGCCGAACAGGGAGCCCAATGTGGGACTCGATCCCAGGACCCCGGGATCATGACCAGAGCCGAAGGCAGATGTTTAACGACTGAGTCACCCAGGCGCCCCGCTTTTGTCATTTTCATAAGCAGCTGAATTCTTCCCCTTGGATTTCTCAAACTCATGGGTCCCCCATGTGTAGCTAAAATAAAACACTACAAATGGTGGCCCAGTGCCAAGGGTGGGTGTCCGAGTATGGTGCCTCACACTAGAGCTGCCCTCACCGAAGTGTGTGGGAAGGTGCGATGCTCGAAGGACCACAAAACTATGTGTGATCCCATGTTGCATCCATGTTCGATGATCGCGGCGACACCTCACTCCCACACAGGGATCCCCTCGCCCTTCCCAGTCCTGGGGAATCACTGTCTGACTGAAGGAGTAAGGCTCGGCCATAAAATATATCATGGCTCCTGCTTCACTCTCCTGGATCATCTGCTCTTGGGAAGCCGCTGCCATGTTTCAAGGACACTCAGACCTATGCAGAGGCATGTGCGGCAAGAAACTGAGAAGTCCTGCAAACCCGCACCGGCCAGGTGTAGAAGCAGCTTTCCTGGAAGCAGCTTCTCCACCCCAGTCAAGCCTTCAGATGACTGAAGCCTCTAGAGACATCTTTGCGACGACCTCTGAGAGACCTTGAGCCAAAACCAACTAGGAAGGTGCTCCTGAATTCCTAACCCCCAGAGACTATGTGAGGTCTACATGTTTACTGTTGTTCTAAGCCACTAAGTTTTGGGGTAACTCATTAGATATCACTGAGCATAACTGACCAGATCCTCAAGACAGCCCTATGCGGGAGGGGCCATCGTGATTACCATTGTACAGGGGGGAGGCCAAGGGCCAGAGAGGGGGGATCTTGTCCAGTGCGCACAGATCGTGAGCAGTGGGACTGAGGCCAGGTTTGAAGGACTAAAGAGCCTACCCTCTGGGATGAAGGATGTCTGAAGTGAATGCCAGCTCTGCCCTTGAAGGGCCCGGGCGAGGACCAGAACAGCCAAAAGAATATACCTGCCCCGACTACAGATTTGTGTAGGTAACTTCAGGGCTGAAGGGACCATGACCATCACAAACCGGCAGGGTCACCAGGGGAAAACAAGGCACTGGAAGTGAAAACCAGCAGAAACAGACACTCAGAGTTCAGTTCAGCAATATTATCAGATATCAATTATAAAAGAAAAAAAATGTGCACCACCCTGAAATTAATAACAAGCTTGAAACTATGGCCAAAATGTAGGAGCTTATATCAAGTGAAACAGATTTGAAAACCTAATGGAGGAGCACCTGGGTGGCTCAGTTGGTTAAATGTCTGCCTTTGTGGGATCCCTCAAGGTATTGTTTATGGGAACAGCACAATTGCTGCCAATAATCATCAAGCTATTCAATGTATAAAAACAAGAAAACAGGGACACCTGGGTGGCTCAGTCGCTTAAGCATCTGCCTTCAGCTCAGGTTATGATTCTGGAGTTCCAGGATGGAGTCCAGCATTGGGCTCCCAGCTCAGCGCAACTTCTCCCTCTGACCCTCCCCCCTTCCTCTCAAATAAATAAATAAAATCTAAAAAAAGAAAAAACACAAAGGAAAGAGTGAATTACCCCAAATCCCATCCCCAAAAGCAACACTTGAACCACTTCCAGACATCGTCCCACATAAATATATTTTCTCTTTAAAAAAATTATGCCACACATACTCTAAAGTTGCCACTTGAAAGAATTGCTCTTCCCTGTGAGTAGATGGATGGAGGTGCATTATTTAATGCGTATACCAGTTTTTTTTAATGTACCTGAATTTAATCAACTCTTGCACATTTGTTGGCGGTGTAACAATTAAAATGCTGCGGTGAGGCAGTCATCATCAAAAAAAAAAAAAAATGTCTGCCTTTGGCTCAAGTCTTAATCCCAGGGTCCTCAGGTCAAGCCCCTCGCGGGCCTTCCTGCTCAGCTGGGAGCCTTCTCCCTCTCCCTCTCCCTCTGCCCCTCGCCCCTGCTCATTCTCTCTCTCTCAAAGAAATAAATAAATCAGTAAATAACACCTTTAAACAAAAAAAAAAAAGAAAGAAAAAGAAAACTTAACAGAACTTCTAAAATAAAAAAATACAATAACCAAAATAAAAAGTTCAAAAGCTTGGTGGGGGCGCCTGAGTGGCTCAGTAGGTTAAGCATCTGCCTTCAGTTCCCGTAACAATCTCAGAGTGGTGGGAGTGAGGCCCACATCTGGCTCTCCGCTCAGCGGGGTGTCTGCTTCTCCCTTTCCTTCTGTGATCTCTCTTGCTCTCACTCTCTTTCAAATACATAAATGACATTTTTAAAAATAAAAAACATTCAAAATCTGGGTTAAACCACAGAGCTCTACAGGCGATTCAAATGTACAGCCCAGGTCGAGAACCTCGGTGTTAAGAGATGCGTTTCAGGGGAAAGATAAGTGACCCTAGGGACGCCTGGGTGGCTCAGTGGTTTAAGCCGCTGCCTTCGGCTCAGGTCATGATCTCGGGGTCCTGGGATCGAGCCCCGCATCGGGCTCTCTGCTTGGCAGGGAGCCTGCTTCCCTCTCACTCTCTCTGCCTGCCTCTCTGCCTACTTGTGATCTCTGTCAAATAAATAAATAAAATCTTTAAAAAAAAAAAAAAGATAAGTGACCCTAGATGAAAGTCAGAGATTCCTTCATTTGTTTAAGATATAATCCTTGAGCACCTTCTATGTTAGGAACTGTCCTAGACACCAGGAACACAATAGTGAGCAAAATAGACAAGAGTCTTGGCCTCTGAAAGAGGGAAACAGACCAAACCAAACCAAACCAAACAAAAAGCAAACAAAACAAAACAAAAACTCCAGCCAAGATATGTAAGTAAAATGTCATTAGATAGTAATATATGCTTTAGAAAAAAGAAAAAATGAAGCCAGGAAGGAGGGTATGAAATGATGGATGTATATGGCTGTGTGAAGTTTCAGACAGAGTGGATGAGGAAGACTCTTGGGTAAAGACCAAACTAAAGGGAGAGAGCAAGCATAAAGATATTTGGGTTGGGGTGCCTGGGTGGCTCAGTGGGTTAAAGCCTCTGCCTTCCGCTCAGGTCATGATCCCAGGGTCCTGGGATCGATCCCAGGGTCCTGGGATCGAGCCCCGCATCATCGGGCTTTCTGCTCATCCTCCTCTCTCTCTCTGCCTGCCTCTCTGCCTGCCTGTGATCTCTGTCTGTCAAATAAAATCTTTAAAAAAAAATATTTGGGTTATGCATAAGCAAAGGCCCTGAAGTAGAGTGTGTTTGCCTTGTTGCAGGACCTAAGAGGCCAATGGGCTTGAGTGGAGTGAGCCAAGTAGTCCAGGGAGACCTCATTAAAATGGCGGGGAGGCCAGGAAGGGGAGCTCTGACAGGTAGTCCTGGAGGTCCCTTACAGGAGGAATTGTCAATTACACATCCCAACAAAGAGTCCTCAACAGAAAAGAATAAACTACAGGCCCCAAGAGGGAAAGATGTGCATTGCATCTCCCACAAGAAATCCACTAGCTCTGTAACTCCGCCAATGAGAAACTGCCATCACCCTGAGCTCTTGCTTTTCTCCAGCAGACTTGGTTCAAAACACCCCTCCCAATTTCCCCCTTCTCAGTAAAGTAATAATTCCTTTGCTTTGTTAGACTTGCCTGTTGTTTTTCATAGCTCGAATGTCCCAAATCGCAACTCTTGGCTCTTCCTGAATAAATCCATTTTGCTGGGAAAATAACGGGCTGTTTTATTTTTTACGTTTATCAGTAGACAGAGAAGGGGCGGCAATCTGCAGTCCGTGAGGAGGATCTCGGCTTTTACTTCGCCCTGAAGAGTGTTGGGAACTACTGGGAGTGTTTTGAGGAGTGACCTGGTTTGATTTACATTCTAGGGACCCTCTGGCAGCAGGTGGAAAATGGACTGCTGCGGCCAAATGGAGAAGCAAGGAGCCAAGTGAGGCTAGGGCTTCCGTTGGTCTGGGGCATACAGAGCTGAGGATGGGGGCGACTCTCAGGTGTGCGGGTGCGTCCACTGAGACTGAGCCCCACACCAATACCGCCCAAATCCCCGCCTCCGGCAGGCACGGCCCCGCCCCCGTCCGGGCCCTGCTCCTCCGTCCGGGCCCCGCCCCTCCGTCCGGGCCCAGTCCCCGCCCTCGCCCCTTCCAGTGGCGCTGAGGGCGCGGCTGGGCGGGTGAGTGAGGGTCGGGGAGTCACGGGTAAGCCCAACAGCGGTCACTCCGGCCAAGGTCACCGAGGACCCGGACCGCCGTGATTCGGAGTAGGGCGGGGACCGCCGGGGACTGCGTAGGTGGCAGCCGCCGCTTGGTGGACCGGGTGGTGTTGGGGGGGGGGTGTCCGGATGTCCCGACAGTCCGCTGCCCCACTTCCGGGGCCTCCACTTTCACTTTCCCTTCCGCCGTGCTGCTTTTCTCCCCTCCCCTCCGTGTGGGGCCGCCCCGCAGGGGAGGCACTGTTGCTGCAATCTCGGGCGCCGGGCGGCGCTCCCAGCAGCAGGAAGTGGGGGCTCTCCCCGGGGACTAAACAGCGCCCCGCGTTGCGGCGCCACTCTCATACCCGCGGGCTTGTCCCGTTTCCTCTGTCGCCCATTGTGGGCTTGGCTTGGTGCCGCCTGCCCTTTCACCTCCCACGCGGGGTCCTGCAGGTTCCCATACCCAGTCCCCGGTGCTTGTGATGTTACCCGATTGCTGCTGGAGACATCAAGGCACAAAGAGGGCTCGGGCCGCGTTGGAGGTCACCGGCCGGGGCTGAGTTGCTCGTGGTTGTCCGTCCTCTGCCAGGTGACCCAGGGATAGCATTTCTCCGGAGCTGCTGCCCCCGCCCGGGGGGATGGGCGCAACCACGCCAGATGGACGAGAAGACCAAGAAAGGTGGGCACCCCCTGGAGGAAACTTCCGTTAGGAGATGGGCCCCGGCAGGACCCGGCCTCCCTGCCCAAAAGGGTCCGGAAGAAGGAGCTTTAACCGTGTCCTTCCTCTACTCACCGGTCCCTGAGTTTCCTTCCTTGAGGCCTGGTTGTTGCCAGAGGCTTGTCATTCAATTATGGGATGCCCCTGAGGCCACCATGAGCCAACCCGGCTGCAGTGGGGTAGGGAACTCCCAGAGGGCACAGAAGACCTCACAGGCTGGTGGGGGAGACAGATCGCAGCTGACCTGAATACCAGGAGCTCTTGCCTCCCCTCTTGCCCACTCCAACCAGCATTGTAGAACCACTTAATCACCACTCCCCCATCCCTCCTCCCCAGAGGGAGAGGAGCCAGAGCCCTTGGTTAGCCCACAAGGCCCTTTGGGCTTTATTATCCTCATAGTCTTATCCCACTCACCCCTTGCTTGTTCTGATGGAGCTCCACTGGCTTCTTTCTATTCTCATATAACCATTTCTTGCTCAAGGCCTTTGCCCTTACCTTTCTCTTCACCTGGTATACTCTTCTCTAACTAGGTCTGGACATATGTAGCTTCTCCTTCTGGTCTCAGCTTCAGCATCACCTCCTCCTAGAGGCCTTCCCTGATCTTACCCTGTTTATTTACTTGTCAGCCTGGATCACAATCTGAATTTTTTCCTGTTGTCTGTTTCCTTACTGGGCTGGGAGGTCCATGAGGAGAGGGACCCTGTTTATCTTATTCAGTGCTGAATCCCAGTTTCTGGGACAGTGGTTGGCACACAGTAGGAGCTCAGTAAATGCTTGTCAGATAAATGAATGGAAGTATGGGGACCTGGGAGTATGAAGGAAAAACAGAACCAAATGACTATGGAGGTGGAATGGGAGTTTCAGAGATGGCCACTCAGAGATAGGGACTTTTAAGCTGGGTACTGTTGGATATGTAGGAGTTCACCATGAAGACAGAGGAAGCAGTATGTACAAAGGATAACCACCCCCCTCACCTCCAGCTCCTGAAAGATAAACTCTGTGCTAACCTGCTTCCACTGTGCTGGGTTTCAGCGGAGGAGATGGCCCTGAGACTCAGCCGAGCCGTGGCAGGCGGGGATGAAAAGGTGGCTGTGCAGTGTGCCATCTGGCTGGCAGAGCAGCGGGTGCCCCTGAGTGTGCGACTAAAGCCCGAGATCTCCCCAACACAGGACATCAGGTGAGGAGTGCACGGGTGGCCAAAGATGTAGGGTTTCCTAAACCCTGGTGGACCACAGTGTATTCAGTTATGCTCAGTGGCAGGTTCTGGTTCTGGTGTCAGGAGACCTAGGTTCAGACCCAAGCTCTATCACTAATCAACTGTGAGATCTATGGCAAGTCACCTCCCCTCTCAGAATTTCAGGATTTTTAAAATTTTTAAAATGAGGCAATAATAGTAAGCTATCTCATAGGGTTGTTAGAAGGTGTATTAGAATGTTAGTCCTCATGTAACAGAAAGAAACCTAGTAACAGTGGCATGAACAAGTTTGAGGGCAGGCAGTCTAGATGTGGAGGCTGTGCTTCTCAGGGTCTTCAGAGACTCAAGCTTCTGTCCTGTTATTCTGCCATTCATCCATTGTGAGGTTTGCTTCATGGTCTAAAGTGGCTGTTCCAGCTCCAGCCATCACATCAGCATTCTTGTCAGCAGGAAGGAGAAAGGTGTAGTGTCTCTCCCGATCAGATGGGGGAGGCCCCCAAATGTGGGGCCGCCCACGACCAATTGGGTGGAAGCCCCAGGGGGTGAAAGAATTCACCCTAGGCCAAACAAAGGACATAGAAGTTTATTGCATACACTGCAAGGGAGCAGTGGCAGGAGAGCAAAGCAGAGACTGCGAAGAGGCAGGCTGGGGGGCTGTAGTTAAATGGCAGAGTGAGGAAGTAGGGGACCGGAAAGGATGGAATTTTCCCTTCATTGGTAAGTGTGCCCGGTGTAAGGTAACCCATTGTCAGCTAGTGCTATGCGTCTGTCGAGGCGGGTCTGTTTTGAGGTGGGTTAATGAACCTGTTTGCATTCAGCTGTGGGCCCTTTTGCCTTGATCAAGTTTCCATTGCTCCAGCTTGTTGCCCCAAAGTGGCCTCTACAGAAGGGCAACTTGAGAGCACACAGCTCAGAAAGTTGCCCACTTCTTCCACTAAATTCCTGTGGACCAGAATTTATTCTCGCAGCCACGCTCAGCATGAAGGGACGCTGTGAAATGTGACCGGGTATCCAATAGAATTCAGGGGTTCTGTTAGCAAGAGAAGCGAGGGAGGATGAATACTGTTAGTCTTTCCCCAGGAGACTTAAACTTGACATTGTAATGCTTAGCACTGTGCTTTGCACATGTCAATCACTCAGTAAACAGTGGGGTTTGTCTTTTTTTTCCTGCTGCTGTATAGTAAGACAGTAGTTTCATAGTTTGTGATTTTCAGTGTTCCTGGTGGATCCCATTTGATTTTTTTATGGTTTCATTGAGGTAGGGTTGACATATCGTACAATTCAGCAATTTAAAGTGTATAGTTAAGGCTTTTAGTATATTCAGAGTTGTACAGCCATCACCCTCAATCAGTTACAGAACTTTTTAAAGATTTTATTTATTTATTTGAGGGAGGGAGAGCAGAAGCAGGGGGAGTGGCAGAGGGAGAGGGAGAAACAGGCTCCCCACTGAGCAGAGAGCCCGATGGGGGGCTCGATCCCAGGACCATGGAACATGACCTGAGCCGAAGGCAGATGCCTAACTGAGCCACCCAGGTGCCCCAATTATTGAACGTTTTTATCACCCCCCTGCAGAACCCCAGTCCATGCTTATTAGTAGTCACTCCTCATCTCCCTGCCTTTCCCCAACTCCAGCCTTAGGCAGCCACTGATCTACTTGTTGTCTCCAGGGTTATGCCGAGTCTGGATATTTCATATAAATGGAATCGTACAATATGTGGCCTTTTGTGACTGGCTTCTTTCACTTAGCATAATGTTTTCTCAGTTCACCTGTGTTGAGGCATGTATCAGAACTTTACTCCTTTTATTTTTATTTATTTATTATTTTTTTAAGTAGGCTTCCCTAAGTGTGGAGCTCAGTTGGGGGCTTGAACTCACGACCCTGAGATCAAGGGTCGGATGCCTAACTGACTGAGCCACCCTGGTGCCCTAGAACTTTATTCCTTTTTGTTGTTGAATAATAATTCATGGTACGAATATACCATATTTTCTCTATTTGTTAATCATTTGATGGACATTTTTTTTTCCTACTTTTTGGCTAATACGAATAATGTTGCTGTTGTGAACATTTGTGTCTAGCTTTTATATGGACATATTTTTTTCCAGTTTACTGAGATATCATTGACATGTAACATTGTATTAGTTTAAGGTGATGTGATATTGTGATTTATAATAAGGAGTATATATTTGGTCTTTGTCCTTTCCTGGCACAAAACTCCTTGGAACTTTGTAAGTAATGAGAGTGGTAAAAGTGCCTTTTGTTATGTGAATGAGGTGACTTTTGGAATGTCCCCAGATTACTTAAGAAATAGGGCTGGGTGGCTCCGTGGTTTAGCCTCCGCCTTTGGCTCTGGTCATGACTGGGGGGAGGGAGGGCTTGGGGTTCCTGGGATCAAGCCCTGTGTCGGGCTGCCTGCTTAGCAGGGAGCCTGCTTCTCCCTCTCCCACTCCCCCTGCTTGTATTCTCTCTCTTGCTGTATCTCTGTCAAATAAATAAAGTCTTAAAAAAAAAAAAAAAGGAATAGGGGGTTGGTCCAGAGAATCCAACCCTGTGATTAAAGGGTTGAAACTTTCAGTCCTAGCCCCCTGACCTGGGAGGGGACAGGGGCTGGAGGTTGAATCAGTTCCCAATGACAATGGTTTAATCAATCATGCCTGTATAATGAAATCTTCTTAAAAACTGAAAAGTATAGCATTCAGAGAGCTCCAGGACTGGGGAACACATGGAGATTTGGGGAGAGTGGTTCAATCCAAGAGGGCACAGAAGCTCCTCACCCCTTCCGATATACCTTGCCCTATGTGTCTCTTCCATCTGGCTGTTACTGAATTATATCCTTTTATTAAAAAACCAGTGATCTAGTAAGTAAAATGTTTGAGCTCTGTGAACTGCTCTAGCAAATTAATTGAACCTGAGGATTGGGCTGTTGGAACCCCCAACTCTATAGCTGGTGAGGCAACACAGGTGACAACCGAGCTTGTGATTGGCATGGAGGGGGGAGGGGCAGTATCATGGGTCTGAGCCCTCAACCTGTGGACACAGCTGCTGTCTCTGGGTGGATAGGATGGGAATTGAGTTGCAATGTAGGGTGCCGTGTTGGTGCCCGAGAATTGCTAGGGGCTGTGTAAGGAGCTCCCCTCTTCTCGTCCAGCGTTGGATAAGAATCATTTTAGATATTGGCCATAATAATTTGGTACATGTGTGTATTGGGCAGTGATGACCACAGTAAGTTAACATCACATACTGACATACTTACAGATTGTCATTATTTTTTTTTAAAGATTTCATTTATTTATTTAACAGACAGAGATCACAAGTAGACAGAGAGGCAGGTAGAAAGAGAGGGGGGAAGCAGGCTCCCTGCCAAGCCGAGAGCCTGACTTGGGGCTCGATTCCAGGGCCCCGGGTCACGACCTAAGCCAAAGGCAGAGGCCCAACCCACTGAGCCACCCAGGCACCCCCAGATTATCATTATTTTTAAGTAAACTGTACACCCAACATGAGACTCCAGCTCACCCCCCCCCCCCCCCAATCAAGAGTCACATGCTCCAGGGGCATCTGGGTGGCTCAGTCAGTTAAGCATCTGCCTTCGGCTCAGGTCATGATCCCAGGGTCCTGGGATGGAGGCCAACATCAGTCTCCTTGTGTAGCGGGGAGCCTGCTTCTCCCTCCCCTCTGCCTGCTGCTTCTCCTACTTGTGTTCTGTCAAATAAATAAATAAATCTTAAAAAAAAAAAAAAGTCACATGCTCTACTGGCTGAGCCAACCAGGCACCCCTATTTTTTCTTGTGATAGGAGCTTTTAGGACTTACTCTCCAGCAATATTCAGATACAAACACAGTATTGTTAGCTGCAGTCACCATGCCATACATTACCTCCCCACGGCTTGTTTATGGATTCGGTATCATTATCATACCTGTTAAGGAATTATTAGTAGTAATTCCTTAAAATCCCATTTATATTAAAATTTCCCTGATTATCTCATTAACAATTTTTATAGTAGGTTCCCATCAGGACCCAAAGGAGATCTACATGTAGCATTTCTTAATATCATCTCTTTTATTCCCCCTCTCTTTTTAGGCTATTAATTTAAGAAACCTGGTCTTGGACTTCCAGAATTTTCCCACAATCTGGGTTTCTTAATTGCTGTCTCGGGGTCTCCAGTTTTTCTTGTGAACTTGTAGTTGGAGCGAAGGTTAGGTTCATCAGGAGTCACTTTTTACATTTCCAGGCGCTTGTCCTCATTTCCCGATGGCTCCTTGCTGTTCTTGTTCCGTTCTATGATTTTTCTGTTGCCTTTGGGATCAGTTCTGGTTTTTTTTTTTGTTTTGTTTTGTTTTAACCTTAGCCCTTCCTTCCATGCTTTTGACCTTCCAGAAATGTTGAAGGGT